>NC_048598.1:16725347-17434930 GCF_003668045.3 Cricetulus griseus | reverse complement strand
AACATAGGTTGCATAATGCTTTATTAACACTAAACTTTCTTGATGCCAATGAAAAAGGACAAACAGCTTCGGAAAGACACTGGACTACAGAAAAAACTGCTGAACTGAATCAGCCGGTATACTTCAAAGATGTACTAACCTCTGTATGGAAACCAGGACATGTGTTACAATGGGGTAGGGGTATTGCATTGGTTTCCACAGGAGATGAAAAACTTTGGATACAATCAAAGTTGATCAAGATTTGCGTTGAAAAGAAAAAACCTCTTGACAAGAACAAATGACAAGTATTCTACTAAGGTATATCTTATAAACTAAATAGAAACCTCCCAAAGGACAGGGAAGTGTTTTGCTTTTATCTTCACAGGAAAACTCATCTCCAGAAGGCAATGGATACTCCATGGGTAGATACTTAAGAAGAGAAGGTAGCTATAACCATCAAACAAAAGGAACGTGCCATATGCTAAACTTTACAGCTGTCTCTCAGAGAACTCTATTTCTCTTTTTCTAGTCCCTATTCAATTAAATCAATTCTGGATTTAGAGGTGGATTTGGCTTTCTTCCTCTAAAATCCAAGCATGTTATTTAACTAAATTTTAGAGTTTCTGTATTGTATCAAGAAGCCAATTGATGTCATACAGAATAAAAGAAGAATTTGGGGACTGTCTTTGTCTTTTCATGGCTCTTTTCTTCAAGGTATACACCCTCTCATAATTTTTATTCTCCCATGGTTGCCTTTCCCAGCATGTGTACATACACAAGAAAACATTTCTCTGTTAACTGTTTATGTTTGAGTCCCACACAGCCAATGATGACCTGCCTGACAGCAATCCCTGTGCACCCCAGAAAGTAAATGGGCCACACCTCCTTGACTGCACTGAATCCAACTTGCTCCATTTCAACTGACACTCCCGCCAGACCTTTGGGTACTGACTTCAATCAAGTTGAGGATTTCAAGCCAGATCTTCAATCAAGCGAATCCCATCTAACATGGACTGGATACAATCCATTCAAGACTTCCACTATACTAACATTTTCTTCCTACAGGACCCCACAAGGCTATCGTCGTCCCATTTCAGCAGGAAGTAACTTCAGCTCCCTTTCCCCATTGTTGTCATTTAGGATAGTGTATATACCTAATTAGGAATAGCTTCCTATTGTTTATGGTTGGGATTGGAAGGAGGTGTTCAGGCTTGGACACTTCTTTCAGATGACTTTAGGGTTTAGTTAAAATAGATAATTAGGATGTGACATAAGCAGATTATTGTGTCTTCTTATATTTCACCTTTATGATTGTTAATTTTGGATACTTTACACTGTTAAGTTTTAATCCTCTTTTAGACTAAAAGGGGAATTGTAGGGGAACCTGTAGCCACACCTGCTTAGGGGCTGGCTACAGGTCTGCCTGACCATGCCTGTGAGGGCATGGTCATGGTGATGTAGAGGAAGAGTTTCAGTTGGCTGGGTTTCCGCTTTCAGTTTTCACCCCTTTCACCATGCCGGCTGGCTAGGTTGCTCTGCAAATAAGGCTTTTCCCTATTAAATACCCTTATATTTCTACCTGACTCCATATTGATAATTTCCCACCATAGGCTCCAATAAAGCTTGACTTTCCAGAAGGAATAGCATGACATAGTTACCATGACCTAGGCTTTGTTCATAGAGACCAAGGCCAAATAATGTTTCTGAAAGAAACTTAGAAGAGGTGGATAGTATTGGAGATGAGCATTGATGAAGACCTGACTGTATACATGGAACTTTCAAATTGATCCTCTCCCAGAACTGGCACTCATTCTCTGAGAAGGGGGCATCTGCTCTCTAACTTCCACTGATGAGAAAATCAGACACACCATCTCTCCAAAGCACCTCATATGACTGACAGTAGCTTTTAAACTCAAATCGATTTCCAAAGTCACTGTGTCTTCCACTGTTCTACCATGGAGACTCCATAAGCACAGATTTTAAAAGTAAGAGTGGTTACTAAACAATAAAGGTGGGAAAAGATGCAAGTAACTAGGAATAGTTCAGATCTCCCACAACAAAATTGTGCAGTGATGGTCATTTAATAAGGTGGGGTTGCCCTGTAATCCTGGCAATGCTGCTGCTGAAGAGCACAGAATAAAATCATCTTCCAATAGGGCCATCACTGGTTTGTGCCAATGAAATGGATACTGTCTCCATTTCCCAAAAAGATGCCCCTATTTTCTTGGCAGCAGTGTCTACTCTCTGCCAGGAGAGAGGAAAGTACTCTGAGGGAAGTAGCAAATGTGTGGTTCAGTCATTTGTCCTCTTTCCCTGGGAGACTTCCTTTTTTGAGATTGGCCTATGGAATTTGAGACCCAGGCCCCTCCCTTACTGCCCTCAGTAGGATGAGAATTACTTGGTAGTGGTATGTCATGCTGGGATCTACTTGGAGATCTATGTGTGATGGTTCAGTGAGCACATCCCTATAAGTTCCATTTGATAACCTGTAGATCCCTATACGTAACTAACAAATAATTGTTCTTCTAGAAATTCAGACACTGGTGAGTGAGTAGGATTTGCTGACTTAATTATACAAAGCCAGCTTCCTTTAGACTTTAGGTGGTGTGAATGGGAGGTGCATGACTCTCAAAGAGTGATGGCAGATGAAAATGGGAGATTTTTCTCACTGATCATGCCACTCTAGTTCCATCCAATCTTTTCTGTCACAGGAAAAAAAAGAATAGCTGTTTAAATATCAGGTCACCTGTTATAGATACACACAGTCTTATCTGTCAGATAGAAAAGAGCAAAAGCCAATATTCTTGTGTTCTAGTTTCATTTCTGTTGCTGTGATAAAGCACTGATTTAAAAAAAAAAACAACTTAGAGGAGAAAGGTTTATATCTGCACACAATTCCATGTTACAACCCATCATTTTGGAGAAGTCAAGGCAAGAACTTTAAACAACTACTCACATCATATCCTCAATCAAAATAAGGAAGAAATGGATGCATATATGCTCATCTGTTTTGATTGCCTGTGTAGCTCAATTTCTCCATTCTCATATAGTTGAGCACCCACTGCCTAGAAAGTGATGCCACATACAATGGGCTGGGTCTTTTCACATCAAATTGACTTAATTGAGACACACCCCCTAAAGTCATGCACACAGGCCAACCTGATATTGATAATCTGTCATTTAGATTTTTCCCAGTTATTCTAGGTTATATCAAGTTAATAATAAAAGGTAAACATAATACCTTAGTAACCCTGAGACAAGTTGGTCCAAAAGAGTTTATTTTGGTGAGTAAGTCTCAAGCAGTATTGTTATAGTGTTATAGGTACCAAGAACACTTCACAATACCTTCCACAGCTAAAATAACATCAGACTTAGCCTATCTCTAACCTAAAGGACTTTCCATTTATGGCTGATTGGTCCCATTCCATGGGTCCCTTCTATACTTGACATCTTTTGATTCTGCATAAAGGATGGATAGGCCACCCCGCTTGAATCTCTAGTGTTCCAGGACTCCATGGCTTTAGGAGATGTGTAGAGGCTTGGCAGATAGACACAGACAGAACCACACCTTCCCTTATTGCTCATCTCTTAAGTTTTCTTCATACACTGACACAAGACTGCACCAACTAGAATGTTCTTTCATGTTTCAGGTCTCAGGTAAATCATACGGTGGTGCAAGATGAGTAGGCAATAGGAAAGGTGACAACTTAAAATGCAGGTGTTGTATTATACTTCTGGAAATGCAGATGTTGTATTATACTTCTGGAAATGCAGATGTTGTATTATACTTGTGGAAACACCTTCAGCTATCTCTTTCTCCAGGGGAATTTTCTCCAGGCAATTCTCGCCAGGGACTAGTCCATTAGTGTGCTGCTGGCTCCTCTTCTTTTGTGACCTCAGTGTCCCTGCTTATGAAAGGGCAATTGTATTTCTCAGTGCCAGGCTTAGAAGTCCTGAATCTATAAGCACTTAGAGACAGGGTATATAACAGTGAGCAGTATGCTCACTCCTAACCACTGAACAAAGGCCAAAGTTTGAGTTAAACTGTC
Source organism: Cricetulus griseus (assembly GCF_003668045.3). Taxonomy (NCBI): domain Eukaryota; kingdom Metazoa; phylum Chordata; class Mammalia; order Rodentia; family Cricetidae; genus Cricetulus; species Cricetulus griseus. The sequence continues at coordinate 17,430,902 of NC_048598.1, read as the reverse complement.
AGGCATCATAGATGATCCCTATAGGGTAACATAAAATACAGTCATGGTTAAGTGAGAATTGGTCTGATCTAAAGTCGCCTACTTATTATGAAAGTGGAAGTCACCAAAGCTCGTGTTTCAATCTTTGATGACATGTAATATAAGTGGAATGTGTAATAAGCCAAAAGATCTCTAAAGGAGAAGTGGAGGCAGAGGCTAGTTCCCTAAACTAATTGGATGGAGCACACTGCGGTTGGAGCCTGATGTGAGTGTGCCCTTAGACTGCATGGGGAGAAGTAATTTGTCTAGGATTGAAGCTTACCACTCAGGATGATTAATGTGTGACCCATTTACAGGAAGGAAGCTTTCTTCAGCTCTGTTTCATTTGTACTTCTAATCAAGTGTCTGACACATGGGAGAATTACTGAGATCCTATAACATTCAGAACACTTGACCTCAACTTCTACATCTAAGACAAATACTCCTCTTTTCAAATGTATGTATTTGTGTGTGGTGTGTATTTTGCATGTGTGCGCTACACATGCACGAATGTACAGGTACATGCAGACGTCAGAGCAGGAAATGAGGTGTCTCTCTGTCTCTTCACATACATTTATTTGTAATAAGAATGTAATACAATTAATACTATTTAATTAATATTAATGATAATAATATAATGCTGGGCTTACAGGCATACACAGCCATGCACAGTTTTTACTTGGGTGGTAGAGATTTGAACTTGGATACTTGTACCTGGAACGCAAGTGCTATCACCTTCTGCACCATCTCCCCAGTCCATAAACACATCTCTTTTGATATTAAATGGAATATAGGATTTTATGACTTTGATTACTGGACACTAATAACTGGTGAGCCATGTTTTCTACCAACAAGAAGAGGTCTTAAGAGAGAGAAGCTGTGAATTTTCCCAATAAGTAGGCAATGTTGTTACTAAGCCGGAAGTATTGAGGATATTTACGACTCTGTGGTAGAAATGTGTGTTGTGTTTTCTCAAGATTTACCGAACTCACTGCCTTCTTCAGGACCTAGGGATCACTTGTGTATAAATCTGGTAGAGAATTTTCTACCTCTGATGACAAATACAGCCCTTGAGGAACAGGCCATGGGAAAGCAGTGCTCCATTCCAGGGCTCTGGGGACACCCATTGGTTGTACTGACAGTCTTAGCACTGGGGCCCCCAGATATAAGTAATTCCACCATGAGAGTACACAGAATAAATGAAGGCTAAAATTAATCAAAATCTGAGCAGAGTTTCAACCAGGCAGAGCATGACTTCACAAGAAGGATGTAAATGTTATTATTGAAGTTCACATCAAACCTGGCAGAAAATTAAATCAGAATCCAGAGAATGGAATTGGTGTCTGAGAGGCCCACAGCTTGGGGAGGGCTTTGGAGGGCCCCAATGCTCAGAATTGACAGTCAGCCCATACTCTTGCAGACAGTATTTAATACGAAAAATCTCAAAGCTTTGAATGTGTGCTACGAGGGAACCTTTCATCTTGCTTCATCTTTTGGGCTTTAGAGACAGTATCTTGATATGTAACTGGTCTTAAATTCATGATCCTCTTGTCTCAGCTTCCTGAGTATCAGAATTAAAGGCCTAGGTCATTATGCCCAGCTAGTTTTTCCTTAGTGTGTATATATGTATGCATGTGTGTATACGTGTGTGTGTGTGTGTGTGTGTGTGTGTGTGTGTGTGTGTGTGTGTATAACAGACATTAGGCACATTTATTTATTTATTTATTTATTTATTTATTTATTTTTGGAGACTGGGTCTCCAGTCGAACCTAGATGTCACAGTCTGGCTAGATAGGCTGGCCGGTGAGCTCCAGGATCCTCCGGTCTCCACTTCCAAGCCCTAGGACTGTAGGCACACACTGTTAGGCCTGGCATCTTGGGCAGGTATTCACAGTGACACAGGTTCTCATGCTTCACTGAAAAGCAATTTACAGAACTGACCATCTCCCAAGAGCTTTGGTTTTTCCATTTTATTTCTTACAAACATATGATGTAACCTTTCAAACTTACCACTGGAAAGATTGATCTTTGAGGTCCCAGGCCTTCAAATTCTAGAGAAATTATGGACATTACCAAAATTCCATGCTAATACTGATTTTGAGGGCCAGGAACTAGGGTGTTTGGTTTGTCCTTGAAGCTCTAGCTTCACCCCAGATGTTTTTAACTCATGACTGTGAAGTAACAGACTCAGTCAAGGAATTCGTAAATCAAAGGAAGTCTCTGAGCAAGGGACATCTTGTTAGACTGTAGAGAAGCTTTCAGTCTCATCAGAATAGCGCGATGCTGTGACATATGAGGCACAGTAAGCATGATAGCTCCATAGCCTATGTTAAAATAGTCCAAGAAGCTGGAACACAGGCAGGCTTCAGTCTTAATAAGTAGAACACTTCAGGGCTTCTCATTTTTTTCCCACTTAACCCCTGGCTCAGGAGAGGCTAACTATGAAGAAGTCCCGCCCCCACATTGGCCAACCACAAAGACATCCTGCCCCTTTATTGGCCAGGCTGCTGGAAGCCCCATCCTCCTGGCTGCTCCCACTCCACTGACCAGAAAACACAACAGGGACCAGGTCTCCTACCCCATCAGCCCCAGAGAACCCCAAGGTTATGGAGGCTATGAAGACAAATGCCGTTTTCCTCTCTGCTACACAGCACTATGGGGAACCTGAGGGATTTGAGATGATCACCTTTCAATCCTTACCCACCCTACTTCTTTCTCACTTGTAATTTCATTAACTAATATCTAAGTATAATCCACACTATCCTTGGTTATTTATCCTTTGACAGGTGTTGAAGTCCAAGGGGCCATGGCTACTAATTGGCTACTGTGGCAATTGCACAGTGGTGATATTGAAGACCCCCGGAGAGGGGAGACCCTCACTCAAGTCTCGGGATGATGCCACCCCCCCCACCCCCCCCACCCCCCACCCCCCAGAACTCACGAGAGACCATCCTTGCTGCAATCACACGAGGTTTATTGACAGGAATCAGCGTGCTGGAGCCGAGACTCATACCCACACAGGGATAGAGGAGTTTCGACCCCGAATGGCTGGGAATAGGAGTTTTTAAAGGAAGAATCCACAACCCAAAATACCAAGAATACCCGTGGAAGGTCCTGATGGAAATCACAAGGGGAAACTCCCTGTTCCTTAAGATCGTTTGTAAGATTCTAATCTAATGTTTTATGGTTAGCCTTTTCCTGGAACAGAGTTGATGAACCGGCTAGCCACCCTATATCCTAGGCCTTATTTTGTCTGCTGAGGGGGTCTTCTTTATCCTGGCCTTTCAATATCAAATAGCCGTTGCTGTCCCAGTTCATATTACTCAGGGAATAGCATAGAGCTTACACCAAATACTAACAGCTTTTAGTGTGAGGAATTATTTTCCCAAACTACATATGCAACACATTCAATGAATATGGGAGATACTTCAATGGATAAAACCATAGACAATTAAAAAAACAAAAAACAAAACAAAACAAAAGGTAAAAAAAGTGGTACCAGATGTGTAAACCCAATGCAGTAATGTAGGAAACATGAAAAACTAAGATAGTACAACTCCCCCAAAACTTAGCATCTCTACTACCATGGAATCTAGTGTGGGGGGAGCTAGATAAAATGCTAGAGAATACCAACCTTTTTTTAGTGAAGAGGGTCTGAGCAAATATTTATTTGAAACTGAAGAACTTAGAACCAAGCCCTGACAACAATGGGCTGGAGAAGTAGGTATCTGGAGAAAGCACACGCAGCAGAAGAAATGGACCAGGTCAGCCTTTGCTGACCCACCTGCCGTTCTCAGCATAGAGGCCAAAGGGACCCTGTGAAAACACGAGCTGGCTCCCCCACTCTGTTCACAACTTCACAGACACTGGGTTGCACTCATATGTGAGTCCCTGCATACACCACCACATCCCTTACAGTCCCAGTCCCCACCTCCCCTCCCTCTCCCTCACTGGCTGTGAAGGGACCAGCTCCCCATTTCAGCAGCCATAACAGCCAAACACATGTTTGCCTGACCTTGTCTTGGTCACTAGGAGGTCAGATGCCTGCCTCGTGGCAAGGAACCAATCAGAAGTTAACTGGTGGTGCTATGCTTTAGGACTCTGGGTGTGCTTTAGGGACAAGTGCACAGCAATGATGCACAGAGCATAGCAACCACCCTGGGAGGGCCTATGGGCCATAACAACCAGTTGACCAATCATCACAAGGCAAACCCTCCAAGCCTGGAGGCACACCAATCCTGAGCCTGTGGGTACCCCAGACACTCCCCTTACGCTGCCCTGTAAGATCTCTATGCAGTGGCTTTGTGTCGTCTTTCCTAGCCACCCTCCATGGTGGGTGGATGAAAGGCCCGAGCTAACATGGGGTTAGCTCATTAAACAACTACAATAAAGCCTCATGCAGTTTGCATCAAGTTTCTGCCTCCGCATGGTGATTAGGGTGACCTCGGTCCTGGGCTGAGATCCTGGGGGCCTGAGTCTCTGGGGGTCTTTCAATGTGAATAAATGTAAAAGATTATTGTCTCCTTTATTTTAACTGCTCGTCAATGAGTTTGTTAGTCAACATAATGCCACCCTAAGGCTAGTTAATATGAGAGAAAAATGCAAATTAATTTTTCAAAAGTAGTCAATAATTTATAATTTATCATTTAAAAAGTCCATTTATCCTAACTAAGTTGAATTTATGAGATTTCACCAGTAGAGTGTAAGTTGTAAAAGAAAAATAATTTAGATAAAACAATTTCCACTGTTGATCTCTGAATTTAGAGTAATTCAGTCTAGCCTGTTCTGGAAACCAAGGGGTGAGGGTCTCTCATGGCTGCAGGAGAGAGTTGTTAAACAGATCTGTGTGTCGTTTTATTTTCTCTACCTTCAGCTGTTGCAGTGCCCTTGGGATACACAACAGCATTCAAGCTAAAAGCATGAGAGCATCTTGTCCTGGACATCTATAGCTGAAAGACCCCCGGAGGCTCAGGCCCCCAGGATCTCAGCCCAGGACCATGGCCACCCCAATCACCATGCAGAGGCAGAAACTTGATGCAAACTGTAAGGGGCTTTATTGTAGTTGTTTAACAAACTAACCCCATGTTAGCTCGGGTCTTTCATCCACCTGCCATGGCAGATGGCTAGGAAAGACAGCTCAAAGCATCTGCATAGAGATCTTATAGGGCAATGTAAGGGGAGTGTCTAGGGGTACCCACAGGCTCAGGATTGGTGTGCCTCCAGGCTTGGAGGGTTTGCCCTGTGTTAATTGGTCAACTGGTTGTTATGGCCCATAGGCCCTCCCAGGGTGATTGCTGTGCTCTGTGCATCATTGCTGTGCATTTGTCCATAAAGCACACCCAGAGCCATAAAGCATAGCACCACCAGCTAACTTCTGATTGGTTTCTTGCCACGAGGCAGGCATCTAACCTCCTAGTGACCAAGGCAAGGTCAGCGCAAGCACATGTTACTGTCATGGCTGCCAAAAGGGGCAGGCATCTGACCTTAGTGACCAAGATAAGGTCAGACAAGCACGTGTTTGGCTGTCATGGCTGCCAAAATGGGGAGCTGGTCCCTTCACCATGCTTATGAACACCAGCATATATATTTGGTGACATTTTCTGTTAAACATGAAGAACTTTAGCTTTTTTTTTTCCAACCTGAAAATGTTTTGGGAGGATCCACTGGCACACTCCTGTAATACCAGCGATTTGGAAAGCTGAGGCAGGAAAATCTCAAATTCAAGACCTGCCAGGGCTACACAGTGAGTTCCTGACCAAACTAGGTCAGGATTGATGTATTGAGTCTCAATGTATTGAGTCAATGTCTCAATGTATTGAGACTTTGCCTCAAAATAAAACAAAAATAGAGGACTGGAATGATACCTCAGTGGTAAGGTGCCTGTCTAGCATGTATGAGGACCAAAAAAATAAAAAAAATAGATAAAATAAGCCCCCCACAAAATTGTCGGGACCCATGAAAAGGAGTCCATTCCATCTTGCCACGAGTTCAGAGAGCTCAAATCTGTCTTATTGTACATAAGACACTAGCTTAGTGGCTATGAATGTCTCTTATCTAAATAACAATAGCTTTGGCCCAGGTGCATTTACTCTCAACCCTGAAGGCTGGATGACAGTTGTGGCTACCAAATACCTAGAGGATTAAGGGAAATAAGTCTCTTTGCCCTTTGTACATGATAATAGAAGTCACTGCCTTTTGTCCTCACTGTTGGTAGAATAGTAAGATGGTATATGAATAAATAGGGGCACATTTAGTATGGGTTGAATCTGCCCTCCTGTGTCCATCCTGTGTCTCTGGTTCTTAACTCTTCTAGCTAGCTTTTCCCTCATCCATACTCCCCCACTCAGGCATGAACCTGGGGCTGCTCAGCTGGCTCTGACTGCAGCCCCGCAAAGACAGCTTCACACACAAACTGCAGGTTGTCCCATAAACTTTGCTTTCTCCTCCATTTCTCTATTATTAACTTTTTACATTAGTTTAGCATGTTTTTTTACAGTTGGGAAAACAATACTGATATAATATTAATAATTAAAGTTTAGAGTTTACATTAGAATTCACCTTTGGAGGTTGTACAATGTATAGACTTTGGCAAATACAAATCATAAACACTAATCATAGCACCATGTAGAATGGTTTTGCCAGGCTTAAAAACAAAACCTAGAAAACCATGTTGTATCTTTTTCTCCATCCCCAAGAATCCTGAAAACCCTGATCTTTTTAATATTATCATGGTTTGCTTTTCCATATAGTTAGAATCACATGGTATCCCATGTGTCAACTTGGTCTGGTTACATGGTGCCAGACACCTGGTTGGACATTACTTTGGCTATATCTGGGAGGTGCTTCTGGGTGCTTTTCTGGACTTCATTTGAAGTGTTAAAGGCCTGGAGAAAGACAGAAGACTAAGCAAGGAGTAGTTCTCTGCCTTAGCTGGTCTGTCTTCAAGTAGGATGTAAGTCTCCTCTCTCCAGTCTTGAATGTTGGGTAGAATCATACCACTGGCTCTCCCAGCTTGTTGAAAGAGGATAACTTCTGTTAAAGAAGTTCTGTTAAACTTCTCAGCCTCCATACTCAGATGACTGGATTTACTATAATTAATCTCTACACATATACCATAGAGGCTGTTTTTGTTTGTTTGTTTGTTTGTTTTTTCTGGAGAACTCTGACTAATGAATACAATATAAGACCTTTATAGATGGGCTTCTTTCACTTAAAATATGCACCTAAGTTTCCTAGGTGTCTATTTGCAGCATTATAGTTCTCCCCAACTCCCTCTGTAGGACTTTAGGTATTGAGTTCAGGGTCTTGTGCGTTCTAAGCATGTGCTGAATCACTAAGCTAGTCCTCATGCTCATTTCCTTTTATCTCAAGTTATTTTCCCACTCTGTGGATGTTCTGCCATTACGAATTCACCTTCCCAATACTAAGTGAAACTGCTCTGGAAATACATGGGCATATTTTCATGGGGACACATGCTTCAACTCACAGATAAATATCAAGGAGTGCCAATGGCCAGACCTTTTGGTGACAGTATGTGGGACTTATAAGGAGCCATGAAATTGTCTTCCAATGTGATTATACTATTCATTTCCACCAATAATTACCTTAATTTTAAAAGATATTTTCATATGAAAACATAGGTCAACAGTTTTTCCCTTTGCCCACAGAAATCTCTCTGCCTTCTGTCTTCCATTTCGATCAGAATTTAGAAGTCATTCATATTATTAGAATTTATTTTCAGTAACATAATGATTATGCACATATATGTATGTATAATTAATGGTTTTATTTTGTATTTGTGGTGCAAACAATTGACCCCAGGATCTTAGCAATGCTAGGAAAACATTCTACCAATTGTTATTTTATTAGTTTATCTTACTTAGATATAATTCTTCTGAAATTCTATGAGTAGATAAGAATGTTTTAAAACCACTTCATCAAATTTTAGGTGAATTTATATAAAGCACTTAGAATCATGCATAATACAAGATGTCACCATTAACTGTGTTTTACAGTTAACTGCAAAATGTGCACTAACACTAGGTAATACTAATTAAATAGTTATCATTCAAGAAAACTTTATATCTAACCTAAAGAGCAAAGATAAATGACAGCTATGCATTATCCATGATAAATACATATTACAAGTGAAATGAATACAAGTTAATATGGATCTTTTTGTATCCTCGTATCTCAAAGAGAGATATATAAATATTGAAGTGCACTAAAGACATCAGGGTAATAACTTTGCATGAATAGGCAAATGGAAGAGGGCTTGAGGCACACTTGTGTTGGTCCCAGGAGGACGCTGTTAATACTCTTTAAACTAGAAAGTACAAACGAGTTCTCCAAGAGTTTTAAAACACTTTAAAATTGGGTCATGTGAAGCCTGTGAATGAAGAAGGAATGTGTTTCTTTTTCTTAGAAACATGACCTTTCTGGTGGCTTTTCCTAGGAGGATATTCTTTTCTCCAAAAGAATGATACATTTCAAGAGATCAATAACCAAGTTATATGTGGTACTTCCTAGTTTACAAAGAATCCTTCACATATATTATCTCATTTAATCCTTATGGAAGTCAAAGGATTTGCACAGGACACCTAAGTAAGCAAGTTTTCTAAATCCAGCACATCCAGTTAAAGGCATCAGAACCATATATTTCAATGTCAAGCTCAATATACAACCCAACACCCCAGCACATTGCCAATGCAATTAACAACTAAGACTATCCCTCAGATGCTAAGGGGAAGCCACAGTAACTAAAACACAAACAGGATTCAGCAGGTGGAGCATTACCAGAAGTCAGGGCATTGCACAGAGTTCCAGAGACATGCAGGGGACCATGACATTAGAGAAGACAATAGTAGCACATAACAGAGGAAAATGCAAGCACAATGCCGGTCCATGAGAGAAGATAAATAGAAGACAGCAGATGCAACACTGAGCCCAGCATGGGAAATAACAAGAAGACAAAGAAGAGTAAAAGGAAAACACAGGATAACAAAAGCAATCACACAGAAGAGCTAACAAAACCACAACATTTAGCAAATGCTTTCAGTTATTCAGTACTGATGTTGAGCCTGCATGCAGAGGAGGAAACAGACATGGAGAGAGTAAGTAACAAACTGGGTCATGAGGCTTATAAGAGATGATAAAATATTTAGATTAGATTGACTGACTCCGCAATCCACCCTCTTAGCATCTGTGAGAATTTGAATAGTGTGCTTGTAATGTATACTCTACTGGTAAACTGTCATGTGCTATTTAAGCTCACTGAGAAGCTGGCTTGGGAAGTAGAATTGTCCCTTCCCCCATTTCAAACTCTAGAATGCTTGTTTCAAAGTGTGTCCTCCAATGCTTCTTATCTGAATGGTCCCCTAACTCCATGGCAAGGGGAGAAGAGAAAAACAAAACAAAAACAAAACAAAAACAAACAAAACCCAAGTAAATGTGTTGTATCCTTGAGAACATCTAGAAATTGAATTATCTCTAAAACAGGTTACTCTAGTTTATCTCATAATATAAAGGTGTCTACAGAGAGAAAGAGAAGCCAGAATTTCAGCCATTGGAAGCTCGTCCATGGAGAGAGAGTTCAACTGGGCTGCTATAAGCTGTCTCAATGGGACTTCCCATGAGATTTCTGCTAAGTGTTTGGAGCACCTGACTGATGATGTTTTTTTTTATATCTATCTATCTATCTATCTATCTATCTATCTATCTATCTATCTATCCATCTATCCAACTATCCATCTATCTGTCATCTGTCTATCATTTATCATATCTATCTATCATCTCTCTATATCTATGTTTCTATCAATCCATCTATATTATCTATCTGTCTGTCTACATCATCTATCATCTCTATCTATCATCTCTCTATCCTATCTATCTATCTATCTATCTATCTATCTATCTATTTATCTAGTATCTATTCTTTTGCTTTGGCTTTCTGTTTACCTGAACTCATTTAAAAGTGTAAGCAGGACTGTTAACAATAAATCTTCCTGCCAAAAGCTGCCTGAGCCCCATCGCCACATGTGCACTTTACACCAGCCGCCCACCCGAGTTAGGGCCCAAATTAATGCACAGCGAGATTTGTATTAGGTTCAAATGCTGCTTGGCCAATGACTAGGATTCCTCATCTGTTAGCTCAGTCTTAATTATCATAAACCTATATATTTTATAAGACTTATCTTATAGAGGATGCCTTTTGCTGGCACCCTCTCTTGCTGGTGGCTCACATGGCGCCGCTGGAGGAGAAAGGGGAAAAGGGGGCAACACTTCCTTGCTAAATATGAGTCTCCTTGCTATGTCATTTCTGGCCTGGATCACCACTTCTCTACTACATTTCCCAGAATCCTCTTTGACTCCTAGTCCTGTCTAACTTGCTGCCATTGGCCAAACAGTATTTTATTCAACAATCAATAAGATAAACATACACAGAAGTACTTTCCCCATCACAGGACTATCATAGCTAAGTCTCTAGACTATACAGAACACTGTTACAGGATCTTGCATGGAGGAAAACTGAGGTAAATCACAGGGTAAAATGGTAAATCCATGAACAGGTGTAAGAGAGCATGTGATATTAAGATAGAAGGAGTGTAAGATCCAGGGATAAGAAATCAATATTGATACAGTGACCTCTTCATTCTGATAAAAATGAAAAAGACTAGAGACTAAAGTTGGAGATAAGCTGTTGGCACCAACCTAGCAAATCCATTGCCAAGATTTCAAAATGATGGATTCTTATTGAAAGATCTTTCTTACATTAGTGACTTCAGGGAACGGAATGACAAATTGGCTGTGACTATGGTAGTCAATTATGAGATGATGCGATCAGAAACAAAAGATGTGATAGGGCCCCAGTTTGCAAGTTTCCAGACCACTTTTGGAAGCAGGACATATAACACAGCAGTAAAAAAAAAAAAAAAAAAAAAAAAAAAAAAAAAAAGTAACAGACTAGCATATAACAAATCCTGTGAATTTAACTGGAAATTCTACTGATTTGTTGAATCAGAAAGTTTGAAATTGTCATGGTTCTTGTTTTTATATATTTGTTTCTGTCTTGTTTTTATTCAGTAATTTTTTTCCCCTTAGAAATTTGGTAGCAAAAAGAGTGTGTGATTTCAAAATCATCCTACTATATAAGATCGTAGACAAAAGAAACATTATTTAAATTATTGATGTAATGATTCACTCATTCAATCAATAAATATTGATTGGCTCTAAAACAAAACAGAAACAAGAAGAAAAAGAAAAAGAATTTGAAGCCTGGAATTCTTGAAACATCTTCAGTAAAGAGCTGTGTCTGAGTTTGCCCAGAGTGGGGCTACTATCTCAGATAATCTCATTTTCCATTTAATTCTGCAGTGAGAAATCCTCCCAGGCTTTACTGGAAGCAGTGATAATATTTTGCATACACATCATTCAGCCCACAGAACTTCTGAGAAGACCCTGCTGATTGTTCAAGTATTTTGAGAAGTAAAAACTAATCAATCAGGTAGAATTACAGCTGTGGTAGAAAGAGCCTGAGCAAGACATTTGTTACATTTGAGTTTACTTCCTGGCTACAACCTGACAATTGCTCGTGGAGCTGGCCAAGTGAGGAATCGTGAGTTCCAGCTTCTAACATTTTTGTTAAAGTCAAGAGAAATGATAAATGGGATGTATCCAACCATGTCTAGAACAAAGCTGGGATTCAATTAGGAAGAGTTTTTGTTTTTCCAAATCAAGGGGAGTCAGAATAGAAAGATAGAAAATGATGGAGACGTGAAAGGAAATTCCATGTCATTTCACTCCACTGTCTAGTTGGTGCCTTCTGCCAGTTGAAAATTAGAAATTCCAACAGTGGAGGAGCAAAATGGTTTAGGCAGCACTTGCCACCAGCCCTGGCCACATGAGTTCTATCTCCAGAATTTGTATGATGGAAGAAGAGAACTAATTGTCTCCCCCCCCACACACACACACACACACGCTGTCTCATCATGTGAATCACACACATATACATATACAATAAAAAATAAAATGTAAGAAAATAAAAATTAAATTAAAATTTGTTAAGATGTTTGTCATTTTCCAGGTACAAACCTAACACTTCACTAGAAACCACCACCACCACTTTACAGTAAAAGAACACATTTTAAACCCTTCCTGCAGCCTTCATGGTACCTGTATTTGTTTGTTTTATCAGAAGGTAATCCCAAGCACCCCCAGAGTTATATACTACAATCTCACTTATCCAAAAAGGAGGGTTGGAAGATTTTTTTTTTCCGAGACATGGTTTCTCTGTGTAGCTTTCGAGCCTATCCTGGCACTCGCTCTAGCGATCAGGCTGGTCTTGAACTCACAGAGATCCGCCTGCCTCTGCCTCCCGAGTGCTGGGATTAAAAGTGTGCGCCACCAACGCCCGGCTGGGTGGGAAGATTTTTAAATACTTTTTGGCAACTTTTTTTTACTGGATCATAAAGATTTCACAAACTGGGAGCTGAGTAACTGGCTCGGTGTGTGAGGCATTTCCCTTGAAAACATGAGGACGTGGATTTGTGTGTGGATGAACACATACACACACACACTATCGCAATCTGTCTTTATCAACATAGGATCTCCAGACTCTATATTGTTTTTAAACTGTCAGGCATCATGGTGTGCTTGTAATCCCAGTTCTGGAGAAATAGGTGTTAGGAATATGATGTGAGGTAGGACTGAGATGAGTTCCATTGGGGGAGAGGGGACAAACATGCCATCAGGCAGAACTTATATAGGAAGGAAGGAAGGAAGGAAGGAAGGAAGGAAGGAAGGAAGCTTTATTGGGAAGGGAAAGGAGTGGGGGAAGGGAGAGAGGAGGGAGAGAAGAGGGAGAAACAGAGAGAGAAAAGGGACAGAGAGACAGAGATCTGTCTACCTCCTCAGAGAGATGGCACAGAGAGAGAGAGAGAGAGAGAGAGAAAGAGAGAGAGAGAGAGAGAGAAGAGATGGGTGGAGTTTGCATCTTAAAGAAACCTTTACATCTGAGTGCAGACTGTGCAATGATATAGCAGCCATAGGACCCTGGGCTGGCCAGGGTACTGCCTGAGGGCATCCTGTCAGGTGACAGGGGGCAGGCTAGCATAACATCTGAATCCTAACCATAGGGACAGGCAGTTTTCAGGCCAGTCAACCTAGCCTACTTGGTAAGTTCCAGGCCAATGAGAGACTCTATATCAAAAAACTTTAAAAACAAAAATAAAAAACATAAACAATGCTTGAGGAATAACATTCCAGATTGCCCTCTGGCTTATATATGAACACATATACACACACACACTATCACAATCTGTCTTTATCATTCAGGCTCTTGTTTCTGTATCTGGGCAGTTCTTAGTTATTTATCCACCCACTGAGCTGTTCCTTTTTCAGAGACAGAAATATTATCTCCAAGTATTTGGCTATCCTTCTTTTTAAAACCCATGGCTGGCTGAATAAAAGCAGTTGAATTTGAATAAGTTCAGTGTCATTTATTTCAAGGATTAACTCATCTTTCTGGGCTTGAAATACAGAACAAGCAATACCTGGCCTCATCTAAACCCTGAAGACATATTTTTCACCCAAGACATTTCAATTTTCAACAAGACTGATTCTCCTGAATAATGATGTTGATGGGGACATGAGCATACACAGACTTAATGAAAGTCCAAAGTGACACTCCTGATTGAGCTCTGGTCATGACTGCAGGTAGTAGGAATGGCAGCCTATTCCTTTCTATCTCCTACCGTTTGTCAACTGGGAGCCTCTTATTTTTCTTTCCAAGGAGATAGAGCTCTATTCTGATGTGTTTGGATGCCCTCTCCTGGGTTCTTCACAACCACTACCTGGCCATCAGAGTCACATCCATGTTCTCTAAACTGTTGACAGTCTGGGTGCTGAACAGGGTCTTCCTCTTGTGGGTGCTGAGCAGGGTCTTCTTCTGGATGCTGAGCAGAGTCTTCCTCCTCATTCTATGGTAGAGTTGGGCAAGCCCAGTAAGTTATAGATTCCATTTTAGACTATGTTCTTGGCTTAGAGTGAACAAGATTTCACCCAAACTATTTATTTATTGTCTTAGAAGATATAAACAGATATTGTATAATCAAACTATAGGAGAAGCAGAGTACACTCAAGCCCAAGAACTATAATCTACAATGTGAAGGCAGTCAATAAATCTCACATCTTCCAATTTTTCTCTGTCATCCTTTAATCTTCTATTTCAAACCATGTTCCTTCACATGGTGGTAGATATGGCTACCAAGCTCTATCTCCTTTCCTACTGAACAGACTTAGAACTTGGTTGAGATCTGGGGTCCAGAATCTCACCTGTATCTACAGCTGAGGGTTGCCACCATGCGAGAATAGAATAGATCCACTTGGTCATGTGAAGTCTCATGTCAGCAACAGTCTTTCTCTGGGTGGGTTCCTGAAGACCCTACTTCCCGACTATGAGGAGAAGTAGAGTTGCTTGACTGGTAAAAACAAAGGTTGTAGTTTGCATCAAAATAATGATCTTTCTATGCCCAAGGTCATTGTGAAGACTAGTGATCTTCTGTAATGTACTTGTCATAGTAATCTGACAGTTTTTGGGTGGGGACTGCCTGCAGGGGACGTGACTGGCTCCAGAGTAAATAATAATTGCTTATCCCTCTAGGAGAGGATGGTGCACTGCAGGGTCTTCTGATCCAGTAATGGTCTAGCTCCTTTTCTGTTGTAGTGATTCAATAGTCCAACCAAAACCAGCATAGGACAGACAGGGTTTATTTTGTCTTTCAGTTACAGAGGGATGCCATCTATCACAACAGGGGCAGCTACAGGAGCAGAAATCTCACTGATCACATACACAGGAAGCAGAAAGAAAAGGGGGGAGTAGGAGAGTAGGAATTAGGCAATGCAATAAAACCTTATAGCCCAGCCTCAGCGATGTACTTCCCCCAGTAGAGCTCTATCTCCTAAAGGTTTCATAACCTCCCCAAACAGTGCTATCAGCTGAAAAGCAAGAGTTCAGACACATGAACCTATGAGGACATTTCTCATTTCTCATTGAAACTATCACAGGGGCAAACAAGAGCCGTGACTTGGAATAAACAAAACTGTCCTCCAACCTTGCCTCAAAGACAACTCAAGCTCAGAGAATCCTCTTCTCAAACCTACCCTTACACAGCTCTATTTGAAGCTCTGTCCAGTGCACAATAGGAAATAGGCCCTGTGTACACCCTAGAGGATCGAGGGAAAACTCATAAGGGCAATGACATCTTGTTGAGTACTGCAATCTTTGTTTTAGGAATGCTAAGGTGGTAGGTTGCTCTCACAGAATAGATGAACATTCATTTCTAATTGTTTGGGGGCCCCAGCAGTCCATGATCATACTATCAGAAGATCTGGTGTCTGGTGAGGGTACTTTCTTATTTATAGATAGCCACTGCTTTGTTTCTTCATGTGGTGAGAGCAGAGAGCAAGATCTCATATACTATCTCATCAGGGAACTCATGTCATCCTTAGGACCCTCAGTACCTAATCACATTCCAAGGTCTCCATCTCTTAATACTGCCCAATGGGGGAGTTGAAAATTTAATCTAGGGATTTTGGAGGAACACAAATGTTCAGTCATTACAATGGGGTTCTATTACCTCTGCCCATAAACCAAATGACTCTTGGCTCAGCCACTGACTCTGGAGTCCTCCTCCCTCTCCAGTGACATAAAATACAATTCTTTTATAGACAGAGAAGGATGCTTAACAGTCACATTCAGACTGTTTCTGTCATAATAGATAAGAATCCATAGCCCAGAGAATCCCAGTGATACTAAACCCTGAAGCATCTGTAGCGCCAGGCCCCAAATTTAATGAGGAGCCCAGAAGAGTATCCTTGTCCTTTGTGAGACAGTGGACCAATGTTGCTCTTCATTACCAACTTGACTGGATTTGGAATTACCAAGGGGACACACCTTTGAACATGCCTGCACTTTCTAGAGACATTTAACAGAGGAGCAAATGCCCATATTAAACATGGGCCCAGATGGAATAAAAGAGAAGGAAGAAAGCCTAATGAGTCACGTGATCTTCCCAGATGTGAGCAAGCAAACTCTCACCACCACACCCTTCCCACATGATGGACTGCACATTCTCAAAGTGGAAGCTAAAACAAATCCTCATTTTAAAGTTGTTTTCTGTCAGGTATTTTTGTTACAGGGAGAAAAGTAACTGGATCCAAATATTAGGCTGCAAGCATACCACACATTGGCCTTAATCTCATACTATTCTTGAAGATACTAAAAACAATCATCAAATAAGAGCTGAAATTTAGAACAGCATTTAGGGTTTGTTAAGTGTTATAATAGACTTGAAAGTTCTTCATGAAGTTTTTATTTTACCCATTCTTCAATACATTTGACTTCTGGACTACACAGTGACTCATATTAGAATGATAGACACTAAATGGATAAGTCAACTGTTTGATGTGTGTATGGACTGATATACCTTTCTTTTTTCTACCTCCCGGTGAGTGAACAAAATATTGCTCCCTGGAAAGACCCAGTTTGACTGCTGATGTTTGAAGTAACTTACTCAACTTTTAAAATCCTTTCTACAATTTTTTTTAAAAATTTTGTAACTAATAAGACTTGTATGTAGATAGGTGTGAGCAGAATTTTAACAAACAGGATTCACTGGATGTGGTGGTTTGAATGAGAATGAATCTCATAAGTGCATACATTGGAATGCTTAGTCCCCAGGTAGTGGAACTGTTTGGGAAGGATGAGGAGGTGTGGTCTAATCAGAAAAGGTGTGTCACTGGGATGGGGCCACACCATTCTTAGCTCTTTCTTCCCTGTGAGTTTTGTCCCAGCAAACAAACTTCTAACTGCTGTTCCAGCACCATGCCTGCTTGCTGCCATGCTCTATGACATTATGGTCATGGGCACTAACCCTCTGGAACTGTGAGCCTCCAAATTGAATACTTTCTTTCATGAGTTGCCTTGGTCATGATGTTTTGTCCCAGCAACAGGAAAGCATCTGACATGACAGCTGAACTTTAAATTTGAACTGGTGGTTTGTTGTTATCATTGTGCCTGTTTGCTTTGGTATTTGCTGGAAGTTCTCGTTAAACCTGCCTTTGTACTGTGTGTAGACCCACAGGAATGTATACCTCTGTGCATCACTGTTTCTTCCTCAAGGGACCACATGCCACAGAGAAAACCTGGGGAAGCAACACAGTCTACCTCACCATCTATATTGTGCAACCCATAGCCTGACTTCCTAAAGCAAACAAATGAGTTGGAGCCTTGATCTCGTTCTGTCAAAACACCTATTCTTTGGGAAATGGCAGTCTTTGGTTTCTAGATGTTCCTGGAACTTTGTGATCACAAGAGAATTTGAGCCTGAGCTATAGCTGCCCCTCTTGCCGCATAGTCAAGTCCTAGGTGCACTGGTCCCCCAGCACAGCACCCTGGTATCCTAAAGGAACTGCCTTGGTTTATCATCATGACTAATCTCTTGGTCTTGTGATTCAGCAACATTTCCCTTCCTGTGAGCTGAAGACAGTAGAAGAATACAATTCACAGGGGTTCAGTGAGTGATGAACAAAGCACAATTACTTGCAGGGCTGACATAGCCTGAGTTAGTATCTGCTCACTGGGTGTGAACTGGAGAGAATCTGGGGACTTGCTTGAGGTTTGCTCCTGGGTAACACTGGGGGCAGGAGACATTCTGAGATCTACGTGCAAGCTCTCCGTCTTATTTTCTTGAATGCTGCCCATGGGGAAAAACAGACATTAAAAGGGCTCCCCACATCTAAGGGAGCTGCATGGAGAACAAAAGACAATGACTCTCTTGTTAACTGGTGAGATATGTCTTTTCCTGATTAGAACCTTGCAGTGAATTCTACCTGGCTGGTTTCTTATTGTGCTCAGGGGGACTGCAGTTTTCAAGGAACCACACTGGTGAATCAGCATTTGCAAATGTGCTTTCTTTACTCTTAGCTCTTGGGAATTCAAAGAATAGATTTCCTTGAGGAAAATTCCTATTGCTGATGCTCAAAATCCCTTGAACAAAGGCGCTGAGAGTGGAGGTGCCCTACTTACTTATCTGTTTAAGCTACTGCATCCTAGGAAACAAGCTTGAGGACCTATCAGGCTATGCTTTACTTGCTTTTAAGCTAACTCACCCTTTGAGTCGTGATATTTCTTATACGTGCATGGTCCCTATCATAGCATGTATCTTTATGCATCTTTGTCAAAGAAAAAAAAACATTTTCAAAGAACGAGAAAGTGTTTAAATTCCACTGTTGGCAAGAAAATATGTTTTTTGTGTGTGTGTTTTCATTTTGTTTTTGGTGGTGCACTGACAGACTCCTGAAAAAAAGTATTCCTAAAGAGAGGAACTAATTAGAATCGTACATGCTCTCAATGCCAATTATAACAAGAAAAGTCTAAACTTTTGTCATCCAGCGAACCAGATGAAGACTCACACTCTCATCTGCACCCTCGCTCTGCTTTTCAGTGCAGAAGGCAGAAGCCACTCAAAACAGAGTCAGACAGGGGAAGGGAGCTTGTAACTCATCATCAGAAATGTTGAAGGGACTGGTGCTAGCTGATCCAGAAGGTATAGAAAAGGACACAACTGTCCCATTCGGAGAATTGTTACTCACAAGGACACCTTGGGAGCTCTGCTGGATATTCCATTGGTTGAGGGACAGTGGCAATCTACAAACTAGAGAACCTGATCAAAAAACACTTACTCTCTCAGTGACTTCTTGACACCAAAGAACTTGAGTAGTAGATCTCTTCAATTTTGTGTCCCTGCGATGAAACGCTGGAGGCTGGCTCTTTTAAAATGAAAATAAATGTGTTAAATACACAATTTTGGAGCCTGGAAATTCTAAGCCTGAGGAGCCGGTAGCTGGCGAGAGCTTCAGGCTGGATCATGCCCCGGTAGAAAGCAAGAGATGGCCGGAAAGCACATGTTCAGAAAAGGGAAAAGAGCTGGGCGTTGGTGGTGCACACCTTTAATCCCAGCACTCGGGAGGCAGAGGCAGGTGGATCTCTGTGAGTTCGAGGCTAGCCTGGTCTCCAGAGCTAGTGCCAGGATAGGCTCCAAAGCTACACAGAGAAACCCTGTCTCGAAAAACCAAAAAAAAAACAAAAAAAAAACAAAAAAAAAAAAGAAAAAGAAAAGAAGAAAAAAAAAAAAGAAAAGGGAAAAGAGGTCAGGTTCAACTTTTGACCAGGAACCTACCCCCATGAGACCTCACTCATCTTAGAGTGATGCCAATGGCTAATCCTTCAGGGCAGAGGTGCCATGACCCAGTCACCACTTGAAGCTCCAAGTTCTCAGGACTGTGGCACTGGGAATTGCATTGCTGACACATGTACTTTGCAGAGTGCCTTGGAACCACAACAGACACTATGGCAGGGAAAACTGTCACTGCCTTGGTCCCACAGACCAATAGAATGGCAATGAGTTCAGATCAAGGCTCTCCCTTGCTTTTGCTTTCTACATATCATGAATGCTTTTAACTGAGAAAATGATTTGCACTCAGAACTCTTGTTGCAAGGGAGTATTTATCGAAGTATTGTTAAGGCAACCTCAAGGCAATAATTTCCTTTATTTTTCATCACTGTGACTTAAACCTAGGGTATCACACATGGCAGGTTCAAGTGCTGCTCAGCACTGGCCCTTGAAAGTAGTCTTGAGTGTGTAATTTTTAGCTATTTAACATCTCTCACTAGTACTAACATGGAATGGAGGAACAATGGTGGGCTAGCTTATTTTATGTCAACTTGATATAGTTTGAGTTACCTTAAAAGAAAAAATTTCAATTGAGAAAAATGTTCCTCCTGGATTGCCCTTTGGGCAAGTCGATGATACATTTTCTTGATTGAAGATTGGTGTGGTAGGTCCCAGATCACTGTAGGCAGTGCCATTCCTGGACTGGAGGCCCTGGGCACTACTAGAAATCATAGGAGCAAGCCTATTTGTAGGCGCATTTGTCCACGGTCTCTGCATCAGTTTCTGCCTCCATGTTCTTGCCCTGTTTAAATTCCTGCCCAAAATTCCCTCAATTATGGACTGTGATGTGGAACTATAAGCTGAATTAAAACCCTTTCCCCTCCAAGTTGCCTTTGGCTATGGGTGTTTTATCATAGCAATAAAACCCTGAGACAAGTAGTTGAGTTCAGAATATCTAACACATTGTTTATCTACCAAGTGGCTCCTAGCTAGTGTTTTTCTCCATTGCACCACATACTTGCTAATATTGGCATGTGCATATCTGTGATGCTCTCCATATACATTTGCATGTGAATACCTTGAAATAGTCCCTTCTTTCTCTAGAATCTGGCATATAGCAAGGCTAAGCAAACACCTATGAAAAGTATAAAGGGACGAATGAATGATGCTTACCCTTATTACTAATCAATATGCTTGTCATTCATGGTTTTTTTTAGTGCTCCAGAGGCTGGGTTTGATTGATAGTAGAGAAGAAAGGGAAGTGACTTACAATACTAAGAAAATGCACACTTCATTAGTCTCATACCCATACCGATTGGATTGCCAGGTTAACTAGTTTTTAAACCAATATTACCACCTCCTTGCACCGGTTTTACTTTAAAATCTTACTTTGTGTTCTGGCTACAACTGTTTATTTGTCCATGCATCGTCAGTGCTCACCACATTCAAGTATGCTTCAAAGAGCATTTACAAAAGTGCTTGTGAATTCTCTTCCCGGAGGTATGACTATCATTGACTACCGCCCTTATATACAATTATCTGAATGCCAGCTGTTCAGCTTAATGAAATGCAAACAGCCATGTAGCTACAGCTAAGATATAAAAACAGATTCCTGTCAGCACTACCGATGCTCCACACCCCCTCCTGCCAATCATAGACCCCCTTTGCATTTCCAAACATATCCCTAGTAGCCATCCTTATCATTTCCTTGTCTCCCCCAAACTTTTATCTGTTTAATTTGCATTCCTATGATTATTTTTCAGTCTTGACTAATTTTGAGCTTTATGTAAATGAAATCATACAGGAGAAGATACTTCACTGTTCACCTGTTATTATCACTGATGTTAAATCATATGCCTGGGAGTTTTCCATGCTATAAGATGTAGCCCCACTGTGTTCCTTTAATTGGATCCAGCATTCCCATTGACAACTGGTTGATTCTTAAAGGACATGCTCTCTGTGTTGGCATATTATAAGAAACAATTCAGAGAGCATATATATATATATATATATATATCATATATATATGAGAGAGACAGAGACAGAGACAGAGAGACAGACAGACAGAGAGAGAGAGAGACAGAGAGAGAGAGAGAGAGAGAGAGAGAGAGAGAGAGAGAGAGAGAGAGACTATGTGTACTGATACATGCTTACCAACTGAATCTCAAGGCAGACAGGCTAGAGCAGCCACCCATTTCCATCGTGTAAATTGTCCTATATGGCTGATTTTATGTCATCAAAGAAAAGTCACTGGAAGTGAAGTTGGGTAGTAATTTACCCAAGCAGTTTTGATCCAAGGTAGTTTCAGCACAACATTGCCTGGCTTATTATTCAGCACAACAATATATTGGCTTATTTCTTCTTAGTGAATGCCTAAGAATGGATTGACTAAGTGGATATTAACTAGGAGATATAGCATATCATTTTCCAAGTGATTGTACCATTTAGTTCCTGTCCACAGTGTGCGATACTTCCAATAAGCCCATATCCAACATCCAACAGGGTGCTCTTTCCACTCTTTGTTATTTTTAAAAATTGCTTTTATTAGTTTTAACTATGTTGGTGCAGCTTTGTCTGTGTATGATTATGTGGAACCACACTTGGATCTTCTGTACTCTCTCAACCTCTAAGCCATCTTCCCAGCATTCCATTCTTTTTGGGGAAAAAAGCTGGTTTCTCCTGGTGATTTTAATTGACACTTCTCCTATAGTAATAACATTGACATCTTACCACATAGTTGTTGGCCAGTTGTTGAATGTCTTCAGTGATTTTTTTTCCCCCATCCAGAATCTTCTCTAAATTCCTAATGGGATGCTTGAATTGTCTTATTAGTTTGCCTGCCTTTATATATTCAGGAACCAGCACCTTAATTGGCTTGCAAATGCTTTCTTAATCTTCTGAAAACTCAGTGCTGAAATTTGCTTGCTGTCGTGGCAGTGCTGAGCAGTGGAACCTAACGGGAGATTTGTGATGTATGGGCGGGGTCTCATGGGTGCATGCTTTTCTCTTGGGAACAGGTGGGGTCTCATGGGTGCATGCTTTTCTCTTGGGAACAGGTTACTTACAGTGTGAATTTGACTTCCTTTCTCTCTTGCAAACACACCAGATTTATCTTCCATTTCTGCTGTTGGTATTTTGGTTTTTACCAAAAGTTCCAGCACATGGCACTCATCACTAGTACTTGGGCTTTCCAGCCTTCATAACTATAAGCAAAAACAAAATCTCTTTTCACTGTAAGTTACCCAGTCTTGGATATTTTGTTATGGCAACAGAAGTATCCAGATAGGCATGTATGATACCTCACATTTAGTGGGCTTACCTTCCATCACTCCCTTTCAAAGAAAATTCCATTTACTTGCTCAGTGTGTGTGTGTGTGTGTGTGTGTGTGTGTGTGTGTGTGTGTGTGTGTGTGTGTGTGTGTGTACAAATACATGCCACAGCATATGGAGGTCAGAGGATAACTTGCAAGATTCAGTTATTTCCTTCCATTATGTGAGTTCTGGGTGCTCAGGTCTCAGGCTGGTGGTAAGTGACTCTGCCCACTAAACGTCTCACCAGCTCTTTTACAGTACTCTTCTTTAAAAGGCATACCTTTGAGAATTCCATATGTGCACAGAATGAAAAATGACTGTATCCAGCTCCCATTTTCTACCTCACCTCCTATGAAGCCACCCCTTCCCAACTTCATGTCTTTTTCTACAACCCACTAGATGCAGTCAGTGCCCAATTAAAAGAACTTGGAAGACTCAACCTCGTTCTTCTTTTAATACCTTAGTTTAAAAATGCTTTCATTGTCACGAGAACCTAAAGAAACTCTACATTACTTTCTAAAACACTTCTGTCTGAAATTGTCTTTTGATGTGAAGCCAAAGTTTCTGTGGATAGTTGACTGTCCCTGTGCCATTTATTAAGGAGAGGTGTTCACCCACTACAGTCAGTGAATGTTGTCTTTGTCCTAAATTAAGTCTCAGTGCACAAGGAAAACTACACTGGGATCCCCTACTGTGTTCTGTGGTTTATTAGCCTATCTCCATGGCAGTGATAAATTGGACATTTCTCTCCAATAAATATTGTTACTGATAGAAGAACTTCTCATAAATTGTCTTTCATTTGTGTTTTGGCTATTTATGCTCTGTGTTTTCTTGTAAATTTTCAAGTAAGGTGACCAAGATGTGGAAAGCAACTACCTGGGATTACACTGAACTGTAGATCAACTTGTGAATAATTAATGTTGGAAAATATGGAGTCTTCAATCACAAGAAGCTAGTGAATCTTTTAATTTATCCAGATCATCTGACGTTTGCATCAAAATCTAGTTCTTTACGTAAAATATTTGTCTAATTTTACAAAATTCATTTGTAGGTAGATGATATTTTGTAGTTATCAAAAATAGTAATTTTAATGCAAACTTGGGTATTAATGAAATTAAAAGTTGCATATTGCCTTTGTGTCTACAAATTGTAAACTCACTAATGAATAGTTTGTTCATATATATTCCATTATAGGGAACGCAAAGTTTTCTCTTTCCCTTTATGTCCCTTCTGTGACACTGGCGCCTTCTACATGTATCCATTACCTCAGTGCTCTTATTTGTTTTCAAGTACACCAACCGAAATTGCTCATAATGTATCTTAATGACTTTTACTTTAAATGACCATGTACTCCATAGCTATTTCTTGGGATTGGCAGTCATGATCTTCTGACTTAGTTTCTCTATATCATGCACACAGTGCGTGTGTTTTTGCACATTTATATGTGCATGTGTTTGTGTGTATGTGTGTATGCATGAGTTTATTTGTCCTGCTTGAGGGTTACTGAGTTATTTGTCTCCCATCAATTTTAATTTTATATATAATATATATGAATAATGTATGAGATATAATTTACCTTTTACATATATTATGTGAACTATATCTGTATATATTAGATTAGCATCACTATGCTCTGACTCTCATTCTTTTGCAGTATGTGCACATGCATGTGTAAGTGTATCAGTTATTTTTATTTCCTTGTGTTCTTTTCTCAGGGGTTCTTTCTGTTCAACTTCCAGACCCCATGCTCTACTGCTCATTATATAGCCATGTGTGAGCATCTGAGATGCAGACCCATTCTCTGCTGTTCTGTTTTGTTTTCTATGGTTCTGTAGGCAGCCATGGGTGATCTGAGAAGGTCATTCATCACTTTTTAAAATTTCAGCTTTAACTTTTCTAAATTTAAATTTTCTGGTTGATTTGTCTCCAAATCTATGCTATGTTTAACTGGTTTTAGTTCTTGGCTAAACTCTCCAACCTAGACAAGACTATATTAAATGCAATTAAGTGGTCTGAAGCATGGCTGCAATCTATGGAGTCCTAGAGGGTCTTCTCCTTCTCCTAGGGTGTCTGTGAGGTTTTAGGATTCCTGGTAATGTTTCATGTCCCAGAAATGTCATTTGTAGGGAGGGTTGAAAGACTTGGAGACTTGTGCTACACGCCATGAGAACTGTTCAGTGGACTACCTCTGCCAAGTACAGGTCACTTTAGAACAATGATTGACTCGTGTTTGGGCTCATTGCTTGGTTTCCCTGCTGTTTGGAAAATTTGTCTAAATTGCCCCATCTGCTGTCACTGTACAAGAAAGAACTAGACTAGGATGACGTCACTGTGCACAATAATGAATATGCCACTTCTCATTCCTAGGTCTTCTGTGGCTGTCCATGGTGCTTAGAAGAAAATCTAAACTCTATTCACACTTAAAACCCTGGAATAGTCAGGCCTCTCACTTTTTCAATTATTAGATTTTTTAAGTTTTCTCTGATACGAAGCACTTTGTTTTGTTTTCAAAACAAAACCCAGCTTTTTCCTTTTTCTGCCTCAGCTATCTTCTTCTGGCTTACCACACAACTGACTCATCTCTTAGTGTATGAATTATGATTTCCATGGGTTACATTTTTCTATCTAATTTGCCCAATTCAACTTATTACTTTCTGTCACTGTTCACCTTCTTGATATCAAAATCTATAATTAACCACTGAAGAACATAGCTCAGTATTTAATGGCAGAGTACTTAATCAGAATTATGAGGCCCTGTGTTCACCGTTGGTTGGAGAAGGGACCATAATCACTGATTATTGTAATTTTCATTGTGTTTTTCAAATGTGTCTTCATCTTGCAGAACTGGGACTGCTTTCTCCAGTAAGCAGCATGATGCCTTATACACCACAAGGTCATTAAGTGAAGGTGGCAGGAGGCAAGGCTGTATTAAATGCAGAAAACGTAAAGTAGAAATAGGAGCAATTGTTGCTTTGTTCTCGTCTTTGTAGTAGCTGTAGCATTGTGGCTATTAAAAGATTAATAAAGCAAAATGCACTTAGTCATGCTGACTGAGTGTGAGCCTATCCTGGGACCTCTTAGCTATATGACCATGGATGAATTAATTTCTCTGTAACTCAGTTTTCTCATCTTTAGAAGAGTGATAGCCAAGTGTTTATCCTTCATCCAATATGAGGCTAACTACATCTTGGGGTTCAGATTATTTTCTATCTTTAAAATATAATACACATGCACACACATACACAAACACACACATGAATTTTGTAGGAGACTTCTAATTAATTTCACAGTAAGACCTATTAATAATTTCACAGTGAGACATAGACATATGTGGAATAATTAGAATGTAAAGGTTTTTGTGTAAATTAACTTCTGGTTTTACAATGCAAAATCTAAAAGCTGATTTTCAGTGTTTATTCTTAAAAACTTGTATGCATGTAAAATGATACAATTTATTACTGTTACTACTATTACTACAATGACTAAAACAATGATGATGATTTTTTCTTTTGATAGGATCACATGTAGCCCAAAGCTGGACTCAAACTTTCTATGCAGCTAAGGATAACGTTAAAATTGAGACTCTCTCTCATATCCATCTCCCAAGTGTTGGGATTACAAGTATGTGCCAACATGTTTGGTTTTATGCAGTGTTGGGGATTAAACAGAGGGTTTTTTACTTGCTAGGCAAGTACTCTACCAATGGAGCCACATCCTTGAGCATCTGATTCCAGTTTTAATACCAAATTAAGAAGCAGAGATAGCAGCCAACCTTACTAAGGTCACATAGCTAATTTTCAAAGGTGCTGAACATGACTTAGGTCAGTGTTCTCCTAGACAAACATGACCAAAAACTAAAAGAACATTTTTTTTCTTTTGGCCTAGAATACTGGAACTAGACACTCTTTTGTGGGATTCCTTCTGATCTTTAAATGGTGACTTTCTTGTGATCAAAGATTATTATTTATCTTGATCAATCAAAAGTATAAGATATTGATCATGAGAAGAGATGTTGCAAAAATTCACCAAGGTAGTGAAGAGACACAGATAAAAAATGCACAGCAAATAGGAGTCAGTGTGTGCAGCTTCCTGTTGGACACAGAAGGTGGTATTATTTTGTAGATAAAGCTACAGAGAGCTGGTAGGGAAGTCAGGCATGGTTGGAAGAACTAAACTCCTATGGGTGCTTCTCTTCTCAGAATGGCAAATGAACATTCCATTTTTAACTGTTGTTCATTACACATAAATCGTATACAAATAATCTACAACCGGCATACAGCTATTTACAACTGAACTACTACTAGTGGCATACTGAATATAGATCATCTTCATGCAATAAAAATACTAAAATTATCAGCAAAGGGCATTAGTATATGATTTTATATAAACATACAGAGGTGCATTTTAATGTAGTTATAAAAACTGCAGAGCACAGCCTACTTTGGAAAAATGTTTCAGAAGTAAGATTGAAATAGCATACAATGGTGTGCACTTGGGCTTGTATGTCATTCAGGCAATAGCTTTAGAAGCATGGGGGTGGTGGGGACAGTGATGCTGCAAAGGCGGCCTGAGTGGGTTCTGTTTGATCCCTCCAGGCAAGAGATTCTCTGAAGCCAGAGAGAAGAGGACATAGTGAAAGGGCCGGTCTCCAGTAGCTGTTCACCAGCAGCAGAGTTAGAGAACAATAGTACAGACATAAAGGGAAAACAGATGCAAACCTCCCATTGACATCCGGAGATACACCAGTGGCCTCCAGGAAGAATGCACACTTACTGGCAGCTTTTTGGGAAAGAAACTTGACATGTTTTTATACCTGAAGCTGAAAATGTATTTCCAGATTCCCCCAAAAGCCATGAGAATATAAAATTACAGGAGGAGAGGGCTCATAATTTATAAGCTATCTGTCCCATGCTGTGCACATGGTCTACCTTTAGTTACGCTGTGTTGTAATTATATTGCTCTATTTCCAGAGGTCCATAACAGCATACGCTGAGGTTGACCATTGTCTGGCTCCATTTTGGAGCATCTTCTAGATTTTCTTATGCATATATTTTTATTTTTCAACTACAAACATTTAGTATCCTAAGCAAGGAGTTCTGAAGCCTCCTTTTTGTTTTTTCATTCAGAATCATAATACAAAGCCCCTTCCATGGCAACAGTATTTTCCTGCATAGTTTGATGACAGGAATTATTTATGTGCCAGGTATGCTATATTCTCTTTTTAAATTTTAGTCCTCATACAAGCTTTATAAGGTTGATACTATTGTTCTCATCTTATAGCTAGAGAAATCAAAGTCAAGATTAAATAATGGATCCTCATATATATACTAACACATGGGGGGAAAGAGACAAAATCCTGATCATGACACCCAGCCTTTCCTTGGCAGGCGCAGTCCACAAGTATTCAAGCCTTCCACGTTGTTAAACCTAACTCCTTCCTCTCTTCCCCCCAACCCTTGCTTCCTTTTCATCCCCTTCCTTTCTTCTTCTTTCTTTTATTTTCCCTTCTTCCACCCTGAACTTCCATCTTTTCTTTTTTTAAGCATTTTGAGACAAGATATGGCATAGCCAAGAATTGG
Source organism: Cricetulus griseus (assembly GCF_003668045.3). Taxonomy (NCBI): domain Eukaryota; kingdom Metazoa; phylum Chordata; class Mammalia; order Rodentia; family Cricetidae; genus Cricetulus; species Cricetulus griseus. Next base: position 17,402,761 of record NC_048598.1, on the reverse strand, counting down.
CGTTCAACTCCTGGTCCTATCGCCTTCACCGAACACCTTCGCTTCTATTGCAAACAGGTTTCTGGTGAGCAACTGGTAAACAAACTCTTGCTGCAGGACCTGAGAGAGTGATGATGTTGGAGTAGCTGCTGTCCACAGGGCCTACTGGATCTGTTGCTCACATTCGGACCTCTTGAGTTACAGCAGAGTCACAGAACAAGTTCTGGTCACATGTGAGGGGCTAGGCTACATTCAGATGGCGTCACTAAAAGACAGGGGACTTGAGAAGCGCCAATACTACCTTCTGTGGCTGTTTGAACTGACCCGAGTCTCTGAAACACTAGATGACTCATAATGGAGTCCTAGCTAACTGTAGACCCTCTAAATTGCTGCCAACAACTGCTTCCTGACCTTTGTCTGCAGACACACTGCCTGGACATACTGCCCCTTACACACACATACACACACACACACACTCACACACACACACACACACACTCACACACTCACACACACACACACACACACCCTCACTCAATGAGGGTTGTGTGTCATTTGAACTCATTGGACAGTAACTTGATACGTCCTTAGCAGATTGGATAATGTATGCATGTATGCCAGTGAACACACGCATTAAACTAGATCTGCACCTCAGTGCTGGTCTCCGGAGTCTGTTTCCAGGGAAACTCATGACTCTGTCTCCCTCACACATTCCCCACCCAGCCACTAGTGAGAGGAAGGGAAACCCCACACCTGTGACCCACATCACCATGTGGGCAAGGCATGGACATCTTGCAGAGTTCTTCACGGACTCCTCCTCATCTGTACAGTCTGGAGTGATGAGATGGTGGTTCCAAGTATAAACCCCTGTTAGCCTCGGGGTCTCTAGGTCACCTCACATCTCAGTATGGCTAGCTGCTACTGATGCATTTGAATAAAAAAATATAGCCTTTGTGTTAAACCACAGGATGGAGAGGTTTAAATGGGTAGTCATGCAGTGGCCAGGCAGAAAGACAGAGAACCTATATCCAGCTGCCATCTTGTTCAGCTTCCTAGTTCTAGGATTCTTCTCTGGTCATAATGGAAAGAAAGGAGTAGGGTGGAATGGAGAGAACGTGAGTGGAGATGGAGGAAGAAGGACTGAGAGAATGGAGGGGGGTCGGGGAAAGAGGACAATGAGTCCACCTGACGAAAATGTAGAGGAAATGATTTCACAATGCATCTAATCATCCACCCAGTGAAGGACAGGACCTCACTCTTTACTATCCTTGAACATAACATGTCCTCCACGGGAAAATTAAAACAACAGCTACAGACTTCAGAGTCACATTCTGGGGACATTTGTGCTCATTTTTTTTTCTGACTGAACACTCAGAGTGCCCTGATTCAGGATGAGGACAAAAGTGGGTGTCTGGTGGCACCAAGGCTAGGTGCAGGAGGACTAGAGTATCCTGCGTTATCTGTAAGAATGTCAGATATTATTATTTTTTGAATCGAGTTAAAAATCTGTAAGAAGTAGGGAGATTTGGGAGGACTCTAGGCTTTGTTTTTCACACACCCTGTCACATGTTTTCAACTTCTACACACACAGATACAACATGTAATACTCCCCAAGGGACTGGAGTTCATTTGCATTTGAGAGAGTACTAGCTTGCAAGATCTGTTTTTCTGTTTCCCTCTGAGCAAATAGCCAGGCTACTGTCTTTCTCTGTACCCTTCTGGAAGACACACTGTCTTCAGCATCTCAGTCACCAGCGTTTCTGACGAAACTGGGAATCTCTAATGACAGCCACCTCACAGTGGAGTGTGCCTGTGAACAATTTTCGGTGAATTTCTGCATTCAGGAGATGTATCTCCTTTCTCAGCGCCCACACCCTGGCCTCCTGCCACATTCAGAAAATGACCTCTGACCAGCTGCATACAGAAACAGAAAAGTCGCCAGCATGTGGAGAATGCATAATGTACCTGGAGCCGCCAGAGGTGGCAGAAGCTGGCCTTGACAAATCACAGAGCCACTTCTCTGTGCACAGTGACGTGGGAGGATGCTGAGGAGGGAATCTCTGCCCTACGCAGTTCGCAGCTGGGGCGTGACTGCAGTACATAATGAACAGGCAGCCAGCGGCTGAGCTCAGAATCACAGCGATGCCAGCTGGAGCTGTGCTGCGACAGGTTGGGCCAAACCTGTCCTGCGCTGGATGCCACGGAGCGATAAACAAGATGCAAAATGTAAATAATTGGGCTGCTTCACACATGCATAATACCGATGTCTTCCTAGACCCTGGCCATAGAAATATTGTAAATGGGAATGGATGGTAAAGGGGAAACTGTCACCCTGCAGAGCTAAAGAGAGAGAAATTCCTAAGGAGATGGTGTTTGGTGGTCAGAGGAGGCGGAACCTTTGGTCACTTCACTACTTTTTCCCCTAGTGGGTTTTGGAGAAAGCTGTGTTCTTTGTCATAATTCTGAGCCATTCCTTTGTCTATAGAGAAGAGCGCACACGGTGTTGATTGACTACCAGGGTCCTGGGTCACTCTAGGGTTTAGTGCCCACAGTGGGAGTGCCATGCCTGGAAGTGGGAAGTTAGGGAGAATCTGCAATGAGTACTGGCTTTGTTGTAGTGGCTTTAAACTCGTACTGGGATCTTCTAATGGAGATTTCTGTTGAAGATACAGGATGCAAAGGAGAGAGTAAAGTCCCAACCCTCTAATGTAATGCAAATAATAAAAGCCCAGAGACAGATATTGGGGTTCAAGTGGAAGACCAGAGAAGCAAAGCAGCCAAGCCACCAGAGAGCTCTTATCTCTAGCAAGGCTGGGGTGATCCTTTCCTCAAATGGCTGGAGACTATTTGCCTAAGACTGAATGACAGCTCTGAGGTCATGCTTCTGTTAGATACACCTCTCTAGTGTTGGGATTAAAGGCATGCACCACCACTGCCTGGCTTCTATGGCTAACTAGTGTAGTTGCTGGGATTAGAGGGATATACCACCACTGGTGGTAGTGCATGCCTTTAATCCCAGCTTTGGGCGGCAGAGGCAGTTGGATATCTGTGAGTTCGAGACCAGCCTGAAGTATAAGAGCTAATTTCAGGGCAGGCTCCAAAGCTACACAAGGAAACCTTGTCTCATAAAAAAAAATGTGTATACCACTACTGCCTGGCCTCTATGGCTTCAACTAGCTTTGCATTCTGATCTCAAGCAAGCTTTATTATATCATAAACAATATGACACCACATTCTACTTATGGCTTAGTTTTTCTGCTGACCAACCCCTGTCTTGAAGTCCCTTCCAATAGTCATTTCAGGAATATACGAAAGATACTCAGTATGCAGGAGACTCTGGACCAGAAAACCAAGATTACATAAAACATATATATGTGTGTATGTGCAAGTATATAAGCATAGATGCATAGGTGTGAGTGTGTGTGTGTGTGTGTGTGTGTGTGTGTTGATTATACCACACTATGCTGTACAGCTTCTATAAATGTGCTGCTTAGAAAACCATTCTCTTACTGGGTTCATCCCAAACCTCTCCTCTCTGAGCCTTTCCAGGCCTGGAGACTTGGTGCTAGTCAGAGACTCACTCTACCTGTCACAGTGTTTGTGTCCTTAAATACAGAAGGGTGCTCAAGCTTGAGCACCCACATTCTAACACACAAGAAGTGTTCTTCTCTGCCATTGGACATTCATCTGTCCTCTATCTTGGTACCATCTTTCAGTATAAGAATCCTGGTAATGCCAATATAGCAATTGAAAGACTGCTTGATGAGCCTCAATTGGAGCTGAGAAAATAGTCTTGTGGTGGTGGAGGTGGAGGTGGTGGTGGGAAATTACCAATATGGAATCAGGTAGAAATATAAGGTATTTAATAGGGAAAAGCCTTACTTACAGAGCGACCTAGCCAGCCAGCATGGCAGCGGTCTGTTCAGCAAGTACAAAAAAGAGAAACCGAAAGAGAAAACGCAGTCACTCTATGTCACCCTGACCACGCCCTCGCAAGCGTGGTCAGGCATACCTGTAGCCAGCCCCTAAGTAGGCGGTGGCTACAGCTTCCCCTACAAGAGGTGGTGATGGAGGTGATGGGGGAGGTGGGGGTGGTGGTGGAGGGGATGGGGGAGGTGGGGGTGGTGGTGGTGTGTATATATGTATTCTACTGCAGAGTCCTCTCTGCTCTGTAATTGGAAAGAGTAACTGGAAACAGTAACTGGAAAGAGTCTCTCTAGCTGGGGTTTCCTGTCTCTACCCTTACATGGAACTAAGGAAATGGAGCCAGCATGAAACTTTTAAACTTTATTCTTCTGAACAGACAGGTGACATCTTCTGTGTGAACAAATACTCACTGAACATCGAAGTTTCTGATTAGTGTTTCTGTTGAAGACATGAGTCTGATTGCCCCTACTCTGCTTAGAGTCTGGCATGTGTTTAAACTGGCAAACTACATATTTAAGCCTGGGCCTTTTGAGCTCTCCTTCAGTGATCACATCCCACTTACTTTTTGAATGGTTTGACTCCAGTGACATAAGAATTTCCAAGTCAATAACGACAGCTTTGATTTAGTGGGGTTTGTCTCATTGTGGACATATTTCAATTAAAACTCTTTAGGCTGTTTATAAACTAGCTCAAGAACAGGAAGAGTGGAGGAAAGAGTATTGCATGTTAGGAGAAACAATACTGCAATAAAAATCAGAGATACGCCCAGCTTCCAGAGGATGCTCTGAAGGCGCCATAGATGGTTATTGTTGCCTATTTTTTCTCAAGTATTTACCCATGGAAGGAGCTCAAATACTTTCAGATGTTTGATCTGTTCCCTTCTTTCTGTTGCCCTTAGCTCCGATTTTCCGTATCGTCTCTCACAGTCACAGCTTCTGCTGATTCATAATTGAAATTTGTCATGCACCCTCATGGTCTGGACTGCACTTGGTTATCGTTCTCAGTTTTGTTATTGCACTGCTGACGGCTAATTGTCTCTGTGTTTTCCCAATCCAAATTTCAAGAAAAGCAAATGATTAGTCTAACTCATCTTTCTTAGGAGACTTTCTTTTTACAACAAATTAATTGGTATCCTTGTGGCTGCATCGAGTCCCAATCCAATAAGTCTCTGCAGAGGACAGTCTGCATAACTTGACTGCTCAAGGCAACTGTCTCTGCAGATGGTGAGGAGAGCCATTTTCTCCAGCACAGCAGACACCAACACTGGCCATTTTATTGAATGTCTTGCTAAATTGCATACATTAGCTCACTTCATCTTCCCAAAAACATATGGGGGAGATATTATTAGTCGTCCCTCTTTGTATAAAAAGAAACTTTTGCTTCACAAGATTAAAACCTACGCCATGGCAATCTATAAGTGTTAGAAACACAACTTCAATGGAGATTATTATACTTTAAGTGTGCCTAAAACCATTTCTTGGAAGCCTAGGTTTCTTTGAGGCTAGAGACCTATTGCCTAAAAGCAGAGGCCATGGCTTTAAGAATATATCAAGAATATGCTCTATCAGAAGAGTAAAGGAGCATTTTCTCAGTGTTTTAAAACTTAGATTCTGCCCTTGAATTATCTGATCAACCCTGCAAAAACAGATATAATTCTTACCCCCATTTTGTCAATGAAAATGGAGAGAGTAAAGGAAATAGCCATTCAGATAACATGTCGAGGGCATGCATACATGGGACTCAGATTCAGGGTGACTAAATTCAAACCCTAGGTGCCAATTGCAGGTAAGAGTGGTGGAGAAGGACATTCCCAAGTTTAAGAGCTTTTCTTGAAGGCACAGTGGTAACATTTTCTGATCCAGGGAAGGGGATAAGGATCTGGCACTAGTGACAATTTCACATCTGTAAATCTTGGCTAAATAGAACCACCTGAGAAGTTTCCAGATCTCCTTTCCTAGGCAAATGTCTCTCACCATTTGCCTCTTCATATCCAAAGCCCCCCCCCCTCCCTCAAGGGTGGCTAATTATTTTTCTAAAATTGTTTAAACACACTTTCCCACACATCTCAGTCTCTGAAATCATAAGAAAACGCTTTTCCCAAGGTCATATAGACACTGCCAGGAATAAAGAAGACAGGGAGATGGGCACAAGAGTGGCTTCAGTTGTTGGAGAGCAGACTGAGGCGAATTCTCTGGTGGAAACGGATTCCCAGCCCCCTCCATGTTCCTCTGTGCTTCCTTGTAGGAGCACGCTCCTCCCCCCAGCCCCGACATCATCTGTAATCAGATGTGACAGTCAATTCTGTGCTTACTGAGCTTTCTCAGGCTGCTTGATGATGATGAGGTATTTGAAAGACTAATGGCCAGAATTCTAAATGACAGAGACATCCTTGCCAGGAAACCCAGCAGACAGGAAAAGGCTAGCCTACTCAAGGTAAAAGGAAGGAGAGAGGATTTGCTGAGTCATCGCTGTCTCTGCCTCTCAGATCTCTGCTGTGCCTGTTGTCACACTGAGTTGGTTATCATCCATGTCTGTCTCACTATACTGTGAGCTCCTAAGGCCAGTCAGTATCCAAGTGTCCAGGAGAGGGCTAATATTAAAAAAAAAAAGAAAAGTCTGAAGTTTAGTATTGTTCTTCATAGACAGTGACAAAACCAAGACAGACAAAATAGTGTCACTGCAAGCATTCAAGAGTCAGTAGTGCTGCCATCTATCTACTCCTCTGACCAGTCTTGTCACATGCATCTTGGCCTCAAGAAGTTATCCACACTGGCTGGACTCATCTCTAGGTTTCCGTCCTGCTGTTCTTAGGGCTCTAAGTTGTTAGAAAGACTGCTCTGTAGCCTGACACACACAGCCCTGCCCTTTAACCCTCAGAGGCACAAGACCACATCCTCATAGCCTCTGCTCCTTGCCTGCCTTGGGTGGAAACCCACTCCGGAGCTATGAGGAAAAGCATGATGGCAGCCTGGGTCCACCCTTTTAGCCTCTCCATATCCCCACTTCCACTAGTCACCAGAGAAGGGGACACTGTGAAACACGATAAGGACTGAACCAGGTTGGGTCAAAGTGCAATCCCAGTGGGAGCAAATTATAAACAATGTAGGCACTGCTACCATGTCTCCAATCCTTCATCTCACCGAGGGGAGCATCTAGCAGGAAGGTAATGACTTCTTGGGTCTTCAGTACTGTGCACAGCTTCTCAGAGATCTGAGCATGACCTGGGCCAGGAGAAAACAGAGTAGAATGAGACAGCTCTTCTTCCTGCCTTTGCTGCAGACTTCAGACATCCTATGGACTTCATTTCATCTCTGGCTTCTTTCTTCCTCCCCCCTTTGTCATCTTCCCATCCACAAAGTGTACTGAGGCAGGGGGCAAGGTGATGGTTAAGACATACTCATGGAGCACTTTCTGTCTCACACAGAGGCATGAGAGAGATCTAGTCTATGAACATAGCTTTCTAACTAAAGGAGTCGATGTGTCACGTTCAAATGACCTGGCCCAAATAGGGGGAGACTGGGTAGCAGAGAAGGAGCTAAATCTGTCTTTTGGTTTTCAGTTCTGACACTCACGGCATATGGTAAACTTGACAGGGCAAGGCAGATGAAGATGAGACATGTCAAAATCGCTGCCATAGCAGGTCTACCACAGAGCAGTACACAGCTTAACAATACTCTGCTTATGGAAAGACACTGTCCCTCATGCATCTGGAGTTCTAGCAAAGATAAAGGCTCATTTTTCCATAATATTTTGGCATTTCACTTCTTAGTGTCTTGGAACCCAGCTGGATTAATTTTCCTTCATATTAAAAAGCTTTCATCCATAGCTTTCAGGCACCGAATTAATTGGTCAGCATTTTGCTCCTGAGGTTTCACAGTGCGACTGTTTCCATTTTATAGCTTTTGATACCTCGGCTTCAATAATAATGGCAATAAACGCTCCCTGTGACTTTGCAGAGTTATGCACACATCCCGCAGCTGTGCTCTGAGAAGGGAGTTTAGTTATTATAAATTCAAAGAATGGACAGCTGAGCAGTAAAACCAAGTCTCAAGCCATGAATGGTGCCATCCAGGGGGTTAAGTTAGTAGGCACAAGGGATGAATAAAGCTTTAGTAAGTTCTGTTAACTTTGATATATTATGCAGGCATTCTCTGTCCTGGCGCTTTCCAGTCCTGTGTAGTAGGTGGAATAGGAAGATGGAGCTGAAGCTAGCTTTGTATGTGAGGTTGAGAGACCCAGTACTAGATGCGAAAGCAATGTTTCAATGGGTTGAGCAGTCTCTCGGCCTTTTTCCAAAGTTGGCTCCTGAACGGAGAGAACTGTCCTGAAGTAATGGTTTTGAGACTGTGTATCTCAGTCTCTGGGGTTGTTTAGGTGAACTTGTCGGTGGAAATTTGGAGAGGAAGAGGGGAGTTGGGAGTAAAATGATAGTGCTCCCCAGTCCACTCCCCTGCTCTAAAAGTATTCTCCAGTACAGGTCTAAACAGATGCCAACTCTATGAGAGCAGTTTTGTTATCTACTTAAAAGGCAAATGGTGGACTGGGGACTTCTCCATTTGCTTCCTCCTACTGCTGATTGCCAACAAGTCCACTGTTTCCCTCAAAGGGGACACAGAGGATTTGTCTCAGGAGGAGATTCTAAGCAGATGACAAAATTGAGCGTTAATTTGGCAACTTTGTCATGACTTACTGCCACCACCCTTCTACCTTAGAATAGGAGGATAGTCACAGATCTACTACTCCACCCATCCCTAACCATAGATATTACAGCAAAACAGCTCCCCACTGACCCAGGTTCAGAGATGGATAACCATTTCCTCCTATCCCTCTTTAAATGGCTGCTAAACGAACAAGAGTGAACCAACACACATTTTCACACACTCCTTGTCTCTGCATACTGGAAGCCAGAGAACCATTACACACTTTGTGACATGTCACATGTTGAGTGACAGTTAAGTGCATGCTACAGTTACCCAATAAAGGAAGCTATTTAGTCTAACGAACTCCAGAGCAAATAGCTTTACCCACTATAGATAGTAAACATCAGATACATTATTGAAATAGCATAGTGTTTTCCCAGTGTGTATGCATGTGTTTGAAGGGTCCAAAATGTTAGAGGGCTTCAGGCTTCTCTGTAACTACATCACCAGTCTTGAATACAATCTTAAATAGTAGCCAGGGCTACCAAGTTTTAAATTCCTTGGTATATCTGGGGCAACTCTAACACACACCATAATGACTAGATTTAGGCTCCCATTTCAAATGGAAGCAAACATTTCATTTGACTCTTACGAGTCTGGCCTCTGCTCCCTGATGTTTGTTTTTAAGTAAGTTGATGGGGTAGCTGCTTTTGTTTTCAGCAATGGGAGGCAGGTAAAATGGTGAAGCAAGCTAGTGTTCTCTGTTATCCGAGACACTGATTTTGTGTCCAAAGCTGCTGCATCTGACAACCAGTGGGTCCATTATGGTGTCATATGGAACTTTATTCATTTAACGCTATCCTGGAAGAGAATCTTGACATTTCCCCCTGCCCCTACCTCCTCAAAACCTTCCAGGAACCTGCTGCATTGCTGGCCAAATCGATGTCCAAGTAAATTCAGCACATAGACGTGCTGATAGTTGGGGTGACCTAAATCATTTTTAGGTTATTTTGTACTTTTAATTTACATTTACATTTTTGGGGGTACTGGTTTCATGTAGCCCAGGCTGGCATGAAACTATGTACCTGAGAATGGCCTAGAATTCTTGGTCCACACATTAAGTGCTATAATTACGAATGTATACATCAACAGTTGTAAGGTAAATGGCCTCCTCTGCCACATGATCTTAACATGATATACTTTAGGCAAAAATTAATAGGGTCAGCCGGGTGTCTATGGCGCACGCCTTTAATCCCAGCAGTCCGGAGACAGAGGCAGGAGGATCACTGTGAGTTCGAGGCCAGCCTGGTCTACAGAGCAAGTGCCAGGACAGGCTCCAAAGCTACACAGAGAAATCCTCTCTGGAAAAAAAAAAAGCCCAATAAGTTCAAGGAACTATGGACTGAAACTTCAAACCTTTCTTTCTTGTAAGTTGATTGTGTTAAGTGTTTTGTCACAGCAATGGAACGCTGACGAACAAACTTGGTTCTTCTTAAAGTTGAAAATTTGTACTCTCAAAATGTGATTATGGGTGAGAAAGAGTACATTTTCCTCAGGAAGACCTTTCAACTTTTATCAGACCACAAAAGTAGACATCCTTGTACCAATCCAATGAAAGTTATCTTGGAGCAGTCCAGCCTCTAACTTTATTATCAGTATTAAGTGGAACTGTTGCTTTGTTTCTTATTTGGGAAAGATGTATATTCATTACAAGAATCACACATGATAAAGGTAAATGAAGGGACCCAAGATTATCCCCACAGAGAGAGAATGAAATTCAAATACTAAGCCCCCCTCTTCCTGCACTGATGTCTCTCTTCACTTGGTGTTTGCAAAAACCAGACAGAAACTGTCAGATTTTAGTCTTGAATACTAGGTCAAGGTAAGCCTTTTAAGGAAGATTGAAAATAAGAATGGCATTGTTCCTGCATCCAAGGATGCTTTTTCAAAACAGTCCAGGTTGCATAGGTAATGCATCTGAGTGTGATGCAAATATTCTGGCCCTGAGGCCATCTTCAGAGCTCCAGGAGAGGAGTCAAAGAGCTCTGTTTAGAAGAGAAAGGACTTTGATGTCAAGAAAACAAAGGGGAGCCAGGAATTAAAAGGAAAAGGAGGAGAATTAAGGAATAGCACTGCTGCCACAGTCTTGTTCAGCTCACTCACCCAAACACAACTGAGAATGCCAAAACATTGCTAATGTGTTTTCTTTCACCAGTCTAGAAAAGATAGTGTAATTTCCAAGTGCTTCGCTTTAGTCATTCAGCAATAATCACCCTAACTTTATAGAGAAACAGTCCCACATGCTTTGATATTCTTTTTTCAAATACATTTTTATTAATTCCCTGAGAATTTCACGCATGCATACAATGTATTTAGAACATACCTTCCCCTCCTCTCCCTAACTCCTTGCAAATTTACCTCCCAACTCTTCCTAACTTCATGTCCCCTATTTTTTTTTTTTTATAACCCACTGAGTTCAATTTCTGCTATCTATATACTCACAATTATGGGGCCATCAACTAGAAAGACCATGGTCAACCTACCAGGAGCCACACACTTAAGGAAAACTGACTTTTCCTCCTCCAGAAGCCATCAACTGTCATATCTCCTCAGCTGGGGTGGGGCTTATGAGCTCCTCCCAGATCCATGCTGGAGTATGGATAGGTTTGATCTTGTGCAGGTCTTGTGTAGGTCACCACAGAAGCTGTGAGTTCCTGAGTTATGTCAGAGGGCAGTGCCTCACTCCAGTCTTCCCAGACCTCTGGTTCTTAAATCTTTTAGTCCCTCTTCTAGGAAGGTCAATAAGAGAATATGATCTAATTGTCCCATTCATGGCTAAGAATTACCCCAGGCACTTATTCTCTGCACTTTGACCAGTTAGTTTCTGTGTTAACCACTATCCACTACAAATAGGGACTTCTCTGATAAGATCTGAGAACTGTTGAAATCTCTGAATTTAGAAATGCAAATTTGAAGACAGTTTGATTCTATCTCCATGTAGCAAAATAACAGTAGTAGGTTGGGGCCTAGAAGGTTCTCTGCTATAGGTTCTTGACCAAATTTAAAGGATCGGAAATGTGCTTCCTCATGTGAAGGAGACCTTACGTCCAATCATGAACCAGTTGGTTAGCTTTATAACATCTGTGCCACTATTGGGCCCATGGACTGACTTGCCAGGTTTTCATATTGTAGCTCACAGATGTTTTACAGCTGGTTAAAGACTGTTGAGGACTTTTCTTCCCCAGCAGCCTTTATAGAACCTCCCAGAACTGGGAAAGCTAATTGGGGTGGGGGGGGGTGGGAGCTTCTTGGTCAAAGCCAATCTGATTTCTCTATGTCCTGTGACCAAGTGTGTGGTATTTTTTTAATCTATTTCTGATGAAAAATAAAGAGTAATGGCAATAGTTTTATTGTTTGGGGAGGTCTCTGAGATAGCCCTGGCTAACCATTTGAGGGGAAGTACCCTACAGTTGGCACTGGGCCCTTTATTTGGCAACTTATAGCATCAGAAAGGAACCTCTTTGTGTAGCGTAACTCTGTAAGATTACTCTATACAGGATAACTTCAATTAAACTTTTAGGAAGCTTATAAAATAGTAGGTATCTGTATGGCTTTTTCAAACATCCTTAGTGTTAGCTATTACCCCTTGCCTCTTCTGCTCTCCCTCTCCATCCCTCTCCCCTTTTAAAACTCCCTAATCCTTATTCCTCTTTCTCCTTCAAATCATGTGTTCTATTGCCCTTAAAATCTTTCTTCCCCATCCCTACCAATGGCCTCTTTCTAATCTCCTGGCTTCTACAAGTATTCCAAATTAAACATACAAACCTAAAAATGAGAATTGGGAGTATTAGATAACCTTGTCTGTTTTAGATATACAAATTAAAAGATTACAGGCTCTATCACAATGATCAAAGATAGTGGTAAAACAGGAACATGAAGTTCTTAACTTTGACATAAACAAAGCACTCTAAAATGATATAGCATGACCAGATATGGTAGTGAAAGCCTGTAATCCATCTCAGCTTCTGTGATTAAGGGTTCAAGGTCATCTTTGGCTACACAGGAAATCTGAGGTCAGCCTGGGCTATGTGAGATCTTGTGGCAGAAATAAAGAAGACAATGACTGACTGGAGGAATGGAACAATCAGGCAGATTTCATGAACAAAGAAGGTAGACAGTAAATGGAGAGGAGCAGGCAGTGTCTGTAGGAAAATGACTCTGGTGCTTCAGTGACCAACCAAGCTTGAAGCACACTTTCTAGAGAAGCATTACATAATGGCTCACCCTCCTTCTATTCAAGGCAAGTAAACTTCATTTGGAACACAGGGAGGCAGATAAACCAATTGGGAAGACAAAGCAGCACTTATCCTTCAGTTAACTGGGAAAGTTAATTAAATAAAGGAATTTATTTTGGTTACAATACCATTTTGTAAATAATAGGTACAAACAGATGAAAGCAATAGAATGATGGCAGAGTCTCTCTTTCCAGGACTATGATTCCCAGATGGGTGCCCTGGAATCACAATTTTCTCTAAAGCTTGACATTCGAGTATAGGAAGTGTCAAAAGGAAAAATTACAATGGATTTAGTTACAGAGCTAAATGACTTAGATTTGTGGCTTACTAATCAGAGCAGCCTCATTCTGCAGAATACATAGAATGCTTCCCCCTGCTAAAAATGAATGTTGCATGTTGTTAAGGTGAAAACAAAGAAACAGAACACTAGAGGACAGGCCAATGGTCAGATTTGCTACTTAGTTTATCTTCTACTACTCTTTCAATATCATTTTGGCAATTTCAAATGTATAACGTGTTCACCCCACCATTCTCTCTCATCCCTTCTCCCTTCTACAGACCCTTTTCTTCCCAACTAGCCTTCCCCTCCTACTGTGTGTGTGTGTGTGTGTGTGTGTGTGTGTGTGTGTGTGTCATGTGTTGATAGCCCTAGCCACATCATATGTAGAAGAAGCTTCACAGGAAAACTTCTCCAGCTCTTACAATCTCCCAGTTTCTTTTTTAAGACAACTAAAGCAGAGAGGATTTTCAAATGACACTGATACAAGCAGATTGGAATCTCCCTCTTTCACAAGCACTGGCCTGTTCTGGACTCTCCTAGCTGAACATTTGATTTGACTGAGTGGCATTTAACACCACTCAGTCCAGTTTGGTTTGGTATGGTCTGTTGGGGATCTATTTAGTGCAAGAGTTCAGTTCTAAACAATGTCCTACAATTATTATGAGTGTAGATATTGGAACTAATTAGAATTTTGAAAAAGAAATATGTAGATTTCAGTCCCAGTGTGACAGGGCAAGACCACTAGTGCAGTGGTTCCTTCATCTTGTATTCTCGCTGAGGCCATTTGTTGTCCTTGGTGGAGCATCCCATGGAAAATTATCCTCTGGTGATTCCCCTGCAGGCTTTACATCAGGCAGGGAAAAACAATCCAGGGAGAGATAAGAATAAAGCTCAGCTCAGTCTGATTTTATCATAGCTGGTGCTGGACCAGGACTTCTAGAGTCTGGCCCAGATCATTTAACTTTAGCCATATGTAAGCACAGCACAATTTTGAAAAAAGTATTCAGGTAACAATGAACTCAGTCTCTAGTGCACACAACAATTTAGACATGTTGACATTGAGATTCCTAACAAAGTACATCTGGCTTCCTTCATGAGAATGGGTACTATTGACTCAGAGATAGTGCCCAAGATTTAGGGTCTGGGGAGTTTGATTGAGGTACACATAACACCTGTGGGTGTCGGGATTGGTTTGGCCCTAAGACAACATAGAAGTCACTTAGGCTGTTGTGCAAGTGACATCACTCATAGAGTGAGTCTTATGGTCTAAAAACAATGTTTAAGATTTAGGGGAAAAGGTCTTGGATAAGTAAAAACATAAATTCTGGGAGATATGGATGGAGCCTGTCTCATCAGATAGCCAAGGATCACCAGGTTGTAAAACTCGTGATTCCTGGCATTCCTGGAAGAGCAGCTGTGTACCTCCTTCCAGTGAAGAGGTGAGCTGTGTGTTTAACGTTCCTGGATTCTCTAGTGTTTATCTGTGTGCACAAGGCTTGCTCTCTACATTATCCAGCAGTTCAACTGCCTGATTGTACAGATCTCTTCCTGCAGCTGCAGAGTGAGACACCAGGATGTGGTTTTTACCTTTAAAAGCCTCTTGCTCTAATGCCCGGGACTACACTTAGGTCCCAAATGCCTGAGTGCATTTCCAGGTGTGGAACTGGACATCCCCATGTTAGACATGGTCAAGAGTACAGCACATCATTTTCTCTGGCAGGTGGGAGTTTGAACTTGGCCTTCCAAAGTCATTCCATTCCTAAGTCCTAAAATCAACTCTCTTCTAAACCGCGGCCTCTGACTTAGCCTGGGATCCTCAGGAACAAGAAGCCTGAGGTAAAAATGTAACAAGGGTTGACTGGAAGGCATACTTTCAGGATGGTCTGTAGAAAGTGGGGGGATGGATGCACTACAAGAAAGAGGGGAATCAAAGTCAAAGCAACAGGCTACTTACTCAGCGGGTCAGAACTTCACAAGAAAGCATGGAGAAACAGTGTGGCTCCCTGCAGTGGGATACAGAGCAGAGGCTGGATGCTGGCTTCTCTCCATCCTCATTTCTTTCTTGTCAAAGTCAAGCCCCAGAGGGCCTCTGTATAATTGCATTTTTAGCTTGTGTCTTCCGGCCATTTGGCATAGATGTTAAAAGCTAGATCCTATGTCTTGCAAGTGAGGTTCTCTAGAAGTTTTATGGTAGCTAGCCATGGCCCATCTGGTTGAGAGAAGCCGCATGACATAGATTCCCTATTTCTACTGGCTCTCTTCCTGTTGTGAAGCTGAAAAGTCAGAGATATTACGAAATCAACCAGGCTGGAGGGATTGCTCAGACATTAAAGGCTAGGCGCAAAATGAAAACTATAAGAAATCTACCCTGGTAGCACCAGGTCCTTCTGGCAGTGGGCCAGACTGTGGAATTATGGGAGCCAAGCAGACCTGAGGAGGCTCAAGAGCCCAGTCCACTGGTAAAACCCATCTACCCTTTGAACTGTTTACCCAACATGAAAACTGCGTATTGTAAATGTGGGAGCAGAAACTATAAAATCAAGGACTAAATTAGTCAAACATGAAGAAATAGCTACCAAAAGGAAAGGAGGAGATTGGAAAGAAATGGAGAAATTAAACACAAAGCAGTTTGGGAGGCCGTGCATGCTTCATTCCCGTCCATTCTCTCACAAATGTTGACTTCCTGTGATTCCTCTGGGAAACACACTTTTTATGTCCTGCTGTGTCTGTGACTTTTAGATCCCTTCAAAGCATCTACTAAGAGAATGACCGATTCTAAGTGTGCAGTGGGGGAGGCTTGTCTGTGCAAGGCAGGGGAAGACCTCCTTGGGACTCTGTATGGACTGGCTGAGGTGTTTGCTGAGTGATGGGTCTGAAGGAAGCTGGGCTGAGATCAGTTTGAAAGGACCACGGCTGCCTGCTCCTCACCATGCCTCTTTCTGACAGTTCACTCTTTCCACAACCCAGACAGAAGCTGGGGGAGAGTAAAAATAGCTTGGAGGATTTAATAGGAAGGAAAAACCACAAGGTAGAAAGCTGGAGATTGGAAGTATCTGGCCTCTCCCATCTCACTTTGCATCCCCTGCAGACTCAAATGTTCCCTACTTAGCTCATGGGTTACAATACTCGTCAAAACCATCTATAGCCTCTAAGTGATAAGCTACCTTGGTCTGTTCCTGTCTCTTACCCACTTTGCTCCCTGATATGCTGAATATCAGAGCCATCTCTTCTTCACCCTTCCCCTTGCTTGGCATTGCAGCTGTTTTCAAGTTTGCCTCTTTCCCTCGGAGTTTCAGAGATCTCTCCAGCTGCTTTTTCCTGTTACATCAGCTCTCCATGCTTTAGGTCTCCAGAGGCTATTCACAGTCCGCTCCCACCCAGGCAAGGCCATGGTTTCACTTGGTGTTTAAATGCTGGGGCCTCCCAGATCAACATTTCTGGCTAGCCCTGTTACCTGGGATCTAGAATCTGATTTCAAACTGTTTTCCATGTAGTATCTCATGGGAAAGTCACAATTTAAGAAGCTGTGGGCTGAATTCATTCTGGACTTTGCCTTCTAGAGGGGCTTGCTCTTTTTCCTTGTCCCTTCAGTAAATGGTGTTGGAGACCACGCTGTCACCCTCAGAATTGAAGGACCAGCCTAGACGTTTTTTCTCTGCTTCACATACACTATGATGAATCCTCCAGAGAGGAAATCAAGTCTCCTGACCCCATCTTCCTGATGAAGACCCTGACGCAGGCCTTCAGGTACCCTGACATCTACTATCCCTACACTTTCCCCTCTGCTAAAGTCTGGCTGCATTCTATCATTCCAAGATCCCATTCTGAAACATAAATTCTGATCAGTTTATGTCCCAATGTCTTCAGAAAGGTCTGCTAGAAGCAGGGCCTAAGACGAAAACTGGGGTGTTTGTGGTTCTTTTCAAATCAGGTAGAAATAAAGAGGGCAGGCAGAACAAAGAATAAGGGGAAACAAGTTGGGTGAAAGCCAAGCCTTGGCCCCAGAAAGGTTTACAACATAACACTGAAGGGGCTGGTGCTACATCCTCCCATAATCCCATTACGGGCTGTGGTTTGCCCAAAATACTTGTGGAAGAAGAGTAGTAAGTAGCTTTCCAAGCAACAAAGCTCACTACAACAATGATTCCGAGAAGAGAAGTAGTTGTAAGCCTCGAGCAGCCAGAGCCTACACCAGTAGGAAGAAGTGTGCATGAGCTCAGTAAGTGCATGGCCTTGAAGCAGCTTTCCCATCATGCTTACTGGTCTGTTTCACTCGACATCCAAGTGGGCTAGGATAAAAGACAATTGCACAGTCCTTATCTGACCCTAGCCAGCCTTTAAGATGCCATTCTCTCCTTCACGGGCCACTCACTCACATCATGCTTATCTCCTGAGTTGACTCTGCTCTGTATGTCCACACCCACATTCTTGTCCCCGTGCCTTCTGCTTGACATGTCCTTCATGCCCGCTCACCTGAAAGACTCCAGCGCAGCTTTCTCACTTGGAAGGCCACTATTGAAATTCTTAGCTGAATTAACTGCTCCTTTATCTGGTTGCCATTGCATTTTAAATATAGCTCCGTTATGACAATCTCTGGCTTGCAAGATTTGCTAGAATATTCTTCGCTGGATCATCTGAGGACAAGCATTGTGTGCCTCCTGATCTTTGAAACCCAAAGATCCAGCAAAAGTCATGAGACTTTTAGGCTTTTTCAGTGTTGAATTAAACTACATATTTGCACCTTTACATAAGCACCAGTTGGTTCATCTCCAAACATTGATGTTCACAGGGTCTCCCACAGCGTTGCAGTTGCAAATTTGAATGCAGTTCAGTTTCCTGATACAAATTCCTTTTATTTTTTCCCCAGTGTTTACTACATGTCCCCACCCACTTATCCCATCCCTATTTCTTTTGTTTCTTTATTGTGATGGTACCCAGACAACGATATTCCAAAGTACGACTCTTCAGCATGTTGTACATAGCATTGAAGAAGATTGGAAGTCCTGGAAAGCAAGTCCATCTCTGACCCTCTGTCCTTTGGTCTCTCATCCCTTATTTTCTTCTGAAGTGGGTCCTAGGAACTAGAACATCTCTCCCACAAATCCCAGAACATTATCCTTTCCCTTCACCCTTGCAGGCTGTTCCTGTAGAGTCTCACCCAATACACAGAGGAAAGCAAGCTACACAGAGACACAGAGAAATCTACATAGAATTCACAGGCTACATTGAATTTCCCTTTGTCACTATATTCCGAAGGATTCCTATGAATCAATTGCTCCTATATCTGATTGAGCAAAAGATCAAAACTTTATCCAGTCATATTTCTACACATATTTCCTTCTCATCACAGAGAATTCACATGGGCAAGTTTTCACCAGGTCCTTTGGTCTTCATTTCTAAGGGTTCTGGCATCAGGTAGAGCTCTTACTGTTTACTTCTATTATATATGTTAGTAATCCTTTGCTATTGAGCATTGGCCAGGGATCTGATGAGCAGGAAACACATTATTCCTTCCTACCACTCTACAAATATTAAAAGCTCTACAAATATTAAAACTAGACAAGTCAGGCTCTGTCAAAGAGACTTGAGAGTTCCCTAGAATAATGGCTGTGCCCAAAAAGACAAGATAGAAAGATTCTGAGGAAGGACTTTAAGGAGGTATTTTTTCTGAAAGTGAGACCCCAGCAGGTGGCCTGACATGAATGCAAGATCTGTTTGACTCAGCTCTAGGTCTCCAGTAGACTGGAGGGGAAGGATGATGAAATAACCTTTGTTCTTGTTATGCGTGCTTGATCCAGACATGCAAGCAACAGCCGTTTATGCTCATGGTCATTTCTGTTTTCTCATCTTATATCCAGATTGTTCAGTTTCACTCGCCCCAAAATTCATTCTTTTAAGTGTACAGTGTGTAAAATAGTCACAAAACCATTTCCTCCCCAGCCACTGTTCCTCAGTCACCTCATCTGCTTCGTCTAGAATTTCATAGAAATGTAATAATACAATGTATTTTTATGTGTGTTTTCTTTGACTTGGCACCTATTTATTCATTTGTGTTTCTGAATGTTTAATATCTTCTCCCCCTGTATGAGTGTCCTACAGTTAGCTTAGCCATTTACCAGTGAGTATTCATTTGGTTATTTTTGTTGTGGACTATTGTGAACAATGATGAACATTTATGAATATAGAAGGCTTTTTTGAACATATATCTTTGTTTCTTTGGGAATGAGATTGCTTAGTTGTAAGGCTAGTGTACGTTTCATAAAATGATGTTAAAATGCTTTCCAAAGTGATTGTGCAACTTTAGAACATCCAAAGCAACTTGTGAAAGCTTCAGTTGGTTTGTGTCCTCTCTGGAAGTGGTATTGTCTGTTCCTTTGGACCTTACTAGAAATTGTGTGGTGACAATGATCATAGGCTGAGAAGAATGGCCTGGGCTGAGTGCTCAGTCCTAAATGAGACATCTCATCAACCCCCTGCCTTACAAGGCTCAGGGAACATCACAGAAGAGAAGACAGATGTTTCTCTTGCTCATTAATGTCTACCTGGAGCAGTGCCTGGCTTCCAAAAGGTTGAATTGAAAAAAAAAAATCTGATGATTTAATTGTCCTCATAAAATCTGTTTTTTCTTCACAGTGTCTCTGCCACCCAGGCAGCACAATATCTGAAATTCCACCTTAAGTTGCATTGTGGTTTGTGGTTTCATTGTTATTACTATTATTGGCCCAAGATCTGATACTAAGGTCCACATTGGCCTGAACTCACTGTATAGTTTGGGCTGGCCTTGAACTCACAACACTCCTTTTACCTCAGTTAAAGGCCTGGGATTAGAGGGAACCACCACATCTAGTTTCGTTGTGGCCTCTTTAGATCAGGATATATAATCCAATGGCAACAACACTCATCTATCCATCTCACGGCTTCTTAAAATTCTTATTCATTATGAACAAAGCACTGTGCCAGACACCCTGGAAACCTAGAGCTGAGTCAAACAGATCTTGCATTCATGTCAGGCATCATTCTCTCAGGAGAGGGACCTGAGACCCTTCACAGAGCCCCACAGCCGGCGGCAGTGGTCACCTTCCGAGAGGTTCAAATCCTCCAATCTGACAGTGCATTTCTGAAAACAGAGAGAGTGATAAATGGGCCTCTCTACCTTCACTGACCCACCTCTTCATTAACTTCACATATATTGACTTTGTCCCCTGTGCCAGGAATTTGCTAAGTCCTGAGGATATAGCAGTGAGTAAGCAGGCTAGAGCCCTTGTTGGCAAGGAGGTAACAGCTAGCGAGAAGGTACATATTAAACAAGAAACAATTTCTTTCTAATATGGCAAGGTTTTCACAGGGAATATGGAAACACATAGTAGGGCCACAACTCTAATCTAAGCCTGGTTCTAGTTCTCCAAGGGAATGCAGGGACTGTTCAGGTTTGTACCTGAGCTTCAGATATTCACATATGGGTGTATAGTTGAGAGCTCTGTGCTTTCATCTTTGTCACTTTGAAGCATTGGTTTCTTAAGTGTCATCATGACCAAAACACTTGCTGGAATTCGATTAGGAAGATATTTATTTTGGCTGATGACTTCAGAGGTTACAGTACTCATTTTGTTGGCCCCACACACTTGAGCAGAGCATCATGGTGGCAGCATGGGGCAGAGGACAGCTGCTCACCTGGTGACTGACCAGAGGCAGAGAGTTTCCCAAGGATCCTCCTCCAGTGGTCTACTTCCTCCAGCTAAGTCTCAGTAGCTTGAGTTTCCAGAACCTCTCAAAATCGCAGTGCTGGAGGGGATGGAGCATGCAAATCAAGAACCTGTCGGGGACACAGGGTCAAACCAAGGCAACTGTTTAACATGGTTGTCCTTGCGCTGTTATCATTGTGCTTGGTTTTATTGCATCTTATCATGTGACAATCATCAGGCCACCCCAGGATTCTGCCTCCATGTGAGGTGGTAGCCAGTCTTTGCTCTGCAGCTTAACATATTCCTCAGTGAAGAAAACATGGTTCTCAACCTTAG
The DNA here is from genome assembly GCF_003668045.3 of Cricetulus griseus. Classification (NCBI taxonomy): domain Eukaryota; kingdom Metazoa; phylum Chordata; class Mammalia; order Rodentia; family Cricetidae; genus Cricetulus; species Cricetulus griseus. The sequence goes on along the minus strand of NC_048598.1, from coordinate 17,381,622 downwards.
CTGTGTCTGAGAACCATGGTTGGCATTTAGTACTGTTGTCTTCTTACCACCCCTGTTTTAGAACTCACCATCCGGGGCAAACTTCCACATCGTGGCTCATCTCCATGCGGTGCCCTTCTACTTCAGAGGCTGAAATCAAACCTTGTGTCAGGAGCCTCTCAGCATATTCACCAAATCCCATCAAGGGCTCATCAGGTCAAAATCTAGGATTCTTGTTTTTACCTCTTCTTAATATGACATTGTTCTGCATCACTGGCATCTTTCAACCTCTTGGTAGATCTTCAGATTTATAGAGTTTCCTTATCATTTGTTTATTAATCTGCTTTTTCAAATATAGTAACTGATAGTGAATACCCACCACAGCTGTTACTCTTTTAGGTGTTTGCAAAACAGTAAAGTGAGAAACAATGGCAACATTACCTACTTTAGTAATGACCTAACATTCTAGGGAGGAGAGGATTAAATGTCCTCTCACTGGTCTCAATACAGAATGCAGGGGACATATTTAAAGGGGCAGCCGAAAACTAACATAAGACAGGGATGGTTTTGTGCCTAACAACTGTTCCTCAGAACATGCAGTCCAAGTGAACCAAGTATACAAATAATGGGTCCAAAAAGACCACCAGTTTCAAGGTCAAAGGAACATCTAGAGCCAGTCCTTGTCTTGGCTTAGGATCTGCATTTGGCCTCACATCCTCAGTTTCACCCTCTCCTTGAGACTAAACAACAGATCAGACTTCTTATATGGCCTCACAATACTTTCATGCTGTCCATGTCAGAGATGGAACTTGTCTTAGGAACTTTCTCCTTTTCCTGTGCATACAGACCCAGTGCCCTAGAAGCTTCTCTAAGCCTTTTTCCTTAAGCCCTTCTCTTCTGCTCACTTCCCACATAGATGGACATTCTGATTTCAAACTTAGAAACCAAACATGACCATTGCTATAGCAACAAAGATGCTCTGCGGGTTACACAACAACCACTTCACCAGGGAAACAGTTATCAGGGTTGCAAAATGCCACACTCACAAGTTTGTTGTTAAGACTGAGAGGACCTCTGACCACATCTCACCCGGTCTCCACCTGTGACAACCTCCAGGACTGCTTTCAGGTCATAAATTTTGCTTCTGCTTATTGGAGATTTGAGGAAGACCCAAAATAACTCTGAACTCTGCACTGCAGTTTTGAACCTATATGGTGTCAGAGCACTTGAATGGAGGCAGAGGAGCTGGGAAAAGGTCATGGCTAGTAGATGAACTTATTTCTATTGGTGGGAACAAACGACCTCAATATCTGGAGATTCAAAACACTACTCTCACAGTTGCTGTGAGTTGACCGTTGGGAGTGTGTTAGCTGGGTGGTTCTGGCTCAGGGCTGCCCATGCTGGTAGAGTCTAGCTGTCAGCATTGCAGTCCTCTGAAGACTGAAGTAGAAGTAAGTCTGCTTCTAACATGACTCCCTCAAATGACTGTCTAGTTCTTAGAGATGTCTGTGGAGGATAGCCTTAAGTCTTTACCCTGTGGGCCTCTTCGTGAGACTGCTGAATCAGTGACAGCTCAGTGACTACTTTACCTGGGTGAACAACCCCAAAGTGCCAGGGGATGATACAATGTGTCGAAGTCATTTTGCCACTATTTCAATGGTATGTTGTTGACATATCAGCCCAATTCACTGTAAGAGGAAACCACATGGGGCTATGAACATAAGGAAGAGGCCATTGCTGAAGACCACCTTGGAGTACAGTTACCACCAAAGAAAAGGAACTGAGAAAGAACACAGGCCAGCCTCTTGTTTTTAAGTTTCCTGATGAAACCAGAAATGAATTCTTGGTTACCTGGGACCACATGATGGCCTGAACGCCTTTACTCTTAGAGCGCCAAAGAATCTTTTCCACAGCTCCACAACTTCCTTGTACATATTTTCAGCCATGAGTGAGGTAAAAGAGCTTTAAGAAACTGGTCCCCTCAGCCCACAGGGTAGCTGAATAAGGCCTACAGAAGGTAAGATATATGACCAATATCTATATGTTTGGTGACTATATGCAAACCATACAAGTGCATACCATACCCAAATATACACCCTTAGTTGTAGAGAAAATTCTCTGGCCAATGTTTCTAAAAAAAGCATTGGGCTCTAGCCATATGGAAAGGATACAAGTGAGAAGACATGGATATAAGTCATGCTCAACTTACACGCATTCTGTCGGTACATGGTGGCATTGTTCAAATCCTTTCCAACACAGTTTTCTTCTCCCTGCTTATGTTTTCAGATTTTTTAGGTGTGTACTTCAATCCCCTATTAGGGCAATAGATTTCCCTGCTTTTTGTTTTCAGTTTAGTCCGTTTTTATCTTTTATATCTTGAAGCTGTGTTATTGGTTGCGTATAGATTTAAAACCATAGACACTTCACCATAAAGGAAAACCTTTACTCTATGAAGTGAACCTGTACCATTAAGGGTGTTCTTCAATTGTATGCTAGCATCATTGAATCCATTAGGGTTTATGTTACTCATCTTTTCAGTATATATTGTGCATAATTTTTTCAAGTGTATGAGCTTTTGAATTACTTCTTGTAGACTGCATATTGCTAGAGATTCTTCGTTTTATTTTACAGTACTATCAGAAATAAATTTTTAGCTCAAGTCTGATTCTGTCTATCTATGTAATCCACTTTGATTCATTTTGCCCTGCTATTTTTCTATTTGTCCTCCTGTCTGTTTACTATTCCTTTCTCTGTTTTGGTCTTCAAAAAATTTATTAACCATATTTTACCATGTACCCTCTTTTTCTATCATTTGAATACTTATCATAGAAATTATACTATACTTACTTAACTCACCCAGTTTAATCCGGATTCCCATTTCCTCCTCACAGACAATGCCTGCCTTCAAGAATATTTTCACCCTTTTCATCTTCCTCTCAACCCGTGCACTATCTACACATTATACTCTAGTATTAAACTCTCTCTCTCTCTCTCTCTCTCTCTCTCTCTCTCTCTCTCTCTCTCTCTCCTGTTGTCCTTTGATCTCATTAGAGATGTTATTACTGCTGTACATTCACATGAGTTTAGAGGCCTGAAGCCATAGGCCTTCTCGGGAACTTTCCATTTTTTCTTTCTGGGTTTTCTTTGCTTTACCTTCATGCTATCTTGCTCTTCTGGATTCCTCTGGGTTGAGGGTGCAAGTGAATTTGGTTAGATATGGTTTGTCCTTATGCTGGGCAGTTCCAGTGCCCCTGTCTCTGGTGAGCCTGCCTGGCCTTAGCTTCTGTCCCAGCCTACAGTCTCAGACCCAGGCCCCACGTTGGCTGCACCAGCGTCTCAATCCACATGTATGCACCTCCCATCCTCCAATATTCTGCTCACCTCTCCATTTTAGGACTTCATCCAAAAATTAATTAGCTTGGGAGTTCTTGCCTGTCTTTGAAACTCTTCAAATTAACGAGCACTTTACTATGTGGTATTTGATATAAGAAAAATATACAGTTGTTTTCACCATGAGAATTTATCCAACTAATTCATGGTTATAGATTCTGAAACCTCAACAAATGCTGTTCTCTTTCAAAATGCTACAATTCACTTAATAAAAAATAATATGCCAAGCATTTATATATGTTGGATACTAGCCTACGTGTCTTATACAGATTATCTAATCAGCATAATTTTACTATAGTTCTTACTACATATTATATACCCCATAAGTCTTAGCTCTTATAGTTACTTTTATATTCACTTCTCATTTGAAAGTTTTTAGCCTTTTGTTCTGCCCTCCAGGAGTGGAAAGTTACAGGCCCAAATGTCCCACTCTTGAGAGTTTTTAAGACTTGTTGGACCACTTAGGTCAGTGAACCACAGGATGGTGGTATCACAAAACTGATTAACATATTGCCTTCTTAGACAAGAGTCATTTTTACAGGGTCCTTGCCTCTGCACACAAGGTGTCATTTGAAGGTAAATAAGATGTGACATCCTCAAATTACACCATTTGTCACTGTCCCACGCAGAGAATATCTGCCTCTTGAAAGGCTCTTCCTAAATCTGTAGCTTTCTCTCTTTCTCTCTGTGCAAATGGAATAAAATCATTATTGGATCAGGGTTTTGGAATTCCTTCCTCATTTCCATTTTTCTCAATAAGCACTGTGGAAAAAAACATTTTTAAATTTAATTTCAACAGGTGCAGTAAAAAGCATTTTAAAAACATACCCTTGACTTTGATTGTGTTTGTTTGAGCTAGATTTCAGTGTCATTTTAACAGACTTGCACTGTAAATAGCTTAAGTTCTGGTGCCAGGAACCAATTATCTACAGCGAGCACAAAAACCAAATGATTTTTATACAGAATGAATCATGCGGGCGCTTTGGAGTCTCAGCAGGCAAATTGGCCCAGATAAGATGGAATACTGTTGCTTGATTGGGGATGAAATCGCTAACCTGAGGTGGCTGCTCTTAGGGACTGAGGAAGACACAAATCAAATAATATTCATGTGGAATTCCCCAAGTTTCATCATGATGCAGATAGTCTGTGCTTTTCCACACTGCCTGAGACTAAAAAAAATCAAAAATCATATTCATAAGCAAAAACGTATTTATTTCTTGAATAAACAACCTCAATTTGCATGTGTATGCATATATATCATAAATATATTTAAATGTATATTCAAAGCCTAGAAACTCATACAATATACTTTTCAAGTTATTTGAATCATGAACTTATTAGAAGCTGGTTGAAACTACCACCCAGTAGGTCTGTGGTGGTGTCAGCTCTACTGCTCCATGGTCAAGGATGTTTTTGACCAGTTTTGTTAAGAAATGGTCGCCAATAAGGGTTTACTCATGGTGTGCGCAGCCTGCCCCAGCAAAAGGCCAGTCTACTCCTCCACATAGCAGAATCTGGTAGATCTGATGGTGCAATATTCTTTGACTTTGTCTCAGGTCATCTTGCTGGATATTAAACCCTCTGTAACTTACATCATTGCTTCCCCCCATATTCCACAAGCTAACTTATAGAGCCGGGCAGACTAACAGCCTTTGCCATTGTCATTGAGTGAATATGTGTTTGAATGTGCTCCTATATATTCAGGTGCACTTGTATAGGTAGGCTTGCTCACAGAGCAAGCCTTTTATCGGCTGAGCTCTCTCCCCAGGTCCCTCTTCTCTTGCTAAACTAAAATGTTCCCTTATGCCTAGTAAATTCTCAGCTCTCTACCCCATGGGGTTGTGGCAGGTGCCTCAGAATGGTTAGGAAGTGATGGAAAGCTGATGGCCAGCAAGGGGGTGGGGTGGGGACTCCAACACTACCTGAAGCAGGGGAGTTCTAAACTCACCAATGAAATACTAAAAAGCAAAGCAGACCCCTGAACGTTTCCAACTACCTGGAGCGTTCACTGAGCCCTTTTCCTTGTGTTGTTGGTAGCTAATGACCTGAGATTTCTTTGTGGGGAATGAAATTTCCCTATGGCCTTGAACCTTAAGTGATATTCAGTTAGATTGAATATCCTCTGATCATGGGAAGAAACGTCAGGTAGATGCTCTTTGAAGATGAAGAGATCTGGTGCTAATTTCTACCCTGTTCTTTATAAGCTGGGAAACCTCATGAAAATGCTTAACCTCGAGCTTCAGTTCCTCTTCTCAGGTTTCTGTGAGGTGATGCATAGAGAGCCACAGGCAGGGAGGGCAGTTCGTGAGGGGCATCAGTCGGAGGTGATTAGAGTATTTTTGGCCACTCTGTAGATGAGGTTAGCAGATAGAGGACTCTGGGCTGGTGAAATCAAGCTTGAATGAAGAGATTCTTGGAATCCTGTCAACAGCATCAGGGACAGAGACCCAGTTGCATGCTGTCACCCATAGCAGCCCAAGCAGTTCCTTTACCCCTTTAGGGACCTCAAATCAGATAAGTGGGTCCTTACCTTTGACTTAGAAAGGAACTTCAGGACAAGCCAATATGAAGCAGATTTGGAGTTGATTACAAACGGAAAGGCACCCAGGGAAAGGGCAGGGAACTGAAAACACCAGAGTGGCCTTCTGAATGATGAGGCACTGTTAGGTTCTTAGCAATAGACAAGTCTACCATTTTGGTTGCTCTTAAGTTGTATCTCAAAAGGCTATAAAATCTTTTTTTTTCTTTCATTTCTTGGTAAGTGAGATTATAGAGTTCTTTGGATGGGAAATAAAACCAGGAGTTAGGGCTGTACAAGAGGTGAAGATTTTTATTCTTCCTACAAATGGAGAAGGGGTTCTGATGACATTTCTAGAAAAGTACAGGTTTATCGTGTGATGGAAAAGGCCTTTAGCAAATGCTAGCTATGCTGCATCGCTGCTTCTCTGCTGGAAAGAGGCATCAACTGGAATCCAGAGTGAGGGGCCCATTTCCCTGCATCTACAAGATTCTCTGTCTTTTAATCTAGCCTCGTTTTTAATGCCCATGTTCCTGCTCTGTGTACCAAAGAAAGACCAACCTTACGGCAACTGTGTCATTTTCCACATCTGCACAGTAGATAAGGGGCCAGGAAGAATCTTCACTATTGGGTGAGAAGATCTCAGTGTCAGTTTTTTATGTTGGTTTTTGCTGTGCTTAATGAAGCATGAAAGAATGGAATTTCTCAACTCTCCCTAACATCAGGGTGGGGTTGGTATCAAGTGAATAGGACCCAAAGGAATGATTAATCTCATCACCAATTAATATCTTCTGAGCACCCCGTGGTTTGATTTACACATAAAAAACAAATTGGAGACACCATTAAAATAACTCTAATCAAAGACTATTTTTTTTTTAGCTCAATTAGGATAACATTTTGGTACCTGTGATTAATCTGGTGTTGCGAGATAAAATGAGGGTGACTTCAAACGCACCTCCCTTAATTTAATCCATTTCTTTATAAATGCTGTTTTGGTTACTTTGAAAACTCTGGCCTGATCCTGGAAGAGCATTAATGATTCACTAATGAGTGTTTACTTTGCTATACATTCAGACTCTGGTGTTCATGTGAGGCAAGAACAATTAGCAACTTTACAGTTTAGGACCCTGTTTATGCAGATTATATCAAAGTGAATCATTTTGTCAGTGTCTATAAAAGGTAGATGATAATTTATTTGGAGCTTTTCCAACTTCATTTTTAGTGTGAAAACACAGCATTAATTAATCCTTCTGATACACTGGTAATCAAGGCGTGCTGGTTTGTGGGACAGAGAACAGTACTGACAGTTGAAAGGCCTCATTCTCTCTCTCTCTCTCTCTCTCTCTCTCTCTCTCTCTCTCTCTTTCTCTCTCTCTCTCTGTGTGGGGGGTGTGCAGTGCATGCATGTGAGTGTGAGAGTGTGTATAATATGTATAATATATGGATGTGTAGATGTGTGATGTGTGGTACATATAGGTGTGAGTCTGTGTGTGTGTGTGTTAGGTGTGGTATGTCGTACATGCATGAATGCGTGTTTGCTTGTGTGTGGACTCATGTGCACATGTTGAAGCCAAGGAAGGGTATCTAGCATCTTGCCCTGCTGTTCTCTGACTTATTGTCTTGAATCAGGACTCTCACTGAACCAGAAATGCAAGTGAGATCTTACATCTGCCTGGATCCACCCCACACATCAGTGCCTGGCTTTTTATGTGACTGCTCAGGACTCAAACTCAAGCCCTCAGGATTGCAGAACAAGTTCTCTTACTTACTAAGCCACCTCCCCAGGCCCCCTTCACCCATTTTTAAAGGACAAATACAAGTTAAAAGGGAGAGGATAATCCTTCCTATTGGACTTAGGGGAGGAGATTTCTTTCCCCTCTGCTGTAGAGCATTCAATTTAGAAAACATATACAGGTATTGCTCAGCTGTTAAAAACAATGACATCAGGAAATTTGAAGGTAAATGGGTGGAACTAGAAAAAAAATCATCCTGAGTGAGGTAACCCAGACCAAGAAAGACTAACATGGTATGTACTCACTTATAAGTGGATATTAGCTATAAAATAAAGGATATCTATGCTACAATCCACAGACCCACAGAAGCTAGGTAATATGGGGGGTTTGGGGGTGGGGTGGAGTGCAAAGGGGGAGAGTACTGAGATAGACTATTGGAAAGGGGGGCATTTTGGGGTCAGGTAGAAACCTGGCATAAGGAAATCTCTCAGGATTCTACAAGGTTGACCCCAGCTAAGACTCTTAGTAATAGCCTGGATATGTAGCCTGGACTGGCTATCTCCTGTGACCCCAAAAGACTTCAAGGGGAGGGAGTGGGAAATCAACCCAGCCACATAACCTTTGACCTACAGTCTGTGCTGGGTTAAGGATGGCCTAGAGATTGAGGCATGGCCCACCAATGACTGGTCTAGCCTAAAACCCATGCCAAGAGACTAAGCCTACCCCTGACACTACCTGGAGCACCAGGACCCACAGTCTGGACCCAAAGATTTAGGATAGAACCAAACAAGACTGTAGGAAAAAATACGTCGATGTAAGAGTGCCTAACGATACTCTGTTGCATTCACAGATTTGTGCCTAACCCAATTGTCATCAGAGAGACTTCATCCAGCAATAGATGGAAACAAATGCAGATCCACAGCCAAATGTTAGGCAGATGAGAGGGATGATGGGGGAAGTTCTTCTGTGTATGTTTGTCTTATTGGTTGATAAATAAAGTACTGTTGGCCAATAGTTTAGCAAGTTAGGCAGGACTAAGAGTCGAGGAGGATTCTGGGAAATGTAGTAAAGAGAAGTCCTGTGATCCAGGCAGGAAGTGACATAGCAGGCAGACTCAGAATATAAGAAAGAACAAGCAGGAAATCACTCTCTTCCTCCTCCTCTCTTCTCTGTAGTCGCCATGTGATTGCAAGCAAGAGAGGGTGCCTACGGCTGGTGTCCTCAATGAGATAAGTTCTTATAAAATATATAGATTAATAGTTATGGTTGATAATTAAGAATTATCTAGCAGATAAGAAATCCTAGTCATTGGCCAGCAGCACAGAACCTAATATAAGTCTCTGTGTGTTATTTTGGGTGCCCACATAGTGACGAGGCTTGGGCAGCTGGCAGAAAATGTATCGTTACAGAGGGAGAAAAGATTGTAGGAGCCAAAGGGGTTAAGGATACCACATGAAAACCCACAGCATCAACTAACCGGACTCATAGGGGCTCACAGAGATTGAACTGAAAACCAGGGAGCCTGCATGGGACTGACCTAGGCTCTCTGCATATATGTTACAGTTGTATAGCCTGGTCTTCTTGTGGGACTCCTAAGCATGGGAGCAGAGGCTGTCTTCAGCTCTTTTACTGGGTCATCTTGCCTAGCCTTAATACAGGGGGAGGTGTTTAGTCTTACTGTAATTTGATATGCCATGTTTTGTTGACATCCATGGGATATCTGCCCTTTCCTATATAGAGGAGGAGTAGGTTAGGGCTGGAATGGGGTAGAAGGAGTATGGGACACTGGGAGGAGAGGAGAGAGGGAAAACTGCTGCTGCCAGGATGAAAAATTAATTTAAAAAGAAAATATTTTTCTTATCTTGATGCGTGTGTGTATGTTTGTTTCTGTGTGTGTCTGTTTCTATGATCTTATTTTTTATTTTTTATAAATTGTATTTAAATTAGAAATGATCTTATTTTACATATCAATCCCAGTCCCCTCTCCCTCCCTTTTTTCCATACCCCCCACTGCTCCCCATCCCATCCCCCACCCACTACCCAGGGAGGGTGAGGCATTCCATGAGGGATCATCAACAATCTGTCAAGTCATTTGGGGCAGGGCCTAGGCCCTCCCCTGTGTACCTAGGCTAAGAGAGTCTCCCTTCTTGGGAAATGGCCCCCTAAGTCACTTCTTGCACTAGGGATACATCCTGGTTCCACTATCAGAGGCTCCATAGACTTGCCCAGTGCTTCTAGCTGACACCCATGTTCAGGGGGCCTGGTTTGGTCCTATGTTGGTTCCCCAGCTGTGAGACTGGGGTCCATGAGTTCCCACTTTCTCAGGTCAGCTGTTTCTGTGGGTTTTCCCTGCATGGTCTTGACCCTTTTGTTGATCACCCCTCCCTCTCTGAAGCTGTATTCCAGGAGTTTGGCTCAGTGCTTAGCTGTGGATCTCTGCTTCTGCTTCTTCCATTAGCTGCTGGGTGAAGGTTCTACGATAGCATTTAAGGTAGTCATCAATCTCATTATAGGGGAAGGGCATTTAAGGTAGCCTCTCTACTCTTGCTTAGGTTCCTAGCTGGGGTCATCCTTGTGGATCTCTGTACAATTCCTTAGTGCCAGATTTATCTTTAAACCTACAGTGGCTCCCTCTATTAATGTGCTTCTTTTCTTGTTCTCCTCTACTCCTCTCCCTACTCAATCTTCCTGACCTTATGTTCTCTTTCCCTTCCTCTTTCTCCTACCTTCCTCCCTCTCCTCGCATGCTCCCAATTTGTTCAGGGTCTCTTGTCTTTTCTGCTTCACTGGAGGACCATGTATGTCTCTCTTAGGTCCTCCTTGTTTTCTTGCTTCTCTGGAACTAGAAGAAACCATCCAAAGTGAGGTAACCCAGTCACAGAAAGACAAACATGGAATGTACTCACACATATATGGATATAAGACATAGAGCAAAGGATTACCAGCCTCTACTCTTCTTTTAAATTCTACACAGTATATCACTATTGTGGCACACATATATCTTTCTAAAGACCTGAGCTACCTCCTACAAGTATGAACATCAAGGGGGCTAGCTCTCTACATCCAAATTCCTGACAGTAAAGGCTTAACTCCTTGCTCTGGCTTGCAAAATGATCCTATATTATAGAGATATGAGAAATTAGATATTTTTCCTCACTAGATAAAGCCAATCTGCTCTCATGGATGATCACTCCCCTACTATTAAAGGAAAAGGTGACCCATGTATGAAGGGCCACGTCCTCCTGTTTCAGGGCTAGTTTCTGTTTCTCTTGGAAACATGTCTGTGGAGGTTCTATTTGTTTAACTATACAAAACAATCTGATTTCTTTCCCTCTCTGTGGACTTTGGAATTCTTGTCTATTGTAAGCATGGCATTGTAGATTATTTGGTACGTGTTCAGTGCACAGGCATATGGTGTGAGTGCACTCATGTGTATGTGGAAGTCAGGACAGCGTCAGGTGCCACCACTCAGGAGCCATCCACCTTGGGGTCTGAGACAGATTGGCTCACTTCCCCAGAGCTGACCAAGTGGGCGATTGTTGCACACTACTTCTGAGGACATGGAAACAGATACACACACACACACACACACACACACACACACACACAGAGAGAGAGAGAGAGAGAGAGAGAGAGAGAGAGAGAGAGAGCTTATAATGATCAGTACTACTTCAAACTACCTAATTTATACAGCTATACAGCTCCAAGCTGGATCACTTTTCCATTTACCAGTTTCTGTAGTTCTCACAAATAGAAACTTTAGAATGTATACAAAGATATCCCAGATTAAAAGCAATCTAGACAAAAACTTTAAAATAATTTAAGGCTATGTAAAAAAAGATTACCAAAAGAGCAACATGGATCACAAGATTATCACTTGATAAACCAATAGTTGTGGAATATTTTAAGATGTGTTACATTTGTTTATATTGGAACATTTGTTTAATGATGCAAAGATGTGTTGCATTCTTTTATGTTGTATTTGTTTAACTCTGTGAGGCTGTGTTATTTTGCCTGTCTAAAACATCTGATTGATCTAATAATGAGCTGAATGGCCAATAGCAAGGCAGGAGAAGGGATAGGTGGGGCTGTCAGGCAGAGAGAATAAATACGAGAAGAAATCTGGGGAAAGGGAGATAGAGGAGCAAGAGACAGACGAGGAGGACACTGGGGGCTAGCCACATAGCCAGACACGGACTAATAAGTAAAGAAAGATATACAGAAATAGAAAAGGTAAAAGCCTGGAGGCAAAAGATAGACAGGATGATTTAAGAAAAGCTGGCTTGAAATAAGCCAAGCCAAGGCCAGGCATTCATAAGTCAGAATAAAACTCTGTGTGTATGTATTTGGGAGCTGGCCAGCAGACCCCCTCCAAATGAGTCAACGAGTAAAAAATAAAAAAACTAATGAACAAATAGTTCCTCAGCTAGGGGTGAGATTTTTGTTGTTGTTGGTTTATAAGGTGAGAATTCTTGTGATCAATGTTGTTCTTTTGGCCCTATATCCAATTCAAAATGGTTTATTTGCTCCCATAATATCACAGAGTTCACAGCTGGGTAAGTCTGTTGATGACGTTTTTCTCCAGCAGCCTGCATAGTACATCCTGGAACCATGAAAACTAGCCAGCCAGGAGGAAGTTAATTGGTCAGTTGTATCTCAATTTCTTTTTGTCTTGTGGTCAGAGTAGGTGTTGCTATAAGCAATGGGGTCTTACCATCAAATCCTAGTGGGCAACCAAAAGCAATAGCAGTAGACTGTATTACTTAGGGAGGGTCTTTGGGACACATAGGACAACAATTTGAGGGGGAGTAATCCATATCTGGTACTGGGCCTTTTCGTTGCCAACATATAGCTTTTGGGAAAAATACTGTCCCCTATGAGGGATAACTCCAGTTAAACTCTTTTCTGTGAATATGTAAACAAGAAGTCTATAAAATAGCAAACTTCTACATTGCTTTTTCAAACATCCCTACCATTCATGACAATTGTTAAGAATGTGCTTGTGGTATTTTTAGAAGAATCTCTTGAAAATAGGTTACTATGCTAATATCCTGACTTATATTTTACATTTACACGGAATTTGTCAGTGTATCATTTACCCATCTTTTCAATTATCTGTAAAGATCAAATCTTACTTGATTTATACCTACATGAAATGAAAATTAGCTTAACCTCCCAATGGAATTATACTGATAACCTCTTTGGAAAGATGGGCTCTATCAGAGGGATGCCAGTAAATAGTGATTACCATGGAGACTACAACGAGCATTCATGCCTATCACTGTTTTCTTCTCTGAGTATAACTAGGAAGCATATGTTTAGCTCCTGTGTAGACAGGCAGACCGGCATTCAACATGACATAAACAATAAGCATAGAGGTGGGAGGGAGATGACCACAGATAACCATCTCCAAAATGTGTAGTCACTATAGAATGTGCATGTGTGTATAAGTGTGTTGCTTTGTATGTGGATGTGTCTGCATATATGCTGTCTCACTGTGTTATGTATATGTTTGTGAATACTCACAGACATGCATGCACATACATTTTACTGAATCCTTAAACAATAAGAAAACATCCATAGACTTGAAGAGCCATACTTAGCATCAACTATAAAGATATACTAAGTAAGCTAATTGGACAATTAAGAACCCATAAAAGATACTAGCTAGGTTATTTAAGAAGAAAACAAATGTCTGAAAATTCAGGAAGGAGGAGTAAGTCAGAAAAGGGTCTGACTTTTTACATTGCCACAGTTGCTGCAAGTAATCTTGCCAGACAAATAATTAAGCACAAGGAGTTCCTATAGACTTGTCTCCTGTATCTGAGCCTATCAGGAGGCCTCCTTGAGATCTGTAAGACACAGTGCAAATCAAACACCCCCCTTCTGCAGAGACTACCAAATGCTGAAGACCTATAGATTTCTGGGACTCGAGGGGCCATATTTATTGTCCAGGCCTTGAACTGTCAGCATAACATGCCACAGATTGTCTTGGGAGACACCACATCACATAGCAACATCCTTGGCAGTCAGGTTTGGTGGCTTATGCCACAACCCCAGCATTTAGGAAGTTGAGGCAGGGGATTACCCTGAGTTCTAGGCCAGTCTAGCCTAAAGAGTAAAGCACTGTCTCAAAAATCAACTGCTCTCTGTTTTATTCCAGCCCAAGATACTTGTTGGTGACTTTTTACTCCATGAGTCTTGAGGTAGAGTTTCTTCACAGTAATGCCTACTTTGAACCTACACAAAAACTTAATTGTCACAATCCTTGAGCAGTGTCTGGCTTATCACATCTATGACTTCTAAATTCATGCATGTTTTCATGAGGATACTCTTTCTCCTTGTTTTGGATGGTATTTAGAATTTAGATTTAATTACTCGGCTACCACAGACCTGGCAATCCACTGTCAAGGGGCTGTCTTTGTATCATGCAGATAGAGTGTAGATTCCTGGAAATTCTCCCAACTCAGAATTATCTCAAGTCCTCCCATCTCTCCTAACACTAACTCTTCAGGAGACTGCCCCCATTGGAGAGGAATCTCAGGTTCTCAGGTGTGAATGCAACCAGTTTCCTGTCTTGCTTCTAAGAACCCTTGCCCTGACCCCACCTACCTTGCTTTGTCTGGGACTTCCAGTATTCTCGGATGAGTTAGTGCATTGGTTTTTAACCTCTCATCCTACGCTAGACATAAATACCTTTGTGTTCTCCGCTTGCCACCAGAACGCCCATTCATTCTTTAAACAACAAGCTGGCAATGCCTCCCCATTAGCTAAGCAATGGTCTCCACAGCTGAGACCTAGAATACAAGATCTGCTCACCATTCTGGATAGTTCTTCCTGTAAGTTCATTGTTCTGTCTCTAATCATGTAGCCCTACTATGTTGCCTGATATAAACAAAATTATAGTCGACTGGTTCTGCCACCTGTTGGTTGTTAATGGGCAGTTGCCATGTCAAGAAGTAGGAGTGGAAGACATGATTCTAAGTAAAGAGCACAAACTGCTCCCACAGGAGACCTGAGGAGTTCAATTGCCAGCACCCATAGCAGGCAATTCACATTGACTGTAACTCTGCTTCAGGAAAAGGATGTTCTGTGTTCCGTGGGTACCTGTACCCACATGCACACATCTACACAGACAGACATGAGCATTACACACAATTAAAAATGAAATAAATCTTAACGCAGTGAGTCTAACTCTCATGATTCTACTTTTCCCTTATTATTAAAACAATTTTTAATTTAATTTGGTGGGTGTTGGTGGCACACATGTCTTTAATCCCAGCACTCGGGAGGCAGAGACAGGTGGATCTCTGTGAGTTCGAGGCCAGCCTGGTCTACAGAGCAAGTTCCAGGACAGGCTCCAAAACAATACAGAGAAACCCTGTCTCGAAAAAACTTTTAAAAAGTTAAAAAAAATATGTATTTGGGATTTTTAGCTTTTGTTTTGGGTTCCAGTTCATTTGGGATTTTGGCTTTAATGATGTTTTTAAAAACATGCTTTATTGTTGGGTTGTGTACTGAGTTAGTTGTTTTTTTCTCAGTGTGACAGATATAACTTAATGGAGGAAGTGTTTATCCTGGTTCACAGTCTTAGGAGTACCGTCCATTGTGATGGGGAAGGCACGGTGGCTAGAATGGTCAGTTTGTGGTCCAAGTGTTTGCAGCCGCACCTTGCTTACAGCTAGATGATGTAGAAAGCCACAATTTTGGACTAGAAGTAAAAGCAGATCTCACCTTCAACGCCTATCTCCAGCAGGCCATGCCAGCCGGGGAGCCATGCCTCAGAGGTGCCATAACCCACCCAAACAGCGCCAACAGCTGAGACCAAATACACAAGCACAGGGGAGCCTGTTGGGAACAGCACAGGCCTCTGGAAACTGTAGCACACAGCCTCTCCGACAGCTTTTATAGTTATCTTTTCAAGTCAGAGCTCTCCTGGGAAGAGCCAGACTAGATGAGTTCACGGCTGGCCTTTTGATGTTCAGAAGTATGTTGTTAAGGTAACACCCCATTCTTTGTGGGTACATTTGCCTTCAGAAACTTTGTCCATGGAATGAAAATTAATCTGAATAGTTCTGATGTGTTCTAGTATCTGTGTCTGGTGCTCACAAGCCATTGCATGATGAGCATGGTAAGATTTTGTCTAACATGTATTTTCTAAACTTCCCAATTACTGATGCATTTGGTGACTAAGCAAAGGAACTTAGGAAAAGAAGCCTCTAGCAGCTTCTGTGGAGGGACGAAACATGATCAGAGTCAAGCAAGAAGTTTTTCATCAGATGTCTCCAGCAGAACATTTACCAGCCTAGCAGAAGAACTCTAATGTAATTATATCTTATCTTGGAAGAAATATTTACATTTTTATGCTTTTATGCCAGGACATTTTCTTTTCTGGGATCATTCTCTTTCTCTGCTCCTGTGCATCTAAACACACTCAGGAACAAAAAGGAGGTCTATCTAGCCATTTAGATGTTTTGTATATTCCCATCTCTCCATTTCTCAAGTATATGTGTAAGTTTGTTTTATTGCTGATTCTTTGCAGGCTATAATGTAAGTAAGTGCTGGAAGCCAAGATTAAGAACAACTAAATACCATCTCCTAATAGAAAACATGTGGTAATGTTTCTCAGTACTGAGGAAAGTTCATGCATGCTACTTCCATAGCTTCTCATCTTGCAGTTTTGTCTCTGATTTTCTCCTTTCTTCAAAAAATCTAAAGGTATTACTGTTTCTCTTTAAATTTCTTTCAATATGGAACTTATACTCAACATGTGTTACTAAGTTCTCAAGCATGTCCCATGCAATGGTCTTCAGTGACTTAGTAATAGCCACTCAATATTCTTGCTTCCAAATTTTAGGTGACATTTGTAGATGGGCTTCTTGGTTCCTGTGGGTCCTAATAACACATAATGATGAGAAATGATGAATACTGCTTATGGGTAAGAGTATTTATTTAATTTCCTGAGCCAGATTCCTTGGTCACAGCAGGAACAACTGAGATTTGTGTTGCTCTGAAAAGAAGAGACCAGAAGAACACAATGATCAGAGATCTCTGAAAATCTTCAACACACTTGACACATGAGAGAAGGTCTGCCTGCCACGCTTGGGAGGTTACTGGTTAGTCCAGCACATCTTAGCTCATCCAAACTAAATTTATGATTCAAGAATGAAGTTACAGGGTAGGAAATGAGAATCTAGCAAGTTCACAGGCAAAGAAACGTCTCTGTTGTGTCCTTATCATTATAAAACTTAGGTTTTATATCTTTGGGTTTCCAACACAGAGTGTCACTCATTCAGAGTTCTTCCTCAGTTCATCTATCTTTGTCTTATAAAACCGAGAACACTGGAGGTAATGCTGGGAGCACAGAAGCTTGGCAAGGCTTCTGTAACATCTTAAACTTTCATTACATTTCAATTATTTAGCTGTACTTTATAGGGCCAGATTTGATTCTAATTTTCACCCAGCATGTTGCCAAATCAGAAGATGTTTGCACCCAAATGGTTAGCTTGATAACATAAATCAGAAATACCTACTGTGAGCAGCCTTCTCAGGTGTCAGAAACAAGTGCTATTCCTTTTAATATTTGCCATCTTATTTGTGTGTTTTCCCAAAAGCATACAGTAATGTTGCCATATAATCAGAAATTCATATCTGGTCTTCATTTACATTTCCTGACGCAGAGGCCCTAAAAGCCCTGAAATTTTATGAGTGATAATGTGAAAGTCTTACCTTTGTTATGCATAATAAACCCCTTTCAATCATACTTGAGCATATGCTAGAGAGGTAAAGGCTCTTTGTATCTACAGAATGTGGAGCACTGGTTGCAGGAGATTCAACCTTGTCATGGGAAGATTAGAACTTGAACCCCACACCCGCCTGTAAGAATGGAAATTAACCTAATCATAATGGCCAATGATTTATCAGTCATGCCAATGCATAAAAGTCAGACCTCATAGGAGTTCTCAATAATGGAGTTCAGGGAGCTTTCTGGTTGATGAACTCAGCTGGGTGCTGGAAGGTGGAGCCTCTGTAGAGATTATGGATGTCCTCATCCATTGGTTTCTTGTTGTATGCATCTTCCTTTTGGTTGCTCCTGAATAGCAGCCTTTGTAACAAGCCAGTTCATTTAATGGTCAAATAAAGTGATTTCCTCTGAACTGTTCTAGCAAATTCTTAGACACAAAGGAAAGGTGTGTGGACCCAATTATAGCCAATCAGAACAGTAGGTAGCCTGGGCTTGTGCTTGGCTTATGGAATAGGGCAATCTGTAGTACTTAGCTTCCTGACTTGGAGAATTTGATGTACCAGTTAGATCATTAGGTTATGGGGTTGTGTTAGAATTGAACTAAATTATTTGATCCCAAGTTAGAGCCTGAAAGTTAGTGAAGTTGTAAATACACACACATGCGTGCACACACACACACACCCCTTGCTGTTTGAATATCATGTATAAAAATGGCTAGTATGAGTAGCACAAGTCACACTTACTGCATTTGACAGTCTCTTGTTGGAAATTTGATTTCACCCTATGAGCTTGTGTTTACAAGGCCAGCATATGACATGAAATCACACACCTTCAAAGTTTTCACACATAAAAAGGACAAAACTGCTATGTCCTGTGATCCACACAGTTCATTTCCCAAAGGTACAAGAAGTTTAGAGCATGTGATGACAATCCTATTTCATTTAAATATGACTGTTCTGCAAATTAAAACTTTAAAGAGTTAATAAAAATTTTAACATGATAAATACTTGAAAGGACAAAATAATTCAGAGAAATATTTAAAGACATATAGTAGCAAATAACTACTCAGTATATTGATTTTTTTCACTAAATGTGAGGATCTAGCAAACCTGTAATTTCCTGTTTTTAAGTAGGATCTTTGTTAAAACTGCCCATATGCTCCTGATTATCTTCTTGAACAGTCTTGTAGATGTTGTCATGTAGCAGCTGTTTCTGTCTAGAAGGAGAAACTTCTAAAAACCCCAGAAACCCAAGAAAATATAACTTCTTAGGCTAATAGGGCCATCTGTTTAAGCAAGCACATCTGCTCATCCACCCACCCACCCATGCACCTACCCTTTCATGTACATGTCCATCCATCCATCCATCCATCCATCCATCCACCCATCATCCATGAAGGAAGAATAGGAAAGACACTTATCCTAACACATGTTCTGGATCTTTTGTCAGTTTGAACACTATGAGGATATAGAGCTATTTCCCACCAGAACCTACTCCTCAGGCCCAGACTCAAAGTTGTCTTCTTGTTGAACCAATTGGCATGTTGCTTCAATCCACATGCCACACTGAAACCCACTCACTGCCTGTCAAGGAGGGTAAAGGTTTACTTCTCAGATACCACAGAGCTCAGAAATCCCTCAAAGATTTAATGAGCAAGACATTATAGTTGGGCCTTGGTATTTCATTTCCATCATCTCTAAGTCATGTGAGAAAAACAAGCCTCTATTTGTAAATGGCCAGTGTTCTTCCAGATACAGTAGTTGTTAACAAACACAGAAAACAGGTGGGAAAATGTGTGCACTTCTAGTGAGTGAATGGGTGAGTTCTGAGACAGATCCTCATTTTCTACAGGTCCAGTTGCACAAAATAGTTCAGGGAGGTCCTAGTAGGAACCTCACCAGCTAGTAGTTGTTGGGAGAAGGCCTTCATAATGTAGTTGATAGACTCAGTCTATGACCTCCTGAGAAAAAAGAGCCTGGAATGTCTGGAAGTTAAAAGCACACTTGTAGGAAGACACCGTAACGACTAACAACGCCTCCTAAGGGCTCCTTGACAGGCAAGGTCAAGGTGAGGTCAGGATGACTCAGGAGGGACTCTTAAGGGACCTCAGGCACTTGGGAGCCTTTCTTCTTCTGCTGCTTCCCTTTCTACCTAGCCTTGCTGCTCTGGCTTGCATTTGGCTGGTATTTATCTGAATAAAGGTATCTTGAATCTACAAGCTTTTTCCATCACACACTATTTGAGTTTCACAGGTGAATGAACCCAGGCACCTTCACCTGCCAATCCCTAAACATCCCTTCAGAATTCCCCCCAACCCAAGTAGAATGATGAAGCCTCCTCTGAAAAGGGGTTGTGGGGAAAATGGGATGTGCTGCTCATCAGAACAGTTTGTGACTACATTTTCCAATCAGTGATTTCCCTGACAGTTTCTAAATTGCTTCAGATTCTCCTCTTTCATTTATTTCTAGCAGTTGGATGTTTACTGATGAAATACTTTTTGCCTACAATTTGTCTTAAGTGCCCTACAGCTAAAAAGAACACAGGCTTTGTAGTTTTCCAATCACTGCCTTGGTAATCTGGGGCAAGTCATTAAAACACCTGCTTGGAAGACCATCACCAATGAAAGGGGAGTATCAGCTCAGACTATCTTCCAGAGTTGTTGGGCCTACAGTGCACAATGAATTTATAAGATATGACAACATAATGTGTGAACTGAGATGAATGCTTCTTTGTAGATAGTCTTATAAAAGATATTAAATGTACAGTGTACCAAAATTCAACTTTCAGAAATTTACATTTCTGTTAGTGGTGTATTTGCTAAAATGTTAAAAACGGTGCCTACTATGTACCAGATGTGATAGAGGCTTCTGGAAGCTAAAATTATGCATTTTTTCATCTAAATGAAAATTTGGTTTCCCCCCCCCCTCTCTCTCTCTCTCTCTCTCTGTGTGTGTGTGTGTGTGTGTGTGTAAGTGTTCCTGTGGGTGTACATGTGTATTTGTCGGCTAGAGGACAACCTTAAGTGTCATTCCTCAGTCGCTGTCCATCTTGTCTTTTGAGACAAGGTCTCTAACAGGCTTGGGACACGACCATCAGACAGGGCATGGACAGAAACCCCAGGTTTCCTGTCTCTATCTTCTCACCACTGGGATTATAAGACTTTATTTTATAAGAATATAAGATGTGCCAGGCGTTGGTGGCACATGCCTTTAAACCCAGCACTTGGGAGGCAGAGTCAGGCCGATCTCCATGAGTTCGAGACTAGCCTGGTCTATAAGAGCTAGTTCCAGGACAGCCTCCAAAGCCAAGGAGAAACCCTGTCTCGAAAAACAATATATATATATATATATATATATATATATATATATATATATTATGCCACCATAGTTTGCTTTTTTGTGGGGGTCAGATCAAACACAGGTCACTCTGCTTACCAAATTCACCATCACCTAAACCCAAGAGAACTATTTTAGAAATGCACCAATGGGCTCCACCAGAAAATCATTTCATCTAGAGAGCGGGAAAAGACAGACTATGGAGGTCAGAAAACTGAGCAACTATTTCCAAAATGTAGGTACAGGGGAGCTGAGGAACAGATTTCAACTAACCCTGTGGTGGAGGCAGCAGCGATGGGGCCACAGCTGCTGTGCTTAATGGAGCTGTGTTTGCACTCCAAAAATCAACACCTGAGGCCATATGCAAATTATTCTGCAAGAGGTTACTGTAGGGAATTTAAACTTGTGTAGATCATTTACCAAATAATTTTTCCATCACTTTATCCACAGGGATGATTTGGTTTCTTGCAAATTAAGTAATATTGTTTGAAATGTTATGTGAATAGCTTGGATAATCACTCTCAGTTGCTATAGTTAAAATAGTAAATGTCCCCAAAGGCTTGGCTCTAGGGTGGCAATATTGGAAGGTTAAGAACCTTTGGGAGGAGGGGTCTTCTGAGAAGTCTTTATGTTATTGGGCTACTGAGTGACACAAAGGGGACTTGGGGACTTGAGTTCATTCATGCACCTCTTTTGCTTTCTGGTCACAAGGTGAGCAGTTTGCTCTACCACATACTTCCTTTGCCATTGACATCAGCCCCATGACAGGACATCTAGAAGTGATGGGTGGTCCCCATAATGAACTGAGACCTTCAAATCTATGAGACAAAGATAAACTTGTCCTCCTTGTACATTACTTGTCTTGGGTATTTTATTATAGTGGAACAAACTGCTGCGGGGAATCAAGTTAGTTGTGCATTTATGAGATATTCTAGATATGAAATCTGAAAACATGAATTTTGGAAAAGTCACAGTAACAAAAGCCATCCTAACATTTCTTAATGTGATGGCATCTGAAAAACTGTTATGAGTGGTTTCCTTTTAACTAGTTTATGATATATACACAAAGGTGACAAGCTAGCTGTGTGAATAGACAGTGTAGATTCAAGTGATATCCGTGACTGATGTTTACACATCTGATGAGCTTCTGGAAAGGCAGCCACAGTGACCTATGTAGGACTTCTGAGATACTAGGGAAGAAATCTTCATGGATCAGCACTACCTAAAACCAATATAACATTGCTAATTGCCAATCATGTACCTAGCACTTTCTGTGTCAAATCACAGCAATTTCATAAAGTGAACACAACCAGAATGGCCACTGTTCATTTGTGGAAACTGAAATTTGCAAAGGCTAAACAAGCTGCCTTGTATTAACTTCCCCGTCTCAGGTCTTGCACATGCTTGTCACAGTCTCTGTGAGCTCACATGTGCATTGGTTTCCTTGGTGTTTTCTATGTCTGTTTAGTTACTTAGCAGGATGGAGTGGAGTAAACAATGACCAAAGCTGGGAAGATCCATATATGTGTGAGAGGCTATAGTAAATGCTGGATTCACGCCAGTGTGAATGAATGAACGCACGTCTTATGTTTTCATAAGAGAGATGGTCTGCTGGACTAGCCAACACCATCAACTTGGCTGGCTCCGTTCCTTCTCTCTAGTCTGAGTAGACTCTTGGCTGAATGGGCAGAGATCCTCATTCATCTATCACCCTCCTAGTTCCAGCTCCAGTGTGTCCTCCAGGAGCTTTCCAAAGCAGCTTCGATCTCTCACATTTCTAGGCAGAATTCCACCCTGTCCTCCTTGCATTTATGAATGCTTACTGCCAAGTATTTCATAGCCACATAAACCAATGGGTTATAATCCTTTAAAAAGCTGATAGAAAATCTATCATCAGTTGGCCTATTTCTTTTCTAATTCAATTAACTTTCTAAAAAACATTTTAGAGAGATATCTGAAATCTTAGCCTCGAGTTCTGCAGAGTGACAGATAACAAAGATTTATTGTATTGATTTATCTGGTACTGTGTGAAATGGCCCTGAATCCTCAATGCCAAGGAAATAATACAGGAAATTTCTATCCTGTTTTTTCCTTTGACATTTATCTGGCTCTACGGGGCTCTTCTTCCATCTTTTGTGTCCATTTCCATCTATCTACTTACCACCAAATTTGAATTTAAGCATTTCCCCTTCACCACCTCTCTCATCTTTCTTCAAAACCAGGTGGCAGACACAGTGAGTGCTTGTGTCTTATGGTACCAAAGCATTGGTATGTATCTAATTCTGACCATTCATTCTCAAACACCCAAGAACATGTGGTGGAGGTCAGATGTCAGTCAAAACCTGGGAGTCATGAAGAATGCTTTTCTTCAGTGTTGATTTTACTTAAAGATTGAGGAAATATTTTAATCCCTTAAAATTTTGAATGTATGTAAATTTTAGTACACATTAGTAGATCTCGTTTTCAAATTTGGTGTATCTCTATGTTTAGGCACGCATATGAGTGTAGTATGATACAAAGATGGCCACAATTTCTTTCATCTCTGGGTCCACATCCTTTATCTGTGACTTTATATCATTCCTATACCAAGAGCTACAGTGCTCATCTATTCCTTGAATTGGGAAGAATTTCTTGTAAATGTGATGGTGTCTAAGATTTGGAAAATGTTGCACACTGGATTTGTTCTCCCTAGGTCATGATGTGCAGTGAGCTTGCTGGGGAATAAATGACCTTGGATAGAACACGGGTAAGTGTTGTGTGAGTGGAGCAGGATACCTTAGCAAGCCCTAAGAGATATGTCTGGTCCACAACAGGACCATCCAGCTGAGCCCAGCCACAATTGCTGTCCTATACAATCACGAGCTTCACAAATGATTTGTCTTTCAAGCTTCCACATTTGAGGGTGGTCCTCAATGAACAAAACTAACAGGCATAGTGAAAGAAAGATAAAGGAAACACCCTATAAGTAAATATTGCTGTTGGGAAGAAATAACTAGGAATCTTAGTAACTTTGGGGTTATTTGAAAATCCAGTGTTACTGTTCATTTTTCCCTTACTCCTCTGGAGGAGAAACTGCTGGCCAGCCTGCCCAAGTTGCAGTCACCCTGACCAGGCCAGCTCGCATGAAATGCCCCACAGGCACTTACTTCTTCTCTAAGTCAAGCCTATCTCTGTGCCCAGAGACTGCTGAGGAAGAGACAGCTGACTGGAGATGCCAATGAGGAAAGGACAATGAAGCAGTCAGCCTGAGCCAATGGGAGCTTGGGAGGTGGTATAAAAGCAGGCCTAACTTTCTTAATAAATGACTCCCAGTGCCTGCATCCTTGGTGTGCTTCTTCTCACCCCCTTCCCCAAGGGGTGTTCAAGCAGAGTCACCTGCAACACCCCTCCATATTACCAAACACACTGGGCAATCAGTGCACACAGCTATTGTTGCCATGGAGATATTTGTTAATTAGCCATGAATAATTGTAAAGATATCCCCAAGAAGATTTGCAAACAAAATAATTCAGTCTTATCCAGGCTCAGGATGTCAAATGAAAGTCAATTTCAGATACACTTTGCAGAGTCAAGCAAAGGAGGAAGAGGTGAAGAATCCATGAAACTAGTTCAAACTGCTTTAGAGAAGAGAAGGAGGAGGAAGAGGAGGAGGAGGAGGAGGAGGAGGAGGAGGAGGAGGAAGGAAGGCAGGCAGGCAGGGAGGGAGGGAGGAAGGGAGGGAGAATGAAGAAGAAGAATAAGGAAGAAGAAAGATGAAAAAGAAGTAGTAGAAGAAGAAAAGAAGAAAGAAGCAGCAGCAATGATAAGGTACACAAGGTACCAATGAGGCAAAAAAAATATTTCTTTTGCTGTTAGCTAGCGTTGTGCTTGCAACTGGGTAGAAAACAAATTTAACCCAGTGGTTGATAGTACATTTGAATGAGCACATAGGAATGATGTACTGTTCCCTCATGTTTATAGATGATGTTTATGAAGTGCATGAGCACGTGTGTGTGTGTGTGTGTGTGTGTGTGTGTGTGTGTGTGTGTGTGTGTGTGTGTGTGTTCTCAATGAGGTGGTCAAAAAGACAAATTTTATACAGGAATAATCCATTAATGCATTAAATAATCACTTTGGATCCAGGCTGTAAGTGCACTGAGTAATTTTTTTTTTGTAACAAAGCTGTAATAGAATGGGATGCTACTGAGAGTTAACAGAACTATCCAGAGTGTTACTGAGAGTTAACAGAACTATCCAGAGTGTTACTGAGAGTTAACAGTACTATCCAGAGTGTTATTGAGAGTTAACAGTACTATCCAGAGTGTTGTTACTTAGAGTTAACAGTACTATCCAGAGTGTTACTGAGAGTTAACAGTACTATCCAGAGTGCTACTGAGAGTTACAGTATATCCAGAGTGTTACTGAGAGTTAACAGTACTATCCAGAGTGCTACTGAGAGTTAACAGTACTATCCAGAGTGTTACTGAGAGTTACAGTACTATCATCCAGAGTGACTACTTCATAGGATATTGGAAGTCATCTGTGGAAGGGACAGACAAGGGAGTGGATCATTTGTAAAGAATTTAAAATTCCTTAACTTTGAAATTAAATTAATAATAGGATTCCTTACAGCATTGCCTCACATATTTGTTTTGGTCCATCACCCCCTCCATGTGCTCCTCTTTTTCAGTCTACCACCCCATTTATACCATTCTCCCCGGTATTCCCACTTTCCACTCTCAGACCACAAGTGTTCTATTACCTTGTCCATGCTCTTGCCTCAGTCACTAGTTCCTGGATCTTGCCTCCCCTTCTAGTTTCCTAACTTCTACCCATACTCATGTGTGTGTTCAGGTTAGGAGCTAGGATCCGGACATGGGAAGGAAAATGCAATATTTGTCTTTCTGAGCCTGAGTTACTTCTCTTAGTGCAATTGTTTCTGTTTCCATCCATTTTCCTGAATTTTTCACTATTTAATCTTTCTTTATAGTCAAATAAAATTCCATTGTGTTTCAAAGCCCGCTAAAATTAGCTCTTTTCCTATTATCACTCCATGTCCTGAAATCCTAGGTAGTTTCAAGGATATCATGTATCCTGCTCTACACAGGCACAGACAGATTGATCGGCGTGTTCCCTCCCAGCCTGCCCTGCTGCATGCACCCCCTGCTCTGCAGATGGATGCTGCCTCAGCTGGAGGAGATGTCTGCAGAATGGATGGACACATGGCTTCATTAGTTTCCATCTCCAGCAAAATTACAACAAGGGAGGAAACCTTGAATGAGGTGAATGTGTTAATCACAAGAATCAACGATAATTCACCAAATGATACAGAGCGTAAAGCCCTGAAGAACGATGCTATTAATAGGTGTGTATGTAGGTGGGCCTAGATTTCCGAAAAATTCTGACAGTGAGGAGAAGGAATTTCCAAGTCCAGCATCAACCCTCTGCTATTTTAGTTTCATTTTCTAAGAACAACAGATCCAGGATAATAACATTTTTGTTCACAAGCAACATATACTTTAATAAAAAAGCATTTAAAAATACAATTGCTGTATTTTAAATTAAGAATTTAAAATGTAAACTAAAGCATCAAATATTTGCCTCCTTTTCCTTTTTCTTTTTTTGTTTGTTTTGCTTTTTTGTTTGTTTGTTTGTTTTTTTTTTTTGAGGCAAGATCTAATGAATCCCAGGATGACCTCCAATTTGCTGTGTAGTCAAAAATAGCTCTGAAATCCTGAGCCCCTTGATTCTACCTCCAAGGTGCTGGGATTAAAGACATGTGCCCCCATGCCTGGCTTCCTTTCTCTTTGAAATGGGATCTTTGTATATGACCCAGGCTAACTTCAGATTATTAACCCTCCTACGTCACCAAGCCTAGAAATCATTCCCATTATACACAGAACTAATTTAAGCTGCATCCCTGTTTTTGTTTATGGTTCAGGGATATTTTAAAGAAAAATTAGACTTCTATTTTCCTACCACAGACTTTATCCTGTTATCTTACAATTATTTGTTTGTACTTCTTTCATATGAGTCCCTCCTCCAAGGATATTGTCCAAATTACTTCTCTTTATATAATCAGAACCTGGCTTACAATCTGATGAATGCCTGGATAGCATGAGCCATTTAAAGAGTCTTGCTCAAGGGATACTGTGGTCAATCATGTTTGGCACATGCCTCAACTCCAGCCTTAATATACTCTCTCTATTTTATATGTTGTATATAAATGTTTACACGTATATAGAAACAAATGTGTTTTGCATACATGTGTTGATGTCACATTGTGGCCTAAACACAGAAATCTCCTCTTGGATTAGTTTGACTAAGAGGTAGTCCAAATTGGATTCTCTACTTCTTTCCCTATGTCTTCTGTTTGTGTGTGGTGACTGGCCTGTCTATAATCTGTTGTGTATGCCTGATTGCCTGTCTGTGTGCTGTGCCTGTATCTGTGCCTCTCCCTAACAAAGGATGTTGATCTGTATTTACTGAATGACACTAAAAACATGGCATGGGAAAGGAATAAGGACACTATTTTGGACAGAGATATTTAACAGAGTTTCATAAGGGAGAGTTGACTTTATTTACCCCCAGTTGATCCAGAAAGGCACTCAAAATCATAAACAGGTATTACCTAC
The DNA here is from genome assembly GCF_003668045.3 of Cricetulus griseus. NCBI lineage: Eukaryota > Metazoa > Chordata > Mammalia > Rodentia > Cricetidae > Cricetulus > Cricetulus griseus. The sequence continues at coordinate 17,354,308 of NC_048598.1, read as the reverse complement.
CCATGTCCACATGTGGCTCCCAACACTTATGAGGTATTTGTTTTATTTAAGCTTGCTTTCAACCTGGAGGCTTCTTGCAGCAAGTGACCACCACAATACACACTGTATACACTTACACTATTCTGGCTCAGAGGCAAAGAGAGTATATAAGTTAAAATTAAATCTATATATTTAGCTTAAGTTGTAAATGCTGATTCTATGGTGTGGTGGTTTGAATGAAAATGGCCCCATATAGGTTTATAAGGAGTGACTCTATTAGGAGGTGTGATCTTGTTGGAGTAGGTGTGGCTTTGTTAGAGGAAGTGTGTCACTAAGGGGGGGGGGGATGGTCTTGAGGTCAAAAGCTCAAGCCAGGATCCAAATGCAGAAATTCTCAGCTACCTTTCCAGCACATGTTTGCTCCATATCACCATGCTCCCCACCAAGACAATAATGGACTAAACCTCGGAACTGTAACCAGCCCTAATTAAATGATTTTCCTTTATAAGCATTGCCCTGGTCATGGCATCTCTTCACAGCAGTGAAACACTAACTAAGACACATTGGAAATCCAAAGCCAAGTAGGTTGGTTATGCTGCCCTTTTAAAGATGGGTTAAACTTGAACCGGCTGAGTGTACAGTAGGACAGCAGGTCAAGTGCATTCACTTAAATGATCTCAAAGCACGTTATTAACTTCACTGTAAGGCCCAGTAAAGGTTCAGCTTCTGAAGGCAAGAGGTATTTTCTATTTTTCCGAAGAATCCATCACCACACACATATATCTTACATACTGATAGAATTTACAAACCTATTCCCAAACACATGCCAGGAAAATTAAATACAATTATTAAAATATCAGATGTCAGCCTCCATACACTGTTTGTATTTTCTTTTATAGCTCTGTATATGAGATAATTCTGAATTAGTTTGCACCAAGCTGTATAGTAATATTATTACATGTGAGGGTGACTTCTATAAATTTGTTTCTCAACACATGCCTAAAGCCTTTTCTAGAGTTACTTCTTGTATTGCTATTGCTAAAAACCTTCAGGTTCCCTTGTAGCTGCCATTCTCAATGGTTCCCAAATGTCCATTCACTAGTTCACAAGTCACAAATGTTCAAGAGAGACCTCGGATGGAGGGAAACACAGTGAACCTGGCACCACGAAGAGGGTGGAGGTTGTGCTGGAGACAGTGCAGTTTCTTAGGGTGTAGTGCCAGCAGCTTCCTGGTAATGCCAGTGTTCCCACTTCCCACACAGACAGAACAACTCTAGAGGCATCAGTTGGTACTGCAACCTGCTCCTCTAGACTTTTTGATGAATCTATAGACCCCCTGTTAACTTAAGTAAAGTTTGAATAAGATTTTGAGTGTGTGTGTTTGTGTGTGTGTGTGTGTGTGTGTGTGTGTGTGTGTGTGTGTGTGTGTTGACTGAGAGTAACTGCTGTGAAATCAAGTTAAGGAAACTCTATTCTCCAATAGCCATCTAGCACCATATCTGGAGCTCAGACTTCAAATGCCCTCATCTCAAATGCAGCTCAGTGTGAACATTATGAACATCTGGAAGTCCAATTTCATGAACTAAGGTCTATTAGTTAAATATATCAGTTTTCAAGGTCATTAAAAAAAAAAACACATCTAAAATCTAGTTTCATTGGGTTATTTGCCCAAGTCGAATTAGAAGAGAGTGTGGATTTGAAAGAAGAGCTAAATAACAACAAGATGTGTTATCTGACTTCCTGACAGTGAAGAATGAGCCAGGAAATTAAGAGCAAATATAAGAACAGAGGAAAGCTTGGCAACTCGGTCCATTAGTGCACAATACAGGGAACTCTGTACTTCACCAGCCCAAAGGACACTGTCTGCTTACAATGTAATTATGGCACTAACATCAGAGGAGAAGTCTTCAATTGTGTTGTCTTTCCTCTCTTTAGGATGCAGAGGTCATGAGGGGGCAGAAAGGTTGAGTCAGGGGAAGAATAGAAGAAAGGGTCTGTGATAGGTAGGGTTGTAGTTGGGGGGGTGGTAGGGGAGGTCGGGAGGGAGAAGGGAACTGGGATTGCCATATGCAAAACAATCTTGTTTCTAATTCAAATAAAAAAATCTGAAAAGAAAAAAAAAAGAATAAGGAAGTCGCCAGGCGTTGGTGGTGCACACCTTTAATCCCGGCACTCGGGAGGCAGAGGCAGGCTGATCTCTGTGAGTTCGAGGACAGCCTGGTCTCCAGAGCGAGTGCCTGGATAGGCTCCAAAGCTACACAGTGAAACTCTGTCTCGAAAAACAAACAAACAAACAAATAAATAAATAAAAAATAAATAAATAAATAAGGAAGTCTAAGCCAGAGAGACAGCTCAGTGGGAAAGAGTGCTTGCTGCCACACCTGGTGACTTCATTTCTGTCCCTATGATCCACATGATGAGAGGAGAGAATCTACTGAAGCAACTTGTCCTCTGACCTCCACATGTGTGTGGTGGCATGTGCATAGACTCAAAATAAGTCGATAGAATAAAAGATAGGGAAAGTTGCTCTTTGGAGCTTGCATGTTTCAGTTCTCAAGAAGCTGGCAACATCTTCCCCAAGTTGAGGTAGAGGCCAATGCAGGAAAGTCTATTTGGTGGTGAGCCTCCTCTACTTTCTCCAGGGCCTGCCATGTCCCACAGTGCAGAGAGGGCAAAAAGATGCCCCAGCATCAGGACCAGTGCAGATGACCATTCCTGGAGACCTGACGGTGATTCATAGAGTAGACATGAAGCAAAACAATGAGGTCTCTTTGGAGAAAATAGTAGGAAAGATCAGAAAATATGTGGCAGGTGAGTTTTAGCTGATTCAGAATCCAACATTTTGTTACAGAAGTATAATATATTTTTTTTTAATTTTCCTTTATCAAACAGAAGAGGTTGTTTGATCTCAATTTCCTTTCCTAGTGGTGAAGTTTCAATCATGGCCCATTGAGAGAAATGGTAGGCTTCACCATTGCCTGAAAGATGCAGGGTTGGGGACTTGGCCAAACTCCCTGGAAACCTAAAAGATGCATGCCAATTATATGCTCTGAAACCATTAGTAGATTATGCTAAGGGGACCCTGGAACTTTTCCAGTCAGAGCCACAAAAGTGGACCCCAAGAAACAGCAGAGGAGATGTTGAGTTCTCTGACTCTCTGAGCTCTGAACAAAACCACCAAGGAGGCAATGTAAAGGATTTTATTCTAGAAGCTATCTCTAAACACCATAGCAACAAGCCACCATGAGAAGTCAAATGGGAACCTTGGCATGGTACTGCTGAGAAAGAAGAATTTATTAGGTAATTTCCACAGTGAATACAAAGGAATGGCTCCCACCCATCTTGTGGGCTTTAATGCAAAACTCCCTACATCTAGTTCACAAATCTTCAAAACCTTTCCTTCCCAAATAACATTGAATTTCTGTCCTTAGAGATGGGAAACACTACAAACTCAAACTGACGGGAGCAATTGCCAGGGAAAGTGCATTTGGAATAGTTTTCAAACGTTGATTGTGAATAAATAGCTTTGAACTCCTGTGGATGCTGCCAGAAAGATGACATCAACACTGCCCTGGACCACAATCCTTTACCTCCTTCAACATTGGACATTGTAACCTATACAACATCAGTTCTCACTGACACCCTGACATCTTTTCTGGCCCTGTCTTCTGGCACTGGCAAGGTGTCAGCACAGATACATAGGAGAATACAAGAGGCATGATGAAGACTTGATCCTGAGAGCAAGACAATGAAAGGAACTCTCTCTAACAAAGCACACTTTAAACTTGATACAACACTGGATCCACGTGTGTGTGTGTGTGTGTGTGTGTGTGTGTGTGTGTGTGTGTGTGTGTGCAGCTATTGTTTTGTGTCTGTTTTTGGTTCCAGGCAAACTCTTGAGCTTTGGGGACCTTTAGAAAGTCCAGGAAACTGGGATGAACTATTCAAAGCACAGAACCCTCGGGAAGCCATTATAATGACAGGTAGCATGAGGAAGGCAAGTTTCAGGGAAAGTACGGATATAGGATCCTAGGAGACAGGTGGTGGAGAGGAAGCAGGGAGGTGCATAGTGCAATCCGTTGATGCTTAAGGTGGCACAAGCTGGCCAACATATTAAAGATCGAAGCACCAATGAGAAGCAATGTTTGGCTTCTAAACCTTCCTCACCATAAGGTCTAGAGAACTTGGAACAAAACTTGGGGTGAGAAAACTTACAATGTCAACCTGGAGAACTTTGTTATGGAAACAACTAGCAGATCTTGAGTGGGATTTGTTACTTTCCTGATGGTGAACTCCATGGTGTATGAAAGAATGTTCGTATCTGTAAGAAATATGGACTAATTAGACAATGGTGACAGCATCATATTTGCAGTGTCCTCTCCAATAGCTTAGATGTAGAAGAATTTTCATACCATAGGTCTTCTGTAAGCTTTATTTCGAAATAAAATAAAATGATTGGAAGTGTAAAAATACAGAGCCTGCCAATCCTGCCTCATGCAGTCTCCTTGTCTCCCCCATTTTTAAGAATGGTCTTGACCAGAAGGCAGGTGGTGCATGCACAGGAAATAGATAAAATTTAAAATGAACTGTGTATTAATTTCATGGAACAATCATCAAATTATAACACATTCAAAAGAAACAAAATTTATGACAAGACAGGATATGTGTCTAGCCAAACCACAGAAGACATTTTGGCTGGTATTCAGAAGTTTTTATTTTCATTTTGTTCCCACCAGTTAAACAGCTTTAGAAGCTTCCAGAAAGTAGTAAGCCACTATCTTCTGAAGTGGCTATATGGGGAAGAAAACTCAAGATAAAAATGTGTGTGTGTCTATAAAGAAGGTCTAGTGTTTGACAGAGATAGAATGGGGGTGGGGGATGCTACAAAGATAAATCATCACGGGTTGAGCACAGCTGACCCACACAAGGCTTTGCCTCCTTGAGAAATCAGAACTCTGAATTCGTGTGCTTCAAACTGTAGGGGCCTGGATTTGTTGTTGAGTAATGCACTTATTTATAATTCAGTTGAGAATCAAATTGTCCCCTGCCTCTCTTTACATAGTTGTATGCCATGAGGCTCCTTCCTTATTCCTTTTGCTTTCACTCTTTGCCAATTACACACACACACACACACACACACACACACACACACACACACACACACACACCATATACATATATCAATATATCAAGTCTGGGAATCTTTACCTCCCACTACCCTCTCTCATCATCCCCACTCCTGCTGAAACCCTCCATCTTTCTAATATCACTCTCCTACTTTGAGTTGTTTTTGACCCATTGAAGTTAATGACGTTTCTTGCCTGAGCGTGAGTGGTAGTTGTTCATGGGAATATGGTTAGCGTATCAGTGGCTATCCCACTGAGGAAAATAACAGTGCCTCTCTCAGTACCCACTGAATGTCTGTAGTCCCTCTGACAAGGGTAGAGCCTCGTGATCCCATCCCCCATGCTTAATGACATGGTACTGGGTCTATTTTGGGCAGGTCTCGAGCAAGTAACCACAGCTGCAGGGAGTTCATGAGTACCACGTCCATGGTGTGCCCAGAGACAGAATTTCACAACATTTCTTTCCAACCTCTGGCCTCTTTCTAGTCCATCTGCCACAATATTCCCCGAGCCATGGAGGAATAAAGGAAATACAGATGTCCTGTTTAAGGCCAAGCATTTCATTCCGACCAGTTGTCTCTGCTTTTCCTGACACCTTCTGCATAAAGACACTTCTCTGACAGGCTGAACGAAGCACTAATCTAGGACTATAAAGATAAGTATCCAGGAAGCATTTTGACTCTGTATTTCAAAAATCCAACAACAGCAACAACAGTCCAAAAAAAGCAAAAATGAATTTCCTTTAACTAACTTCATTATGTTTCCATAAATTAGAGAACTTGCCCCCAAAGGACAAAACTAACGATTTATGAATTAGCTTATACTGGGTTCTGTTCTTAAACCAAAAATGACAAATGAGCTTGAATTTTATGTATGAAATCAAAGGGAAAAAGGCATTGCTGATACTGAATTAAATTGTGGAATAATATGTAAAGTATGACAGTATGCAGTTTGAAAGCCCATTCAGTAACATTATGTACTTCCGTCCTATTTCCAGCCCACAGTTAATTAAAATTGATTTTGTAGTGTTTACCTCATATTCTTGAATATTTCTTAAACTGAGACAGTTGCGATCATCCTCCAGCAATGATAAAGCACTACAAGAGCCCAGTATCTCAGGGAGACTGTGTTTTTTTATTCACACTAAGTTCTATGATCTTTAGTATTTCATCCTCTCTAGACAATAATGGCGAACCTGCATCTGATATCTAATTATTGTTGGGTTTGGTCCTGCTAAGTATTTTTTTTTATAAACTCTAGCTGCATATGATGACATGATCTACAGTCTTTCAGATAAACTTGTAATGGATAATTTAATGATTATCTTAGAAAGGCTTGTTCTCCAGCTCAAAGTCCATGGAATCTATTCTCCTTTACACTATTTATCTGACAGTGTAATCAACAGAATTTATTCAGTGAAATTATAGGTTCAAAAACTGTGTTCAAGACCTTATCCTAATAAACTTTAAAAACACATTCTCATACATATGCATATGCAGAATTGTACACACAGGACTTTATACAATTAACTCTAGGGGAAAATTATATGTGCAGGGTGGGAGATGAACGGTTATTTTTGCATTCTCTACAGTCAGCACAGGAAGAAATAGCAAAGAGCAAAGTCAATGAAATTGAAAACCAAAACACAATAGGAAAGTCAATGAAAACAATGGAGAAAAGTAATGAACCAAAAAGAAAATCAATGCAAACCAAGAACTGAAATATTTGTTGTAAAAATAAATCAATGAAATTGTAAACCCCTAGTTAGATTAATAAGGGAAGGAGGGAAGAAGAGGAGGCAGGGAATGAAGAAGGGAAAAACTGAAAACATTACAAATATATGAAGGAAAAATACATAATATTGTTATAGATGTCATAAGAGTACATAGTAAATATTGCAAACAGATTCTAGATAATAAATTTGACATTGACAAGCCGTTCTGAAGTAGAGATCCTCAGTCTTGGTGTGACTGACAATAGGGAAAGCTAAGCCTTGGTTGTGTGTTAGAGGTGTCCCGTGAGCTGCACACACAATACTAAATAGCATCTGGGGCCTCTACCCACTAGATGCCAGTTGTAACACCTCAATTTGTGACCCAAATGTCTTCCAATGTTAGGAAATCGTCCCTCAGAAGACAATTATCTCTTGTAGAAAACAAAAATCCCTAAACTAACTGAAGGGATCATCTCAGTTAAGAATAATTAAATTGCTTACTTAAAACCTCACCAGGGAGTTCTATCAAACACTTAATAAACAAATAACTTGAGTCATACAACAGTTCTTTCTGCGGTGGGGGAAGTATTTGCCAACTCAGCTTTTAACACCATCCTTGTCCTGATACCTAAGTCATACAAAACACCAGAAGAAAGGGAACCACTGGCCAATATCTCCTCTCTAAAGACAGGGAAAATATCTTTAATGATACAGTGTTTCCAACAGGTTGCAATATAAGGAAAAAGACATGATCATCAATGGGCCTCATCCCAAGAATGCCAGCTTGCCTTGTCAATAGAAAACTAGACTCTACCCTTCTATTATATAAATAATATAGTAAAAAGAATGGTGGACTGAGTAGAAAAAAATCATGTCTAAATACATACAGGAAATATGTGACAAATTCAACCATCTTTCATGAAAACAATTCTCAGCAAACTAGACCTAGAAGGGAACTCCCTCAGTGGAGCAAAGGCAGAGCAAAGAAACAATACCCTGCAGTTAGCTACCATCAAATACAATCATAGGTAAGAGCAGTGGGCTTCACTTCTCAGAGCCAAGCTTAAGGCAAGAGGCAAAAGTCATGTAGATTATGTGTGTGTGTGTTCACACACATGTATGTGAGAGTGTACATGCATGTACAAGGCAGAAGTTGGCTGTGGGCATCTTCTTCAATTGCTTTCCCTTTTGTCTTTTGAGACATGCGTTCTCACCAAACGTAGAGCTCACACGCTGAACTCCAAGGATCCTCTTGTCTCTCCCCACCCCTGCCAAGTGCTGGGATTGCAGGTGTGCACTATTTTGCCTCACAGTTTACCTCATGCTTGCACAGCGGACATTAACTTGTTGAACCAGCTTCCTCACTCCCACCTTGAACACTTTGCTTTGAATTTACTTCTCTTATTTTATGTGTATGAGTGTTCTGCCTATATGTATATCTGGGCACCATCGGCATTCCTGCTACTCCTTGGGACTGGAGGAGGGCAATGGATCCCCTGCAACTGGGAGCCATAGGTGTGAGCCACATTGGTGCTGTGAACTGAACCCAGGTCCTCTGGAACAACTATCCATGCACTTAGCTGCTGAGTTATCTCTCCAGCCCCGTGAACACTCTTAAAAAGATGCACAGGCTTTTTAGCCGCTAAACAACTAATTGTGTTTTTAGAAAATGTGATGAACCAGTGGCAAAGCTACTAGACACCCTAAGTGAATTTAGGAAGCCCGCAGGATAGAAGGTCATAAAGAAAATCAATTCTTTTTATGTTTGTGAGCAAGAAACATTTCAAAATTTAAATTTAAATAACATCATTTACAAAACTTCAAATATAGATATCCATTAACAAATTATATGTAATTCCCAACTATTGCTGTGAGAACTTGAAGAATGCAGCTGTGAAATACCATGTTTAGGGATAAACAACCTTCAAAAATCTGCACATAAATTCAATGTAGTCACAATTAAAATCTCAGCTTCCAAGGACCAGTGAGATGGTCCAGAAGTTGAAGACATCTACTGCCAAGCCTAGCAAGCTGAGTTTGATCCCCAGCACCCATAAAGTGGAAAGAGAGAACTGACTCTCTTAAGTTGTCCTCTGACCTACACACACACACACACACACACACACACACACACACACACACACACAACACAACACACACACAAAGGATCTAAAATGTAGGCAAGCATTAAGATGTTAAGATATCTTCCTTCCCCTTCCTTTCTTTCTTCCTTTCTTTCTTTCTTTCTTTCTTTCTTTCTTTCTTTCTTTCTTCCTGCCAGTTTTGAGGTGTGTATTTGAAATCCAATGGAAAATCCCTTTGGGAGTTTAACTAGAAAGCATGGCCAGAAGGCAGGGACTCAAAGCTACAGATGTAATCATATATAGACAAAGTGTAGACAAGGAAGAAGAGGAGCCTGGACCAGTCATCTCCCAAAGGACAATAACAGAAACCAAGGCAGGAAGAAATATCAAAACATCTCCAAGAACTCTCCAGAAAAACAATTATTTCAAGATGGTAGGAGATAATTTGCCTTAAATGCCACTGAATAGTTCAAGAAATGAAGAAAGAAAGAGAGAGAGGGGAAAGGAGAGAGAAAAGAAAAAACAAGACAAACTGTGGCATCTGAAAAAATTTAAGGATGTTGCTAAGTTTTGCTAATATTTCCCCATCATTTTTGAACTGTTTCAGAGATACCTGGAGACTTGTTCCAAAGGAATGAGATGAAAAGAAAATAAGAGAAAAGAAAAGCTATGTAGTTAGTCAGGGCTGAGAGATGGCTTAGTGGTAATGTACTTGTTATGTAAACCTGAAGATCTGTGTTTGGGTCACCAGCATCCATGTCAAACAGGATATAGTAGTATAGTAGTTCATGTCTATAAAACCAGTTCTGAGTGGGTGAAGACAGGCAGCTCATGGGGGCTTGCCGGTCAGCCAGGCTAACCATAATGGTGTTATGGGTACTCCATGGGTACTGTCTCAGAAAATGAAGTGGAGAATGAGAGAAGACACCAATATCAGTCTCTGGGCTCCACCAACCCGCCTGTACACACACACACACATACACACACACACACACACACACACACACACTTTGTAGTTAGTTCTTTTTTTCTCCCCTAAAAGCAAAGAGAGGATGGCTATTGCTAACAGGCATAATGGCTTGAAGAAGCTTAGGGTTTCTATGGCTATTAGAACTTGAATGCTGCTGTAAATGAGAGAGCAAAAAGAAAAAAAAAACAATAAATCAATAGAGAATCTTCTGAAACTGCCAGAGGAAAAGAAGGACAGAACGGCAGTACAAAAAAAAATAAGGACCAACCTCTCATAGGAGCAAAATGCCTCGTGTGTTGCAGTGGGAGTGAAGGCAGAGACCTAGAGCCAGGTAGGCTATTGGGTTTGGCAGTGAGAGGACAAAGTTATCGACCCATGGCAGCATCTATTTTTTAAAATGAATTATTAGCCATCAGTTGACGATGGCTGAGAATGGATATAGGATATTGGAAGGCAAGTCAGGAGTATGAGAGGGTGAGGAAGTAAAGTTATGGGAGACTAGAATGGAATATCAATACCCATTTATGGTTTCCAGCAAGAACAATAAAGTTTATGTGATTGTCTCCAACGAGCTCTAAGGGCTGGGGCACAAGTGTTGCACTCATCCAAGTTTGGAGTTTTGCCAAGTAAATACAATTGTGGGGAGAGGAAACGGAAGGTATTTACAAGGCAAGTGTCATTGTGCTGGACTGACTGGGAAATATGAGCTCATTCAGCACAAGCTTATAACTCTTCATGACATCTTTTATGCCCAAACACTCAACTCCAGTGACTCACCAGTCCCAGTGTGTGTGAGATAAACGGTTCCCCCTGGGTGCAGGGATTTCAGTGCTAAAACAAGGGGGAATGGTAGCATCTAATTGTACTCATCTAATTGTTCTCCCAATGAGCTGGAAAAAAAACAAACAAACCACAAACAAAAAGCCCTCCAGTTTCCACAAGTCCAGTGGAAGCATCAGGAGCCCTCCGACTTCATCCTGAATTATCATGGTCTTGCAAGACCTGAATCTCAGGTCACACTGAAACTCATACTATATAAATGAATAATTATATGTTTACTGGAATGGAATGCTCCAAGTCCCTAACCTACTGATTTAATAAATATTTGCATGCCCACGATGTGGTACCTTGAAGGAAACCCCCAGTAAAAATTTATTTTGCCAGGCGTTGGTGGCACATGCCTTTAATCCCAGCACTCGGGAGGCAGAGGCAGGTGGATCTCTGTGAGTTCGAGGACAGCCTGGTCTCCAGAGCGAGTGCCAGGATAGGCTCCAAAGCTACACAGAGAAACCCTGTCTCCAAAAAACAACAAAAATATTTTTAGTTATGCTTCCTAGACTTGAGATTTCTTTCTGTGAACAAAACTAATAACATCTAGAATGAACACACCCACTGCTACTCTACAGACCCTGAATCAGAGCCAAAGCATGTACCTCTTGTGATTGGTCTTACTTTATTAAGCATTTTCCTGCCACAAACTTTTCCAGTTAGCAGCTGCTATAATTCTATGTATTCAAATAATTGCAATGCCAATTTATAAGTATAAAATGTCACATCAGTTGTAAACAAGAACATGGATGATGAATTTGAATGCATTGTTGTAACAAGAAACACATTAATTAACTCTGTTCCAAACCTAAGAATGCATTAAACTAGTCAAGAATGCTAAATGAAGAACATCATATAGTTTCCCTGCTTGTCAATAAATATTTTCAGAGAAAATATTTATAATTCAGAGAAGCTAATGCAAGATTTCAGAGCAATTGATGGTTGATGACATCTTAGCCAGAAAACTTCGACTCCTAAGGACAGAAAGGATCTTTGACTTACAGTTTAAAGAGGTGTCCAACCCTCACAGGTAGCATGTGACCCACAATTGTTGTGAAGGCAACCCAATGCACTTCTTTGAAAGAGGAGGAATCCTGGACCCAACAGAATTGTAAGACTTTTGCTCTTATGTAAGAGTGAATAAAAGTTTAGGAGCTTGTTTACAACGTTCTGAGATCTGGACATAGAGAACTTGAGATCTGACATTGGAAATGGGGGTGGTCAGTGAGTTGGAAGAAACAATGTCATGCAGACCAAGGTGTGTGGTTCTGTAGATACCTGGTGAATAACTACAGGCTGGAGGAAGGGAGGAACAAACCTGGCCACCACATGTCACCTTTTTATTAGCAATTCTATGGTTTTCTGACCAGTAGAGAAGACTCAGGAAATGAGAGCAGTGACTCTAAAGGATGGATAGATGACTCATTAGAGCCCAGGGGTTGATGATGGAATGTGTGCACTTTGGTAATATCTAAATGGTATCTCAAATTAAGACTTAGTAATAAGTCTTATGTGTGAACTGATGCTGGTAATAATGAGTTACATGCTTTTCTTCTACAAAAAAACAGTGTGTTCAAATGTTTTGCCATTTTGTGGTGATGAGTTTACTGATGTGTTAAACAATCAAAAATCAAGACAAAATGAAGACAGTTAATTTACCCCCTTCTTTATCAAGGTGATTTTTTCATGAGCTAATAAACTTATTTGAAGTAATTTTCTTCATGTATAAAATGAGGGCAATAACCATCAGATATCAAAACACTGGCAAAGAAGCCAAGGAGAAACTAATACTCAAATTCAAATGCTTTTCTCCCCACAGTAAGATATTCCAACACTTGGAAAACATCAAACACACAGTGGCATCCAATCTGTGGTGTGTGTGTGGGGGGAGTATCCAAAAGGCCACAAATCATCTCCTGATGGCATTAGCAATTCAACCAACTCCAGCCTTCTGTCTCAGAGTCCAGAGGTTTGCTTTATGCAGTCACAGGGGTGGAGTGGGGGTGGGGAGACTCAGTCCAGTCCTAGGAACTATTGGAACTACATTGTGAAGTGGCAGGGTTGATTCCCATAGACTCAGCAGACACCGGGCAGAGCACATCACTTCTGAGTAAATACTGAAGCTGAGTGATGACAAGACTGCATCAAGAACTCCTATTGCAGAAGGGAACCAGACAAGGCTTTGGAAAGCTACTAGAACATGGAGCCAGTGATCCTCAGAGATATATAGGGACAGTGAAAAGGAGAGAGCTCCTTCTAGGCAACCAACTGCCTACACATACCAGACCCAACATCAGCATCCCATGCCTACCAAGGGCTCTATTCTCCCAAGCGTTCATTCATTCCATTTGCTTTTGTTTGACATAGGGGTCTCACATAGCCCAGGCTGACCTTGAACTCTCAACACAGGTAAGGATGACATCATTCAGTCTCCATCATCCAAGTGCTGGGATTGCAGACAAGCACCATCATGCCTAACTCCCATCCATTTACTTCAGACAGGGTATGGCTTCTGGACACAAACTTGCCACTGTAGCCCAGATTGGAATAAAACTCGGCCTCCAAAGTGATGGGATCACAGGTGCCCACCACCACACCTGGCTTCTCGCAGGCTTCTAGATTACTCGGATCTTCCATTTTCTTTCCATTTTCTCTAACCATCTCTTGATTCTTTGGACTACTTCTAGACTTCCTGGGTTTGTCTCTCACTCCCCAGCTTCAGACCTCAGTCTCTTTCTCAGTCCATCTTACCACCGTATCTTACTTCTTTTCCCTACCAGTATGAAGGTTACAGGTGTGAGCATCTCATGCCCTCACACTCCAGTTTCATTCCTGCCCAGAATGTAGTTATGTAGTTCACTGAACCATCTTCCCAACCTCTCTTTTTTCCTCTCTCTTTTTCCTATAACCCTGCTCTCTCTTCCTCAGAACTCCATTTGACTTTCTCTGCCTTCTTTATTTTGAACTCTCTCTGTAGATCAGGCCGGCCTCAAACTCAACAGAGATCCGCTGTCTCTGCCTCTCAAGTGCTAGTATTAAAGGCATATGCCACCACTGCCCGGCTAACCTTCTTTTTTCTTAAGCTTTATTTATTTTTGCAGAGAAGAGTCTTCCTATCTAGAAAATGCCAGAACTGGAATTTAAGCACTCATCTCCCATCACCATGTGAAGTTCCATTTTTCTCCACACTGTCACCAAACCCAGACATACTTGATAGCCTTGAAATTTCTCCTAAATTACCTCAAAACCCCAGACTTGTCTAGCAGTGTCTGTGGTGTTGTTGGTGTCCCAAACTGCAGAAATACTTGTTTGTAAGGAGTATTAAAGTCACAAGACTGAAGACATTGCACCTCATCCGTGTCCTTAAGATATCTTAATACACTTTTATGATAGCATCCTCTCTCCTTGTGTTCTACCTCTGGAGGCCAAGGGGTGAGGGAGGGGCTTAGGCTTGCTGGGAGTCTAGGCTGTCTCCCTTCATATGTAAAGCCTCCTCTCTGTTCTACCCTCTTCTTCTTGACTCTCTCTTATAACCTCAGTTCAGAGACTAGGTCTGTGGGAGAGCTTTGCCAACATAACTCTAAGCTGACCTCTGTAGGCGGAGTTTTCTGTCCCCACCTCCAGTCTAGAATAACCACTCAGAAACTTAATATTAATTGTAAATGCTTGGCCGATAGCACAGGCTTATTATTAACCAGCTCTTACAACTTAAATGAACCAATTTCTATTAGTCTATGTGTTGCCTTGTGGCTGGGGGCTTTACCTGTCCTCCAGCATGTCTTGCTCCCTTTGTGTCTCCTGGCAACTCCACTGACTCCACCTTCTTCCTCCCAGCATTCTCAGTTTGGCTGTCCCTCCTACACTTCCTGTCTGGCTACCAGCCAGTCGGTTCTTTATGAACCAATGAGAGTAACATATATTTACAGTGTACAGAAGAATTATTCCACAGCAGATCTCCCTGAGGTTGTCCCTTGGCTACCTGATGCCATCATCTCCTTTTGTGACTCTCAGCTTTTCTGATGTCCACAGGCACTGGAGGCCCCAGAGCACAAAGCTACTCATAATCCATTCTCTGTATCCATGAGAAGGCTGATAGACCGTGTTCACCTGCATCAGCCTGTGTGTGAAGTTTCTTCCTCTAGTAGTAGCTAAAGTGTTTCTCTTTTCAAATGCAAGCCAGGATGTCCTCTAATCTTGGTAAAGGGAAAATGAGAGCTAAAGTTACTTTGGGAGTTACATCAACAGGCCAGTTTTTTCTAGTGGACTCTCTGGCTGTGTTTGTACCCCTTAAAATAACTGCAAGATCTTCCCCCAGGTCTGAAGCAAGCTTTTTTCTTTCTTTTTTGTCCCTAGAGTTACCAAAAGTCTAATTCTCTCCTTGCCCTTCTATGTGCCCCAGAAGGTCAGACCTCTGCAAGCTTCAGCCAACAGCTGCTGAGTGCTCTTGCTCAAGCCTCTGACATAGAGGTCCTGGTGTCAAGCCTTTTATGGGTGCACAACAGGGCTGATTCAAGGGCCAGACTTGGTACCTCAGAAGCTGCCATCTGGATGTGTCCCCACCACAGAGTAAAATGTCAAACTCAGGAGGCCAGCAGCAAGGAATACTTCTAGGTGAATCTTGGTGCTGCATTGCTTATTAATTTGTGCTTGGTAGACCATGGTATTAACACACCCTTGGAAATGGTCCACCCACCATAAATAAGCCAAGCAAATACTGACATTGTTCTGCAGAACCTAGTGATGCCTGATGTGAACATACATAGGTTCCTGTATGAGAAGCCAAGATGAAGGTCAAGGTTAATGGATTAAAAAACAGAACGAAGGTGTTCAACTGCCTGACACACCTACCAAGTGCCTCAAGTGGGGGGGATCCCCCTGATGGAAGGCTGTCTCTGCTCTGTTTATTTTTAAAAAAATAAAAATAGAAGAACAAAGTAAGATGAATTCATGGCCAAAGGATGAACACTGAACACAACAGTTAAAGGAAGATGTTACTGAATGGATGGAGATTTTAAAATAGAAAAGTTTCCTTTACCTCAAGCCATGCATAATTCAGAATTATTTACATTTTGGCTCAAATCAATGCATTAATAAATGAGCTATCACTTTTGGAAGGAAAAAATGTACTTACTGCTTTTGAGCCTAATTGGCAGGATGTGTTGGCTCTCAGACAGAAGCTAGTGTTACCTCAACTGACCTTAAATAATTGGTTGCTGAGTAGATGTAATCCTAGTGCCAGCTCCACCTGGCCTGTCCTAAGTCTGATTTCTAAAGCCTTGTGGGATGTTATGCTTACTCCATGATGGCAGCCAGGAAGTGTGAGGAAGAAACTGAAGAAGCCAAGCCCAGTGACTACCCAAGATGACAGTTTCCAGTGAAGGCAGGGCCCAACCGGGGATTTTCTCCTCCTCCCCAAATGTGTCTGACAGTATTCACTAAAAGCTTTACAAAGCAGAGGTGACTTCAACTTACCCTCAGATCTTCCCTTCCAGGCCCCTGGATATGACACAGGAACACACATGCAACATATTCAGACTTTCATCTCAGCTCGCTGCTTGAAAAGGAGAGTCAGAACATGGCAACTCATGTTTTTGCATAACTCACCTGACTTACTAGATTAAGCTTAGGCAGCAGAAAAAGGAAAATGAATAAAAAGCTGTGCCAATTAATATATTCTATAGTATAACCCTAGCCACTAACTGCCTCATTCCTTATTGGGTATTCCACTGACTCGGGCCCCCAAAGAGGCCAGTTTGTCTTGACCCAGAGAGTGGGAACCAGCCTAAATCTTCCACACAGACATCCCATGGCATCCATCCGCCAGCCTCTCCAGCTGTCCCAGGACTGTACACAATGATGTTTTTCATTCAGAACTGAGTCCCTCGACAACACTTCATTTCCCACCCACTTCTGGTGAGCCAGGTACCTGTCAGGTGTGTAAAAGGTGTGCTGCCTTTGTTTGAATCCTTCAGAATGGCATTTATTTATTAGTAGACATCATCTTAGTCATTTTTTTGAGATGTCTTCTCTCTCTGCTCTATAAAATGGAAGCAACAATAATTAAATTTTATTTCCTAGCATTTTCCCCTGTGCTATAATTTTATCTTTTCTGAGCAATACAATTACTGAAAGGGAGTGATAGAACAAAGAAAACTGAAGTAGTACAGATGGAGAATATGTTTTAGTTGTTTCAAAATGAGATGAAGCTGATGAAGTGATGAGATGAACAAAACCCTCTTTCAGGCAAAAAACATTGCAAGCACAACACACACACATGTACATATACACGCTTGCACACCTATCACACACAAACAACATACATGTGCATATACATATCACACACAAATCATGCACACACACACATGTCACACATATAACACAGATACATTACACACACATGAACATACATATCATATTATACACACAAGCACATACACACAAAATACATACCCAAATCACAAAATAAACAACACACATCATAAACAGTACATACATATCACATTCATCACACACAAATAAAACACACACATTCCACACATAATACAGATATATCACACACACAAACAACACAAACATGGATATCAAACACATATCACACACTCACAAACAACAGACCTACCACTTGTACCACACATACAAATAACATATCACATAGACAAACAATACACATATACATATCACAAACAACACACACATACACAGTGTGGTGGTTGGTGATGAAGGGAAAATCTTCTGGGAGAGCTCAGAGGTTGTCTGTAATGTTTGTGTGGATAAAACAGAGCAGGGAATGAGAAAAAAGGAGCCATCAATAAACCTCGGTGGGTGAGGGTGCTTGCTGCCAAGTCTGATGACAATCTTGAGTTCAATCTTGAGACCCACATGATGGAAAATGAGAGTTGACTCCTCTTAGTTGTCCACTGGCCTCCACATACCCTCCTTAGCACATGCATGCCCACACACATACATGTGCACAGATAAATAAACATTAAAATTTGCATTTAAAAAGAAAGAAGTTTAGAGTAAAAGTCACAACTCCAAGTTAAAAAAACCAGCAGAGGCACAATCAGGAATGAGTCTTGAGGTCACTACTATCCCCCATTCAGTCTCTGGCCCAGTTTCTTGCTGCTTGCCAAAGCCCTGTCATTTTCCCTTCACTCAGGGCCCCAGCAAAGGCTCCTCTTCCCATGCCCATTTTCCTCCCACTCAGCCCTTACTCCTGCCAGCTTCGCAGGAACTCCCAAAGTTTGTCTTGCTCCTGGCCACTCAGCCAACTTCACTGTCAGTATTAAGTGTTGTTGATATGTAAGTTATTAATGTGTGGACATACATATACATCTATGAGTCTTGTCTGTGAATTTAAGTCATCCACAGATATAATCAGATCTATCTGGTGCAATGCTGAGGTCACAGTGGAAAACAACCATTGATATTTGCTCTCAGTAGGAGAGTTGGAAAAGGAAAGAAGTCGTCCAGGGTAGTGTGATAATTAACCTGAAGAGGTGTGACCAAGTTCCTCAACGGATCTAATTAGCAAAGAAGTGAAAACTTTTCTTGGAAAAGATGATACTTGTGCTAAAATGTGCATCATCCAGAAAACAGGAGCTTTTCCATGTTGACATAGCAGGTGGCCAAGCCTCCTGTCGACTGTTTGACTACTCTGGTTTAAGCACCTTGCCTGTCTCTTCCATTCCTTCCTGAACCTCACCATCAGCAAGCCATCCAGACTCTCCATATAAGTGATAGATGGCTAAAGATTCCTGGTGACTGGTGTTCTAATGTCCTGTTGTCAGCTGGACGTGAAGCAGTTTGGCCATAAACCTGTCTGTGTGCAGTCAGCATGATTTTAAGTAACATAATTTTCTATGTGTCCACATTTAGCAAGATGAAAACCCTGCTGGTGCCCTCGCTTATTTCTATCCTGATGGCCTGAAAGTAATGATCCTGATGCATAAAAGTGAGACCCAATCAATAGTCTCTTGAAATTTTTCCAATAAAAAAAAAAGCTTTTAAGACTCCTTCCCTCTTTAGCAGCTCATGTTGAAAAGACCAGAGATAACAGATATCTTTAAATTTTATATCTGAATTCTGATATAGAATCATTCACTTTAAAAAATATAGAGTCAAGTTTCCTAAAATCTGACCCTTGAATAAAATTCTGGTATAAATGCATGGTAAATTAAAATGCATTAATCAACCATCCATTTTTTGTCTTACTTCTCTCAATAAAGCATGTACGGTCCATGTAAAACTCAAAGTCAGCAATGCCTATATTTCCAGAAATTCCAAAAGGAGCCATCATGTGTTTCTGAAACTTTCACATGTCCCTAAAGCATGTAATGAACCTGAAAATTCCCTGCCTTGAATTTTAATCTACTACAAGACCAAATTCATTAGCACATGTATGGTGTTTAACATGTAAAGTTATTCTTCCTCCAAGAATGTATTCTAGGAATCAATAGTTATTTAAAAGGGGACAACAGGGCAGCACACTGTGTTCAGATCCACTCCAATGACACATGCCTCTTCTGCAGGTCAGTGGGTCTCTGAATCATGGCTCTGGTCTCCAAGCCAGAAAGCCTGGTTGCTTTCTTGGTTGAACCAACAACTAACTGCCCGACTTTACTAAGTCACTATGAAATTGATAATATGAGCATTATAATAGCTAATGACTATGGATTTAAAACTTTTTACGTGGTTTGCCAACTTTCTTGGCTCCTTGCTCTGTATTTTGTTTGTTCATTCGTTTTGTTTTGTTAGCAGAAACAAAAGGAAAATTTATAGGAAGAATTGACCATTTTAAAGTTTAACAACAGTATTATTGTATCTGTTGATATCTGTCTTGTCAAAGTCAGACCGTCAAATACATTACACACAGTCAAATATATTACTCTTCCAGGCAATGATCTGCTTCAGAAGAGGTGAGGACACACAGGACTTCCACACATGTTTAAGGCCTCCTGCATCAGAAACCATGATCAGATGACACAAAACAATCCCGAACTGCAATGAGTAAGATCAATAAAGAGGAGGAAGATTGTTGGAGGGTAACAGAGATTGAGGGGAGTCAGGCAAAGGATCAAGTGAAAGAGGTGATCAAAAAGTGGGAGGAAAAGCATGACTTCACTTGTTTGCTCATTTGCTTATTTTTACATTTGGGGCGTTTCAAATTTCACGAATGAGATGGCATTCACTTAGGTGGATAAAAACCTAGAAGGAAGAGAGAATTCAGGTTCCCATGGGGCAGAATTAACTATTTGTTTTAGAAACAGTAAGCCTGACTTGTCTATTGAACATCCAAATGTTATACACAGGAATCTGGAGCTTTGGACAGAAGCTGGGAATGTGACTTCAGTGTGAGAATCATTATCCTATGGGTGGCTTTCCAGTACTGAGCCTAGAGGCGTTGGGTACCACAAGGATGTAGGCTTGAGCCTAGGGGACCCAGCACTCAGAGGTCAAAGAAGAGGCCTCCTCATAAAAAGGTGGAGGAGAAACAGAATGTGGGAAGAGTGTAGTGAATCAAAGCCAAGAGAAATGACTATTAAAAAAAAAATAAATGACCGTCTGGCTGTGTAAGGAGAAGAAAGACACAAACAGAAACACATCCGTTTGATTTGGCTCCATGAGAGTCCAGGTGCCTAACTGTGCTTTCCAAAGCCCAATTTTAGTCAAGGGATGGGAAACGACACCAGGGTGATGGAAGGGGTAATACTGAAATTCTCTTTGATGACTGTAAAATTAGTAAGAAGAATTAGATATCATCGAGACTTCTAAAATTACCCTGCCACTTCTTTATGAAAATGTGGTACTAGAATCTCCCTGACAACGTCACGGAGCTCTGAGAATCAGATGATAAGATGTATATAGAATGGAAAGCTTGCAGCTGCTAATCTAAGGTGAACACCCCTTGTGGTTTTTCCAATTGAGTGGCAAGCATAAAGCTTTGTTTGATGACTTAACAATAACCACTGGTAATGAGCACTGCTTAGTCCCCTCCCCAAACACAGCCCACCCAGCCCAGCCCAATGTGGAAATGTAAAAATCATTCTGATTGAATGAATACTTGTGCTTGGGTTTGAACTCATGCTCTCTGGCACAGAAACCTAGTGCCTTACCACTGTAGCACTATTTACCACATCCGCCAAACTCACGTCGGGCATGAAGAGGAAAGGAAGCAGTTCTGTGCTACTGGAACCAGTACAACTCAGGAAAACAAAAGCAGATAGCACCAGAATAAGCAAGCTTCCAGGTATTGTTCTACTAGGTAATAATTTCATGAGAGATAGTTCAGTGGGTTCATTGCTTCTAGGACATTGGGCTGTTGCAAAAAGTTGACACACTTTAGATATTGCTGTCACATTTCTTTTTCCCTGGAAAACGGAAAAGAGCAGAGAGCAAGCTCTAGTTACTTGCTCTGATGTACTTATCCACCCCAGAGGAGGTTGTGAATTTCCAGGAGGGAAACTGAAAATTTGCATCCCAGACAAGAGATCAAGGTACTAGCATGACCCAATAAAGAATAATTAAGGAGTCTTCCGTTTCATTTGACTCCCACAGCTCATATCAAACTTGCTGAAGAAGCCAGTCTGATCCCCACTCATCTTCCAGCACACACACACACACACACACACACACACACACACACACACACACACACACACACACACACTGCACCTGTGTCCCCAGATGATTCCATCATTCCTATTCACATCTTCTATGTCCTGCAGGAATTTCTGTGAGGAGAAACTCTGCCCAGGATAGCCACTGGGAAAGACAACACCACTCCATTCTCTTTTGCAATATTCCCTGGTATCCCCTGCTCACAAGATTAAACACAGCCCTTTCAAGCAGGGAGAGTTTGTGTCTCAACTTCAGTTTGCAGCGACAGTCCCACATAGCTTCCGGGATGCCCCCAGAAGTCTGACAAGCCAAGAGACATTCCTAGAGTTGGCATTAAGCAAAGCCTTTAGGAGGAGAAGCCCTCGGAGGCCAGCATGTCTGTGCTCTGGCTCAGTATTCTCTCACTACAGCCTACAATCACTGGAGACATTCCTTCTACAAGGCTTCCAGGGTCAGTAGTCAGTGTTTCCCCAGACCCATGGGATTCTAGTCTCTCTATAAGGAAAGCAGTGAGCTTGGGACCTCAACAATCATCCTTCCCAAACATCCTTATTACCTCACCCTCACCCATCATGCAGTGTCCCGAGTATGGGCCAGCTGAAATGCAAAATTCCAAAGCCAGCCAGCTGTACCTTTATTTAGAACCTCCAGATGTTAAGGATCACTAGAAGGCCTAGCTAGAGGGGTAGCCAATTCCAATATAAGACCCTCCTTTCTTCCAACCCTCACCAACCCTCCACCATACCCACTGACGGATCCTGGCCTGAATACCATGTATACATACACCTTCTGGACCACTCTTTATAGATGGTTACCAGACTTTCCTCTATGCTGTGTCCTTCCCATATCACTCTTTGGGTGGACGTCACAGTCTCCCAGCAACCAATAGCAACACAGCAACATTGGGCCAGGGGTTCAGCTGCAGAAGGAAGAAGTACCCATTTCCCTAACAAGGAATCATTGCCCCCTGACCCCATTGGCACCCATATCTCTGGGCCCCAGGAACCCCCAAGGAAGATAGGGTGGGGTCTGTGCTATATGGAGCACAGCAGTGAACATCTTGGAGCAAGAAAAACACATTGAAGAAATATTTGCTCCTAAACAAGATTTTGACTGATATTTGGCCAGGGGGGGATAGGGTTGTTGGGATAGTGGGGTTGGGGGTGAAACTTGCCGATGGTTGAATGGACCTGTTCAAAAGATTTTTCTTTCTTTTTATTTTTCTTGCTTTTGTTGTTTGTTTGGGGATTATATGTGATCAAATATATACATGGCAATTCAATATATGTAGTAATAAACTATACTAACCTAATTCTAAATAACAGATAGCATGGCAGTAGGTCCTTTGGAGAGAGGTGTCAGAATCTGGGGTCCTCCGGAAACAAACTTCTAGGCTATGTTCTAATTCTCACTCTGGATGGTGATTATGAACATTGTCCCTGTATAAAAGTTCATAGAACAACATGTTTATGATTTGTGCATTTCTCTGTATGAATTTTATTTTTGAAAGTTTACTTAAAACACAATTTTAAGACTGTATGTCATTTGACCATACGGATATCCATCGTTTGTTTATTTCTTCTTGCTGTCCATGTAAGATAGTTACTGTAATTCTCTGTCAGGAACCTGTTACTGATTTTTATTTTTCTTCATGGCACCTATGTTTACTTTTCTAAATAAAAGTTTATCCTGGTGGGGCTGGAGAGATGGCTCAGAGGTTAAGAGCACTGCTTGTTCTTCCAAAGGTCCTGAGTTCAATTCCCAGCAACCACATGGTGGCTCACAACCATCTGTAATGAGATCTGGTGCCCTCTTCTGGCCTGCAGGCAACATGCAGGCAGAACACTGTACACATAATAAATAAATAAATCTTAAAAAAAAAAAAAGTTTATCCTGGGCCGGACGTTGGTGGCGCACGCCTTTAATCCCAAGCACTTGGGAGGCAGAGGCAGGCGGATCTCTGTGAGTTCGAGGCCAGCCTGGTCTCCACAGCGAGTGCCAGGATAGGCTCCAAAGCTACACAGACTTTTTTGTCTCCAAAAACCAATAAATAAATAAATAAATAAATAAATAAATAAATAAATAAAGGTTATGTTTTTTTTTAAATTAATTTCTAGAAGCAGAAGTGCTAGGTTGAATGATGATGTGTTTTGTGTGTTCTAGGGATGGAACTCAACACTGGACACATGGTAAGTACATGACCCACTGCTTATCTACAACTCTGAAGACGTGAACCCTTCAAATATGGCCAGCACCTTTCCCGGCTGACCTCCAGGAAGACCTCACGCTTGCAATACCAAAGGTCATTCTTGTTCCAGATGGAGTTAGATGTTTACAGCCTGCATCCTACCTGACCTCTAGGAGGCTTGACAATGTCAGTCACCTCTTCCCTCATGAAACTCTGTTTGGCTTTCTGGGCCCCCCCTGCCTAACCCACCCACCCATTCTTCCATTGTGCCCAGTTATGCAGCTGTCTGCAGTGCACTTCTGAGCTTTTTCTCGCCTTTGACAGGATGGGTCATGTACTTTCACTTCCTCTCCATGCCTGTAGTTCTCTCCAAGGTTCAGCTCTCCATATCTCTTAAGCACAGCCAACAGCTGCTTGGCTGCTTTCAAGGCTTGACATTATCTCGAATGTAATTAAGTATTGCAAATGATGCCTAATGACCTGATGGATATCTGAACGGCAGGAGGCAGGAGTGACAATATTCAGATGCCCACAGACCACAGGAATCACACAGCTAATATTTTCTCCATATCTAGCTAACATTTTCTCTATCTCCCAGCATCCCTCCCTGCTCATACCACCACCATTTAATTTTTCATTTTATCCCTGAAATATTTTCAATTAATATTTTCAATGATACTATTTTTTTCATCAAAAGCACTAACATTTAAAGTAAACTAAAGGTTTTGTTTCCTAAAAAATAATAATTAACTTGCTGCTATGAATACTATCTCTCCTCAACCAAAAGAAAAACATAGATTGATTATTCTACATTCCTTAAAGTGTTGCACTGATATTGGTTATTAAATATTTACTATATCTGGTACTTGTGGCAAATCCATTTTCTGATATTTTTAAAACTATTGCCTGTGGTAGGTTTATATATCCTCAGACGCAAAACTAAGACCCAGGCTGGGCATCTTAGTTGCTAGGTCACTGTCTGGCAAGGTACAAAGAGTTTCATTCAAGTCTGGGCTGTCTGATACGCCTGAGTCCAAGGTCTTTGCCTTTGTGGAGGGAGCTCCAGGGATATTGTTAACTTGAGCAATATTAATCTCTTTGATCCCCACTCTCTTGAGAAAGGAGCAGAGAGAATGCCACTCTGAAACAAAGATATCCACAATGCTCTCTTCCTCTTGAGTCACCTTCTTTGATCATCAGAAGACAGATTATTGAAATTAACAGTGCTATCGGAACCCTGGGTGGTAGCCAGAATCCTCAGAACAGAGACCTGAGCCTGCTCAGACTAGGAGGTAGAGCAGGCACAGGTCACGTGGGTTAGAAGCTTTGAAGGGGCTAAGGAGGTGTCATAGTAGATAAAAGTGCTTGCTGCCAAGCGTGAAACTGGTTTTGGATTATCAGAACAGCTGTGGATCCGGCACTGACTGTTATCCCAGTGAGAAGAGAAGAGCAAACAGGTGACTCAGCAGAACTTGCCAGCTAGCTAGGCTGTTGTTGTACACACTGACAAACAACAGACTCTCTCTTGAACAAAGTGGAAGATGAGAACCAATACCTGAGTTTGTGCCCTGACCTTCATACATATGCAATAGAAGGCACACACTGGATTCCCATAGGCACCCCCTGAGTTTGTACTCTGGCCTTCATACATATGCTATAGCATGTGCACACTGGACACCCATACACACCACATGCTCACACTGGACTCCTATGCACACCATACGCACCCATTCCCAAGAATTGTTAAAGAGGCATTTGAACCAGATAGACATTCAATATGAGACGCTGCAAATGGCCTTTCTCAGCCCTTGTCCTCTTCACCACCAAGACTACTGGAAAAAAGGAGAACAGAGAAAGATGGCCCAATCCTCCCTTTCTTATAAACTATATGGCTTATTTATGAGTTGCTCAAGGTAAAGCACATATTAGGAATGACTGACTGAAATCACATTTTTAGTGTGCAAGTTTTTGAGGCTATATGATTTATTTCAGGGACTGGACAACTCTGGGCTCTGGAAATATTCTGTGTAGCTCTAAGAGTTTTGAGCTGGTAGTTACTCTGTTATTTAGGAGCACAGCAAGACTTTTATTGAAGCTCTTTTTTTTTTTCCTTTTATTGGCTTGTTTCACAGAAACCGGATCATCCATTTGTTTGCCTGCATTTTGCAATGCACAGTACATCATTCACACACACTTATTTGTACTCACACGGGTGTGGGTGCACACTTGGGTACACACAGACACAGAGACACATATACCCTCGTGTGGCCTCCACCCCTATAGCAGCAGTCAAGAAGTGATTGCAGTTAAATTAAAGAATAGCATGATGCTCGGGGTAGGGAAAACATTACATGTCCTGAGAAGCCCAGGCTAAGGACTGTCTGAGGACAAAGTGGCATTGTAGGGCTGCCACTGTGGAGAATGGGATCCAGGCTTCCCAGACAGATATCCAACTTATATGAAGCTCTTTCTGATTCTTCAAGATCCAGACCTACCACCGTGCTATGTGAAACACTTGGTGATCTACAAAGTGAGTGAATCACACCTGCTCCTTTTCGGCTATCTACTTTGGAATCCAAAGGAAAAATGTTAACAGTCCTCCAATTCCTGAAGCCCCAGGTGTCTACTGGCTCCCCGGTTAAAATTGGGGCCTGGACCTTCTGATGGGAAGTCAGGAAGAACATTTGCTTGAGGCTCTAGAGGGAAAGCAGACTTTGGAGAAAGCTAGGAGAGGCTATCTTCTCTAGATCACTACTACACAGAGAACCATCTGATGTCTAGATCCATCATGGCAAGTAAACTATAATGCTTAGGTGCATTTCTGTCTTTCCTGCTGACGAGGGATGTCCCTGAGGGCAGCGGCTTTCTTTGGTTCATGTTTTACCCTGTCACCTATGTCGAGGCTAGAGAAGGGCAGATTCACAATGAATGTTTGCTTAAAATGGCATGGCATTCTGTCCCCATCCATAACACAACAAGAGGCTTCTTCAGCCCATTCTTTCTGCTTTCCCAGAAGAGAAAGCTCTTATGCTATTCATAGATGTCACAACACCCTTGCCGATTGGATCCCAGCTGAGTATGTACAACACTAAGCAAAAGACCCCCTCAGCCTCAGCCCCTCACCGTCACATCTTGCTGAGTCCCAGGGAAATCACTGTGATTGGTGAACTGTTAGCAGTATGAAGACCCTCAAAATGTCACCCCTGCAGGAAGATAATAGCTATGTATTAAATTGAGGCTACATTCTCCTCAAAGGTTCTCAGACAAAAGCACTGGATCCACTGAGATGTTTCTGCAATATGTTCCATCAGCCCACAGCCAGG
Organism: Cricetulus griseus; assembly: GCF_003668045.3. Lineage (NCBI taxonomy): Eukaryota > Metazoa > Chordata > Mammalia > Rodentia > Cricetidae > Cricetulus > Cricetulus griseus. The sequence continues at coordinate 17,327,476 of NC_048598.1, read as the reverse complement.
CTACGAGGCACCAGCAGTTAGCTGGGCCAGGAGCCAAGCCAGAGCTGAGTCTCTTGGGTGGCTGAGGTCCTTCGTGCCTCAGCTGTTCATCAATGTCTTTCTTATAGGAAAGGAGAATGGAGCCAGGGCTTGAATATTGAAGTATAATTCTCTTAAGGGTTCCCCTTCCTAATAAAGGTCTAATTGTTCTGCCCTTGCTCCTGCAGGGGAGCTACATTTATTGTTTGTTTTGTAAATTCCAAGCCTAAGAGACTGAGGAAGGAAGGAAGAGGCCCAAGGACCCAGACAGTCTTGCTACTGCAAAACCAAAACCATTAATGCATGTCAGTGAGGTGACCACACAGTTGAGCCTGCTGCCTGTGGCCTGGCCCTAGGAACAATGTAAGAGAGGCATCTATGGGCCTCTCTTTCATCCTAACTGGCAAGGCAGGAAGCTATTTCATTTCACTCTTCATCAGATTTCCCCTTACTTAAGGTAAAATTGGAGCCATATAGAGGTAGAAAAGTAGGGACAAAGATGACAGAACTCAGGGAGAATGTATGAAGACACTTGCAGTAGTAAAAGCAAGCAAACAAATCAAAACATTGCTTTATTCCAGGAATGTTCCTTATCATCTAATGTGCGTGCACGCGCGCGCGCGCACACACACACACACACACACACACACACACACACACACACACACACACACACGCCATCCTCTTCCTCCTCCTCCTCATCCTCTAGAAGAGACAGCTCCTCTCACAGCAAACTGAAGTCTAAGCCTGTCCTCTCAGGAGTCCGACGAATTTGAGACTGCCAGCCTCGTTGGGAATCATGGCTGTCATCTTAGAGAAGGGTGGAAAGTGATAGGGAGAAGGCAAGGGAGCCACCGCTGTCACTTTCTCCCAGGCTGGGAAGGCAGTGTTCCTTTTGATGGTTCTGCCTTCACAGGACAATGTCCAAACCTTTTTTTAATATCTGTGCTGAGACGGCCTTCAGAACAAGCTTCTTCCTGCTGTCTTGCAAACCTTCTTCATCTGTGACTTTGGTGAACAATACACACAAAGTCAAATGCTCCTTGAGTCATCCAGGAATGTTTTGTCATGTGTTAGCATCAAACCCCGAGGGGGGGGGGTATGCTTTGTTCATTGAAATAACGAGTGCTTCTAAGAATCTGAACTACACTGATGTGCTGGCCTTCTGTGACTGTGAGTAGTGTATTTTAATACACAGTTTCAGAGTTTGTGCTGAAGCTTGCATGGTTGCCTTGCTTCATCACTGTGGGTCTCTGGGGTGGCAGAATACCATAGTGTGGGGAGACCATGGCAGAGCGAACCTCCCCATCTCACCTCATGGTGAGCCAGCAGGGAAAGTAGAAGGGCCCCCAAGTACTCCTCCATGCAACTGAGACTCACCTCCTACGTTTCCACCAGCTCCCAACAGCTCCCCCGAAACTAAGAATCCACTTATCAATCAAGCATAAGGCCAGTGTCTAATTCATCAGGCTGTGTTTTGTACTTAATGAGAAACTCGCACATAATGTATGATAGACAAGCAGGGGCCAGTGAGCTGGATGTAATGGCACCAATGGCCATTTGGGAGGATGACTCTGAGGTCAGACCTAGGGAGATACGCTGTAGAAAGAAGTGCAGCCACAGGTGTCCTTGATTATACAGACGCAGAAGCTGAACTCCAGTGGATATTGTAAGCTCGGCCGCATTTGTGCAATAAACAGCCAGGGAAACTAAGCAATGACAGCTATATCCTTGCACCTATAGATGCTCTGCTACTCTCATCATCATCGTCATCACCATGACTACCATACCACCACAGCTGCATCTTCAGACTCCATCTAACACATTCGCTCCTAGTACTACCACTAGCCTCATATCACCATCACCATCACTGTCTCTATCATCATCACCATCACCACCAATGTCTCTATCATCACCATCACCACCACCACCAATGTCTCTATCACCATCACCACCACTGTCTCTATCACCATCACCACCAATGTCTCTATCACCATCACCATCACCACCAATGTCTCTATCACCATCACCATCACCATCACCACCAATGTCTCTATCACCACACTGTCTCTTTCACCATCTCTGACATCACTGTGCCTCTCTCCCTTATCACCAGCATCACCAGCAATATCTATACCTCTGCTATTACCACCGTCACTGCCACCATTAGCATCTCCACTACTATTTTCATGCCACTGACACCCTAAACTTTCCCAGCATCCAATGACAGCAATAGCTGTAACACTGAGCATACCAGTGTTTGTAAGATGGACTGTCACCATCTGTTTCAGAGTCTTCTGGGGTTCTCATTCAAATTCTAGCAGTCTGTGCCTCATTCCAAATTTACAGAATCCTGAATTTGCAAGTATTCTCCAGAAGTCTACTTTTAAACAAGATCCCAGTTGGTTCTCTGTAACGTGTGATTCTTGGCCCTGCTAGGTCCCGCCACCGCTTCAGTCCCAAATGAACACAAAGAAGCTATATTAATTATGATACTGTTGGCCAATGACTGTGGCTTCTTATTGGCTAGCTCTGTCTTAATTATTAACCCATAACTACTAATCTATGTATTTCCATGTCTTGGCTTACCGGGAATTCCAGACCTGCAATTCCTTTGCCTGCTACATGATGACTGCTCAGTATCTCTGCAGACAAGAGAGCTATTTCTTGTTTGTCCCTGCTTATATCCAGATTCTGCCCAGCTATGTCTCTTCCTATCTGGCCAATCAGCGAATGGTTGTTTTGTTCATTAACCAATAAGAGAAACATATACACAGAAGAACATTCCCCATCAGTTCTCCAGTAAGTAAAACATCACTGATCTGAGAACTTGTTTTGAGTGAGCAAAGATAATTCACATGCCTAATTCACAAATCCTTGAATTTCTTGTGAAGCTTCACCTTCAAAAGTACTTAATTATAGAGTCCATTGAGTATCAAAGATGTCAATACAGAAAATGAGAACAAAACTGATGTGATGCATAAAGACTACATTGCACACAGACTGAGTGTGCTTGTGCTCTAGCAAGCTTAACCCACCTCTCTGGCTATGGAATCATTCACCCATAAAATGAGGCAAGGCTCACAATGTACATGTTTGCAAATGGCAGAGCCAGGGCTGGAAACCACATCTTCCAACTGTCCATCTGGTCTGGTTAGTTTACTAAGCAGCTGATGCAGGGAAAAGAAGGCAAGAAAAACATCAGCAAATACCCTGGGCAGAAAAGCACAGATGCAGAATAAGTAGACTTTCCTTCAGCATCCTCATTTACCAGCCCCTGGCTACACAAAAGCCCAACTCCCTGTTCACATCTCCCAGGATATTTCCTACTTGGCTTTCCTGCTGCTACCCTCACCTCTCCACTGCTATTGCCTGTCGCCCCAGCAACTTCATTGCTGCCACATACCATCATCACATCAAGAGCTTCTGCCTCGGAGCCTCCATGCTCCCTGGGCATTCTAATCAGATGGCTGCTATGGCTTTTCTTCATTCCCTTTCAATCGTCACTGGAGTTTCACCTTGTTAAAAAGCTCCTGATAACCCTGCCTAATAGGCATCAGCCACCTTCCTATACCTTCCCCTCCCTAGAGCATGGTTTCTTTTACACCATCTGACACATTCTCTCCTTTCAACAAAAGATAACTATTTTGAGAATAAATAAATGGATGTCTGTTTTATTCAAATGATGCCTGGTATGTGGTAGGTACTCAACAGATATGTCCGAAATAAATGAATCACCCATTTTGTTGGATGTCTAAACAGTAGCAGCATGAGTGATGGTATTTTACTCTTTTCCAAACAATGCATTTGTATTTAAAGTGACTGTTGTAAGAATGTGTTCCAGTACAAAGAAATTATCCTAGTGGTGGATATTACAGCATTCTTGTTGGCCCGTGGAAATTGACACTTTGGTGAACACACTCAACCACCCTACAATTACCCTGCCATCACTGTGAGTCTAGCACCTTGTCCTAGACCTGGCACAGGGTAGTTGTTCAATAGTAGCTTTATTGAACTTGACTGTGTGGGATGATCTGTTTTGCCTCCAAGCCTCACAGACAGGGGGCTAATTTTTGGCTGCTAACCTCTTTTGCTCATAAAAACTCTTACTTTCCAGCCAGGCACAAATTCAGGTCTTACTTCTGTTACGATAAATCTTTCTGCCAAAAGCTGCCTGAGCCCCACCGCCACGTGTGAGCTTTACACCAGCTGCCCGCCCAAATGAATACACAGAAACTTGTATTAGGTACAATGCTGCTTGCCAATGACTAGGATTCTCATCTGTTAGCTCAGTCTTAACTATCATAAATCTATATATTTTATAAGACTTATCTTATCGGACGCCTTATTGGCATCCCTCTTTGCCGGTGGATCACATTGTGCCACTGGAGCAGGAGCAGAGGGGAAAAGAGGACCCTTCCTGTTTCTCCTTCGCTTAAATGAGAGTCTCCTTGCTATGTCACTTCCTGTCTGGATCATCACTTCTCTACTACATTTCCCAGAATCCTCTTTGACTCCTAGTCCTGCCTAACTTGCCGTTTCATTGGCCAAGTAGAACTTTATTAAACAATCAATAAGATAAACATACACCGAAGTACTTCGCCCATCATACTTCTGTTTCAATGATGACTCCCTGGTCTGCTATCATGATTTCACTATGTGTGACATGCAGACAATGCCAGATGGCCTAAAAAAAAAATCCAGATTTTTTCTAGAGAATGAATACCCGTGTGAATTCATGGACAATTAAGAAGTTTGGATCAAATTATATGTTTTACACTTTCCTAGAAAGTCATTTTCCTATGAAGAAGAGAAAACAGTTGTGCTAAGCAATTGTGCCTCATCTTACAGCCCAAGGATTCAGTTTTTAATCAGAGCTAAATTTATCAGATCTCATTTGGATTTGCAATAGAATGAACAGCTACCAAGCAAGTTGTGAAGGAACAGAATGCATCAATGTTCCTCTGAACGTGCAAGGAAATCCTTGCTAATTAAAGCCTGCAGTCACGCTGCAATGAGCACACTTTGGGTGATTGCCTCTGATGTGGTGAACACCCTACATTGGAACACCTGCAGAGATCCTGAGCATGTGTCCACACGTGAGCTTGCACACAAAGACAAGAGTTTCCAGTCCCTGGGCAAAGATGTCAGTGCCAGGAATCCTGTATTTGCTTATGCTTGATTGTTTGTGTGTGTGCATTCTTGTGTGTGCATGGGTACATGTGAGCACACACATGTGGGGTTGAGAGTCCTAGCCTCAGGTGTTATTACTCAAGAGACATGGCATCTTACTTGCCTGGTAGGTGGAGCTAATTTGCCAGTAAGCCCATCAATCCACAGGTTACTGCTTTTTTGGCTCTAAGATTCCAAGCATGCTCTGTCCTACTCAGCATTTTTATGTGGCTTCCGAGGGTAAGACTCAGGCCCTCATACTTGCACTGGAAGAAAGTCACTGGATAAACTGTGCCCCAGCCCAGAGAGAATCCACTAAACTCCTTTATTACATGCACTTATTTTATTTAATTTATCTATTTTGGTATGTATTGGGGTGTGGGGATTGTATGCACATGTGTGCATGTCTTCCACATGTGGGTTCCAGGGATCAGACTCAGGTCCTTGAACTTAGCAGCAAGTACCTTTACCCACTGAGCCATGTCACCAACTCTGTATATCACTGTCTCTGTCATAATCTATTTTTAGTGTGTCTCAGATCATATTAACAGTTTGCTACAACCCACAAGTTCTATCCACTTATTTTCAAGATCATGTTTACCACTTATCTAATTTAATCATTATAATCTAATAATTTCTGGCTTAACTATACCTTTTATTTGAACCAAGGCTTTTTTTTTTACTCTTTAAATTTATAGGACATATCATGGGTCACCTCTTCTGTATTAAGACCTTTGCCAACGCTAATACATATGTTAACTCTCAATATCCTCTATTACTCTTTCCATTTGATTACCTCGGAGCACTTAGCATCTAACACACTATTTCTCACTAATGCATTGCTCCTGTCCTACCTACCCAATCCTGCCAGGTTCTCCTTTAAGGGCTGACTTTTGCTTGCTCTGTTGACATAAACCGTGTATGATCTACAAAAGGTAGTCAAATATTTGCTGAAAGAATCAACAATGGTTAAGAATGTTGACTTCAGAGTCAGACTGTGATTTCAATTCAGACTCCATCACCCAAAAAAGATGTTAAAAAAATACAGAGCTCAGTTTCCTTCCCGGCAGAGTGGGATATTAATGATGACCGCGCCTTTGGCAGCTTCTGTCCTTCTAATGCTAGCCCCTAGCCCTTATGCTGTTCTCGAAACTGACTCCCAGTATCATTGTCCATTCCACCTGGAGGATGAAAAGGACTTGACAAGTTGACTTAAGAGAATTGCAGAAGCCAAGCCATGTCATGTTTTAGGGACTATCCCTGGCACAAAGCTGGCACTCGGGAAACTGCAGTTCCCACCTTTTTCCGGGAATGCAGAAGACAGACATAAATACACATCCAAAGAGGCAGAAAACTGTGCCAAGTCCCAGCATCCCTGTGCTGCTGATAAAGGTTGACCCATCACTTTGGACTGCGCACAGAATAGCTTCAGGAACAGCAAAGAATACAAGTCCAACACTGTAATGCCTTGCAAAGCTTTTAGGAACTCCAGACTGATCTTCATGTCCATTTGTTTATCTGTAATCATCAAAGAACTAGGTGCCTGTGCTTGTCCCAGGAGGAGCCCCTTCTTACCTTTCTTGACCCTTATATAGTCTGATTTATCTAAGGGAAGGTGCCAAAAAGTGTTCTGCCAAAAGTAAAGGCCACAAGCTTAACAAAACATTGCTACAGGATTCCCTGGCCCTGGCTCAACCCCATGGCAGCTCCTGCTTCTGGATGACTAATGAGACCACCCTGAGAAACCTTGGCAGTCTCCTGAACTGAATCCTTCCTGTTTGCCTCCTCACTGCCATATGCTAAGATCCTAGGGAGGAGTATCCCTCAGCTGACAGGAGACCAGAGTATGGGATGGGCACAAGGCCATTGCAGTACAGGAAGGCGGGTCAAAGAGACGCTGATCTGGGGGAAGAGTGACACCTGGCTTGGGAATTGGCAGAGACTGAGATTGAAGAAATAAGCTATGTCCCTTAGTGGGTCGCTCAGGATCGGCACGGCGGTAGAGGGGTGCTGGGGAAATGCAAACAGAGTTACCATGGCAGTGAAGTGACTGGAGGGAAGAGGTGGGGGTGAGACTTCAAGGCAAGGAATGGTCATAAGAGACTGGCTGACCCTGAGTCCCAAAACGCCAATCACAGCATTTCTCATTGTCAAGGCATCTCTGGTGCCAAACCTGCCTCACGTCTGACTTTGACTTCACCCTAAACATTCATTTTAAATACCACTCGGCCCAGCCACAGCCACAGCCCATCACAATGAATGCCACCAACGTATCATTTATACCTGGGATTGTAATGTTTTATGCTAACCAGGCCTATTTGGCCAGGGTCACTGACACGTGGGCAGGTCACCTCCTCTCATGATCTCCAACCTTCGAACTCCAGCCTTGCCCTTCTTAACATAGATGTATTCAGATCTGTGGCTCAGACACTGTGTTAGATCTTATAGGTACTGCCATGAATGTACCTTTCTTTAGTCTAGGGCAGCAGTTCTCAACATGTAGGGTGCGGCCCCTTTGGTGGCTGAAAACCCTTTCACAAGGGTTACCTAAAACCATCAGAAAACACAGATATTTATATTATGATTCATAAAAGTAGCAAAAGTATAGTTATGAGGTAGTAATGAAAATAGTGCTGTGGTTGGCGGTCACCACACATGAGGAACTGTATTTATTAAAGAGTCACAGCATTGGCAAGGTTAAGAAGCCTTGGCTTAGGGCAATGCCTACAAAAACTGATTTTCACCCAGTATGGGGTCATTTCATATAACATAATATGCACGTATACAAAGGTAGACATTAATGTGTGTATATGAAAACAAGAAGCCACAAAACAAATTCTGACACTTTCTATTATATTCCACTCATTAAAAAAAAAAGTACCAATCATGGCCTACTAGGTTGACTTTATGGTGTGAGGTTAGAAAAACCCTAAGTTGGTGGAGAAGGCCCACGAGAAATCAGATTATTGCAATGCAAAAATTGGGAAGTTTTATTCAAAGGTCACAGCCACTAAGGAGACATACTCAATCCACTGACATTCAGCGACATGAACAGGTTTCTGGCACCCTGTTCTGACATACCACCCATTGCCTCCAAGAGGACCCAGGAAGAGGACAGTAGGTGACTACTCCAGACCTCTCACGTGATAGGGGCTGGAACACTAAGCAGGGGAAAGACTGAAGAAGCCAGGAGAAGAGTCTCAGGCTGCAGTGTCAGCCTGTGGAATGTCAGGAGATGGAGTTCTTGGTCCTAAGTGTGAAGGCTCCAAAGTGTGTGTATGTGGGGGGAGGGCAGACACAATTTCAGCCCTGTGCCATTGGGGAAAGTTCTAGAAAGTGCTGAGTGAGTCAGAGGTTAGAAGAACAACCCATACAGAAAACAAGATGTGCCACTATTGGGAGTGGCCTGGTGCCGATGCTACTTAAACCAGAGACACACTGTGTAATAGGTGGTAGGCTCTTGACAGTAAGGGAGAAAAGATGGAATTCAAAGATGAAGATGCCACAGAGATTTGTCTTTTCCTCTTTCTGGTCTTCAGCTCCCCGCAACCTCCAGCCTTCAGGCCCATGAGTGGGATAGATTTCAGATGAGAGCAGATGAAAATGACTGTGCCAAGGTCATGCAGCTGAGTTCCAGCAAGGAAGGGACAGTAGGCTGCTGTCCCAGCAATTTGTCCTTTGTATTTGTGCCATTTAACGTGGTACCTAGATCTCTCTGTAACTCATTTCAGTTACAATTTAATTTAGTGTGAATTAAGTTTTGTAAAAATTCAGCTTCTCAATAATCAAAGCCACAGTTCAAGAAGTCAGAAGACGCCTGTGGCCAGTGGTCATCATAGTGGCATTTTGGCATCCCACTACAATCAGTCCTATTGTTCTGTTACAGACAGCCTCCTTCAGTCACATCTCAAGTCCTGTATCTATCACAGGTTAAATATCCATGATCTGAAATGCCAGGGACCAGAAGTACTTCAGATTTCAGGGCTTTGCTTCTACATTTTAGAATATTTATTTCATTTTATAGGGGGGGTGTGTATATGCATATAAATGTGTATCCATGCAGAGTCCAGAGAAAAGGGTTAGCTATCTTTCTCCATCTCTTGTCTTGAAATAGGGTCTTTCACTGAGTGGGAAGCTCATTGTTATAGGTAGGTTGGGCAGTAATCCCCAAGCCCTGCTCATTCTACCCCAATGCTGGGAATACAGTCAAGCTTGACCTTTTATATAAGTGCTAGGGATCCAAACTTAAGTCCTCATCCTTGCAGAGCAAGCACTTTTATCCACTGAGCCATTGCAACAGCCCCCTTTCTTTCTTTTTATTTAAATATCCTCCAGAAAAAAAAGTGTGTACCGTGGATCCAGTTGTATCCCTGGTACAATCCAGGAGATGTAGGCTTCTCTTTCCTTCTCCCACAATTAATGAGATTCCAATGATCAACAAAACTCAGGTCAGCTTGATTAACTGGATTTTTAGAGGATACGTATGAAAAACAACAGTCATTGGGCAGACATATTACAGAAGGGACATTATTTAATAAGAAATCAAGTTGAGAGCAATGGTGTCTCTAATTATATGCTCTGTGGCTGTGGTTTGCAACATTCCTCTGAAGCTTGACCTAACTTAGGTTAGCAAGGAAAGCCTGGGAGGGCTCAGACAGCCTTCTTAAGATGAGTTGCTTCTAGAAAACTCCTGGGACCACAGCTGGAACCATGATAGAACCTGGGTTTGCCTTTCCATCAAGCCCTAGAGACACTAACTTGGCCTGGCCACCAGATGCCATTTACTGCATTCATGGGACTTTCCTGGTCAATGTTGCACATTTTTGCAAGATTATCCAAATTTGGAAAGGATGTTTCTTTTATTCACAGTCAGATAGGAAGAAACAAGTCGGCCAGCTCAAGCAAGGCCCACTCTTCCTGAGTGAGCACCCCTCCGCTGCTGCCGCCAACTGTGCACATTAGACTCCAGCTTTTCTCTGACCTTCCAACATGGACTCACACCAGTGAATCTCCAGACAGCTTTCAGCCTTGGTCTTGGATGCATTACTGGTCCTCCTTGTTCTAGGGTTTCAGTGTCTGAGATTCAGCAACTGCCTGAGTTGTCTGTCTTCAACAGGCAGGTGGCCATTGTTGAACTGTCCAGTTTCCAACTGTGCAAATCAATCCAATGAACAAACTCCTTTATAATTATACCCTCTCTGCAGCTGGGCATATAGCTTTCTTTCTCCAGGAAGATGGCATCAGGGCCTCATAACAAGATTACACAAATTGCATGCTTACTATAGAGAACCGTGACCAAGACAAAGTCCAAACCTATTGATTTGCTAGCTGGGAGTCTTTGAGAAGAGATTTGAACAAAATATGAACTGGTGTGAGTACCTATAGACACATGTATAGTGGAAGCTGGGCAAATTAGATGAGTTGCTTTCTCCTCTTTGACAAACACATAGCCTTTTCTCATCAGCATCTCCAGTGGGTGAGCAAATGGGAAAGCATGCCTGGTCTACCTTCAAAAGCTATCAGAACATTGCTAACACTCCAGAACAGGGCTAGCCTAAGCACCAAACCGAATGTCCTCTTACTCTGTCATATTCCTACCACCTGACTGTGATATACATTCATCAGATGCGCTGGCATGCAGCCAGCATGGTTTGGCCAAGGACTTTGATGTTCTTATAAAAATTAATACCAGTGCACCCTGGGAGAGTAAACCCTTAACAATTGTAACGTTACTACAGTTCTAAACTACAGCAGTCTCTTATCACCTTTGGTCTCACTTTCTGTGTCTAATCAGCCATGACCAAGGAAAAAATTGACTATATAAAAATAAGTAGATAGAGATAGATAGATAGATAGATAGATAGATAGATAGATAGATAGATAGATAGATAAGTGCTACTCTGTCATAGAACCATAATATAAGAAGCATGGTATATGTAGGATTCTCTACCACTCAAGGTCATAGAAGTCTCCATACATATCTTGTGGTCATAAGTGGTGTATGGGCTGTGTTCACACAACCAGACCTCTTGTATCTCTTTGACTGGGGTCATATGGTCACCTGTTTCTAGAAAATGCTTGTCTTCCAGGAAGCAGAGCATGGTGTACCTGCAGTCCTCCCCAGAGAAAGAGGGATGGGTGAAATGCAATGGTGAGTGGCTTTGCTGCCGAGAAGCACTTCCTGTGCTCAAAGCCATGCTCATAATTTCTTTTCTCCCAGAAAATGGCATGAGGACCACCTAATGAGATTACAGAGAGTGCATGCGGATGGCCCCGGGCACTTCACCATCTTCTGCAAAGTGTCAGCCTCAATAACAGCACCAGATTGCCCTGGCTCTTAAAATAAAGAAAATGAAATGAAATGAAATCCACTGGTCTCAACAGGCAGGGCACAAAGGAAGATAAGCAGCTTGGGTTCTCCCAGCACATCTGTGAAGTGACTGTGACCACATTACTGTTTATCACTCCCAATTGGGATTCCACTGGTTTATTCCCAGTGTTCCATCCAGGTCCCTACCTCGGCTCCAGTGCTTCCATTTAGGCTCAGAGTTTTCTTTCCAAAGCATACGGAGTTTGCTGTCATTTCTGAGACATGAAAATGATTTTGGCTTTTTTTCCCTTTGTAGTCGTTTACATGAAGACATGAATAACATTAATGCATTATTTATTTCTGGGGAGGGGTTGAATAGAGAGAAGCCAAAAGTCACACTGGTGCCTGTGGCTTCAGCTGAGCCCTGAGAAAGGATGGAGGTGGGGGAGGGAATGCAAAGCTTCCTCCATAGCTGTCTGCTCTCAGACCCAGACCTAGCTGCAGTCATCCCCTAGTTTCCAGAGACTTCTGTCCTCTTGTCTTCTCTTGGACATGGGAACTTTAACCAACACAAACAAAGGGATTTAATACATTTCTCCAGAATTTTCAGGCTCACTGCTGTCTGCATGACAGTGGAGTCAATGTTTGGCACCCATTAAAACTTTTAGGAAGACCAGAATGTTGTTAAAGGGGCAAATATTTTTGACACAAGTATCTACTGACCCATCTACTTACAATCTCAGCATCACCAAAGACAGCAACTTCCACTTCGGTAGGCTAAGCTTTCTCCTTGACTCCTTAGGGTCTAAAGTCTTATAAAACATTAATTTTAGCAATGTGATTTTTCCCATCTTAAGCATAAAGGGCTCATTGTCCTGTAGAAAGTGTGTACACAGGACTCTGCAGAGTCATGTATCTGACAGGTAAGAAGAGCTACCACAGAAGGTTGCCTGTTCCACTGAGAAACCACTGTCTTCTCAGACAGGGCATTGTCTCCTCTTGGAAGATACATGGTGGCAGAGCCGCTGCAGCACGGAGGGCTTAGGAGGAGGGTGGGAGCTGGAGGCACATGCATCACTCTGAGAATCTCAAACCCACCTCCAGCAAAAATTAATCTTTCTGGGCTGTAGAATGTAGCAGGTGGTAAAGTGCTTGCCTGGCATGCACAAAGACCTCGATTTGATCCCTGGCACTGCATAAATTTAGTGTGGTACTGAGCATCTGTAATCCTAGCTCTGAGAAGGTAGACGCCAAGCCAGAAATTCGGGGTCATTCTTGGATCCCCAGGAGGCAGTAGAAGGTGAGATGCACATAGATATGCATAGCTGTCAGCTAGATTTATTAGCTTAGCAAGAAGTAAAAGAAGAAAAGAAAAACCAAAATGACATCATGGGATATGCTTCTATGAGAAAAGCATTCTTTGCTTATCTGAGGTTCAAGTTCAGCTGAACATCCTGCAACTGCTCAGGGCACTCCAGTCCACAGTGATGCCTTGAAGACATTTTTAAAGGAGGGACTATCAAAATATACCTTTATGTGGCAGCTGATGTGGATGTGACAAGAAAGGATGACCTAGCCTGCATCACTGTCCTGCAGAAAAAGTGGAGAGCCACACTTCTGAAAGTTATGAAATGTATCATTAATGAGAAAGTTAAAAATATTTTATGGTCACTTGATACATTCAAAATAATCTTCAGGTCATCTGCTGAACTTTTGGTTTCAATTCTTTGCCCTCTTCTGTATCTGTACAGTTTTGTCCTTTGGTATTTCAGTTCTTTCTACCATAGCAGTTTAGGAGCTGGAGAGAGGACTCAGTAGTGAAGAGTGCTTGCTGACGTTGCCTGGAATCTAAGTACAATCCCCAGCACCCACATTGTGTGTGGGGGTTGTGGAGTCTCACAACCGCTTGTCAACTTCATCTGCAGGGAATCTGTCACCTCTGGCTTCCATGAGTACCTTTACTCTCTCTCTCTCTCTCTCTCTCTCTCTCTCTCTCTCTCTCTCTCTCTCTCTCTCTCTCTCTCTCACACACACACACACACACACACAAGCACACACTTTAAAACAAAAAGTAGACTTATGAAAGGCAGATTATATTTTAATGGCCATTTTGGTTAATACAGCTGTTTTCCTGAACCAATAACTTATCACCTGCAGTATTTTCATGATCATCTTAGCCCCTTGCACCCTGACATCAGTATGAAAAGAACATGCTGAACAGGGGAGAGGTTCTTATTTGTCTCAGAAAAATGAGATAATAGTGAACAGATATTTATGCCCATGGTTTGGAACCAAGTCTAGCTGAGGACAAACCTATTAACATATCTATAACACAGAGATAGATGTTTTCCTTTAAACGACTGTCTTAGGGTTTCTATTGCTGTGAAGAGACACCATGACCCTGGCAACTTTTATAAAGAAAACATTTAACTGGGGCTGGCTTACAGTCTCAGAAATTCAGGCCATTATCATCATGCTGGGAGTACGGCGGCCTGCAGGCAGACGTGGTGTTGGAGCTGAGACTGCTACATCTTGCAGGCGACAGAAAGTCAACTGACTGTCACACTGAGTGAAGCTTGAGAACAGAGACCTCAAAGTCCGCCCCGCCCCCACCCCAGGACACACTTCCTCCAACAAGGACACACTTTCTAATAGTGCCACTCATTTCCGAGGCATTTTCTTTCAAACCAATACAATAACCCCGAGATTAGGAGCATTTATTACAACAGCATCACTGTGACAAACACTGACTGGTGCCTCTACTTCATCACCCTCAAGGATGCCAGATCCTTCAAACACACAGATTCACACGAGTGTTCATGACACAGATTTATCAATTTATCTCAGAAATTGTGAGCAGAATGCTGAGTAGACAACAAATTCCCAGGATTCCCCCAAGAAGCACAGAGAAACCATCTATGAAATGAAAGTGAACATCCAGCTTGCTAATGGGATTATCAGTGATCTATTCAACTTAAAGACCAAATGTTCTCCCTACATGTTCCAAAAAGCATTTCAAAGATGCAAATGAAATTAACGACCATGAGAAGCAGTGCCACCAAACAGCTGGGTAGCAATTCATTCACCGGAGTCAACATTTAGCCAGGCAAGAGTTGGTTGATATTTTACATGCAAAATATATGTTTCATTAAACTTAGTATTTGTGGGATGAATCCAGCATGTAGCAGATGGGAAAGTTGGAGAATCGGTTTCAAATTTTAAGTTAGCAGCAATCCCCAGAAATGCTTGCCATGAAATCAGCCCTCTTCCTTCTCCCTTGAAAAAGTATTTTGAGATTAATTTCTACATTGTGTGCCTCCTACATCACCACATTTCAATGTGATAAAGCCAAATATTTGGACAAATATTGCTAAACTACAAAAGAAGGATGGTGTCTTGGTTAGGGTTTCTGTTGCTGCAACAAAATACCATGAGCAAAAAGCAAGTTGGAGAGGAAAGAGTTTATTTGGCTTATATTTCCAGATCATAGTCCGTCATTGGAGGAAGCCAGGACAGGAAATCAAGCAGGGCTGGAGCCTAGAGATACAAGCTGATGTAGAGGTCAAGGAGGGGTAGTGCTTACTTGTAACGGCCAGTGTTACAACTCCTTACAGGTTTGGGCTAGGGAATCTGAGGGTTAAAATAAAGACAACGGGTCATTCTTGCAAGGAGAATGCCAGTTTATTTCAGAGGGGAGTAGACGTATATATCAACAGCAGCCACAGTGGAAATTTACTCAGGTCAAGGTCCATGTCCCCAACCCCCAACCCTCCCCCCCCAAATGGGCGGATAGTTTGCTTTCTTGCATACAGGCCTAGGTGGAAGGAGGGAACAAGGAAGTGAACGCCTAGTCATGAGGCAGACAGAGAACACCAAGGGCACCTTAGGTCACCCAGCAGGGTCCCAACACTTACTGACTTCCTGTCCATGGCTTGCCCAGCCTGAGCTCTTATAGAACCTAGGGCCACTGGCCCAGGGAAGCACCACCCACAATGGGCTGGGCCCTCCCACATTGATCACTAATTGAGGAAAATGCCTTACAGCTGGATCTCATGGAGGTATTTCCTCAATTGAGACTCCCTCGTCTGATGACTCTAGCTTGTGTCAAGTTACCTCACAAATCCAGACAGTACAGATGGGAACTCTTTGACAACCATACTGTACCTAGCACTGTTAGATTTGCACAAATTTGAAAACCAAAAAAATGCTCCAGTGGGGTGGTACCAGAAGCCACAATCAAGCAGCTATGAAAATCCAGGAGATCTGATTTTTAAAATCTGAACTGTAAAAGTTATTTAGTAGGTGTTCCAGCTTGCTTCTCTGTTGTTGTGATAAAACACTGACAGAAAACAATTCTAGGAGGAAAGGGTTTATCTGACTTACAGCTCGTCATCCAGGGAAGCCAAGGTAGGACTCTAGCAGCAGGAACTGAAGCAGAGACCATGGAGGAGCCATGCTTATTGGCTTGCTCCCTCTGGCTTGTTCTACCATCTCTTATGCAGTCTAGATCCATCTGCCTAGGGCTAGGACTGGGCCCTCTCACCTCAATTAGCAATTTTTAAAATGCCTGACAGACACTTCCACAGGTCAATTGGATAGACACAATTCCTCAGTTGAGATCCTCTCTTCCTAGTTATGACTAAGTTTGTATCAAGTTGACAGAAACTATGACACTAGGAAAAGGCACCAAGAGTGCTGGGGAATGTACTGTATATGTTCATCTTATTGATTATTGAATAAAATACTGTTTGGCCAATGAGACAGCAAGTTAGGCAGGACTAGGAGTCAAAGAGGATTCTGGGAAATGTAGTAGAGAAGTGCTGATCCAGGCAGGAAGTGACATAACAAGGAGACTCATATTTAAGAAAGGAGAAAAAGGAAATGTCCCTTTTTCCCCTTCGCCTCCTCCAGCGGCAGAATGTGAGCCACCGGCAAGAGAAGGTGCCAACGAAAGGGATCCTCTATAAGATAAGTCTTATAAAATATATAGATTTATGATGATTAAGACTGAGCTAACAGATGAGGAATCCTAGTTATTGGCCAAGCAGCATTGTACCTAATACAAGTCTCTCTGTGCATTAATTGGGGCCCTAACTCGGGCGGGTGGCTGGCATAAAGTGCACACGTGGCCGTGGGGCTCAGTGACTTTGGCGGAAAGATTTATCATAACACCAAGAGAACTCAGGGAAAAGAAACAAAAACTCAATAGGCAATATGTAATCTGTAGGTGTTAATTTAGACAAGCTTAAAAATCTTCCTAAAACTAGCATTCAGCTTCGGCTATGATGTCAAGTCACAGATGGAAGGTGATTGAATACGAGTGACGTTCCCCAAACACTTCTGGCAAAAATACAGTTTTCAGGTAGAGGGAGAAAAGACCTCAATAGATCTGACACCCGCATAGATGCCAATGGCTTACAGCAAATTAGGTATCTTCTTCCCTTCAGAGTGCACAGTGTTTTTGTTCTTTTTCAAGATGTAAATGTGTGGCTTAACATTAAACAGCCTTTCTCACCACTATCAGGCAAAGCTAGTTTCCTTTCAATATTCATTGGTCAATAATGAAATACAGAACATCTGTGTATTTCCTGGACATTGTGCATGGGTGAACTCATGAAGCACATGCCATTTGTGTCTGGCTTTCTTCACTTGGCCTTGTGTGCCTGAACTTCAGTTCAGTTCAGTTCATCCACACTGTGATGTGTAACAGTGTTTCATTCTTTTTTATGGACAAATGATATTTCACTAGATCAACTGACAGACACTTGGGTTGTATTCATTATGCTATGAGTATTCGTGTACAAGTTGTGTGAAGAAAGGAATAGTTGGGACCATGTGGTAACTTCATATACAACTTTTTGAAAAACTTTTCTATATGACATGCTATTTATATTCAGATTGATTTTGGGCTTTTGCTTTCCAACCAACAGTGCTTAAAGCTCCAGATTTCTCCTGTTTCTCATCAACTCTAATCTGTTCTTCTAGCTTCAGACACCATCATGGTTTGAGGTGTACCTCAGTGTGGTTTTGAGGTGTGTTTCCCCAATGACTAATGCTATTGAACATTTTAATGTACTTATTTTCTGTTTTGGATATTGATTCCTAAACTAATTTCCTTACATTTTAATTGAGTCCTAAGTCATTTTTAAAAAATTATTGAGAAATAAGAGTTTTTATATAATCTGCATGTAAAACTCTTGTCAGATGATTTTCAAATATGCATGCATATATATATATATATATATATATATATATATATATATATATATATGAGACAGGGTCTCACTATGTAGCTGTGGCTGGCCTAGAAGTCTCTATGTAGACTAGACTGGCCTTAAAATCACAAAGATATTACTTTGCAAGTCCTGCAATTAGAAGTTTGTGCCACCACACCTGGCTATCTTACTCTTTAAGTTGGCTTTTAATTTTAATAACGATCTTTGAATATTTTGAGTACAAACTACTTGAATTTTGATGAAATCTAAGTTATCTCTTTTTGCTTTGATTGTTATTTGATGTCACTTTAAGAAAATGTTTTACTGAGTTTATTTGTTCTAACAGATTTTTGTTCATATTTCCTATACATGGGATCATGTCATCTGCAAATGGAGACCGTCTTTCATTCAAGTTTTGAGCCCTTCCACTCAGGTTTGTTTCTTAGCTTTCCTGGTTAGAACCTCCAGCAAAGCGCTGGTGAGAAATGGTGATAATCCACACCGTTGTCCTGCCCTGTGTTAGGGAGAAAATGTCAGCCTCCCACTGGGAAATGTGTTCTCTGCCTGCTGGTTACAGCTGTTCTAGAAAGTCCCTTTTCTTCCCAGCATTTTGAGCATTTCTAACTTGAAAGGGTGTCTGGTTTTCGACAATTGTTCTTTCTATGTGTACTGAGATTCCTATATGTGGCTTTTGCTCTTTGCCCTACTGATATCCCATACTATATGTACAAGTTAATTCTATGTCAACTTGACACAAGCTAGAGTCTCTCTTAAGAAGATGTCTCTGTAAGATTGGGCTGTAGGCAAACCTTTAGGGCATTTTCTTAAATGTGGGTTGTACCACTCCTGGGCTGGTGGTCCTGGGTTCTGTAAGAAAGCAGTCTGAGCAAGCCATGAAGAGCAAGCCAGTAAGCAGCTCTCCTCCATGGCCTCTGCATCAGCTCTTGTCTCGTTTTCTGCCCTGTTTGATCCCTCCTGTCCTGGGTTCCTTCAATGATGAACTACACTGTGGAAGTATTAGCCAACTTGCCTTTTGGTTGTGGCATTTCATCACATCAATAGAAACTGTAACTAAGGCATTACAGAATACCTTGGCCCCATGGGAACAAATTCCATTTTTCCCTAGTATAATCCCTTTTGTTTATCACTAGATTTGGCTTGATGGCATTTTGTTGATGATTCTTATGTCTACATTCACAAAAATACCTTCTCTAGTTTTCTGGTAATATCTTTGGTTTCGTTAGCAAATCAATACTGGGCAGAGAGAGAGAGAGAGAGAGAGAGAGAGAGAGAGAGAGAGAGAGAGAGAGTTGAAATTTGTTCTCACTTCTGCTCTTTTTCTAAAGAAATCGATTTACTAATGGAATATGGAGCTGCTATTGGTTTCATTATTCCTTCACCCGAGTACTTCTACTATCATTGGACATTCCCCGGAGAACAACAGAGGGAAGTGATGCAGCAGAGGAGTTGCAGATCTTGCCATCAGAAAAATGGTGTGGTAGGACACGCCACAGGTTTTCTCTTCGCTTAATACATCCCCGAAGCTGAAAATTCACTGTGTAGATGCCCATGGGCATGGACAAAACAGCCCTAATGGAAGCTTGCTTTCTTTAAGAGTAGGAAAGATGCAATGCAGCAAGCCAGAACCTTTCAGACAATAACTATTCTAGGCTAGTCAAAAAGCACAGGGTAGGTGTGGAGACAAAAATAAAGAGTAACCTTTCTTCTCATACTTATCCACTCCTGAAAGGACTGAGTGATATACCTAGACTCTCTTGAATGCTAGAACCAGGTTCCCAGTTGTCTCTAGACAGGGTCAGAAATGGCTAAAACTGTGTCCATGACTTCTATCATCTCCAGTCAGCATCCAGGATGTCAGTGGAGTAGAGTCCGTGGATGGGATGATATGCTGAACATCTACACTCATCTCAGTGACAGATGATACTCCCTACATACACATATCAGATAAGAGCTCAACACCCGTCCTGTCTCAACCAGCAGCAGTAGGAGCAGCATCCTGAGAATGTCCTTAAGGACTGAATGAGTAGGGCCCAATAGTCACCCCATCCAGCAGCAACAAGGTGTTACTCTCAATCCCCCACAAGAGTAACGTCAGAAGCAACCAGCCTCAAGGTTAATTAATGTTCAGTTTCACAGGACCCAGACATTGGAGTTTCATTAGGAAATCAAAAGCCAGGAAGCTCTCAACTAGATATATTTGTTTTTTTCCAGGCTGGGAGATTACACCAAGAGCCTTCCATATGCCAGGCAAGAATCTCACTACTGAATTGGAGCCCTAGTCTTTTTGTACTTTTTTTGTTGTTGTTGTTACAAGGTCTCATTAAATGACCCAGACTGGCCTTGACCCTGCAATTCTCCTGGCTCAAAATTCTGAATAGCTAGGATTACAGGGCTAGACAACCAGGCCCAGCTTTAACCAAGGTTTTTGTTTGGTTTGGTTTTTGAGACAGGATCTCATTCTGTAACCCAGGATAGTCTGGAACACTCAGCGGTGATCCTCTTGCCTAAAACTCCTGAATGTTGGGATTACAAGGATGAACTACCCAAACAATGAGTATATGCTGACATTGGGATGACAAAAAAAAAAAAATGTTGGGATTATCTGACAGGGGTTGAAGGCATGCATTACCATACTTGGCTTCAACCAAGTTTTGAAAGATATGCATATGCATGCGTTTTATGTAAGAGCACCCCAAAACCTCAGAATGTGCTAGAGGAATCAGGGCAACCAGTTGAAGAAAAGCACCCTGGCAGATGCAGGTTACTAACTTCCATTCTCATAGTGGGTGGTGAGTTCATAGGTATCCATCCTATAATTAGTAAGAGTTCTTAACTAAAGAACATAAAATTGGTTTATGGGTAAATTAAAGATAACAAGATGACATGAGGTATGGTGATGATTCACCAAGATTACACTCCTGAGGTCCATTTAGGGAAAATAAATTCTGATAAACACTTGCCTCTGCCTAAGCCAGCTTTCAAAGGCCTTTCAGTGGTTCTGACGATTTTTTTCCTTAAAAGATTATAATTTTAAGCAAGTGTTTTTAGAGAAACTGTGATCTGGGTCTCACACTTTCAAATGAACACACCAGGAATGTGGGAAGCTTTCTTTCCCAGGGGGAGGTGTCTTGGTCAAAGGTGTGACGAGGTCTGTTTTCTTGGATGTACTGCCAGTCTGGTTGTGGAATGACCTGGTTCTCAATCGGCTCTTTCAGACACGGTTCCATCTGTGTACATGACCATGCATTTCTCGCATCAATATAGTGCCTGCTAAATGCCCCATACATCTTGTTGAGCATGTATTCAGCAGTTATTTTGCCAAAACTCCTTTGGAAGGTAACATCTTCCCAGCCAGCATTATTATAAGTACAGCAACCTAAAACAAACCAAGCAAGCATATTTATGCACGCCCGTGCCTCCCAACATTTGTAATGGAAAGGTTAACTCCAGCCTCTCAGCCAGCTGTTTAGATGTGTGTGTTGAATATGCTAATAGGTATCCTATAAATGAGTCAGTTAGTAACTGTCTGCCATGCTGGTAGGCATGTGACATCCAAAACAGACGCGGAGCTTCACACAGGACTCTCCTGTTAGAGACCTGAAGTGACTGAGCTGCCAACTGCTGTCCCTGAGGTTGTGATACACTCTCACGATTGTTTACTTGGAGATGGTGTTTTTCGTTGTATGACTCTGACCCAGATTCATCTGGTTTTGGCTAGACATTTACTATTCAAAATTAATATTATTGATTTTTAAGTCATAGTTACAAAATGATGTTAAGTGGTCTCTCTCATGCTTTTGACCTCTAGTGCATCCTGACCAAGTCTCTGAAGAACATCCTTTGCTTTGGGGATAGCTGTCAACCTGGCCCTAATTCACAATTGTCATAGTTTGAATCAGAAATGTCTCCCAAACAAGGTCACCTGTTCAGACGCCTACTCCCCAGATAGTGGTGCTGTTTTTAGAGATTACAGACCTCTTAGAAGGTAGATCCTGGCTGGCAGAAGTAGGTCATTGTGAACTGGCCTCTGGAGGTTAAGGCTAGTCTTCTTTTCAGTTCACTCTTGGTTTCCTGGGGCTTCAATGCATGCCCTCGAAATCATGAAAAACTGAGCCCCCTGAAACAGTAAACCAACATGAAGCTGACCTCCTTAAGTTCTTTATGCTACAGCAGTAATGCACACTAAAGTAACAAATGTTCTAAATAAGGACCAATTCCTCTGCTGCCATCTGACCCAGTATGACTTTGAACAGAGCCTCTGGAAAAAAACAAACAAACAAAAAAAAGGTTTCTAACTTTCTGCCTGAGCCATGATGTTGTGTCTCCTTTCAGAAACAGAATTTTTATATGTTATTTTTTATTTGAATTAGAAACAAGATTGTTTTACACGTTGATCCCAGTTCCCACTCCCTCCCTCCTCCCCTACCACTCCTCCCAACTAAAACCCTACCTATCACATATCCTTTCTGCTCCCCAGGAAAGGTAAGGCCTTCCATAGGGAGTCATCAGAGTCTATCATACCCTTTGGGATAGGGCCTGGGCCCACCCCCGTGTGTCTTTGCTCAGGGAGTATCCCTCTATTTGGAATGGGCTCCCAAAGTCCACATCTATGCTAGGGATAAGTACTGAACTACTACAGGAGGTCCCGTAGATTTCCGAGGTCTCCTCACTGAAACCATGTTCCTAGAGTCCCTTGCTGGTATCCTAGCTATCAGTCTGGGGACCAAGAGCTCCCCGTTGTTCAGGTCAGCTGTTTCTATGGATTTCACCAGCCTGGTCTGGACCCCTGTGCATATCACTCGTCCTTCTTTGCAACTGGATTCCAGTTCAATTCAGTGATTAGTTGTGGGTGTCTGCTTCTACTTCCACCAGCTGCTGGATGAAGGCTATAGGATGGCATATAAGTCAGTCATCAATATCCTTACCAGGAGAGGGCATTTAAGGTAGCATCTCCTCCATTGCTTAGATTGTTAGCTGGTGTCATCTTTGTAGATCTCCAGACATTTCCCAAGTGCCTGATTTCTCTGTAAACCTAAAATGTCTCCCTCTATTATGGTATCTCCTTTCTTGTTTTCTTCTATTCTTCCCTAACTCAACCTTTCTGCTCCCTCATGTCCTCCTCACCCCACCTCTTCTCCCCGTCTCATTCTCCTAGCTCCCTCCCCCCTCCTCCCCTGCTCCCAATTTGCTCAGGAGATCTTATCCTTTTCCCCTTCTCCAGGGGACCATGTATGTCTCTCTTAGGGTCCCCCTTGTTTACTAGCTTCTCTGGCAGTGTGGATTGTAGGCTGCTAATCCTTTACTCTAGGTCTAAAACCCACATATGAATGAGTACATACTATGTTTATCTTTTTGTGATTGGTTACCTCACTCAGAATGGTTTCTTATAGTTCCATCCATTTTCCTGCAAATTTCAAGATTCCATTGTTTTTTCTGCTGAGTAGTACTCCATTGTATAAATGTACCACATTTTCTCTATCCATTCTTCATTTGAGGAGCATCTAGGCTGCTTCCAGTTTCTGGCTATTACAAATAATACTGCTATGAACATCGTTGAACAGATGTCCTTGTATAAATGTGCATCTTTTGGGTATATACCTAAGAGTGGAATTGCTGGATCTTGTGGTAGACTGATTCCCATTTTCCTGAGGAGTCGCCATACTGATTTCCAAAGTGGCTGTATGAGTTGGTTGAAAATAATTTACCATGTGAAAAATTAATGACACTAAATTTAATTTTTTAATGGGGTGGGAAGATAAGGAAATAGGCTCTGGCAAAATCAATGCAATCAGAAAAAGTATACCTTTGAAAGTCTGTCAGTTAAACAGTTCACCATCAGTAAGGCAAAACATTTGGGATGATTGATAGCAGCTAACTTTTCCATTTGGCTACATGCTTTAACATTCCCTTGTGTATACAGAGTGTGTGACATCAGACAAGCAAGTGGGAGCTTGTGTCTGCCCATGTCTCTGAAAACACAGGCACGGCACTCTCCTTGGCAGTCCATACACACCTACATGAGCCAAGCATCTCTTGCCATCATAATTCCTCTGTGACATAATTATAAACATTATGAATATTACCTTAGAGTTCAAAACAAGTAGATTTTCCCAATCTCTCCCTCGCCACGAGTTGTCTGACATACACAAATTGCAATCTCCTCAAGTGCCATGTCCCATGTGTCAGACAAAATCCATTTTCCAGGATTATGGATTATTTTGGAACTTTTTTGTTACCTTTGGCTAAACCAATATGAAATATACAGTATTAAAAAATCAAGCAGATAGAGACTCCTGACCTTCAACAAGGATAAAACACAAAGCAGAAAAGGAAATAAAGCATACATTTCCAAAGAAAGGGTTTTTTGTAAGCCTTACAATCCCTGAAGTGTAGATCTTAAGGGAAACCAACCTTACTTTATGTCATAAGTGCTATGCTGGCATGTCTACCGTTTAAATATACTGAAGACCTTCTCTTCAATACAACAACAAAACCATTCAGTGACACAGAACTGCACTGGACAGCCTCTAGACAGGGTATCTAGTTATTGCTGTGTAAGGATGCTGCCAGAGACTTAGTGGTGATTTATCATCTCCTGGTTCCTATGCTCAGGAGTCTGGGCTTGGCTTAGCTAGGCCTCTGCTGTAGGATCCCATAAAGCTTGATAGGATGATGTCACCAGGCTGGTCTCTCGGAGAGCTGGATAGCAGCCAAGATATTATTTATATGTCTCTAAAATGGCATGAGATCCAACTCCTGCCTTGCCCCCAGTAAGCTGCCCTCATCCAACCCAATACAGTCAATGACACCTCCTTAATCTTTCCAGTTAGTCAAACAAAAAATATTGGAGTAGTACTATACTGTCAGGGTCTCTGAGACCAACAGGGCCCACAGAGAGTCAATGTTACTATTCAGGCATCCCTACTGGCCTGTCCTTGGGGTTCTGACAGGATACACCCTCAGCTTCAGCCACTAAGAGCACCACCTGTGCATATTCACTATGTTCCCTTTTTAAAGGGCCCTGCCCTCCTCCCATCTCTCTCTCTCTCTCTCTCTCTCTCTCTCTCTCTCTCTCTCTCTCTCTCTCTCCCTCCTTCTCCTCCCTCCCTCCCTCCTCTCTTTCTCTCTCTGTCTCTGTCACCCCCTCTTTTCTCCCGCTTTCCTCTCTCCTGCTGCTCCCATCCCTGCAGGTCAGTATCCCCCCTCCCCTTTCCCTAATAATAATAATAATAATAATAATAATAATAATAATAATAATAAAACCCTCTGGTTGAACCCTCTCTCATGGCATCTTTCTCATGGCTGCTTTTCTTAAACTACAACAGCCAATCCATCTGAGGCAAGGAGGAAATCCAGTTCAACATGACTCAGTAGCTGGTGCTGGTTCAGACTTCTAGAGTCTGACACGGGGCAGTTTATTTTAGGCTTAGTTAAGCACACACAATTTGGGATAGAAGTTTCTTGATAATAATTAACTCAATCTCATATGTACAACAAAACTTAAGACATGATTACATTGAAACGTCACAAAGTAAATATCACCTCTTCCATAAAGATGGGTTCTATTGACTGAAAAACAAGGCTCAAGATAAAAATCTAGGGACAATGACTGAGATAAACGTAAGAGTCTAGGGGTGTCAGGTGTAGTGGCCCTACAGACAGCACAGATGTCACTGGGCTATTAACCACATCCATTCCCAGCCTTCTGGGTGGAAAACAGATTAAATGTCTCTTTCTTTGAAGAGACAGCCCTGCGTGTTTAACATACCTGGTTTCTTCGGTGCTTACCGGTGAGCACAAGGACCTTTTGCCCTCTACAATATGCCCCTCCCTCCCTTCCTCCCCAACCCTACTTTCAATCTGTCAGCAATTCCCCACTCTACCTTCAAAATGTACCAGCAGCCATCGTTCTCAATATCTCCACTGCTTCTTCCATCCCAGCCACCATGGCCTCTCCAGCTAGATTCCGACACTGTGATAACCTTCTAGTTGAGATCTCAGCTTTACTCCTTTACGTAATTCTTAACACAGGGACCCAGAGGGAGTGTGTCAAAATGTTAGTCATTTCTACCAAAAACATTCTATCACAGCGTCCCTTCTGATTATAAAGCAAAGGTCTACAATGGTGACAATGCCTTTAACATCCTATTTCCCATTCCTCCTTTGGTTGGTCATACCCCAACCTTTGCTCCTTGATTTTTGATACAGGAGATTAGTAAGGAAAATCCAATCCATGCTCTTAGGTGGAGACGAGCACACTGTGGAGCCTCAGGAGGGATTGTAAAGACGGCAAGAGTGTTTAATCCTATGGGCCACGTCCTGGAGATGTAGAATACCGAAAGGGGCTAAAGCTGTGACACTGGATTCTGTTGAGAACCTCATCAGAGACTTTGGTAGTTGATCAAGCCTCAAAGAGAAATGAGGTAGGAATATGAAAAGGTACAGGAGAAATTCATTCAAGTCTCACAAAAGTATTGCTCTAAGATGAGTGGGGAAATAGAGGAGAAGCTGGGGAGATTCAAGATGAAATATGTAAATTGTGTAGGGCCTATATATGCTTGTATTTGCAGGTGTGCTCAGATGTGTGTATATTCAAGTGTGTAAGCACTGGAGGCCAGATATCAATAAAAGGTGTCATGTTCCACTCTGCGTCCCCCCTCTCCCTCTGCCTTCCCATTTTTTGAGACAGGATCTTTCACTGATACAGTGAGGCTGGAAGATCCAGGGACCCTCCTATGCCTTCCTTCTTAGCACTAGGATTACAAATGCACACTACCAGGCCAGCTTTTTACATAAGTGCCTGAGAGGACTGTTCTCCACCCCTACGAAGTCATGATAACGAATTAAATGTGACTTGTGGGCACATTTTGTGATCCAAATTATTCTGCTTTGAATGCAGAAGTGTCTAGTAGGGAGATGCATAGGAAAATTCAGAATTAGCATTCTTCTGAGAGGCTTATGTATAGGGAGAAAGAGACAATGTGGCAGAGAACAGATGTCAGGAGTTGAGATTGCCAAGTTCCATAAGCAGGGGTCAAAACAAAGCAAGGACAATTGGGGAGACAGGATTGAGGGGGAAAGTGGATGGACTGGAAGCCATTTTGCTTGGAAACTTCTGGTTAGGATTTCAGGGGACCCCATTATAGTAGAGAAGACCCAAGTATAAGAGGAAGCAGGAGCCTCAGAGACCGATGGATAGTACCAAGATACCTCATCACAGAAACCTGGTAAAACACAGAGCCCGGATCAAATCTGATGGGTAACTCTGGGGTATGACCAGGGTGGCTGATATTTTCCTGCATGGCCACTGTGATTCTGATATAGTCTGCCAAGGTAAGGAACTGGGAACCCTGGGAGATCATACTAATGAATGTGCCATTCTGAGGGTCTGACTTCTGAGGCTCAAGCAATGAAAAGCCACTCAGAAGATCTGAGATTGTGGACAGTGGGGACATACCCACTCCAGGGCAATCCAGAATTGCCTGACTTCTCTGCAAATAAGCTGCTAGGCTATGGGAGACATACATTTTTGGGGGGACAGCGAGAAGAATATTCACAATAACACAAAAGGAAAAAAATAAAGCAAGTGCTCTACCTAGGTTTCCTAATGGAGCTGAAAATGACCACAGTAACATCATTCCAAATTAGTAGCCCAGAAACAGAGCATCTCTGTGGGCCTGGAGTCCTGACAAACACTATCCTCTCTAAAGCATCTACCACCCTTTGTGGTCAGAAACCATGGAGCCCCCTCCAAGCCTGTGGCCATCCTGCCTTGGTGCTGGAGCCCATGCAGGTTCTGAGGAAAGAGAAGAGATGTGTTAGTTTACATTCTGTCAGTGGGACTTAGGGAGTGCACGTGTGTGCATGTGTGTGTACATGGTGTGTGTGTGTGTGTGTGTGTGTGTGTGTGTGTGTGTGTTTGGTTTTTCTAGGGAGAGTTTCTTTGTGTAACCTTAAGTGTCCTGGAACTCACTCTGTAGACCAGGTTGGCCTTAAACTCACAGAGATTTGCCTGCCTTTGCCTCCGAGTGCTGGGATTAAAGATATGTGCCACCACCACCATAAAGTGGGAAATTACCAATACGGAGTCAGGTAGAAATACAAGGGTATTTAATAGGGAAAAGCCTTACTTACAGAGCGACCTAGCCAGCCGGCGCAGCAGCAGTCTGTACAGCAAGCCCAAAAGTGAAACCGAAAGTGAAACCCAGCCACCTGAACCTCTCACTCTACTTCACCCTGACCATGCCTGCCAGGGTGACGTGCATACACACGTGCCATGGCATGCCTGTGGAGGTTAGAAGATAGCCTGTGGAAGTCAGTTTTCTCCTTCCATCATGTAGGTTCCAGAGACTGAACTCACATCATCAGGCTTAGTGACACGCTGTTACTTGCTGAGCTATCTTGTTGACCCCAGTGAGGTTTTTGTTTGTTTGTTTTGAGACAGGGTCTCTTACTGGGACATGGGGCTTCACCTTTCTTTCCTATCCCACCTATGGGATGACAGCCATGTGTCACCATAACCAACTCTTTCACATGGGTGCTGGGGTTTGAACTCAGGTCCACATGCTTGCATGCAAGGGTTTTGCTGACTGAACTAGCTCTCTAGCCCCAGCTCTCTACCTTTTTGACTTTATGTACATGTTCCATACGGACTGCCTGTTTGTCTGAAGGGCAAGGCCAGTCTGTGAAGAGCATTTGGTATGGAATGCTAACTGAAGAGTGCAGAGAAGAGAAATATGCGTGAGCAGGGTTCAAAAGGAATGTTCTGCAGTTGATGCTGCAGGAAATGCATCAAGTCTGGACTAACCCACATGGGACATGGCAACCTACTATGAATGGGTGCGTGAAATTCTAGAGTGAGAGATAGGAAAGAAAATAAACAGGCCATCCAGAAATATATACATCCACCTTCTCCCTCCCTGGGACAAGTGCACAGATTGAGTCAGCAATCACAGTGGTGGTTATTGCACAAAAGGCAGAAAGTGTGGGAAAGGCTGGGCTCTCAGTTTTACCCAGTCTCTGGAACTTACTAGATTTACAACCCATCACCTACTTTTCATATACCTCAGCTTCACTGTCTACAGAAAGTTTCCAGAAATATCTAGCCCTGAGAGTGAAATCATAGAAGACAAGTTCATAGCATGGATCATGGCTCACTGTAAATACTAAATAAATGCTAGCTAATATGAATTAACCATGAGTCTAGTAACAGCCCAAACACAGCAGAGCAAAGGCTTACATAACATGGCACACTAAGATGAGGCAAGCAAGGTTTAGATGAATGGTCCACCTAAGGCTCTAAGAAAGAAAACTTGTTTGAGCTGGAAGCTGGCAGGACCAAGACAGAGTGTTAATAGCATACAGTGTAGGACAAGGCTTATTAAATGAGAACACAGTATAGTCAGACTTTCTAGCTGGCAAGCATCTGTCTCACTATCTCCGAGACACTGAGTTCCCACCAGACACACACCGTCCTCCTCGTCTAATTCAGTCTGGCAGCCATTTGCCCACTCTTCCTGTGACGGTGCTAAAGACTGAAGAGCACAACATGATAAAGAGAGGCACGGGTGGTCGACTGTGACAAGAGCAGCCTGCAGTGCCAAGAGCTGACTGCAGTGCAGCTCGTGTTGAAACCCGGTATCTCAACAAAGCTCTATTTCCTCACCTACAAATGAGAGAAATCATCCTACTTGTCTCCATGTAGTTGCTGTAGTGATGAAAGGGGATGAGAAACCAATGGTTTACTGTGGTGTGGGGATGACTGTTGATGGTAACGCATGCACATTCCCCTTTGTTTTTCCTTTGTTACCGTTTTGTTTTTTCCGGATCACCATGCCCCTCCCTCATTCTCTTTTGTGGAAAAGCTAAGAATGCTTTTCCAGCTTCTCAATTCACTATCTACTCTGCCTACGACATCAGCAACAGTGGGTCTTCCTGGTTCTCCTCTCCTCTCCCAAACACAAGCCAGAGGCTGTTCTTCCAGGGCATCCCCACAAACACCACCCAATCAGCCTCCCGCTGTGCTTGAAAACAACACACACACCTTCTACATCTGTCCCAGTCAGCCCCATAGTGCAGAAACCTTGGTCTTTCCTCTGAACCTTGGGTGAAAAGAAGCACCAAGCAGCCTCCTGCACCCAGGGCACTGGCGCACGCTGTGTCTTCTACAAGAAACCCTCGTCCCATGTGCCCATCACTCAGCAGCACGCATTCAAGTCTCTCCCAAAGCGGTCCACCTAGGGTCAGCCTTCTGTGATGTGTGTTTCTAAAACAGCAGCTCCCATCTGTTCTTGTCACTTTCTCTCTCATTTTCTTTCTTCATTTTCTTTCTACTCTGCTTCAGTAGATCACAGGCACTTGTATATCCTGTAGTGTTAATAACAAAGTATATCCTTTGTTAATTGTCTGTGGCTGAAGATGCTGCAGCATCCATTATTGTAGCTCCAGCATACATGACTGGCTGTCTTCTACATGAATACTAAGAAAATATTTTAAATGGGAGTTTATTAAAGCTAGTTTGAAAAATATAAAATTAGAAACTGCTCAAAAATTTGGAATCTCTGGCTCTAAGTGAAATAAATGTTTTTTTTTTAAATCCAAATTATAACACAACTGTGTGTTTTTAAAAATTCTAAACTAGATTAAAAACCAGTGTTAACTATGGTCATCTCTGAATAAAGGTATTAAAAATTATTTTCTGTTCTATTTTCATTATTACTTTTAGTTACTCTTTAGTAAATCATTTATCATTTTAAGGCTTTAAAATAGAAACAAGTATCCAACAATGAATAGCATTATTAAACCTTGGAAAGCACAGAGTTGGGGTTGGAGAAATGACTCAGTGGTTAAGAGCATGTGTTCCACAGGCATGAGGACCAGAATTTGGACCCAGCACCGAGGTAACAAGCCAGGCATCTTCACAAATTCCTGAATAGCACGGAGACAGGAGATCACTGTCTTGCTGGCTTTCAGTAAGACAGAGATAAGAGAGAACCTCAGGTTCAGATTCAGAAAGACCTTGTTTAAAAGTAATGTTCAGAGAAGGTAGAGGGGGACACCCAATGTCTTATTCTGTTGCACACACACACACACACACACACACACACACACACACACACACACAAAGCTGTGTACATCTGTATACATACACAAGTGATACACCTGTACATATACACAGGCATACACATAGGTTTGTACCCTACACACACACACACACACACACACACACACACACACACACACACACAGGAGTATATACCTGTATACACATACACATGTATGTACTCTTGTATATGCATACACAGAGGCAGGCACACATGTTGGGATAATCTTTTTGTACACTGTGTGAAGATGTGTCTGTGTTTAACCACACCAACCTAAGGAGCCTTCTGATTGGTTTAAAGAGCTGAATGGCCAACAGCTGGGTAGGAGAGGATAGGCAGGACTTTTGGCAAGAGGCAGAAACTCTTGAGAAAGAATCAGAGGTGTGAGAGATTCACCAGCCAGATGCAGAGGAAGTCAGACATACGGTAATGAGGAGCGGTAATGAGCCATGTGGCAGAAGAGATTAATATAAACGGGTTGATTTAAGTTTTAAGAGCTTGTTGGGAACAAGCCTAAGCTAAGGCCAAGCTTTCATAATTAATTAATTAATTAATAAGAAGTCTCCAAGTCATTATTCAGGATCTAGCAGTCCAGAGAAAGAATTGTTACACACACATTCACACACACACACACACACACACACACACACACACACACACACACACACATATATATACCTGTATACACACACAGGTATGTACACTTGTATATACTCACACACAGGCAGGCACACATTCACACATATACATACATACAGAGAGAAACAGGCAGATGACAGCTCACTGCTCTCAAGGCTCAGGGACCACTGAAGAAGATGGCTAAAGAAGATGAAAACACTATCAATAAAGCAAAAGGTAATATTATGAAAACTGTCAATAAAGCAAAAATAATACTATAAAAACAATGAAATGAAGTTTTATACTAACTTCAAAATAAATTTACCAAAGAAGTGTGTAATAATATTTTTTCAAGCATACATATACCATGCATGAACTTTAGTTGTATTCTAAACTATAAATGAAGTTTTTAGTCTTTTAAAATTAGGGTACTATACTATGAATTCTCTGACTATAATACTGTCAACTTACAAATGACTAATAAAAGGTAACTTATAGCCATTACATTTAAAACATATTTTTAAATCACTTAAAGTCCAAGAAGAAATTTGATTAAAATTGGAAGTTAAAACTCAATTTTGGTTTCACATCAAGGTTTCTGATCTAGATGAAAGCATTAAATACATGGAAATTACAACTTTATTCAGTTAGAACAAAGAAGGGAAAGTCTAAAGGCCACAGGCAGAGCACCCATCTTAGCTGGGCCAAAAAGTCACCACAAGAAGGTGGAAGGAATGACAAGGATTAAAGCAGATGTTATGAAAGGGAATATTAAAATGCAATACAAAGAAAAACACTGAAAAACTAATAAACAAATCTCTGGTGAAATGAGCAATGTGTGGCACAGAAGGAGAATAGAGTATAAACCCATCCAAATTAAGCAGGGTCTACAGGCTCAGAAGAAATAAACCGCATGTTCTCTCTCCTATGTGGACTCTAGCTGGGAATATGTGCACATATGTGAACATGTCTGCATAGGATAAAATGAAGGAAAGAGAACAAGAAAGGCTAAATAAAGGCCGAGGAAGGACTGAAGGCAGGAGATGGACATGAGTTATGAATGAAGACACAAAGCTAATTGGTTTTCTAGTTTCAAACCTGTCTTGAATTATTTATTTGCTTACTTATTTTGGCTTTGGTCATGGATAAGTGCATAAAGTACACTTGATGCTGGGGCTGGACAGATGGCTTGAAAGTTAAGAGCACTTTTTGTTCTTGTAGAAGACCCAGGTTCTACTCCCAGCACCCCCATGGTGGCTCACAATCATCTGTAACTCCAATTCCAGGGGCTCTGACACCCTCTTCTGAACTCCACAGGTACTAGGCATATATGTGGTGCACAGACAGACATGCAAACAAAACATTTATATGCATAAAATAAATAAATCTAATTAAAAATATATTCACTGCTGAAAGTATAAACTTAATGTCAATTTGCAACTTCTATTTTGAATGCCAAGTCTGTGCCTAAGTTCATTAAGTTCTATAGACTTCAGATCTGATTAATTTTGCTGTGTGGTTTTTGTTTATTTGCAAGGGGGTTCTTTTAATAGTGAAGTTCATTTTTAAAAAGCCATTCAAGAGTGAAAAGACAAGAATTGAATGACTTAGAAGAACAATAATCAGTATAAATTTCCAGAATGGATAACCTGTCAAGATAAAGGAGACAAAGCAGGAAGTTTGCTTAAACTACAGCTGTAACCCAAAACAAGCCAAACAAAACAATTTTATGTCTTCCAGCAATACAAAACACCAAGCTGAAAACATTTCATAGAATGCTATGAAGTAGTCTGTAAAGAGGCCATCTCATCATCTCATTAACTTTCCTTGGTAAGAATTAAGCCTCCTCTCACTTCATGAGACAAAAACCACCATCACCCTACCTTGCGGACTCACTCGCTCACACACAGATCTCTCTGTGGCGGGGATACAGCTGCACAGCACACGCGAGCAGGTCAGAGGACAGCTTGTGAGAGACAGTTCTTTCCTGTGACCCTATGGGTCCTGAAAACTGACCTGAGGTCATCAGGTTGGTGGTAGGTGTCCTTACCTGCTTAGCCATCTTGCCAGTCTGGCCCTCAGAACTTTTGGAAGTGGTCTAGCAATCCATGTTCAAGATCCCCAGAAGTCAACCCCAGCTACAAGCGATCTAACTTTCTCACTCTAGTATGGCAGGAGGTTCCCATGTTCTTTTAGCACAGGATGGCAGTGCTATGGGTCGTAATGGGTGACTCGCGTTGAGGGGGGGAGGGCAAGCGAAGCTTCTTCAGAGTGGAGTGTGGAGTCATTTACACGGGAAGTTCACCACAGGCTCAAGATACATAATGCTGGTTATTTCCAGAAGAGATCCAACATTTCTGCCAAAAGTCACACAAGCATGTGAGACCCTTACCAATCTAAAATAGTTACTTTTTAAAAACTTGTGCACAAAGTGCATGCTAAATTGTAAATGCCTGTGCCTTGTGGTTGATGTGGAAAGTGGTGAGAGAAAGGCCCTGGAACAGCCCATTCAAGGAAAAGTGCCCAAACCACAGACACCAAAGGCTTCTGCAAGATCTACCACGTTTCAGCTTCCATTCTTCTCTCACCACTCTTCATGGAACACATAAACACTTTAAACATTACTTAACCCTTTAGAGGGAACTGGATTCGACATAAACTTAACCCTTTATCTTAATATTTTCTGGGGATGTTAACTAAACTTTCCTCCATGTCTTCTGTGTTAGTCAGCTTTCTGCTACAATAGCAGAATACCTATGACATCAACTTATAAAGAGGAAAATGTTATTTGGGCTCACAGTTTTGGAGGCTTCAGCTCATGACTAATTGTCCCATCTCCATGTTTTAGGTCTGAGGAGAGGTAGCACATAGCGGCAGGAGAATAGGAAATAGCATGATCTTCTCAGCAGTCAGAGAACAAAGAGAAATGGAAGAGGAGAAGGCCAGGGTCCCATAGACCCTTACAAGAGATTGAAGGACCTCCACAGGTTCAAACTCTCCATGTGCCATACTGGAGATCAAGACTTTAGCACATGGGGGATATTCAACGACATCAATAGTACCCTCCAATTAAACTCAAATCACATGAGTATCTTAAGTTTACTAGGTCGCTTGAAAACTAAGTCATAACTTGAACAATCTGACAGCCAATGATGCTGGAAGCCAGTCACAACAGGACTAGTGTAGATGTCTTGGCAATAACAAGAGGGTGTCATAAGATGACAGAACCAGAAAGAATGACAATTTTGTTTTTTGCAATGAAATGATTGTCATTGTCAACTACTTATATACATTCCTATCCAGCCCTGGAAATACTGATCATAGAGAAAAGAAGAGTCTACTCAAATGCAGAAGCATGTCTAGTCTTTCTCTTCATATTGAAATTAAGATAGCCCACCCAAGGCTTCAAAACCATGTGCTGTTCTCAAAGTTAATTTAGAAACATATATATATATATATATATATATATATATATATATACATATATATGCATGTTGTATGTATATATGCATATATATCATATACTATGTGGTAGTTTTTGATAGATATATATCATACACACACTATATATATATACATATATATCACAAAATTTCACAGGAAAAGGATATATGTATATATATATAGATAGATACAGAAGTAAATGTATAGTTACTATATAGTGTATACTATATATATATATATATATATATATATATATATATACTATATTTATATCCTTCTGTGAAATTAAGTAGTTTTGTGTGCTTGAATTGTATAATTTGTAATTATTGTGAATTCACACTCTTGTCTGGTATTTTCTAAGACACACAGAAAAACATTTTTACCCCAATGTCCACTTGATTAATTCATTCTTAATCCTTTGGAAAATCACATTTGTTAATGATGTCTGGTAAGGGACATTCTGGTCTCACATGGCCTCAAGGAGAAAGGCACAGGGCAAATCAAAAAGAGGAGGCTGTGAGGTTGAAAGGGACACATGGAGTTGCATTTTGCTTTGTTTTTAATCCCTGTAATTCATTTCTGCCAATGAAAAAGGAATCCACATCACTCCATTTTCTGCCGTGGTCATTATTAATTATTTGTGACCACATAATTGCTAAATTGTCAACTTAAACTATGAATTCCTGACTCTAAACATCACATCCTTTTCTTTTTTTCTCTTTTGCTGTTGTTTTATATCCAAGAATCTGCATCAGACAGCTGAAATAGTATTTTGTTTTTCTCTGGTTTCCAGATAGCTTAAGAGTGAGGGTGGTGAGATGTTGTTATTAGCCTTTAGCAATTCTGAAATAGACTAAAGTTTTCCACCCCTAACTGAGTAGGGGCCTCCCAAAGCTCCTGTCAGCCAGGGATGCAGAGATGGTACTTGATAGAGAGGCCCACACTGACTGGGAGGTGCATCCTGAGAAGTCAGGACTAGGTTTGAGATGGAATTTAGTCCCAGGTTGGTGGATTTTCCTAAGATAATGAGAACTGCTATTAAAATGGATGGTTTATTTTATCTGCCTCTTTGGCAGGGAGATCATTAAAACATGAGTCAAAGCAAGGAAAAGATATTAACCTGGGACTATACAATTTCATCTTGGAGGTTTATCTGTTTAGTGGAGCAGCTGGCTTATGAGAAGTTTTCATAGACACTGGGAGGTTCTTGGAAAGCATGGGTGGACTAAAGAATTTGCTTAGGGATTGAACTATATAGAATTAGATCCAGTGAGAAGAATCAGACATGGACATATCAGACAGACTCCTTGCTTCAAAAGCTAAGGACTGCTAAGAAGACCCCCACCCCACCACCCTACCACGTTCCACCCTTCCACCCCTCCACTCATCCCTCTACCCCTTTCCTGATACATGAAATAACGCATGTGAGTTTCACATGATTGTGGTTGTACTAGAGTCTGTCTCTTCATATTTGGCCCATTTTTAAAAATGGAATTATCTTAGGAGATATTGTTGACTACATTCCTTAAGACAAACACACATTTGTAATATCTTTTCCCCAGTTGGAAAAGCATAGCCCTCAGTTCCAGTTCGTGGGGGAAATGATGGGAGGGAGTGCCTGCTGGTCAGGTAATGATGTCCCAACTTTCCCATTTTACTTGAGACATCACCAAATAACAGGTTCTTAGTGTTTTTTGTTACCAGTGAAGCAGTATCTTAAGAAAACTCCTCCTGATGTTATGGGAGAGAGCCATGAATACAGAAGGAATTTCAAGTTGGAGCAGAGCTGAGAAGAAGCACAGTGAACAGCTCTGCAGAAGACCCATCCCCTGCCTTGGAGCCAGATCCAGAAGACCTTGAAGGCATCTCTGATTACAGACAAGGAGAAGTGGTGGTGATGACAGACTCTGAGCTTCTGCTCCAGAGGGTAGTGTGTTCTAGAGCAACATCCAGAAAGCCCAGAGGCTCAAAGTCACAGAAAAATTGAATCACCCTTGGATCCCCTTTTGAAAAATTGGACTTTCCCAATCACAGAATCTTAGAGCAGCAAAGAATCTCAGAGGTTTCCTGGTCCATCTGTTTCCATTTTACAAATGAACTTACCAGCAAAGTACGTTAGACATATGCCACTCTCCCGCCTTTCAAGAAAAGCCCAGAAGCAAACTCCTCTTCCTCTTACTTTCAACATTTAGAGAGAAAACAGACAGGAGGGTGAAGGCCCTGGACAGTGTCATAGGAAAGTTAAACCAGAAAGAAGTCTCTTCCATCTTCTTTGGCACCAGGAAAACCCACCTAAAATGACTATTGATGCTAGGCGTTACCATTCTTCTTAGATCTACCATAATACATGATGACCATGTTAGTGACTATAAGTGACTATAGATATATTGTTTCCTTGACAAGCTGCTAAAAGAATTGAAGCAAAGAATCATGCCTCAAAAATGAGGACCAAGGGTGGCTGGTAACACAGCAGTAGTAGATCAGTTGCCTAGCACAAGCAAGACCCTCTGTTCTGCCCTCTGTGCTATGGAGTGGAGGGTGATGCCCATGCTAATTAGCTGGATATAATAATTCCACAATTCTGTGTTCTTCAAAGCATTATGCTGTTCATGACAAACACATGCAATTTTGTATGTTAATTACAGATAATAATAAAACAGAAATATGCACAATAAATAAGATTTGATATGTGAGCTTCCATTGCAAATTGCAGTCTGGGGAAAGGGCTTGCCACTAAATGTCTCCAATATCTTGAAGAATTACCCAAAGATTATATACCCTAGAAACATTTCAATCTTCAGGAAAAAAAAATCAAGATATTTCCTATCAGATACTGCAATAAAGCCAGCCATGAGCAAAGAACAGTGGTGTTTTTCTTGGCTTCCCTTTTAGCTCCAATTCTTGCATCTTTTCTTGGCTGAAATAGAAGTTAGAATGAGCCAACTGTAGAGTTTTGCTGACAATGGAAGTTACTAGTTGGCAGAGTGGTGCATTTCCTGAAAATGATCTTTGCTGAACCCTGGCCTCACAGATAAAAGAAAACTGAGAAGAACCCTGGTCCTGGGCACAATCCAAACCTACACAGTGCAGAGCCTCTCAGCTTTCTGATTATTCTAGAGACATGTTCAAGGTGTTACATCTCCAACCATCCATTAGTATGGCTTCACTGGGATTTTGACAGGATAGCACTGGCTCAGACAGAAAAGATTTGACTATAAAAATCATTACAGGTAAGCCAAAGTCTTCACAATTGTTCATTTGTGTGTGGGAAGGATGTGTGTGTGTGCACACTTGGTGGAACAGGGGAGACAGCAACTCCCAGCACTGCCCCATTCCTGAGCAGGAGCTGTGTAGTCTTCCTTATTCCTGCACCAATCACTAAACTTGTCTCTTCTTTTGTGACTTTTCACCTAAAATGTATCATTTGTAGAATCTTTGCCCCAATTTTCCTAATTTGCCCTCCTCTAGAATCTTCTTTGTATCCCTCAATAAAGCCATCCCGAAGCCTTTACTGGAAATCACACACCTTCCTTAAGGCCTCCCAAAACTTGGCATGGCCCTACCCACCGGAGCATCCTCAGACGTGGGGCTGAGGATCTGACAGAGGAAGAAGGCAATTTCAGGAGAGGGTGAACACTATCTGCCTGATTAATCACTGAGTTCAGATCTCTCCCTATCCACCCTACGTCTTCAGCAGAGGATGAGACACAAGGTCTTGTGCAGGCTAGACAAGTGCTCTACCACTCAGCTGCATCCTCAGCTACTTCTCTAAAAGTTTTAATTTGAGATAAGGTCTTGTTAAATTGCCCAGGTTGGCCTTGAACTCAATGTACAGTCCAGGCTAGCCTTGACCTTACAATTTAGCCTCAGCCTGCCGAGTAGCTGGGATTTCAGATGTACCAGGCTTGAACCCTGACAGCTTGTGTGCTCAAGATATTTAAGGTTTGGTAAATATGCAAAATCTTGAGTGTGGATCCAGCTCTCAGGGATATGAAGTATTAAATGTAAAACATTTAGTTCATAGGCCAAGGTATAGGGAAAATGTTAATTCATCACCTATTCAAACATTGCTGATAGAACAGGAATCTTAATTTTTAAGTAAAGAAATATACTCAGACATATTCTCAGTAACAAATGGAAGCCAAACTTTAACTGAAGCTTTGGATTGCCCGTGTCTAGGTGACAGTTCACCTGGCAGCTGAAGGGCCCTGTGCTTCCTGCAGCCTCTAACACACTAAGAACATTCTTCCATGTCCACACATAGTGAGTTCCAGGCCAGCCTGAGATACAGAATGAGACCCTGTCTCAACACAATACCATAAACAAAAAGGAAGCTGACTCACAGGGAAGGTACAGCCTTTTGTCATAGAGGGAAAGCTTACTGATTGGTGTCTCAGTAGCCGTTGTGGAAAATGAAGAGAGGGCAAGGTTGGAAAATGTGTGCAGTCGATGGTGGAACAGCATTATAGATCACCCTAGAAGATCGTGGAACCAGCATACTAGCCTGAGCAGTCTGTCTCAGGATTTCTTCTGTATAAAGGATAAGCATTCCTTCAACTTATTTAAGCTCCTATTATTTTTTACATTGCAGCCAAATATAACCCTTACTGGTACAGCCATTTACTAAACAATGGAAAGGGGGGGGGCATTTGTTACTGTTTCATCCTCCAAGTGGGAACTTGAGATAAACCTGTACTTTCTGAGACACATTCTGAAGCAATCCCTTGAGATTCTGAATTGTAAATATCCCAATGGCTCGGTTCGACTGCGTCTATGTGAAGTGTGCCCCTTAGGAACTCATCAGGGTGAGATTTATGAGATAATCTGGGGTCAGGGTGTGCCGTATCAAGCCTTCAATTGGCTGCATTTTGAGAGAATGTTCTATGCCAATGAGGAAGAGAGTAAATTTCAAAGTGCTGTCTTTATTTGCAAGCAGGGGAATATGGAATTTTAAGCAAGATGTTGCCTCACGAATGCTTCATCCTTTTGCTTTGTAAACATAAAAATCAAGGAGTATTTGTTGTAAGGAGCCTGATATTCTCCCTTTGCTTTGCTTGCCTATCCCACAAATCTGCAGAGAAGGATATACAGTTAATTTAACCAACCAAGAGTCCATCATTGAGGTGGCCCTTCCCCTATTGTGTGGGGTCACAAAGCATTAGAGACCATGTGATCTATTAGCCTCCTGAATCGTCTGTGTATGTCAATTGGAAACTTAAGACAACTCTGCCTCAATGGAGCATGTCAAGCAGCTACCTCAGCCTTTCTCTGATTCGGGATTTCTTTTTAAAATGAGAGCAAGTTAACAAACTTGGAACCTACCCTTAAGTTTTGGGTGAGATAGTCCAAATGCTCATGTGGGCACACACACACACACACACACACACACACACACACACACACACACACACACACACACACAAGCTGATGCCATAGAATATAGTTCCCTCTATTGCAGGACTGCTACAGGAAACACCCTAAAGTTACACTTAGGGTAAATTATATTCACTGAGGTTACCCACATAAACATCACCCCTTAACTCGGGATTTCCCACAAGTACTAGAAATCCAAGGTCTGCTAGTGTTTCTATTGTCATTGGCCTTCTGTGCCCTGAGGGTAACTGACGCAGCGGACTGTCTATGGCTCAGGTGGGACAGGTAGAGGAAGGGTAGGATGGAGCCACAATTACAATCCAGCTTCACTATGGGCATTTCAGCTTCTCTACTCTTACTATCATGAAACATTTTCAAAAGCTGATAGTACTC
Source organism: Cricetulus griseus (assembly GCF_003668045.3). Taxonomy (NCBI): domain Eukaryota; kingdom Metazoa; phylum Chordata; class Mammalia; order Rodentia; family Cricetidae; genus Cricetulus; species Cricetulus griseus. Next base: position 17,286,809 of record NC_048598.1, on the reverse strand, counting down.
CTTACCTTATGGCCAGTTCATCTGAATGCATGATATTCAGTCACTTGAATGAGTCAGTCTGGACAGTTATCAATTACAGTGGCGTCATCAACATTGCATCCTTTCTTCTACCCCACTCTGACCGGTCCTTTACTCAAAATTCAGGGGTGATCAGGAAAACACAGCCTGCTTCACCTCTCACATTCAAGTCTTTCTTCTTCACCCTGCACATCTTTCCTTCCCATCACCATTTCTCTCCACTCTTGGCTCTCTCAAGCCCATGCTCCAGGCCTAGGAGTGGCATGCAAGGTAGAGTCCTTTGAGCTTTCTCTGCATTTACTAGACAGTATACATGCCCTGGCTTCAGGACACTACAGTGCAGATTCTCCCACTTCCTGGCCCATTCTTATAATACCGCAGCTAAGCCTTGCCTATCACGTCACACTCACGCATCATGATAACTCAGAACCAATGAAGCTGAAGGGGACATGGTGCCAGGGAGCAGGCGGCTATCTGGGCTCCCCTTCTTCATATCCTTACCTATGCAGAAATGGTTTTAAAGAATGCTGTATCTCAAGTTGTGCATCTGATGTGGGTCATGAAAAATTCGGCATTGGTAAAAGTTTTCAGAACACACAATGGCAAAAATGAATGAATCTAGGGCATCTTCGGTAGCACCCACCTATGCTGTACTGAATGGCATTACTGCAGTCTTGATTCTGAACCCACAGCATGCACTCTGGCCAATGCGCAGACCATCAAACCAGGCAACGCCTTGCACACTTCTGGAAACTCTCGGGCTTTGGCTCAAGACAATGTGTTGAGAATTGCAAGACTTTTGCTGCACATGCTAAGCTTGCTGCCCTTCTAGGGACACGGTAGCTTAATGGCAGAGACCAAAGACTGTTGACACTTCCCCATTACCATTTCTCAGCATGTGAGTAGCAAGTTTGTATATACCATGTCAGAAGTAAAAATTATTGCGTTTTTGACGAGTTTCACTTTTTGAAAAAAATCATTTACTGAATTTTGCTTAGAATTAGCACATAATTTCAAATAATTTCAGAAATGTTCCTAAATGTACTTCTGCTAATTTATACAACATACTTGTGTGTATTGTGGTGTGATTATAAAATTAAAACATAAATCAACTCTGAAAAAAATTACTGATCCACTATGCCCTAATGTATCAAATATTCAACCAAGACCTAATTTGTTATGTAAAGATAAACAACTGTATCTGCATTATAAAATGAACTTTATTTTATCACTATTAAGTAGTAAAATCATAATACACCAAATAACTTTTACAATAAAATTCTTTCTGATTTATTTTCAGTAAGTATTTTCATGTTTGTAAATATGTCTCATATACCTAGATACCCAGATTCACATAAAAGTTTCTCAAGCAAACAGGGCCATGTGTGGCAAAAGTTTAAGAAGCCCTGATCTATACTATGGATAACCAACTTATGTAGAGACAGGACTCCCTGGCATTGTGTGCCATCCAGTCTTCAGCCAACTCACCTGTAGCATGTAGCATGAGCATCACAGAGTCACTCTGTACTTTGGATCCAGATTGGTTTTCAAAAGTACCCATGGTTAAGGCTTGGCTCTAGCATGATGTTATCTGGTGTGGTAGAACCTTTAAAATATAGGGACTGGTAAAAACTCAAGATAATTGAGAACATATCCTAGGATCATATGGTGAGACACAGCCTCTTTCTCTTGTTTGCTTACCAGCCATGACATAGCAGGTTTTGTTTGCCGGGTGCCAGTTTCAAACCAGTGAGGACAACCAGTCATGGACTGAAACTTCTAAAACCATAATGCGAAACCATCAGCCAAAACAAGCCTCTGAAATGTTAACTCAAAATAAGCTTTTCTTTGATGTGCTCAGTACTTCATTATAATAACTGAAGGCTGACTTATGTAGGTGAATTGTAAGTTGATGACTATGCTTATTGTCCTAATAAAATTTTACTGTGGGCTCTAAAACCAGGATTTTAATAAGATCTTTCCATGTCACAAAATATTCTGGTTTTACCATTTCTTTGTTTAAACTAATTCAAAATGCAGGGAAATTGTTCTGAGCTTGAAGATTAAGAGTAAATAGTACTGGATGTGACCTATTGGGCTATAGCTTGTCAATCCCGAAAAGACATCCATGAATACATTTTTCCTGTGTGCCTATGAGACACACTTGGAGGCGGTTACCTACATTGTTACTGCCTTTAATTCATACTCTGTCATCAAACCATTGAACAGCCTCAGAAGCTAGCTCCAATTAATTATGGAGCAAAGGAGGACACCCAGAAAATAATGCAGTTATCATTTTACTTGGTGAAGAATGGTTGTTACACATCAAATCTCCCTCACATAAATTCCTACACAGATATTTATCTTGAGGATTCTTAACCACAAAATTGAAGCAAACATCAATCATGGCACACCACTGGCTTGCTTCCTTAAGTGCTAATAATCCCAGTCGCACGCCTTATTTTTCTCTGCGGTATTACTTTATTTGATTTTTGGCATGTCAAAATCTTTATGGGATCCAATATATCTCCTTATTCATATCTTCTTCATAGTAATAAACTCTTGCTTAGGCAGTGCTCATGGCTCTCCAGGAAATCATCCAGGAGGAAGTGAGAAGATCATTGGCATTTATTACAAATACCTCACAAGACCTTCAAATAGCCAATGCATAGAACCACCAAGGGCATCTATTCTGTCATGAAATAGAATAATACAGCTGAAAACTTTAATGGCTCTTTTTGGATCCTTTATAAATCATAAATTAGGGATGAAAATCATTTATATGGCAGTTTGCTCTTTTCATGGGGGCTTTTGTAAACATGAAGAGAAGACAAAAAATAAATAAATAAAATGGACAGTGACCCTTCTGTAGAAGTCCACATCCGAGTTAAGTGACTCAATTCTATATGTCAGCTCACAGAAAGCATTACTCAAGTTAATGTCCCAGCAAGATTACAAGTTAAACCATTTGCCAAGCATTTAAAGACCATGGTGAAATTGCTGATGTTAAATCTATGGCTGGTGAGTGTTCAGGGAAGAAGGATTGCCTATATTAAGTCATAGCACCGTGGCTATGGGGTCAGATAATAGAGATAAGTGATAAGTGATAAGAGTTGCCTATATCTGGATAGGGTACCAGGTAAGCTGCCTTCTTCTTTATGGACATTTGAGGCTATGACCCAGGAGCCAGAGGCAAAGACTTAGCCTAAGAATTTTCCAGATATAACTAAGAGAGCAAACCCTCTTTTTACAAAGCCTCCCCAGGGAGTCCAACACTTAAACCAGAGTAATTAAAGCACGGCAGGACAGGTTACCCATAGGAGCCATTCCAACCCCAAGACTTACTGGCTGATACGTGGCTGTAGCTGAGAATGAGACAAAGTGAATGAAACTGGTTCTGGAGAAGCTCTTTTTCTAACCCATTTCCTGGCCTTGATGTAGATGTAAATATGAAGAAAGGTAGGAGAACAGTGGAGAAACTGAACCAGTCACCGCTTGTGAAACTCGGCTACCCGCTTCCACAGGCTTGCCTTTTAATAGCAGGGAGATGCGGTGTCAAACCACTATCCTCAGCATCCTCTCTACATCTGTGACATTTAGGGAAGGTAGGGACTGAGTGGCAGTTGATGTACTCAGTTTTTTCTGCTTTCATTTTTTTTCTTTCTCAGGAAAGCTTCCTAAACTTTTTGAAATACCACCACTGACATAAAGGGGGTGATTCTTCCTCCATCTCAACAGAGCTCTCATTGCTCATGCCCAACAATGATGACAATCTGTAACCCCAGCCAGACAAGGCAGGTGCTTACTGTAACAGACCATGAGGTGATGGAGGCATCCAAGGATAAGTTACAGGATGCACTGGTGACAGAGCTGCCTTCCCCTGCCCTGCCTTTACCAAGTTCCTCAGCACTACTGGATTTTGTTCCCCCAAACCACTTGGATCTCACTCTGTTTATTTACCATGTCCCCAAGCTCTCCTGCTTTTATTTCTAGTCAATGGCTAGTTTCCACCTCTTGCCACTAGAGAAATGCACAACAGCTCTAGGAATATAATTTACTTACACGGATAGGTGAGAGGTAAGAAACTATGTTACTAGGAACCACAAGCACTTCCTAAAAGCCAGTGTTCGTTCTTCATTGGAGAAGAGTGTCAGGTGGGTATAGTGGCATGTGTCTGTAGTCTCAGCCACTCAGGAAGCTTAGGCATAGAGAGGAGGAATAACTGATCCCAGAAACTGGAGATATTCTTAGTAATCTTACAACAGAAGAGGTTTCCTTCAAGTACATAGATATATCACCATGTAATGGCAAAGCATCACAAGGGATTTCATAAGGGTACCTCTGTGGTAGCTACATCCTAACAGTCCTGCTATCTAATGTCCTGTGGGCCCTGGCCATCCCTTTAACTCAAATCCCCAAGACAAGACAAAACCAAAATTATTTGCAACTATAACAATGACCTTGAAACTGTACAGTTTTGTAAATTATTTAATAAATAAATGATCTTTAAACTTTAACAGCCAGGTAGAGATAGAGGTGATCTATTATGATAGATGATAGAGATTTTAATGTGATCTTGCAAAAAAAAAAGAGAAAAAATATAGAGTAATTTTCTGGCTTACAAAAACAGAGTTCTTTTGAGAAGAAAAAGATGTAAAACTTTAATGAAGGTTAAGTTTCTTTTTATTCCTGGCCTGGAGTCAGAAAGATGTGCAAGGGAAAAAAGCTGGTGAGCATTGCCCTGATTTCACCTGTAGTCAGGCAAAGGGAACAATAAATAAATAAAGATGAAATTATGTAGGGTGTTGTATCTATTGTTCCATTTGGAGTTTTGGGAGAAATTCAATTTATAGGTGACCTCTATTCTATAATGAGTTCAAAGCATGTTAAATAAATATATTCATCAAATAAAATTTTAGATATATGCAGAGAGAAGCATTTTAAGATTAAATTACATGAAAACATAAAAATGATACATATTAGTGGGGCACCATGTAAACTTTTGACATATGTATACACTGTATAATGTTTAAATCATATGAAAGCACAAACAACCCAAAATAACCAAAGCAATCTTGGAAAAAAAGAAAAATCAGAGATGTTGTGCCACCTGACTTAAAGGCAGAGTGATTAAATCACCTGGCATTGCCACAAAGAGGCACAGGAACCAGCGACAGAGAACTGAGTCCCCAGAATAACCCGGCTCACCTGCAATCAACTGATTTTCAATGAAGGTACTAAGGACACATTGGAGAAAGGTCAGTCTCATCAAGACGTGGAGCTGAGACAAGGGAGAAGCCACATGCAGAAGAAGGAAATCAGATTCCTACGCTCATCAACCTCAGAATGAAGCATTGATATTCAGCCTTCAGGAGCCACCATCTTACCAAGTGAGCCACGGAATGAGACTGGAGAATTATTATCTAGATGGGAAAAACCATCAAACCAGACAGAGGACGAAGCCAGGGTTCAAGGTTATAGCCAGCAAGAACTGAGAGAAGTTCATGTTGACAGGCCGAAGCCCACAGATGGTGGTTAGTGTTCATTCCTCTTAGTCAGGGACACACAAAAAAGCGTGGTTTGTCCACTAAAGGTGCATGAACCCAGCTAAAAATACAGACAGGCTGGGCGCAGACAAGGAGGCCTACATGGTCACAGCCCCATAAGGGAGGGGCTCAGGACATGGACTCTAGATTAGTTTGTCTGCATTTGCAAAACACACTCATATCTGAATTGTTCACCTCACCATGAGTCAGTGGACCCCAGGAGAGGGCATTCTCCTGAGACCCTAGATGTCAAAGTAATACAGAAAAAAAATAGATGTGGCTGGTACATACGGCATTTCATCTCACTGGGATATTTATTGGTCAATAAATTAGGAATCATCAATTGTCAACTTTGCTGTGAAAATCCCAACTTCTGCAAGCAAAGGAGAAACATTAAAAAGAAAAGGCATCTAAACAACTGCCAGCCTAACTGAGGTAGAAAACCAGAGTCCCAAGCTGCTCTCACATTCAGTGGAAGCTCAGCTAAGGAGTATCCGTGAAGGATTTCAATGTGAACTGCCCTCCCTCCCCGTGATATGTTTAAACACTTGGTCCCCATCTGATGGTGCAGCCTTGAGTGATTGTGAGACCTTTACAGACATGGAGCCCAACTGGTTGAGTAAAGGCCATGGGAACAGAGATAGGGTGTCACAGTCTGGTCCCTGTTCCTCACACACTTCTCTGCTTCCTGATCTGCTGACATCACACTGCAGGTGAGCCCCAGGCATTATGGCTTCCCAGCCATGGAACCAAAAGCCAAAATTACCCTCCCTCCATTCAGCTGCTTCTTGTCTGTTGTCTGACACAATGACAAAATGAGCTTCATTTGTCCCGTTTGGCTTTCCAATGTCAGGCATGGTCCCTGGAATTTCACTTTGAATCTGCAAGTACTATTCTGTCCTTAAAGCACTTAAGTGGAAATGGCCTCAGCAGCCAGCAAAGTAGGTGGCTGCCACACAAAGGGTTACAAAAGCCTTAGAATGGCTCCCCAGCCCTGTATTTGTCTTTGCAATTCTCTGAAGCTCCATTCACAACTCTGCATTTGCTTTAGCACTGACACTGTATCAATCAGAAGGTGAGACTAATGTGCTCAACCTATGGCTGATTTAGTTTAATAGAAGAACTAATCTAAGCAGCTATGGATGAGGGGCTGAAGAGTTATGTCAAGGTACGAAGGTGGGTAGGCAACTCTAACACTCAACTATGCTGCTGAGGACTGACTTGAGGTATATCTGAAGTCAGGGCCATAATTCAGTTGAACCACACTGTTGGCAGGGTTCAAGGCACGCTGCCCCAAAATATGACATCTTGTCATTTGAGAAACCAGTATAAGCAAGTTGGTGTCTCTGACCGCCTCTCTCCCTTCTCCCTTTAAAGATCCTCACGTGACAGGTGCCATGTCCTGCACCCATGAAAAGGGCAGGAAAACACAGAGACACTAAGAGGAATCAGAGCACACAGGCCTTGCGTTTTCCTCTCTCCAGTTAATTCCTACTGAAGCACACCCCCTTCTGCCAATGCTCCATCAAGCATAAGCAAAAAATACAGTTCCTCACATTTCTCTGGGTCTTTGCTTCTGAAACTGCCTCCATATCACACTAAACCTATGTTCACATACTTGCATGCTTTTCCCCTGCCAGTGTGTTTTGTTGCTTTTATTTTGAGGTCCACCAGAGCCCTGGATATGGTTGAAGTTTTCTTTTACTGCACCTGCTGTCATGAAGAATAACAAAGCTGCCTGAGACAGACATTGTGGGATGAGACATGCAAGACATGTAAGTATTGGAAATACAATTTTAAAACAATACATGAGATAAAAGTGGAAAGGATGATGGGCTATTTCAGTCTTACAGTCAAATAGCAATAAATCCTCAAACAAAAATTATTACAAAAACTCAGAGGAATAAGAAAGTATGCCCTTCTCTTCCTTTGTCTTTTTTCTTCAGTCAGTACTTTGGCTTGTGGGAATTCAACTTAAGTGATTTTTTTCTCACTTACATAGCTTTAAAAATGCTATCCAACCTTTTTCATAATACAGCTTTGTGGTTGTGGTATGTTTGCATGTGTATGTGTGTGTCTGTATGTGTGCATGCATGCATGTGTGTCTGTCTGTGTGTGTGTAACCACATACAAATGTGTCTGTGTGTGCATGTATGCAGTGTGTATATTCATGTATATGTGTGTATATTCATGTTTCTTTGCTTTTAGTGGGGGTTATTTTGCACAGAAGAGGCATCATGAACTAAACAAACACTATATCTTATTTCTTGGGGAATCACAATATTTGCAATTTCTCTTCCTTTATGATGCTCTTGGCTTTGCACCTCTCCTGTGCTCCTCCAATTACCTTCTCATCTCAGACACACTGTGAAAGGATGCCCCGTACAAGTTGATTCAGGGGCATCCTCTCCTGCTGTTGCCAGCCTGGAAGATGGATTAGTCTTCCCTTGAGATGTCCGAAGGCCCTGCTGTGGCTGACTAGTGAACCACACACTCACACACCACCATCTCCCTGGAATTATCCCTCTCCCTTGGTCCTGCCAACATCTAGCAGAGCTTGAGAGGTAAACAGATCATGGCGTCCTTCAGGAAGACATACAAGTTCTCCAAGCCACAGTTTACTCATCTACAAGGTAAGGTTACAGAGGCTGCTATATCAAGAACAGAATTAAGTAAATTCTATTACGTTACTGACTCATAATTTCTCTAGGAAATAATATGAACCAAGTAAACAGCTGTAACAGCTGATGTAACCATTCTTGTTATTGCTAATGTTCAGTCAATATTTCAGTGTTGGAGGGGAGAAAGATTTCCTAACAGGAGACCAAAGGCAGAAACTATAAAAGTCAAGATTTATATATTTAATTATAAAAAGTTTAAAATTTCTCTGAAGCAAAAAGCATCAAAAACTCCATTAATATGCAAATAGGGAAAAATCTTTTGGCATATACAAAGCGTAAATTGGCAAAGGATACAAACAGGAAATTTACTACAACCTGGTGAAAAGACCAAAAACTATCTGTCCTCAGAGTCACTGCAGACTGCAGTGGTCTCCACCGACTTCAGACTGCCCTGAGACCACACCGAGCTCCTGCCTTATATTCTCTCTAGTGCTGGGATTAAAGGTGTGAGCTCTGTTTCTCTTTTAGACTGATTCACTCCCATGTAGCCCAGGGTGGCCTTGAACTCACAGATATCCATCTGCCTCTGTCTCCTGAGTACTGGAATTAAAGTTGTGGCCACCACTACTTGTCCTGTATGGCTAACTAGTGGCTTAGCTCTTAACTAGATGTGTTGTTAACTAGTGGTACAGCTCTGCATTCTGATCTTCAGACAAACTTTATTTGATAGATTACAAACAAAATGTCACTACAGATGATCATTCAGCCTGCTTTTAACAGCCTATATTTATGCTCTTGACAATTACTTCCAAGTGTGGGTTTTTTGTTTGTTTGTTTTTTATTTTTACTAGATATCTAGTGTGATTGGTCCCAGGGACACTCCTTTAGCATCTATATTAGCATGAATTCTTCAACATTTGGTTAATTAGTGCCACCACTCAGAGCACTTAAGAACAATCATACAATAACAACAACAACAAGAGAAACAACAGAAATCTCTGAACTATATTTGAAAGAAATTTTATAGACTTTTTTCAAATCCAACAGTAATTCTAAAAAACAAAACATGCCCATGATCTTGCCAATAGTGAATTGTGGTTTTAAAAGAATTTTTCTATATTTTTGATACTATTTTTAATTTTTTTTAATTAGGCTTGTTAGGAGAAAGTTTCATCTCTGCTGAAATATAAACTTTTCCTACAAAGAAGTAATCAGTGAACACAGACTAAGACAGAGATGTTTGGGCCTGGGCAATTCTGAGTCACATTTGTTGACCCAACGCTTGAGTACTTGTCCAGGAAAGTGAGGAGGGAAAATCCACAGGGCACTGCCTGGGCAAAGGACACCACATCTTTTGCTGAACCAGACTCATCCTTCACCCAAATATGGGGAGGGGCATTTGGACTGTGGCAACTGGTTCCATGAAAGAAGAGCAAAGGGCTGAGAATCACACTGATCAAATCACAGAGAAAGAAGAGGCCAGGAGACCACCAAGGGAGCATGGTTTCTGTGTGGGCAGAAGGGGAATGGGTTAGCATGGCCTGTCACCTTGGCACTGAGCCCTGAGGATTCCAGAAGTGAATGACACTGGTCCGCTAGATACTGTAACACATTTATCTGTTAGGGAGGCAGCTTCCCTAATAAGAATTCAAAATTCATCCTTAATGTCAGCTGAGCCTAGATTTTGTCCATAAAGTTCATGGAAAGCATGACAGTCTGTTACTGACAGAAGACCCTGAAGACAACCCACTTTCAAACTCAGATGCAAACGCTGTCTGCTGCCCAGCCACCCGGAGATGGGACACAGTCCAAGCTTGAGCTGAATGGGAGGGCAAGCTTGCCACATAAAATTTGTCTTGGACAGTTGTCTGATCTGGTTATTTTCCACAGCACAAAGAAAAGAACCTAGCCTCCTCCAAACCACTGTAGCCAAATAAATGACACACAAATCGCCAAGACAGCAGTCCTGTCTCCCTTCCAGGTTAGCTAAGAATGCTCATTAGCTAAGTTAGCTAAGTTAACTCAGGTACGCTGTAAAAGAAAGAGAGTGTGATTTCCAAGAACTATATGTTTTAAAACAATTGCATTGCTGTAGGAAAATTGCAAAACTAGTACACAGAATCCCATGTATTCTTCAGCCAACTTCTGCTAATTGCTACATGGTAAAAAGCTATAGCCTAATTAGAATTGCCAGATAAAATATAAGATATTCAGTTAAATTTCAATTTCACTCCACAGAAAATTCGAGTATAAATATGTCTTAAAATTCCTTGCTGCTTCTCTGAAATTTAAGTGACAAGATACTTTGTATTTTTATTTGCTAAATTTGTCAAGCGTAATTATCATGTCAAAACCAGGAAGCTTTTGTATTGGTAACAGATAAGAAAGGGACAATAAAACTACAGCCCATTCTTCATTTCCCATCATCATGCATGCATTCGTTAATATATGTATACACAGATTTTTTTTAATTTCAAGAATAAAAACAAAAGTAGGGCTAGGGAGATAGTATAGTCAGTTAAGCGTCTATCCCACAAGCCAGATGAACCTTAGTTCAGTTCTCAGAACCCACATTAAGAAAAAAGCCAAACACAGTGGCCTGTACTTGAAATTGTGGTGCTGTGGAAGTGGAAATGGAATGATCCCCAGGGTTCTGGCCAGCCTGGGCTAATCAGCAAGTTCTGGACCAAGCAAGAGACCTTGTTCCCCCTAAAGAAGGTAGACAGCTTCTGGAGAATGGCACCCAAAATTGATCTATGGTCTCTAAACTCTGATGTACATGCATGCATATACATACACATAAACCTACATGAACACATGCATGAGTGTGCACACATGGACACACAAACACTATCTATAAGATAGATAGATAGATAGATAGATAGATAGATAGATAGATAGATAGATAGATAGATAGATAGATGCAAAATTATCTGAGGACTTTCAAAGTCTACTTGTACCTAATAGCAGCCTGGTTTGTCCAGCAAGGGGTGGTCTCATGCCATGTGCCAGGCCAAATAAACACTGTGAGGTATCACACTGGTGGAAACCAACATGTATGGAGCTTGGCTCACCTAGAGAACTCAGCCCTCTGCCTCACTGGTGAAGAAGGTCTTTTGCTTGAATTATTTGTATTTTTCTTGTCCCCAGGCTGTGATTTCCTGTGTCAATAGCCACCTTCATGCTTTATTACAAGAGGAAAAGTTGAATTCTCTCTCTGGGTCTGTAATTTATATTCTGCAGCCTCTAATTCTCAATTTGATATTCAATCTCTTGGATGATTATCTTTGTGAAGAATGTTGCTAAAAATAAGGAAAGAAAGCAATGTGCAGGAAACAAATCCCGCTTCACCTGTTTGATCCAGGCTGATACAGCAGCTTTCAATGAAGACCACTGGGCAGAGACACTCGGGTGGCAGCAGGCAGGCCCTCCATGAGGAAAGGGAACTACTCACTCCTTTTAGAGGTGACCCATCCCCTTGCATGGTCCTCCTGGACATGACAACCCACCTCGGCTCCCAGAAATAATGTTTAAATACAAGTGATGATACTTGCTCCTGATTTAAAAAGAGAATGTCATGAAGCATGAGGTCTGCCCAAATGGCATTGTGACGCACAAGAGAAGACATATAAAAGAACTTTGATTCACATGCACAACCTGCACCCTGGCACGGCCCATGGTAGAGCACACAACCCCAGATGGCTGTGAGCCAGTAATAAAATTTCTAGTATATCAAGAAAAGCAAGAAAAATAGAATTCTGATTTTTATAGTCAGATATTTTAATTTAAATGAATACCCTTTATTATAAATCGGATATTGGGGGGTGAAATAAGACACCATTTTTATTATTGAATGATTATAATAAAAGGGTTTTTGTACTTTGCTCTGTGTATGTGTGTTGTGTGTATGTGTGTGTGTATGTTCATGCACATGTATCTACAGGCATGTGAAGGTCAGAGAGAAATCTCATTTTTGCATTCCTTAAGTGGACTCCACCTTTTACTTGAGACAGCATCTCTCACCGGCCTGGAAGTTCACCAAATAGGCAAGGCCAGCTGGCCAGCAAATTTCAGGAATCTACATGTCTCTGCCTCCCTAGTACTATGAGTACAAGCCTGTGCCACTGCTCTCAGAATGTTTTTTATGGGGATCTAAACTCAAGTCCTCACACTTGTAAGGAAGCAAGCACTTACTGACTGAGCCATTTCCCCAGCCCTAACGCTAGCTTCAGCAAATTCAGCATCACATGAAAACAAGTATATATCCTTTGGTGGTCATAGATGGACTTGGGCAGATTTGATCCTCTGGTTTTTCAGGCTTCTGTGTCCACCTGCATCCTCTGTGCCATCTGTGATGTGTACTCCCCACCATGGTGGTAGAAAAGCAAAAGTGCAAATCCATATCTCCCTTTGGTAAAAGTAAATTGTGTGGTTATTCCCACAAGGCCAAGGCTGGGAATGTACAACCAGACTGTTGGGGCAGGAGCATTGGGACTCACGGATCCTTCTACAATGTGTTTTCAATTCTATCCACCCCTACTTTCATCCAGCATTAACTAAACTAAGGAATACACTAGATTGAGAATCGTAATGAACTGAGAAAGAAGCAAGTGATTAAACCTAGTGCCATTACTGGAGGGTCTCCTTAGGCGCTAGCTATGCCAGCTGCGAGCATTCTGGTCATGTGTTTCTCATCCTGTGAAATATGACACCAACATGGCAGTTTCCAATGACCTCCCCACATCTGTCACATTCATAAGACATCTTTGATAAAGTGTTGAAGTGTTTGTTTACTTTGGATCATCGAAAAGAAATTTGCTACCTAGAATTCTAAGTGAGAATGTAGATACAGAATTAATTCCCCTGCTCACCTTCTCTGCACATGCACAATGGATGAAATTTCCATCCAAGGAAACTAGTATCACTACTAAGTCTTCATCCAAGTCCCCTTGGGGACAGATGCTAATTTTTAAGCTTATTCAGGATTAGTGTTGTCAGCAAAATACTCAGTGACTTCGGGTGCATGGACGGACATGTGGGCATATGTGAGTATGCATGTGGGTGCATGTGTATGTTTGTGCATGTGCTTGTACATGCATGTGTGTGCACATGTGTGTGCACATGTGTGAATGGAGGTAAGAATGTGCCACCATGCACATATGGGGACCAGAGAGGAGACACTGGAGTGTTAGTCCTCACCCTCCATCTTGTTTGAGTCAGGATCTGTCTTGCTCACAGCTCCTGCATACAACAAGCAAGATGGTCCTAGAGTTCCTTGTGGCTCTCCTGCCTCTGTGTCCCAGTTCCTCTAGGGGAGACATCCTTGGATTACATATGCGTGTTACTGCAACCAGCTTTTAATGTGAGTCCTGGGGTCCACACTCAAGTCTTCAGCAATTGCTTTACCCACAGAGCCACCTCCTCATTCATTCATCAATGTTGTCTTAACTCTTTCATGCTTTTAATGACTTAGAAACATCCACCTAAGAGAATTTAAAAACAACACAAAGTTGCTTGTATAGGGAAGAGGGAGGCAGAACTGGGAAGAAGCAGGTGGTGAATAGGATCAAAACACATTGTAGAAAACCCTCAAAGAACTAATAAAAAAAGAAATCCACCCCAATCCATTGTTATCTCAAGACACACAGCTTAATAAACAAACACTGAGAATTCTAAGCAAGAGAACATTTTAATATTATTCATTAACTCACTAGAACTAATCTCTCGAAAATTCAACAAGGAAAAAGGTGACCCGAATGCCACTCCAGGACCAGGGTCTGAACTGAGAGATGGAGATGGGTTTGTTGCCAAAGATCTCTGTCTGCCTGGCTCCATATTCACAAACTAGGCTGTGAATGGGGATTTAGTATATACTTTGATGCTTGTTTTTATTTTATTAAAAAGTAGATTTCTTCTCACAAAATATATCCTGTTATTGTTTGCCCTGCCTCTACTTCTCCCAGTTCCTCCCCCACCTCCTTCTCATCCAGATCTACCCTCATCATCTCTCATTAGAAAACAAAGAAGCTTCTGAGGGATAATTATAATATAATATAATATAATATAAGACAAAAAACTAACACATAGGAATAGGACAAAACAAACAGAAAGAGCCCAAGAAAAGACACAAGAAACAGATATAGAAATCCACTTTTTCTCACACTTGGGAATCACATAAAAACACTAAACTAGAAGCCATAATATATACCCAAATGATCTATAGGGCATATAGAAAATAAAAACAAAAAATAAGATAACCGGCCCTCTGCCTGCTGCTGGAGGTGAGTCTGGGCTCTGCTCTGGCCCCAACTTTCCCAGTTACCACCCTCTCCTTCTTCCTGGGCCTGCCTTTCTGACAAAAGTGTATCTGTCCAGACAGGAAGGTCCACCCTGAGTCTGGACACACATCACTCTTGGTCCCCCATCTGCCCTCCACCCTTTGCTTGAGGAGACTAAAAGAGAGGGAGAGAAACCACCTGCACCCACTGGAAGAAGGGATGGGAAGATGACAGAATAAGAACACACTCAACAACAGAAAGACCAATATGACACCACCAGAATCTGAGGACTCCACACCAGCAAGAACTGAGAAGCCCAATGCAGAGGATGAAGAAGAGATGGACCTTAAAAATTATCTTAGGAAGATGATAGAGCCATTAAAGAGGAAACAAGAAAATCCCTTAAAGAAATAGAAGAAAAAAACAAGCAAAAAATTACATGAAATGGAAGAAAAGACAAACTAAAAAATTGAATAAATATACAAATCTCTTAAAGAATCTAAAGAAAGCCAAGAAAAATAACCAGACAAGTGAAGGAAACAATTCAAACAGTCCATGGTTTGAAAGCAGAAACAGAAACAATAAAGAAAACACACAATGAGGGGATGCTGGAAATAGAAAAGCTGAGTAAATGATCAGGAACCACTGATGTAAGTATAACCAATAGAATCCAAGAGATGGAAGAGAGAATCTCAGGTGTTGAAGACTCACTAGAGGAAATACAGTCATTGACCAAAGAAAATCTCAAGTCAACAAGTCCCTAACACAAAATATCCAGGAAACATGGGACACCATGAAAAGACCAAACATAAGAATAATAGGTATAGAAGAAGGTGAAAAAATTCAGCTCAAAAGTACAGAAAACATATTCAACAAAATCATAAAAGAAAACTTCCCCAACCTAAAGAAGGTTATACTTATGAAAGTACAAGAAGCTTACAGAACACCAAATAGATTGGACCACAAAAAGAAGTCCCCTCACCACATACTAATCAAAACACCAAACTTACAGAATAAAGAAAAATATTAAGAGCAGCAAAAGAAAAAGGCCAAGTAACATATAAAGGCAGACCTATCCAAATTACACCCGACTTCTCAATAGAAACTTTGAAAGTCAGAAGATCCTGGATAGAAGTTCTACAAACGCTAAGGGAACATGGATGCCAGCCCAGACTACTGTATTCAGCAAAGTTTTCAATCACTATAGATGGAAAAAACAAGATATTCCGTGACAAAACCAAATTTAAGCAATATATTTCCAAAAATCTAGCCCTACAAAAATTACTAGAAGGAAAACTCCAACCCAACAAAGATAACTACACTCATAAAACCATAGGCAATAGATAATTCCACTTTACCAAACACCAAAAGAAAAAAGGGAAGAAATCCACACATAATAACACCACCAACAACAAATCCAAAACAAACAAGAGTCAACAATCAATGGTCATTAATATCACTCAGTATCAACGGTCTTAACTGGCGTATAAAAAGATACAGGCTAACAGAATGGATACAAAGACAGAATTCATCCAACTGCTGCATACAAGAAACACAACTTCAAAGACAGACGGTAACTCAGAGTAAAGGGTTGGGAAAAGATTTTCCAATAAAATGGACCCAAGAAACAAGCTGGTGTAGCAATCCTAGTATCTAGTAAATTAGACTTCAAATTAAAATCAATCCAAGGAAATGAAGAAGGGCACTTCATACTCATCACAGGAAAAGTCCATCAAGATGAAGTCTCAATCCTGAACATCTATGCCCCTAATACAAAGTCACCCAATTCGTAAAAGAAACATTACTAAAGCTCAAATCACACTTAAACCTCACACACTAATAGTAGGAGAATTCAATACCCCACTCTCACCACAAGATAGGACCACCAGACAGAAACTTAACAAAGAAACAAATGATCTAACAGAAGTTATGACCCAATTGGGATTAACAGACATCTATAGAATGTTACATCCAAACACAAAAGAATATACTTTCTTCTCAGCACCACATGGAACCTTCTCTAAAATTGACCACATACTCGGCAATGTAGCAAACCTACACAGATACAAAAGAATAACCCCCAGTATCTTATCAGACCACTATGCTTTAAAGTTAGAATTCAACAACAACACAAATTGCAGAACCCCTACAAACTCATGGAAATTGAAGAATGCCCAGTTGCACAAAGGAAGAAATAAAAAAAGAAATTAAAGGCTTCCTAGAATTTAATGAGAATGAAGACACAACATACTCAAACCTATGGGACACTTTGAAAACAGTGCTAAAATGAAAGTTCATAGCACTAAGTGTCCACAGGAAGAAACTGGAGAATAGTAACACTAGAGAATTAACAGCTCTAGAACAAATGGAAGCAAACTCACCCTGGAGAAGTAGACGCCAGGAAATAATCAAACTGAGGGCTGAAATCAATAAAGTAGAAACTAGGAAAACATTACAAAGACTCAATGAAACAAAGAGTCAGTTCTTTGAGAAAGTCAACAAGACAGAAAAACCTTTATCCAAACTAGCCAAAAGTCAGAGAAAGACCATCCTAATTAACAAAATCAGAAATGAAAAGGGGGATATAATAACAGACACTGAGGAAATCCAGAGAATCATAAGGTCATACTTTGAAAACCTGTACTCCAGAAAATTTGAAAATCTAAAGAAATTTTCCAAATAGATATCATTTACCAAAATTAAATTAAGAACAGATAATCAATTTAAACAGACCTATAACCCCTAATGAAGTAGAAGCAGTCATCAAAAGTATACCAACGAAAAAAGGCCCAGGGCCAGATGGTTTCAGTGCAGAATTCTACCAGAAATTCAAAGAGCTAATATCAGTACTCCTCAAATGTTCTACACAATAGCAGCAGAAGGGACATTGCTAAGCTCTTTTTACGAGGCTACAATTACCTTGGTACCCAAGCCACACAAAGACACAACTAAAAAAGAGAATTACAGACCAATATCCCTCATGAACATCGATGCAAAAATATTCCACCAAATACTGGCAAATCGAATCCAAAAGCACATCAGAGAAATCATTCACCATGATTAAGTTGCTTCATCCCAGGAATGCAGGGATGATTCAAAATATGAAAATCCATCAATGTAATCTACCATATAAACAAACTGAAAAAGAAAAACTACGTGATCCTTTTACTAGATGCTGAAAAAGCCTTTGACAAAATCCAACATCCCTTCATGATAAAGGTCTTGGAGATATCAGAAATAACAGGAACATATCTAAACATGAAAAAAGCAATATACACCAAACAAACAGCCAAAATCAAACTAAATGGAGAGAAACTTATGTGATTCTTCTAAACTCAGGGACAAGACAAGGCTGCCCACTCTCTCCATATCTCTTCAATATTGTACTTGAAGTTTTAGCTAAAGCAATAGGACAACAAAAGGACATCAAGGGGATACAAATTGAAAAGGAAGAAGTCAAGCTTTCACTGTTTGCAGATGATATGATAGTTTACATAAGTGACCCGAGAAACTCTACCACGGAACTCCTACAGCTGATAAACACCTTCAGCAAAGTGGCAGGATACAAGATTAACTCAAAAAAAAAAAAAAAATCAGTAGCCCTACTATATACAGATGATAAATGCGCTGAGAAAGAAGTCAGAGAAACATCACCCTTTACAATACCAACTAACAACGTAAAATATCTTGGGGTAACGATAACCAAAAATGTGAAAGACCTGTATAGTAAGAACTTTGAGTCTTTAAAGAAAGAAATTAAAGAAGATACCAGAAAATGGAAAGATCTCCCATGCTCGTGAATAGGTAGGATCAACTTAGTAAACATTGCAATCTTACCAAAAGCAATCTACAGATTCAATGCAATTCCCATCAAAATCCCAACACAATTCTTCACAGACCTTGAAAGAACAATACAAAACTTCATATGGAAAAATAAAAACCCCAGGATAGCCAAAACAACCCTGTACAATAAAGGAACTTCCAGAGGCATCACCATCCCTGACTTCAAGCTCTATTACAGAGCTATAGTCCTGAAAACAGCTTGGTATTGGCACAAAAATAGAGCCAATGGAATAGAGTTGAAAACCTTGATATTAATCCACACACATATGAACACCTGATTATTGACAAAGAAGCTAAAGTTATACAATGGAAAAAAGAAAGCATCTTCAACAAATGGTGTTGGCATAACTAGATTCGGACATGTAGAAGATTGCAGTTAGATCCATATCTATCACTATGCACAAAACTTAAGTCCAAATGGATCAAAGACCTCAACATAAATTCAGCCACACTGCACCTCCTAGAAGAGAAGGTAGGTGGTACCTTTGAACAAATTGGTGCAGGAGACTGCTTTCTGAACATAGCACCAGTAGCACAAACATTGAGATCGACAATTAATAAATGGGACCTCCTGAAACCGAGAAGCGTCTATAAGGCAAAGGAGGCAGTCAGCAAGACAAAACGCCACCCCATAGAATGGGAAAAGATATTCACCAACCCCACATCTAACAGAGGGCTGATCACCAAAATATACAATGAATTTAAGAAGCTAGCCAGCAAAACATCAAACAATACAATTAAAAGTTGGAGTGCAGAACTAAATAGACAATTCTCAACAGAGGAATTCAAATGGCTGAAAGACACTTAAGAAAGTGCTCAATATCCATAGCCATCAGGAAAATGCAACTCAAAACCACTCTGAGATACCATCTTACTCCTGTCAGAATGGCTAAAATCAATAACATCAATGACAATCTATGCTGGAGAGGATGTGGAGAAAGAGGAACACTCCTCCATTGCTGGTGGGAGTGCCAACTTGTACAGCTACTTTGGAAATCAGTATGGCGGTTTCTCAGGAAAATGGAAAGCAGTCTACCTCAAGATCCAACAATTCCTCTCTTGGGCATATACCCAAAGAATGCACACTCATACAATAAGGACATATGTTCAACCATGTTCACAGCAGCATTATCTGTAATAGCCAGAACCTGGAAGCAACCTAGATGTCCCTCAACCGAAGAATGGATAGAGAAAATGTGGTCCATTTACACAATGGAGTACTACTCAGTGGAAAAAAACAATGGAATCTTTAAATTCAAAGGCAAATAGAACTAGAAGAAACCATCCTGAGTGAGGTAACCCAATCACGAAAATAAACATGGTATGTACTCACTCGTTTTTTTATTTTTAGACATAAAGCAAAGGATTACCAGTCTACAATCCACACTGCCAGAGAAGTTGGGAATCAAGGAGGACCCCAAGAGAAGATTGCATTGTCCCTCAAAGAAGGGGATGGGGACAAGAACCCCTGACCAAAGTGGGATTAGGGGGCAGAGGAAGGAGGTGGGAAGGCAAGAAGGGGAGGGGAGAGGAGAACAAGAGGACTGAGACAGGGGAGGAATAGAGGAGGAGATGCCTTGATAGACAGGTTTGGAGAGAGATCTGGTACAGGGAAAATGTTAGAGATGACCCCAACTAAGAAGCCAGGCAGTGGTGGAGAGGATGCCATTGATGCCCTTCCCCCATAATGAGATTGGTGTCTACCTTGGTTACCATTCCTAGAGCCTTCATCCAGTAGCTGTTCAAAGCAGAAACAGGCACCCACAGCTAAGCACTGAACCATACTACTGGAATCCAGTTGTGGAGAGGGAGAAGGAATGAGCAAAGGAGCCAAGATGGGACTGGAGAAACCCAAAGACACAGTAGACCTGACGTACTGATAGCATGGAGAACTTAGTCTTAAAGCTGCGGAAACAGCATTGGACCAAACCAAGCCCTCTGAATGTGGATGCCAGCTAGGAGGCCAGGGCAGCCTATGGAACCTCTAATAGTGGAGCCAATCTTTATCCCTAGAGCACAAATGGACTTTGGGAGCCCATTCCCTATGGAGGGATACTATTGCAGCCCAGATACAGCAAGGAGGGCCTGGGCCCTCCCCCAAATGATGTGACTGACTTTGAAGGTCCCTCGTGGAGGGCCTCACTATCCCTGAGGAGGAGTTGGGGAGTGCGTTGGGGGTTGGTGGGGAACTTGGGAGGATGAGAGGGCAAGGGAATGGGGGGATGGATATGTAAATATGAGTAGTAATTAAAGAATTAAAAAAATAAGATAACCCATTGGGGTTATGCAGGCTTGCGCTCCCACCAGCAATGGCAGAATGTTCTGCTTACTCCACATCCTTGCCAGCAGGAGCTGTCATTGGTGTTTTTGATCTTGACCATTCTGATGTGGAGGGGTATATAAGATGAAATCTCATAACAGCTTTGATTTGCATTTCCCTGATGGCTAAGGATGTTGACCATTTCTTTAGCGTTTCTCAGACATTTGAGTTTTCTCTTTTGAGAATTCTATTTAGATTTGTACCCCATTTTTAATCGGGCTATTTGTTTTCTTGATACCTCGTAATTTTAGTTCTTTATCTATTTTTTATATTAGTCCTATATCAGATGTGTATCTGGTAAAAGAAAATTTCCTATTCTGTAATTTGTATTAGGTTGATATTAAAAATTAACCAGTACACACACAAAGAGAAAAAGGAAAGCTGGGGGAGTAAGTGTATTGCCAAGATTGTGAACAATTCTTTATCACCAAAACCAATGGAGAAAAGGTAGCCTGGGAAGATTCCATTGGAAAACCTGTATCATATTTTAAGAATTGAGTTTGGAGCCAGGTGGTGATGGCACATGCCTTTAATTTCAGCACCCAGGAGGCAGAAGTAGGTGGATCTCTGTGAGTTCGAGGCCAGCCTGGTCTATAGAATGAGCTCCAGAACAGGTTCCAAAGCTACACAGAGAAACTCTGTCTTGAAAAACAAACAAACAGGAACTAAGTCTGGATCAATGCTTAATGCTACAAACTAAGGAAGGAATTAATTTACTAATTTGAGAACTTAAGTCGTAACATTCAAGGGTAAAGCCATGAAGCTTGAAAGAATAAAAGCCAAGATTTTTCTTGGGTGCAGGGAAATACTTCTTTAAATAGAGTTAAGTGCCACAAAGAAATTTTAATTAACTAGATGACAACACAATAAGGATTTCTAATAAGTTAATTCTCCAAGAGAGTTGAGAAACTGAGAGAAGTATTTTCAACACTTCAAACCAATGAGGGGCAGGACAGATGGCTCAGTAGTTAGGAGCACTTCCTGCTCTTGTAGAGGAATGGGATTTAGTTTCCGGAATCACAGCAGGAAGCTCAAAAACACTTGTAAGCTCACAGTCCCAGGGGATCTGATGCCATCTTCTGTCCTCCCCAGACATTTGCACACACATGTACACCCAGGCACACACACACACACACACACACACACACACACACACACACACACATATGCATGTAAAATTAAAAACAGCGTCTTGGGCTGCATAGTATAGTTCAGTAGCAGAACACTTGCTAGGGATACAATAAACAAAGCCTTCTTAGCCCCCGAGGCACACTTCAGTTCCTTTTTCCTGATTCATTTTTCTTCACACTCCTCATCCCATTCTGATATACTCTATCTTCTTGTCTTGCTACTCTGGAATGTGTATTATTCATCATTCTAGTTCCAGAAACACCTATAAAATACTAGGTTCGGCAAACATTATTGAATGAATAAGTACATGAATGAATGAATTTAAAGTTTTTCTAGCCTAGTAGGCATGATGGTACATGAGCACGATTATAAAGTCCCAGCTACTTGAAAGTCCAGGCCCTTGAGCTTGAGTCTAGCCTGGGGAACATTTTAGCATTTACTGATATCTCATCTCCAAGTGTATATCCCACAGTATTTGACCTCTCGCTAACCAAATTCTAGACCAAATGAAATTGACAGCTATCACACAGCCCTGGTGATTTCTAGCCGATTCCTTGTGAAAGAAACATGCTGCAAGTGTCTTCCCCTCCCGGGGGCTGTGTGGTTGCCCCAGAAACTGGAAAGTATGTTTTTGAAACTTGAAAGTAAAATGCAGTCTCTGAATTCATTTCCTGTTTCTCTCCCATCCCCGGCATAAGCCCATTGCCAGTTATGAGGATATTAAAAGCTAAGAGCTAAGTAATGTTCATGGATTAAAACTCTATTTTTCCATTGTATTTTGTCTTTAAGAGTTTAAGTGACATATATCATTAATATTCCACTTAGAAAAAAAGTTAAAAGACAAAAGACCAGATTCTATTCACTCTGCATTCTTACTCTTGTTGGGAAATCTCTCCCCTTACGTGAGAAAAGCTTAAATGGTATGAAACTTACAAAACTAATTGCTTTATCAGTAAATGGGTATGCTTTCCAGGAATCAGAGACACAGATTTGTTATTCAGTATCCACGGCGGGGGGGGGGGGGGACGTTTGCAATATGATAGGCTGCTTCACTAAAATGAAGGGGACCAAAAGTAGTATTTACACAATGACATAAAGTGTTTAGCATGAGCCCTGGCAGCAAGGTGGGGGAGGGAAGGGCTGTGACTCTTATTGCTGATAATTCCCATTAAACCTGTGGTTTATGGTCATTTTTACTATATCAGGCTTGGAAACTTTGCCACAGTTTAAAGATTTCATAAACTATCCGCTCAAAAGAACAGAAGTTTCCAGAAGCTCGTAATGATTGGGGAAATGTGAATGACCAAGTAGCTAAAAATTTTTTTTAAATCAATTGGTTTCATTAAGTACTTTGTTCAAACACTGAAGTTTCAATGTTTTTATAGGTCATGAGCTTTTAACAAATGCATCAGGTGAGAGGAAAAGTTTTCAGCTTTTAATCATCTTCCCTGTGCATATTTCCTGACTTCTCTTTGAGTTCCAATCATAGACTCCCCTTGAATCTGTTTATGGTGCTCTGTTTTATCAAGTCAAATGCCATAAGTGAGGTGTCTTCAGCATTTCCAATAACTGTTAGGATCTTAAAAGCAATGTGATGTGGTGTGTGTGTGTGTGTGTGTGTGTGTGTGTGTGTGTGTGTGTGTCACACGTGCTTTAAAGAAAAAATCCTGAAGTTTTCACATATCACTGAGTTCAGGAATACTAAAAACCTAGCTGGGGGGAGAATCTTAGAATGCCTGAATCTTTTAGTGGGAAAAAATCTTTGAATTTTAATGTTAACTACTTCATTATTAGTATGGATGTGTGTGCACTTATGTATGTGTAAACATGGATATGTGTGTGCCTGTGTGTGGAGGCCAGAAGTTGATACCATCTAAATAACACATCACATCACCCCTTGTCCTGGTTCAGAACTTCATGTGGTCTCCTGTTACCGACACCAAGTCTTAGCTCTTCATCGTCATGTATAAAGTTCCTCACAATTGTCTGGTCCCAGTCTCTCCCCTCAGCCCCTCCACCATCACTGTATCCGCTTTGAGAATTCTGAGTTAGTCCCAGGAAATGATTCAGGTCACTTTTCTCCAAAGTTACTGACATTGCTTATCCACCTGGCAATAAATGGCTTTAATTATTGGGAAATCTCTACTCATCCTTTAATAGCAATCCAAATGTCAATTCTTCAATTCTATGTTTTTGAAACATTTGGGGATAAGGTCAACACACTTTGTCCCTTGTAATAATGACTGCTGCTTCCTAGTCCTACTCTCCAGTGTAGATAATGGGGCCACGAATAACCTGCCTTGACCATCCCATCAGCTGAGTCCTGACAAACCCTCCCAGATCCTCACATGGTTCCCACTTTCCTTGGAAGGAAAAACAGCACAATTTGGAGTTGGTTAGTCAATATAAAAGGACAAATAAGAATAACATGGTTTTTCGATTACCTAGTGTTGGGTTTTGCCTTGCATTATAAGTTTTCATTAAGCATCACTTTTTTGAGGTACAACTCAGTAAATGATGAGATGTTAATTAGGGATCGAGATCACCCAAGGAGTGGGTTGCCATCTGCTAATTATCCAGCGAGTGCTGGCCTCCTATGGGCAGTAAGTCATCAACCCAACAGTCATTAGTTTCATCGGTTTTAGCAAGTAGGTTCTGGCTAATGGCTAAAAACTGGTTAAATAGGATGTTCTCTGACAGCAGCCATAGGAATAGTAAGAAAATAATGGGTCACTCCCTTAGGCAAAAAATAATTAGTAATAAGGGGCTGTCCAGGTTCAATTAAGTACTGATTTGCTAACACAGTGAGCAATACATCAGAATACAGAGAATACAAGTCAGGACAGATGCAAAGTATAATGAAGCCTAAACAAAAGGACACCAGTAGCTTTTCTCTTTTTTTTTTTTCTGTTTAGTTCAACATCAAAGCCTTTGTCAATCAAAATTGCACCTACCTGAAAGAATAACAGCGAAAATGTCCCCCTTTCTTAAGAGGTAAATCATTAGAACTGTAGAGAGATTGAAAATTCATAGGTTTATGACTGATTCTAAAACTATTTTATCAATGATATACACCTAATAAAGACTGGATCAGGAAGCATGCTAAAGAATTGGAAATTTCTGGGTACTAAAGCCTTTCACATATATACCCCCAGGTAAGAGATCCATGGTGGTCTCTAACACACTAGATAGCCAAAGCCGGCCTTGAACTTCTGATCCTCTTACCTGAACCTTTCAATTATTGGTATCATAGACATGAGCCACCAAATCTGGCTTCCAACTAAGATTGTAAGAATAACAAAGGTGACAAGAGGCAATAACTGCTGTAGATATCTTATAGCAAAACATGAATAAACAGAATTTATAAAGAACTCATTAGAAGATTACCTAGAAAGCTAGTTGAAGAACAGGTAACTCACATGGGAAAGCACTGGATTAATTATTGTATCAGCCAATTTTCTGTCACTCTAATCAAATACCCTGCATAAGCTACTTGTAAAAGAAAGTGCAGTTTAACTCAGCTCATGAGTTCTGGAAATGCAAGTTGGAGATCTGGAGACTCTATTGCCCTGAGTTTTGAGTATAGTTAACACATTGTGGTGAGAGTTCAAGTCATAGCAAGTGCTCGCCTTTCAAGCAAGGAGGGAGACACTTAGATCAAGAGCGAGAATAACAGCAACAGGGAGAGAGAGACCAGGGTCACACAACTCCTATAAGAGCATGTTTTCGGTATCCCTGGGCTTTCCCTCAGGTCACACCTCTGTGAGGTCCACAGCACCTGTCTGCCAGCACTGGCCCCTAGGGACTAAGCCATTATATGTGGACCTTGCCAGAGAAGCATCTAAACCACAGCTCTGAGAAATAACTAAGGGAATCAAACAGGAACTGGGAAATCTGAGTTAAAATGTGAAGCTACTGTTTCATGTCCCTTAGACTAACAAAACCATATGCCTCACACAGTTCTGACAAGAACAACTCCACTAATGGGGCAGCTGTAAATGGAGAAGGGCATGTGCAGTTTCTGGAAAGGACAACACTCTCCTCTCTCTGATCCTCCAACTGGGGAAGACTTGGGAATGAATATTCATTGCAAGATCATTTATATGAAAAGATAATGACCACTAGACCAGCCCATAATTTACTTACTTGCCTCATAAGAGAATTTGACAAACCAAGATTCTCACTGAGTTCTCCTCAAAGAATGGAAAGTCTGAGTTATGATTAGCCCCTCTGCTCTGGATAGGACAAAATGACTACATATTGTGCGTGCGTGCGTGTGTGCGTGCGTGCGTGCGTGCGTGCGTGCGTGTGTGTGTGTGTAAGCATTTAATTGGGGACTTGCCTCTAGTTTTAGAGGGTTAGTCCATGAACATCATGGTAGGATGAAGACAGACATAGAGCTGGAGCAGTAGCTGGGAGCTTTGCTTCCTGATCCATAGACAGCAGACACAGAGACAGACTGAGACTAGCGTGGGCTTTGGAAACCTCAAAGCCCACTCACAATGATATATATCCCCAACAAGGTGACACTTACTCCAATGAGGCTACACTTTTTAATCCTTCCCAAACAGTTCCACGAACTGGGGAGCAAGCATTCTAATATATGAGTCTATAGGGGTCATTCTCATTCAAACCACCACACCTTTAATAGAAAATTTTGTAGTTATATAGAAAATTTTGTATATATATATATATATATATATATATATATATATATATATTACATTGAGATGACTTGCTGATCTTATTAAAATTTATAGTTTTCCTTATATTCGTGAGGTGACTGTGTGAGAGAGAAACAGAGGCATAGAGACAGAGACAAGAGAGAGAATTAGGTACTATCCTCTTCCTGCATGTGAAGTCCACCATAGCATTTCTCAGATTCCCCCATGATGTTCTTTTACAACTGAACTCATGTCCATTGATCCATGTTCCCCATACCTAATCCCTTGCAACAGCCAATCTCTTCACCATTTGTAAAGAATGGAGAAGAATGTTCAGTCATTTCAAGAATGTGCCACAAATGGAGTCATATAGTATCTAACTTCTAAAGCCTGTTATTTTTCCCATTCATTATAATTTTCTGGACATTCATAAAATCTGCAGCCATCAAATTATTGCTCTTTCTTACTGATGGATTTTGTTGCTGAGTTTTCCAGGCGTTTGGTTAGCCAATCTCCTGCTTGAAGGAGCTAATTCATATATTTGATAAAGCTAATTTCACCATATGTGGGCAGGTTTTTGTGTGAACATAATTTTTACATCTCTGGGATAATTGAACAAAAAATGAAACAAGAGATGACACTGAGTTTCTATTGTTACATTACAAAAATTATTAGACCCAAGGGCAAAGAGGTTGGGTCAGCTGCTAAAATGCTTGCATTCAAGAATGAGTACTTTTAGATTCCAAACTTACATGCAAAAAGCCAAGTGTGGAGGTATGTTCTGAAATCCTGGTACTCATATGAAGGTCCCTGCCAGTCTGCCACAAATGATGAGTTCAGTGAGAAATGTCTCCTCAGAAAAAATGCAGAGATCAAGTGAGAAAGACGTCTGATGGTGATCTCTGATCTCAGTGAGAACACAAACACATGTTCACACATAGCTACACACACAGAGACACGCACACACATGTGCACATGCACATACACACAAAATTTAAGTTGAGACAAACAGAATGCTGAAGAATATGAGAGATTAATCCAGATTAATTTGGATTTGAAGCCCTTTCCCTGCACTGGAGTTTCTGTGCTTTTACTGAGCGCTTCCAGCATGAGGGCACTAGTCAGCAATGTGTCCAGACTTATTAAGTCCCTACAATAAATATGAGAGCAGAACTGAGACAGATTCCAATTCCTGCCCATAATCAGACACCAAATGTGCAAGCAAGGGTTGAAATCCAGAAGAGCCAAATCCAGAACCCCTCTTAACCATGCCCCTTTCCCCCTTGATACTTCAGAAGGCCTAGACATCTCTATCAAACCCACTCATGTCCTTACCAAAATGAACACAAATGAAAGATGATGCAGGAAATACTAAGTATAGTGCCTGAAACTCTGTAAATCCTCAGCAACTCAAAGCTACTCTTCGGGGTACTGTCTTTTTTTTCCTTTCAGTGGAGTTCATTCAGTATTAAGAAGAGAAGGGTAAGGTGAGTGATGCAAAAATAGAACAAACTCTGTCCCAACCCTGATAAGGACAAGTATGTTCGGTGTCTGACATCTCAATACCTCAAGGTTTTAGATTTATAGGTGTTCATGTTCTTTTCTCTAGAACACTTTGCCCGATCCATCAAAACTGGTGGCAGATTAACTGAGTGTGAATGATCTATAACAAACAGAATATGAGCTATGAACTAGAAGCAAAGGCAAGGTATAAATAGCTAAAGTGTAAAGAACACTCAGGTGGTGTTATGTGCTTTTCAATGCAGCCCTGGGGGCGGGGGATAATGTACCCCTATTGGCTAGTCTCTCTCATTTCTGAGATGGAATGTTTGACCTATAGCAATTTAGTGTCTGTCTCTGTGTGTACAGCTATCACAGGTCAGGATGCTAAGCTTCAGTTTTAGATACAACAACATTGTAAGCACATAAACGTAGTCCCAAACTAAGTTTCCTCCTGATTTGTAAAAATTGGGTGGAATTTTCTGATTTGCACATATCAAAACCACTCATGTCTCATTTTTAAAAAATGACCAATTTAAAAAATAATTTGACAAAATCTCCTAAAGTTGAGATGTGCACGCTCAACTGTCCAGCATTTTCCTCTTTTATATATATATATATTTGAATTAGAAACAAGATTGAATTACATGACAATCCCAGTTCCCTTCTCCCTCCCTTCCTCTCCTACCACCCCCCAACTAAAATCCTACCTATCATATGTCCTTTCTTCTAATCTACACCTGACTCAAAATTTCTGCTTCCTCATGACCTCTGCATCCTTCCTTTTCTTCCCTTCTTACTCTCGTAGCTTCCTCCCCCTCTTCCCATGTTCTCAATTTGCTCAGGGGATGGTGACCCTTTCCCCTTCTCCAGGAGACAAAGTTTGTCTCTTTTAGGATCTTCCTTGCTTACTAGTTTCTCTGGCAGTGTGGATTGTAGGATGGTAATCCCTTACTCTATATCTAAAATCCACATGAGTGAGTACATACCATGTTTGTCTTTTTGTGATTGGTTTACCTAGCTCAGGATGGTTTCTTTGAGTTCCATCCATTTCCCTGCAAATTTCAAGATTCCATTGCTTTTTTTCTGCTGAGTAGTACTCCATTGTGTAAATGTACCACATTTCCTCCATCCATTCTTTGGTTGAGGGGCATCTAGGCTGCTTCCACTTTCTGGCTATTACAAATAGTGCCAGCATTTTCCTCTTGATTTTGACTATTGGTTCTGAAATCAACACTCAGAATCTTCCCTTCACAACCCAAGCACTGCTGTTTCTGAAAAGAACTGCCATTCCATAAATAAATATGTCCTAGAGTCAATCAATATCCAACAGTGTGTGTGTGTGTGTGTGTGTGTGTGTGTGTGTGTGTGTGTGTGTGTGTGTGTGTACTTTAAGGGCCCTCTGAGTGCTGGAGCAGAAGTTTCTTTGCAATGGCATCACAGGTGAATTTCTCTATTCAGATGATGTTTCAAAGGGCACTGCTCATTGAAATCCTCTATGTAAACACTCCAGAACCTTTTTCCTAAAGAGTTGAATCTAGAATTATCATCCGATGCAAAGGTCCCAGAGAAGGAGCCTACTGTGTGTATGAGGATCAGTGAGGAGGTTGGAGTGGCCTGCATAGAGTAAGTGAGGGATGAAGATAAGAATCTGGGAATGGAAGGGTTTGACCTCTTGCCCTGAGGGAGGCAAGACGCACTGGAGGAATTGTGGGCATATGAGTGGCATGCCCCAACTAGGATTGAACAGGTCATTTGAGCTGCTGGGCTGTGAATACAGCATAAGAGGCAGTAGGGAAACCAAAAGTAGTATATAGGACCTTTTATAATTGCTTAAGCAAAAAAGGATTGCCTTTGTAGAAGCCTGATAACAAAAACAGTGATAAGAGGGTGGATTCTGTCTATATTTTGAAGAAGGACCACAAGATTCACTGGTTAAACGGGGTGGCAGATTGGGAGAGAGAACTGAGAAGGAGGTTGGTGTGATGAGCACAAGTCCAGAGTTACTATTGACTACGGTGACACTGACCACAGGAAACACAGACGCATGGGACACACGTGGAACCTTGGCTTTGAACTTGTTAAATCTGAGATGTTCTTATGCATTAAAGGAGATGTGTCTAATATACAAATGATATATGATTCTGGAGTTCAAGGGGAGGTCTGGATTACAGATGGAAACTGAGGTGTCCTCATTATGTAGGTGATGGGGGAGGTCCTTCTGGGTATGTGTTTGTCTTATTGGTTGATGAATAAAGCACTGTTGGCCAATAGGGAAGCAAGATAGGTGGGACTAGGAGTGGAGGAGGATTCTGGGAAATGTAGTAAGGGGAGTCGCCATGTGATCCCTGGATGAGAGGATGCATGCTGCTGGCTTCCTCAACAAGTCTTTATAAAATATATAGATTAGTAGTTATGGTTGATACTTAAGACAGAGCTAGCAAATACTAGCAAATACAATGACTAGAAATCCTAGTCATTGGCCACCAGTATTGTAACTAATATTAATCTCTGTGTGTTATTTGGAGGCCCTAAA
The DNA here is from genome assembly GCF_003668045.3 of Cricetulus griseus. Taxonomy (NCBI): domain Eukaryota; kingdom Metazoa; phylum Chordata; class Mammalia; order Rodentia; family Cricetidae; genus Cricetulus; species Cricetulus griseus. The sequence goes on along the minus strand of NC_048598.1, from coordinate 17,256,352 downwards.
GTGGAGGCAGAACTTGGGCAGCTGGCAGAAAGAGTTATCGTTACATGTAGGTGTCATTTAAAGTCATGAGGCTGCATGAGGTCATCCAGATAATTAGTTGAGATAAAAAAGAAAAAGGGATAGAAAGCCTAACCTGAGCCTTTGGAACAGATACATGTGAAACAGACATGCGTATGTATTTGACACATACTACACATATATATATAGTCCTGCTTGTCTCTGTTCCTGTAATTTAACTTTATACTTATCTAGCTCTATATGCAACTTAAATTAAACTGTGCTAAGACTCATTTCTAAATTGCTATGTATCTTGAAATGATGGTAAACATTCAAAGTCATAAAGGTCTAATTTAACTATACTTGAAATATAAGCTAAGTCTATACAACATAAATTTAACTCATGTGTTTTTAAATGATGAAAGTTCAAAATCATAAGGGTCTATTTCAAGCTAACAAAATAGTTATACCACTCAGTCCATCCTGTAAGCTGTTTACAAAGGTACAGCTTTTATTACAAAAAGGGATTTTTCTCTACTAAAGGCAAACTTAACTGCTGAGATACTAAACAGACAGCCCTCAAATGCTCAGAGATCTAGAGAATATGGCATTTAAAATGTTTTGTTAAAAAGGTTTTTATAACAGAGAGATAGGCCAGCTGCTGGCTCCACCCCATTTCCTCCAAGAAGACTGATGGGCACTGAAGAAATTTCATCTCGAGTCAGTGACAACGCTGGTCACTGAGCAACCCTGCCCTTCACCTCAACTGCTACAAGGTACTCCAGACTGTGGACAAGAGGACAGTGGAATCGACTTTCCCCACGTTGCTTAGGCCAATGGTAGGTGAGTCTTCCTATAGTCTATAATCCACAGGTCACATGTTATGAGCAAGAAGGCAGGTGTTCTGCAGCCCGCTACTATGGATAGAGGACCTTGGGGATGGCTGTCCATGCAGCCTGCTGGTAAGTCTCTGTTATTCTTTAATCATTGATTCAGGTAAAATCTTATCCTTCTCAAGAACTCTGATTCGTTTGACGACTAGTAGTCTTGCCAGCTTAAAGCAAAACAGATTCCAGGAACAGGAATTTTAGGGTTTATCTATGTGAAGATAGGAAAGTGTAAGATGTATGAAGGTCTGAGAATGTAGTTACAAAGGTCTGAGGATGGAAAGGTCTAACACGGTGGATAAATACAAGTTATGAAGGTCTGAGAATGGAAGATCTAAGATGGTAATGTAAAGTATATGAATTAAAGTTATAAAGGTCTGAGGATAAAAAAGGCTTAAGTGATGATAAAGTGAGTTGAGACATTAAAAAGAATGAAATATGTTCCTGATTTCTCTGTTTCTCATGCTACTGTTCATAGTAAAGTTCAACAATACCACTATATGATCATAACTACAAGGTCAAGATTAAGATGCTTTTCATTGTCCTCAAAAATATCTGTCAATCTTAAAATATTAATGCTTTCAGCCAAGTTGCTTCTAATATGAATATGCTGCTAATGTGTCTAATACTTATGTTTCCACAGACTCTAAGGATTATTGTAAGTTCCAGAGAGCTGGATTGGATCCAAACAAACAGGTCTAAGAGGCATCAGGGAGTTCCATACAGCCTGAACTGAAATGAAACAGCCAGCTACCCCAGGACGTGGCAGCACCCCAACCTTCTTGGGTCCCCCAAAGATGGTCAATGCCCCCTACATCAGCAGGAAGCAGTCTTAAGAATTCAATGCCCTTATTCCTTACCCTGCCATGTCTAACACCCCACCTTTTTTTAATAATAAGTAGAGGTGGGAATGAAAGGTTCAGGCCCTGCCCCCTGACAATACTCAGGGCATGTGCAAGAAAACGTGCTACGTCATCACCATGTCACCCGTCACCCATGATGACTCTGGACATGCATAGAACCTCAGTGCACATGCGCAATCTTCCCTAAAAAGCTCCAACTTCTCTTTCTACTCTCTCTACTTTCTCTGTTTCTTCTTGGCTGTCTATGGCGACCAGCCATGGCGGTCAGCCATTACCCCTGTTCCTCCTCTCTCTTAGTCTCCCTACTCTGCCAGGCCCATATAATAAACTAGTCAATATGTCTCAAAAAAAGGATAATATGTAACTATCTTTTAATAATTGTGCTATTATTGCTCAAGACATTGAATATGTATTGACTAAGCACTTAATAAATGAATTGACATATAAGCGAATTAATGAATGAGTATTGTCTTCTATATGAATTTTCACCTGAAAAATTCAAACACTTTTTATAAGAGTTTATAAACTACTGTATACATTTATCTTTATTTATACTAATATAAAAGACTAGTTTTATTTTAAGTATTCTGATTTAATAAACTTTTAATCATGTACTAATTGGAACTAATAAAAATCCACACTTGGGGAAAAGAGAAAATGATATGTTGGAGCTGGAGGACCATATCAAAATAAGAAATAAGTAGCATTTCTAAATGTCACAAAGAGTTTAAAATGGGGATAAAGTACCTACGAAGATGGCTTATCCTACAAAGTGCTTGTGGCACAAGCATGAGGACCTGAGTTAGAGCTCTAAGAGCCACAGGAAAAGCCAGGTACTGATGGGGAATATTCTTCTGTGTGTGTTTCCTCTTATTGGTTAATGAATAAAACACTGATTGGCTGATTGACCAGGCAGGAAGTGAAGTAGCTGGGCAGAATCAGAACATAAGAAGGGACAAACAAGAAATGGCTCTCTTCTCCCTTCACTGCCAAGATGCTAAACAGTAGAGATGTAGGATGCCAGAGGAGTAAGAGGTCTTTGGACCTTTCTCTGGTAAGATAAGACCACAAGGAAAGACTTAGATTTATAGAAATGGATTTATAATTAAGACAAAGCTAGCCAATAAGAAACCATAGCCAACAGCCAACAGTTTTATAACTATATAGCATCTGTGTGCTTCTTTGGGGCAGAGAAGGGCAGCAGGACCTAACCAAGCCAAAACTTCATGTTACAAGGTACAATGACATGCATTTGCAGTCTTGCTCCAGGGAGGTGGAAACATGACCATACCTGGAATTTGATGGCCAGTCAGCCTTAAATCAGTATATACCAGGTGCCAATGAGATTTCTGTATCAAGAACAAGGTGGATGGGATAGAGAGATGGTTTGGCGGTTAAGAGCACATACTGTTCTTACAGAGGACCTGAGTTTGGCACCCACACTGTATATCTGACAGCCTCCAGGAACTCCAGCTACAGAGGATTCAAGACCCTCTTCAGGCCCCTGCAGGTACACTCACTTTGTGCACAGACATACATGCAAGCAAAATATTTATACATATAAAAATAAATAAACACATAAATATTTTAAGAAATATCTCTAACTAAATAACTGTGAACCCCTAAAACTAAATGAAAATGGGAAATGTGGCTGTAAATAGACAATGGCCAGATAAGAAAGTTACAAATACTGCTGATGGAAATAAAATAGGAAAATGAGCCAACACCAAACGTGAGAGGATAAAGATACAGGTGAAACTTGTCTTAGCTCAGGGAAGAGAATAATGGATTATGGATGTAGATTCAAGAACATTGCTTTAAAGATGATCAGAAATGTATGCTGTGTTGGTTTTTATTCAGTGAAATATATGCCTGATGCAAGTCAAATGGAATGAATAGAAGAACAGATTTGTAAAGAATGGTGAATATATTCAACAGATTGTACAAATAATAGTGTAGGCTGGAAGGCATCACTGAGAGTTCATGTGATCAGAGATAATGAAATCATAATGGCATCCATTTAAAGAATGGTATGAATTTTTCTTGGAAATTCTTAGCAATGTGGGTGTAGGAGCAGAGAAGACAACCGTGTGGCCTCTTTCTCAAGATTGGGGATCAAGCCCAGGAGAGTGATCAAAGGAATAAGAAAATGGCTGGATTAGCCACTGGATGCAAAAAAAAAGGGGGGGGCATTTACTATGTGGAAGATGAAAGGAAGATGAAACAGTATAGAATTGAAATCAGTATCAACTTGATGAGAAGATAGGGTGGAAATTTGGTAGATCATCATACGGTTCAGATTTTCAGCAATGGAAATGTTTGGGGCAATGGGAGTATTCAGGGAGTCTTCAGGTAGGTTTCATCTCAGTGAAGATGAGGATTTACAGAGCCTAAGAGTTTAAAATACCCACAAGTGTACTTGCTAAGTCAATTGTTTCCCATATTCACAAGTGTAACAGTAAGACCAGAGTGATGGAGGGGACTATTGATGGAACAGAAACCTGGTTTAAAAAAAAAAGTGGAGACCAGGAAGATCAAGCTATTGGAGTGCCTACACAGAGAAGTCTGTGATGTTCAATGTAGAAGGTGGGTAAGACATTAAGTTATTAATCTCAGACATCACAGGGGATCCCCTGTAAGGTTGTTCATAACCAAATCATGCTAAGGTCCAGGTTTCTATCAGAAACCAAATGACCTCCCCATCTTTCAAACTGGAAGATGCTTTTATGTCTTTCAAATGGTACACAGCCCATGGGGACAATGAAGGGACTGGAAACCAGGCTTCCAGTGAAATCTACAGTGTGTGAAACACTGCTGAGAGCTTTACAACAGTTTCCAAGATGCAAATCTCACACTAGTCACCCTATAACGGTTATTATCATCCCTGCTTAAAAAACAAACAAACAAACAAACAAACAAACAAAACAAGGAAGCCAAAGATCCTGAAATTCAAGCGATTCCTAATGGTTATCAGAGGTTAAGTGATGCAGCTGGACTTAGAATCAGGATATTTTTACTCCAAAGACTGGAAATTTTGCCACTATGAAGTATAAAATGTATCCAGTTTAAGAGTGGCTATCCCTCAGTGCCTACATTTACACCCAGGCTCTGGTTCATTTAAGACAACCTGTGTGGTCCCATTTCCTTAACAAAAGTGATTGGCTCAGGACTTGGCATGTGACTCAGTGGAGGTCAAACAAACATTCAGATTCAACCACAGGATACTTATACACTACTGGATGACATTAAGATAGGAAATGTTTCCAAAGCTATTGAAAGACACCACAGTGACATCAGGAAAAAAGCCTTCGTTGAGACCAGAGTCAAACCAACGAGAGACACTGAGGAAAGAAGGAGGGAAGAGAGGCTCAGGTCCAGAGTTTCTGAGTGAAGGATTAGACTTTGCTGAATCTATGTCTGTTCCGTTACAAGAACCAGTAAGTTCTCTATTTTGCTTAAGGAGGTTTGGCTTAGAGTTCCTAAGTCAATACCAAAATATGAACTGTAAGAGTTTGCAAGCCAACCAAGGCCTTGAGAAAATATTCTTCCTTGGGTCCACACTTCTCATTCAGTGTCTCATTCTTAGTTCTCTACCTATCCTGACAATGTCCAAACATTCTCTGTGTGGCTGCCATGGCTGCTTTCTCCAGCCGTGAATCATGTTGTAGTGTAGTTTCCATTATGAGAAATTAAGAATGTGGGGACAGATGAGCCTCAAAGAGGTGACTAGGGCTCTGCCTTCAGACATAAACTAATCCTTTCATGTAATGAACGGGCTATTTCAAGAGTGGGTCTGACATGAAACCAGCCTGGCAAGAGCCGTCCAGTATCCCTATTTCTAGCCATGTGATCTACTGTGCCATCTGAGGACTTTACCAGAAGGAAAGTCACAACCACATGTGGTCCCTTGGTCTTGGACTAAACCATGAATAACAATATTTGTTTTTTCCTGATTCTTACCTACTGGGTCCTGTGATATTATTATCAATAGAAAATGAGCTAAGGCAGTAGTCCCACCCTTTGTTTCAGGACTGGAATATTACACAAGGCATACTCAGCTTGCCCTATGGTCAGGCCTCCCCCTAGTCTCCTGAATGCCTTAAAAATAATCCAAGATTAACTTAATAGTTTCTCTTTGGTCCCAAGCTGACATCTTGTGAGAGATTCTAATCTTTAAAAATCTGACTTTATCATACAGACTTAGACAAACTTTGAAGAAGGAGACAGGGAGGAGGAGGAGAAGGGGAAAGGGACAGGGATAGGGAGGAGAAGGGAAGAGGAAGAAGCCAATCCACAAATTAAAGAGGGTAGCACTTAGCTTCTCTTGAGGAGGCAAATGACAACACATACTCTGCCAGTCTTAGTTAACAGGGACAGGGGAAGAAAAGAAAAATAAATGGTAATTTCTCCAAAATAATGATGTATTTTGAATTTTTCTTTATTTTTTGAGAATTCCATGCACGTGTAAAATGGTATATCATGTGTACCCATTTTCTCTCTCTAGTTCTCCTTGTTTCCCTCAACATTCCCCTTCTTGGCTTCATATTTTTTAAATAATCCATTAAGTCCCATCCCTGCCACACATGTTGTGCATGGGAAGTATGGGAAACCTACCAGTTCTGTTTTAGGAACATTCCTAAAACAGAAAGACACTCCCTACCCCGCCCCAGTAACTGTCCACTGCCCGCAGCTCCTTAGTTAAGGGTAGAGCCTGGAGATCTACATCATCTATGCCAGCATCTTTGCTGGCCTGATCCTGTGTAGGCAACCACAGCTGTTGTGAGTTTATAATTGCAATGGCTATATCATGTCCCAAAGACAGCATTTCACAGCTCACCATAGGGTTAGGGTTAGGGTTAGGGTTAGGGTTAGGGTTAGGGTTAGGGTTAGGGTTAGGGTTAGGGTTAGGGTTAGGGTAAGGGTTAGGATTAGGGTTAGGGTTAGGGTTAGGGTTAGGGTTAGGGTTAGGGTTAGGGTTAGGGTTAGGGTTAGGGTAAAGGTCATCTGTGATGTGGTAGTAATGGGCTTAACACAGATATACTATTTAGGTCTGACTGCTCTCACTCTCAGCACTTTGCCCAGTTATTCATCCACCCACTGAGAGTTGCCCATTGCAAAAATAAGCTTTACAGATATTCTCTTTCTTCTCCTCCTCTTCCTCCACCCCCTCTTCCTTTCTTTCATTTTTTTTGTGTTTTCTTTTTGTTATACTGGGGTGGAAGCTTGGCAAACACTAGGCAAGTGCCCTGCCACAGAGCTGTGTCTTCAGTCCTATAATCTGTAAAACATGTTAGGCGGTCTGAGCAGGTAGGCTGTGCCCTAGCTGTTTAATTCATAGAATAATAAACATAGACACTCACCAGAAATTTCGCTAGAGTAAAATGGAGTAATTGAGCCAAACATTCATCCAACCTTTAGAAATCCAAGAACTATGAAAACAGAGTGTTAGGGCTCTGCTGGGCAAGTAAGACACAGAGATTATTTAGTCTTGAGACAGTCAAACTTATTACTATTTTTTCTAAAGCTGCTACTTGACTGGGAGGTGCTGAATGACAGACAGAAGACATTTGCACAAATCCCTCCTTTTAGTTCCCACCTTTTCTTCCCACTTTGACTGCTCACACATTGAGCATCTTTTCCAAATGCCCAGAGACCATCCATCCCTTACTCTACATCTCCAGCCCAACGCCTCACCCATTTATGTAGCCTCGGAAACAAAAATGCAGCACAGGCATCACAAGGGTAACAAATGACAAGGACCCTGAGGCTCTGACACTTAGTGACATAAATATTTATGTACCTAATAAAGAGAGAGACGTTCTGATTCGGTTGATGAGATGCCTGGAAGGAACATCAGGACAAGCTTTCATAAACAGGGATCCCTAGAGCCTCCTGGGAAACAGATGCTGAGGCATGGACCCTGCTGACAGCAGCCTGGGTGAAATAGCCCAGCCACGCTGGAGGTCTGCTGTTTTTACCATCTCTGTGGTTTATAGCTAACAAATGCTTGATACTCTTGAGTTTCCTCACACAATTCGATGAATCATTTCCTCCAACTACAATTCCAAAATGAACATTCTCCTACGCATCGATTTCAGATGGAGGCTTTTGGGGAAGTTCAGCTTCCGGCTATGTTTTGGACCCATACTCCACAGCCTCAGATCTGAGGTCAGAACCCTGAGTTCTGGTCCCTGCCTTGCTTCTTGGTGACCTATGAAAGATCTGGATTTGATGCTTTCTTTCCTGAGGCAACAACAGTATGTCTTCTACTTGAAAGAACATGAGAGCTACAGAAAAGAAAAGAAAAAAATAAGAACCATGTTTGGCTCTCATTGCAATAGATACGTTTTCACATAGCTAATAGTTTTATACAGAAAGAGGGAAGAAAGGAATGAAGTTGACACAGTAGAAACTAGGTGGATCTCAGTGAACATGATGCTTGACTAGCATGCAAAATGCCCTGGATTCATTTCTCAGCACTGCATAAAACTGGTGTGCAAGCCTGTAATCACAGCACTTAGGAGGTAGAGGGAGGAGGATCAGAGTTCAAAATCATTCTTGGTCACATAGACAATTTGAGGCCAGCATGATACCCACTGAGACACTGTCTCAAATAAATAAATAAATAAATAAATAAATAAATAAATAACAATGTATGAGAAGTTGATGAGTGAGGAAAATGTTTCGTAGGTGGGTAAAAAGGGATTTGACAGCTTTGTATTCAGTGTCAGCAGCCAGGTGGAGTAAAGAGGGACACTGGGCTGTTCCCTCTGTCCCTACACACCTTGTGATATGTTAACAACACTAATGTTTCAGTTTCTCCACTCCTGTTCAAAGAGAGGAAACAAGGAGATATGAATGCATGACAGTATGACACTAATGACGTTGGAAGAGACAAAAATCTGCCACAAAAATCATCTGGTGTCATAAAAATGTTTTAAGTTGTCCTTTGAGGGGGGCAGGTGTCTTGTCACATTACACCTGGTTTTATTGGTTCTGGTTTCTTCTGTGTCTCGGCCCTCCTCAACCTGAAGCAGACTCCTCATGCACGTCTATCTGAGTAATCTTGTGGTCTCAGGTGTATCACCCTGGCATCCACACTCAGGCAGAGTGAAGGCAATTAGGATGGCTGAGCAGCCCGCAGAGCTCTGATAAAGGAGACGCATTTGGAAAATGAGGAAGTTGGTAAGCACCCATTATCTAGTCCCACTTGATTCTCACTTCTGAAATAGACACTGATAAGAGGACACATACTCTTTCCCACCAGGACCCGATGCCCCAAATTCTTCTTCGACACAGGACACCAATTTCTTATGACTAATGAAGGCAAGTTGATACAATTTGTCAACCTTGATATAAAAATGTGGAGTGATCAATCAGCAGTCAATAGGGCCAAGGTTTCTTTATTCAGATACACAGCCAAGCGCAGGCCAAAGCTTGCCAGGGCAGCAAGGCAGCCAGGCCAGAGCAATGAGGAGGAAGTAGGGAGAAGGGCAAGAAGAAGGGAAGGTCCACATGTCCTGGTCCCTTAAGAAGCCTTCCTACGTCACCTTAGACTTCCCCTCACCATGCCCTCATGGGCGTGTTCCGGCACACCTGTCCTGGCTACTAGGAGGCGAGGCAACAGTGTCTCCCTACATAAAAATAATTGGAATTCTTGTTTGACATGATCTATTTCTTATATTAATAGTGACACTAGAGCAAGATACCAAACTTTCCTCCAACCCTGTGAAGACTACAAAGATGGGAACTTACGGCTGTGGAGACTTGAATTCCAGAATTTGAAATACTTGTCAAATTAAACCTGAGTCGCACCAGGCTCCAATGAACTCTTCAGGCGATCACTCAGCTCCATTGGAGAGAGGACGCAGATCATCTGGAAGCTTCCCACCATCTCAAAGCCTACCTGGCCTGCCTACGCAGAGGCGCATCAGTCTTCCCCAATCCTAAAACATCATAGCCATGTGACATCCAAGCAGTGAACTCTCATACAACTCTGTTTCAAAAGATAAGCAAGGAACAGAAGAATAAGGAGGCAGGGAGAGAAGCTGGGAATAAAATCACATGAATGGCTCTCTGTGAAATTCAAGAGAAAGGATGCTAATAGCAGTAAAGCGTTGAGTGATAATGGCAATCACTAACATTAATAGGGACATTCTCACAGTCTGGACATGCTAGGGGCACTGTGTCAGCATACAGACAAGCCTTTGCAGCGGGTGGGGTTGGCTCTATTTTACAAGTGAAGTGTTGGAACTCACAAGGATAATAAATTGCTCAAGGTCACTCAGAGCTGGAATTCAAAGTCAGAAAGCCAGAATCCTCATGCCTAGAAGCTTAGCCCTTAGCTTTGTTTTTCCTTTCTTTTTGGCCCAGAGAAGACAAATGGAAGTGACACTGGGATAGTAAACCTCCATTGTTCACAAAATGGGGCATTTCCCTGGCAGCCTTGCCCCCTCTGGGTGGCAAATATTAATTCATACGAGCCTGTCATTTGGGCAAAAAACAATTGCAAATACTGTCCTCAAGAAGGAAAATGTCCTCCTGGAGACTAGGCAGGGCTAACTATACTACACAAGAGTTGGAAACAAAGCAAGCTTGAGGAGCCTCTGCCTCCTCCATTGTCTTAGCAGCCAAGACAGCATTGGAACCACAGGTCTGCAGAGCTGTGGGACACAAACGGTGGCTCTTCTGCTGTCTTGCTTCTAGACAGAGGAAACAAACAAACAGAAACGATGGTGAGAAGTCCTAATGGATGAAAGCAAAGACATGGTCAGCCAGGCTGTGTTCTCAGTCATTCCAAGAGAAGGGAGATGAGGCTGGGCTACATCACAGTGCAGGCTGAAATGAGGAGAGAAGAAAATAGAAGGCTACAGAAGGGAATTGTCCATTAGGGGTCAGGACGCCAGCAGTCCAAGAAGGGGATCCCAAAAGGATCCAAGAGAACACTGGGAAATAATGCAGAAGGAAGTGGCAGATTCAAGAATGAAGAGAAAAGACAGGTCATTGTGGCTGGAATATAGCCCCACAGAGGAAACTGAGCATACCTTCATAGATACCTTCATAGAGTAAAGTCAAGCTTCAAGCACTTAGAAAGGAATACTGTGCTTTTATTTTCACAGCACATGCTAAGCACATGGCAACACTGGCTCATTTCATTCTCAAAATAATGCAATGTGCTGTTGCCACTGAGCCATCTCTCCACCCAAATAACCTGATTTATCAGGGATGCTGGACATCAGGCTACTATACTGAAATCACTGGAATTTCCATATCCTTCATGTGCTAGAAAACACTGAAAAAATTGAGTTTTGTAAAAAACTATAGTATTTATAATAGCATCAAAATTTGTCAAATAATAAACCTAATAATGTTTATGACCTCTACATTAAAGTTTAAAAATTATGGCTAAATGAAATTAGGAAATATCAGTGGTGATACACTGTAGAATTGGTAACTCCATAGGAAACTGATTTTTCATAAACATTGATAAATAAATTTTTTATCTGACATGGAAATTCAAAGAATACAGAACAAATAAGATTCTCACACCCATGCCCCACAAATGCCTGTAATCCTTCAAGGGAATCCACACATCCTTCTGACCTCTATATGCACACAGATGTTGACACATGAACAGAACTACACATAAATAATAGAGAGAGAAGGTATTTTAAAAAGAAAGTATATTTATTTGTATATTGAAAACATCTTTAAGAATAAAGATGCAGGGGGGAAGAGCTTGGTCCTGCTTCAACTTGATATGCCAAGCTTTGCTGATTCCCATCTGATTGGAGATGGAGGAGTGAATGGGGGTTTAGAGGAGGGCTTTAGAAGGGAACCGGAGGAAAGGAGGGAGGGGAAACTGTGATTGGTATGTAAAATAAATTCTTAAAATGATGAATAATAATAAAATAAAGGGGCTGGAGAGATGGCTCAGTAATTAAGAGCATGCACTGTTCTTGTAGAGGACCCAAGTTCGGTTCTCAGCTAAACTCCACCTCCAGGATATGAAATGCCTTCTGCTGGCATTAGTAGACACCTGCACTGATGTACACACACACACACACACACACACACACCTTTAAAGAAAGTAATAAAAATAAGTCTTAAAAATAAGAATGTAAATAAGCAAGCCACTGGGTGAAAAACATGTATGTGGATGAAGGTATCCTTATTTTTTATACTCATGTATGCATATAAAAACACTTATATGACCTGACTTTATATTATCTTTCTAGTACATATCCTCATGCATATCTATGTTCTCATACTCTGCATTTATACATACAAACACACACCCACAAGCTAGCCATAGATATAGATATTCATGCATATATATATATATATATATATATATATATATATACATGTGTTAAGAGACTATACTCACAATTCATGATGAACTCTGGAGTACTTATAAAAATTGTATCTAAGGCAATTTTTTAAAATAAGAAAATATTTGGATAGACATTCAGCAAAACAGAATAATACAAACAGTAAATAATCATATAAAATTTGTTTAAAATCAGTCCTCACTGGGGAAATGCAAATAAAAATCACCATTATACTAGTCTTCACCATCACAATTGCTAAGCTGAAAATGACAGAAAATATCATTGGGGAGTTTGTGAAGCAGCTAACACTCTCCAACATGGTTGTTGTCAATTGGAACTGGTTTAACCACATTGTGAAAATCTTTCCATTGCCTACTTAGCAAAGCTCAAAATAGATCTCATCTGTTAAATCACTATAAAAAAGAGTGCATACATCCATCAAAAGACTATTCATAAAAACTAACCTCAACAAAGCAAAAAAAACTAAACAATCCATGTATCCATCAAAAGGACAAGGGATAATTTGTGATATGATATCCAGTGGGTTGTTGTGCAGACATTAAATAAACCACACAGAAGAACTACTGATATGTGTGTCAGTGCAGATAATTCTCATAGTCGAAAGGTGGGCAAAGTCAGTCACAGGGAACTGTATACACATATGTAACCTTACATAAATCATTTCATTCACTTACTGGTCAAAACAGTGAAGTCAATTGACAGTGATTGAAACCAGACACTATTTACTTGGAAGTGAATGATAATGCCTTGGGAAATGGTAGAAGGGACTATTCGGGGTCCAAAAACCATCTGGCACTTACAACCATGGATTTATCTTCCTACAATTTTCAGAGTCATAGAATGTATAACATAGAAGTGAACATAGCCTACAGGGTTAACTATGGCACAGCACTGTAACACATGTATCATGAGGGTACACAGTGAAAAGAACATGTGCATAAACTCTTGTGAGGAAACAGGAGCATGCTGTATAGTTTCGAATCAAGTTCTCTCTAGCTAACCTAAAATAGTTGTTTGCTTTATAGCTTATTTTGTCTGTTTTTTATCTGGTTAGTTTTGTTGTTTCTCATTTTGTGCACAAGACTGGCTTTGAACTCAAGATCTTCCTGCCTCTGCCATCTTGGGATTGTGGACATACCATGCATAGCTTTCTACCAACTTTCCAAGCTGCTTGCTACAATAAACTCTACAGCACCGATGGTGGATATGTGGGTGGGATTTTCTTCCATGGGTATTGAACATAATCCTTACTCTGATACCTCTCTGCCCCTGAACAGCCGGGTTTGGAGGAGATAGAGGGAAGTCTGAGCAAGCTCTTTTTCTTCTAGGTCTCTTGGGAGTTGCTCTCTGATGAAGCACAGGTTCCCTCTTCTCCTCTAGGAGTATCAAGAATCCTGAGATGAAAGTCTACTTGCAAGTAGGAAGTCTATCTACGGCTTGTGTTCAGTGTTAGTAAGTCACTTTCTCTAGTCGTGCATTTATCAAGTAAAAACTAAATGAATGAACAAGAGAGATTTGAGATAAATTGAGATTTTGAGATAAATTGACCCATTTGAGATAATTGACCATGAAAGCACAACTGAAATCAGGAATGGGTAACTCCTTACTGGATTCCTTTGAAGTCCAAATCATGTGGATCTCCTTGTGAGCCACACTATCCGCTCATTGCTCCATTCTAATGTTAATTGAGAAATGAAAGGCTGAGCATCCTCCAATGTCATCTTATGGCTTGCTGGAAGTGATTCCAGAGGAGCAGGACATCTCTGTGCCATGGGTCCCATTCACTCAGAGAATGCCCTCTGTTCTTGAAGAAGATTCTGTTCTCAGAGAAGAGCTGTGAGCCGGACACTGGTGGCATGTATTCTCAGGGGCAGTGACTGGCTGTCAGAGTTGAGGTAGAAGATGGTTAGCTGTAGTGTAAGGGGAACATAGAATCCAGCTGACCCCATTGGGGAGGTACAGAGCCAAGGCAAGCCTTCCAAATTGAGAACAATCCTAAATATATATGTGCTCAAATGTCCTCCAGTCATTGAGTAGAATTGGTATCAGAAGAGTCACATCCATGGGCATGGTATTGTCATTAATTCAGGATAGCTGTCTGACAGCAGCTCAGTTGAGGGCTATCAGCTATTCGCCACCACACCATGTGAGGAAGTAGAAGCTTCTGTTCTGAAGGAGGGATCTGAACAATGGAATGCAATGCTCACTCTTTCCTGACAGATCAGATCTTGACTACAGGCTGTTCCCAGAAGACCCTGGAAACCTGTCAAGTTGTTCACAGGTGCCTTAGTCATTTGAGGTTCTAAGAAAAAATATGAAATGAGTTCAGTCAATTGTGTTAGTCAGGGTTCACCAAAGGAACAGAACTGATGTGATGAATCTATTAGAGTGACTTACAGGCTGTGGTCCTACTAGTCCAACACTGGCTATCTACCAAGGGAAATTCCAAGAATCCAATAGTTGGTTCAGCAGATGAGGCTGGATATCTCAGCTGGTCTTCAGTCCACTATACATCGGGGTCCTGAAGAAGCAACATTTAATGTCTGTGAATGAATGAACTTTCCAGCAGAAACAGGGGTAAACAGGCAAAGAGCAAAGGCTTCCTTCTTCCCTGTCCTTTGTACAGGCTGCCAGCAGAAGGTGTGGCCCAGATAAAAGGTGTATCTTCCCACCTCAAAAGATCTGGATTTAGGGTGGGTCTTCCCCTCCCCCAATGAGAAATTAAGAAAAATCCCTCACAGTTTTACCTAGCCCCTTGGGTTTTAGTTAGCTCCAGATGTAGTCAAGATGGCAAAAATAGCCATCACATCGACAACTATTTTATATTCAAATGTCAAGAAAGAGTATTAACAAAATCAATTGTATTTTTAATGGTGATAGTATTCTTAAGTTGTATATCTCTATGTAAATACTAAAAGTAATGTATAAATCAGATTATCTTGATTAGCATTCCATTACTAGGTCCAAGGCATCTTAATTAATATATCCCCATGCCACTGCCATACTAAGGTAATGTTTAAAGTATTATTTGTGTTTGTTGGCTTTGTGTATTTGTACATCTGCATATGCGTATGTGCTGTGAGGCTAAGTGAGCATGGAGGCCAAGAGACATTGGATCCCTGAGCTGGAGTTTCAGGCAGTTATAAGCCACCCAACATAGGTACTTGGAACCCAACTTCAGTCCTCTGCAAAAGCCATCCCCTTTTGATATTGTTGAGCTACTCTCCAGCTCCAAGCACACAATGGTTCAGGTTGTTTAATTTATACTCTTCCCTCATCCTCATCTGGATACATCACATGCATCAGAAAGGGACTACTGGCTCTAACATGGTGCATTGATACACAAAAATAGTGACGAAAATAGACATAAATATAACTCAAAATAGCAAAGTAGAAAGGGGCAAGAATTGCAGTGCAGTGATGTTCTGAGACAAATGGAGATTCTGCAACAGCTAATAATGAAGCATGTGAGCAGAAAGCAAAATCATGAATCTATCAAGACAATATCTGTTAGATATTTGTTTCTGGAATGTTGTCTGCTATGCTTTGCCAGATATTGGCAAGAAAACTACTGGAGAATTTTGCATCATCTTCTAAAACAGTCTCCTAACTCATAAAGACAATTAAAATATCCTGAAATGACTGTGTAAGAACGTTCCTCCTCACCAAAGTAATGAGTTCCCTCACTGAAAGCAGAGACCAGAGCCAACAAGCCATCAGTCAACGTTAAGGTTTTTTTTTTGTTTTTTTTTTCCCCCCCGATAAGCGAAAGTGGGGCAAGCTCTGTGATTGCCAGGAATCAGGAGATAAGAGCAAAGCTTGTGAAAAGATGTTCAAAAAGAACACTGAACACAATCAAATTGCTATGGGCACTTTCTTTTTCTTGAAATGAAAACTTGAGCAATGACATGGTCTTTAGCATGGGGAAAGAGACACTATCATAAGTATGTGTGAAAAAAAATCACTTTGCCTTGGGGATGAATGATACCACTCAAGTGCAAAGCTCAAATCAGTACTTGGCAAGTGTGTACTACAGACAGACAGGCACATTCAACTGTTATTAAAATTCAATCTTATTAGAATAATAATAACAGTTACATATTAGATTGGTTTTTAGACTGAAAAATAGGGAGAGTTTCAGTAGCCAACATGAATGGGTAAGCCTTCTAAAAAGAAGCTGTTACCAAATCTCAATTCATAGCTGGCTTTTCAAACTCATAGTAGACTATGATCAATAATTTATCCCTTGATCTTGAACCAATGTGGAAGAAAATAGAACAATTGGAGCACTTGGTTTTCCTCCAGCTACACATTTTAATGTGTTGGGAAAGAAATAGTCAATAGGAACAGGACCACACTGACTCCTGCTGAAAAATGGCTATGAAATGCTTCTGTGAGTTTCCCAACAGAGGGGAGAATGGGAAAGCATTCTTTCCAACATGGCAATTACAGTTAAGACAGTTTCTCTGATCTCTGATCACTTTGTTGTACAGAGTGACTCCAAAACACATATGAAATCATAAATACCCCAAACTTGATCACATCAGGACCCAAGAATCAAGATGTTCCTCAGATGTATAAGAAGCCCATATAACAAATTCAATAATCACACTGATAAAAATTCAACTCTGTGGTAGTATCTGGTATTTTACTCATTGAAAGAGGAAATTAGTCATGTACATGAGAAAACATCACACCATGTATGTGGTGATACATGAACAAAACACTTCCAGTGTCCAGGACAGCATCCAACAGAGAGTTAATTAGTAACCTATTCCCTGCAGTAACACAAAGAATGTGTTTGAATTTCTAGAATTCCCTCCTGTTCAGTTCTGAGCATTGAGAGAGTCACAAGACACTTGTGTCAGTTCTAGATAACATGTAACTGTGAATTAGGAATCTCTAGCTGGGTAGAAATAAAAAACTAGAAAAATCGACATGGAATCTGACCTGTGGCTTGACTTATCTGCCTTCAAGCTAAAGAGAGTCAATGAGGTGAAACTTGGAGCCATCATCATTACTGATGTACGGGAATATTCATTAATTCTTGTAATGTTATTTAATTTTAAATTGTAAATATTATAAATATTATATCTTAACTGTATCCCAAATTCCTCATGATTCTTAACAAAGTTTACTTACCTAAAGCTTTGATTTAAGTTGGTTTGTGATTCCCAAACACTTGAAAGTCACTGCTGAAGGTGATCCAAATTCTACGACAAGGCTGTCTTCCTAATGCCAACCCCAGCAAGAATAAAAGCTGGAAGTTCAGCTATATAAAATCTGAAGGATAACACTGAGCACAAAGCTGGCAATAAAATGAAAACCCATATTGGCCACCTCCTCTCATCCTTGGTACCAGCTATATGTCTGATTTTATGATAGCTACAAGTGACAGAGAGTATTTCTGAAATGCTCTACCAAGCAGGCAGATCTTTTCCAAAGTCAAACACTATCAGATTCCTGCTATTTGGTATGCACCAATGAACACTCCCCTAGTAAACTATCTGTCTCTCACGGTTTCCTTATCCCTTCTTAGACAGAGATCAAAAGCCTTCACATGACAAAATACTTGGTTTTACATATTGCCTGCTATGGGCACCAGCCATGCTATCTTTCTTTCTTTTCTTCCAACAAGCCTTCCTCCCTCACGTACGGGATGATTTTGAGAACACTCCATCTGCCATGTGGTCTCTTGTAACCTATACCCCTTTACCTGATATGATCTAACATGAGTTCCCATAGTTATAAACTTCTCCCTAGCATTTATGCCTGCTGTACCTTTTCCTTTTACACAAAGATATAGAGTTCAGACGCTTGTGGTTCAGCCAGTAAACTTCTTGCTGCATGAAGACCTTTAATCAGACCCCAGAACACAAGTAAAAAGCAGCAATAGTTCCAGTCTGTAACACCCAGTGCTGTAGTAAGGCTGCGGGGGAGGGGTGGGGTAAAGGCTGGGCAGAGAGTGGGAGGAAGAGAGGAAGATCACTGTAGCACATTGGCCAGTTAACCTAGTTCAATGGATGAGCTCTTGGCTCAGTGAGAGATCTCCAAAATTAAGGTAGAAAGCAACCAGGGAAGCTGTGGCCTCCACATGCACTCACACATGTGTGCACGCGCACCCCCCCTCACAAACACACATCTGTATACACACATATGAACATGCATATTTTACACAGATCCATACACACACAGAAAAAGTATATGGGTTTAGTAGTGTCTTTCCTACCTACTTCTAGCTAAGCTTGACAGACCCAAGGACCATGTTGTTTTGTTTGTTCCCTCCAGCTCCTTAGAGTAAAGTCACCCAGTAAATATTTGACTAAATCAGTAGAAGCAATTTCAGCATTTTAGGTGGCGTTAAGAGTCTGTATGCAGGTAGTGTAGAGTCAGATTTATTCAGGCTACAGTGTTGCCAGGTTGAGAGGGCTCTGAATAGAGTCGGAAGACTGAAGAGTGCAGTTACAATGTTACTGCTACCCTAATAAATGGGACACAGTGATGGCGCTCTTAGGAGACGGTGGAGGCTGTCAGAAGTGAATTGGAGAACTAACTAGGTATAAAAATGAAAGCACATGGTACAGCCTTGGCAAACAGAATGGAGGTGGTTTCAAAGGCGCTTCCTTGGCCCATGATCACGTAGTGCTCAAGAGAGCACAACACAAAGATCCTTGTGACCCAGGGAAGAATACCTAGAGGGGGGCTTCTTGGATTTGATGGTGAGCTTACTGGGATACTCTGAGACTCAAGTCTGTATGAGGAAAAGTTCTCAAGTCTCAGCCTGAAGGGGGTTACACATTTCTTGTGTAGTAAGTTACTGGAAGACTTTCTAAACTGCCAAGGTTCTTAAAAAACAATGCAAATGAGCTAGCATCTCAGGGTGCCAGCATTTATTGTCTTAGCTACTTCTGCATGGAAACTGGTAATTAAAAATGTGTTACTCTTGCCCTAACTCATTCCAACATTGCCTACTGTCAGGTTTATTTTCCCAACTCACTCCCTGGTTTAAGACCAGGGATATTAAATGATTAAGAAGTCTCTGATCTCCCTGTTCTCCTGATATTTGCTGGTAATCATCAAATCTCCTTCTTAAAAGAAAAGTCTAAGGGGACCTCATCTAGACAGACGCCTGAACCCATGATGATACTATTTGTTTTTTTTCTATTAGCTCCTGAGAGCTTGCCATTTGGTTTTCTCACTGATTCCTCCCTTCATCATTTTAGAGATAAACAATCCATGACACGGGAAGCTTTGTTGATAACACAAGGAAGAATCTATGAGATGTGCACTCTGTAACCCCACAAGAGTTTAGAAATGAGGCTGCTAATTGGAATGAATCTAATTAAAGAAAAAACCCACCCTTGATGAATGAGATCATTGTTGGTTAAAAAAAAAAAAATCACAGACTAGAGCTGGTTGTGTGCAGCTGATGTCTGAAACCAATCTCAGGGATGCAGTGCTGGTTGCATTAGTTTCCTAAGGGGGTTAGCAAAAGAAAAAAAGCACAAACTGAGAGGTGGCTTACACATCACACCGTGTGTGTTCTTCTCCAGTTTTGGGGTATGGAACAGAGGAGTCAGAACAGTGAGCTAAGTCCCAAGGGCTGCCAGGGAAAGTTGGTGCCATGCCTCTCTCTCTGCCAGCTGCTCGTGATCACTAATACCCTTCACTTAGGACAGCATCACACTGATCTCTGCCTTTGTGTTCACATAGGGTTCTCCCTAGGTGCCTGCCTGCCTCTGGGTCCAGATGTTCCCTTACTACACAGACACAGCGATGCTGTATTACAAAGGTCATCTTCACCTACATTTCTAAATGAGGTCACAGTCCCTTGGACTCCGGGAGGTTAGGGCATGAAGGTCTTGTGGGATGACACTATTCAACCCTAACTTTAGGATGCTAAAAGGCAGTTGGTGGCATGCAGAGCGCCTAAAGAAGACGGCTATATCCACAGTAGCCTGGAGCAGGAGCACTGGTTGATGAGGCAGGGGAAGGGCCATATTGGTGAGTTACACAGAGAGGATTCACTAACCTTGCAAGCAATAGAACCATTTTTCCTCCTAACAAAAGTTTACATAGACATTGATTAAAAGAAAACCAACTAGAGGGCTTCAACTAATTGCTAATCATTTGGTTGGGGGTGGGGGTTGAGACAGGGTTTCTCTGTAGCATTGGAACCTGTCCTGAACTCGCTCTGTAGACAGACTGCCTTAAACTCACAGAGATCCACCTGCCTCTGTCTCCCGAGTGCAGGCCGTCACCACCCAGCACTAACCAATGTGGGGTTTTTTTGTTGTTGTTTGTTTGTTTGTTTGGGGTTTTTTTTGTTTTGTTTTTGTTTGTTTTTTTGGTTTTGTTTTTTGTTTTTTGTTTTTTGTTTTTTGTTTTTGTTTTTGTTTTTCGAGACAGGGTTTCTCTGTAGCTTTGGAGGCTGTCCTGAAACGAGCTCTTATAGACCAGGCTGGTCTCAAACTCACAGAGATCCGCCTGTCTCTGCCTCCCGAGTGCTTGGATTAAAGGCATGTGTCACCACCGCCTGGCACTAATCAATGTTTTTAAACACTGATACTAAAGCTGTTTTAATGGCCCCTAGGATGAAGATTCCACCTACTGAGTCTCCCCTGACACACTGAGTACCCTTGTCCTCAGACAGATACATTCAACCAACAGCAGACTCCCAAAAAAATTATTTATGGGAGATGGTGAGACTTTATCCCTTTTTCTCCTAGACTTTGTAACCTTGAAGTTGCTCTGTCATGCACTCCCCCATGTGATGGTTCATTTTGAATGTCAGCTTGATTGGATTGAGAAGCATCTAGCCTATTATTGAGGTACACTTCTGGGGGTGTCTTTGAGAATGTTTTCAGAGAAGTTTAACCACCCTGAAGATGAGCAGTACCATCCCAGGAGCTGGGGCTGTGGACTGATCAGTGGGGTAAAAGAGGAAGGAAGGCTGCACAGAAGCATTCATCTCGCTCTGCAGCCCAACAGGAGAGGTCATGTGACCAGCTACCTCATGTTCCCACCTCCATGCCTCCCCCACCATGATGAGCTCCATGCCAAGAACATACATGAAAATAAACCCTTCCTTAGGTTACTTTTTGTCGAATATGTGGTCACATCAAGAACAGTGACTGTTAGACCCCACCATGATGTCCTCCCTCCCCACAAGCCCCAAAGTAAGGAGGGCCATACATCATGGACCAGAGCCTCTGACTCCATGAGCCAACATCAACCTTCTTTCTGAGAGCTGGTCATCTCAGGTACTTGTTACAGTGACAGAAAAGTAACGCAGGGAAAAATACTCATGTTAAAACACACAATAGCCATGAGATTTGTGTTATTTTTTTAAATAAAGAGCATAGTGATTTTATCTCTTTTTGGTTACATAAAGAAGCTGTACTTGTGCCAAATAGACAACAATTTGGAGAGAAGCATGTACTGTTAATATTTTTATATCATCACAGCCAGAGACACAGCCAACACATTTTAAAGTCTGTCTTTATTTCTTCCCTTGTCTTTGCCTTTTTGTTTTTATTTCTTCCATTGTTGCTGTTAAGAATAAAACATATGATCTCCCAACAAGCTTGTGGTTGTGAGACATGATTTCATTATATATCCCACACTGGCTTTTATGTCTACAATGCAGTCTTGTTAACTCTGGGCATCATTATCTCCACTACAACCTCAGAGTGCCATCTCCCAAGTAAGAGAAGTCGCATGCGAGTGAAGTCACATAGAACTCGTCTGTGTCTGGTTTGTTTCACTGAGCATAATGTCCTCCAGGTCAGTACATGGTGACAAATGACAAGATTTTATTTATCTAAGACTGTATGTAGGACATTTTATGAAGCTATTCATCAACCCCTCCAGTGGACATTCATAATGTTTTGCTAGCTTGGTGCTGCAGTGATATACATAGGAATATGGACATCTCTTCCAGATCATCTCTACAGTTCTTTTAGATGCCTACCCAGCAGTGGGGTTGCTAGAACACAGAGTAGTTCCTCTTATTTTTTTTTTTTAGAACTCCGTACTGTTTCCATAAAATCTGTATCAATTTACATTCCTACCAGGAGTCTATTCAGGTTTCCTTTTATCCACACCTTCATCAAGACTTTAAAAAGAAGTAGCCATCTTAAACAGTTGTTAGGTGGTTCTGATCTATTTTCTTGATTATCACTTTTGCGAACTTTCTTGTCCTGTGCTGGGAATTAAATCCAGAGCCTCATGCATGCATCTACACTGAGGCAAGCCCACACCTTGGACACTTTTTTCAAAGGCTAGTGCACATCTGTGTCCATTCATATCTGCTGTCTGCTTTTAATGGTGTTACTTGTTTTTATGCTATTGAGTTATATGGATCCCTTACATGTTTTGAATACTAATACCTTCTCAGGAAAGATGCTTAATAGCTTTATTAATGCTAAATTTAAGTTTTTTCTGTGATCTGACTGGCCTTACTGCTTATTAAAGGTCTTTGAAAGCATTTAATGCAATCCTTGTGTGGTACAAAGGAATATTATTTTTTTACAATGAAAATTATATCAGAGACAAATGAGCTTTTCTCTACAGTTTATTCATATGTGGAGGAAGTGTCTATATTCTGTACTAAGGCATGCTTGGAGAGCTGGAAATCAAACTGGAATTTCAGATACTGTCTATAATGTAGACAACAAGGACCTTGTGCCAGTAATAATTATATGTGAGCTCTCATGTCATAAACTCTTCATTCAGAGGTACTAAAAAATGCTGTCATTTTCCAGACTCTGCCTCTACAATATACACCAGAAATACAAATATGATTATCCCAAAGCCTCCAGTTATGACCTAGTCCCTCTTGTCCTTCCACAAGGCTAGCTAGCATAGGGAATAGCTTGATTTGGGGTATGCACAAACTCCTCTTCTAATGGTGCACCTGTCAGTCTGGGGCCTTTGTTTGCACCTACTGTGTACTCCACTCCAACAATGCACCTAGAACCCATTAGCAACTTAGAAACCCCACACCTGCATTGGGCTGCATGGACAGTGCTCTCTCTCCTTAATGCTCATCAAACTTAGATCTAGTCTTTGCACAGCAGTTACCTCTGGCCATGAAAGTAGAGAGGTTGATCCAACCTTGTCAAGTTTGGAACACAAGTTTGGGATTCATGTAAACCGTGTTCTCAAAGCAGATTTTCATGTCTATCATCATGCCTATGTATATGGCATGCATATGGATAAAATCAAATGTGTTATGGGAAGGTCCCTATACAGGAGAGAAATGGTTATCTATCTTAATCTGTCAATCAAACAGACTATAGCTTCTTAATACCATGTCAATGTTAGTGTGGTGGTTGTCAGCTCCCAAAGAAACCTGGGACAGGGCTCACTCAGTAGCTGTGGCTCCTCCCAGCACTTCTCACCCCACCCCTACCCTACTCTCCAGCCCAGGGGCTGGGCTTAGCTTCCCTTCCCCCATCTTCTCTTGCCTATCTAACCCTGCCATTTTGGCCACATGCTTTCCTCATCCTCTTAGCCCTAGGATACTCTCTTGGTTCACCTGCTCTTTTCTCCTCTTCTCTTCCTTCTCCCCCGCCCCTTGGCATGGTTCAGTCTAGACCCTTCCAGGTGCCTCTGGCTGAACTCTCCCTCATATCTACAATAAAATCCTTCTCCTTGACCATATCTAGGGGTGGTCATGTCCTCATTTTCATTCAGTTTGAATAAGAATGGCCCCCATTGGCTCTTATATTTGAATGCTTAGTCACTAATGAATGTAACTCTTAGATAGGATTAAGAGGTATGACCGTGCTGGATGAGTTATCAGTGGGGATAGGCTTTGAGTTTTCAAAGTCCATTCCAGGCCCAGGTTCTCTTACTGCCTGAGGGTCAGGATGTAGAACTCAGATACTGCTCGAACACCTGCCAGCATGCTGCCATGTTCCCTACCATGGTGATAATGGATTAATCCTCTGAAACTGTAAGCAAGCCCCCAATCAAACACTTCCTTTTGTAAGACTTGCCTTGGCCACGGTGTCTCTTCATCGCATTAGGACAGTAACTAGGACAATTAGACACCAATTTTGCATTCCCTCCTATCTATCTTTCCTAAAACCATGCTCATTTGAGCTGAAATCAAAGAGTAACTATACATGTCAAGTTTTGTTATAAACTTGTACAAAACTTTAGAGAAACAAAAGATGTCAACTCTATATCTTTTGAACATGCAATAATGACAGTCTTACTTTTTCTTGTACAGATTATAGGAGAAAAGTTTGGAGAGTTGTAAAGGCAAATGTAGAGTAGCAAGGCTCAGCACCTACCTGAGGGAGAAGCTCAGCTCTACCACAGTTCTGAGGGTTAGATTACTGATAGTGTTAATGCATGACTCAATTTTCTGTCAATCCAGTTCCAAAGCTAGTAAGTCCTTCACTCGGGATTAAAAATAAATCTATCAATCTTAACCATATGACTTCACTATTTCACACCTAAGTAGCTCACTGAATTTTTCTCACTGGACCGTGACTGGTATATTTTCCTAAGTATGGATTTTCTATGGATTCACTAATGATCATGATGTCACTTACATACCCCATTTTGTATCTTCCAGAATCTTCCTCAGCACCTGCCTGCCTGTTTCCTATTCAAATTTAGGACACAGTACATCCTGCTTTGAACCCCACTGTGTACTCAAATGGCCCATTTGGTTATAAGTATCTCTCTTCTACTGAAAATTTAATTAATCCAGATGCTTGGAGTATTTTAGCTAATCTAATGTTCCAGTTAACTCTGGGCTGACTATAAAATAGTTTTCCTTTCAACATACATTGTTACAAATATGGCTGAACTGCAGGCTTGCATTTTTCCTTCAATATCAAGACATAAACCTTTGTTGGGAATCATTTTCTTTCAGCATTCTAAAGGTACTAGCACAGGCTTCTTTCTTGAGGTCTTTCTTCTGGGTAGGAGAGGTGTCCACGCTGATGTCTTAAAAACCATCTCTCAAGGCTTTCTTGGGTTTAAATATAAATATAGGGCTTGTTTGTTTGATCTCAGGATTAAACGCTGGTCACTCTCCTTCTAGTCTTCTCTCTTATGGATGTAAGTCTTTAATAGCCTGGCCTGGAATAATGTTTATATGAAAGAGAAAAAAAAAAGAAAGCTAGTCAAACAAAGTTGGCCCCTTGGGGACTTTTGTCTTTATATTTGGTCCATAAATTCGTAAATTTGGGCTTAGGTTTACTTAAGCTCAGGTTGGATTCAGGTTATCTCTGTGTGTGGTAGGGAGTACAGGTTTACTCATGTGTACAGGTGGATGTACAAGCCAGAGGACAAACTCAGTCTGTCATCAGAACTTGTAAGAGTCAACGGAAAAACAAGTTTCATCTTCAAGCTACTGATAAGCAATGATCACTGAAGTTGTTCTGGATATATATATATATTTCAGTTTCATCCATTTCTTTAGAAAACCATTTATCTGAAGAAAATAAGAAATAGAATTACCATGCTAATTATTAACAATTAATAGTAATAATAGTTCATTTTTTCTGTTTTCAGTATTATGTATAAAATCACGGGTCTGTGTGGGCTAAGTCATCACTCTTCCATTGAATTACCAACGAAATCTGGGTTTGCTGAGAAAAGAAAGGGTCACACTTCATAGCACACTGTGTTCTTGGACATATGATATAGTCCATACTGGCCTTGAACTTGTGGTCTTCTTTGGGAAGCCTTTGTTTCCTGTTGTGTAGCAATTTCCTTTGAATCAAACCATTACCCCTGGAAGGAGGAGGGTGTCTCCTTAAGACTCAGGAAGTAAACACAACTCACAAGTTTCAGGAAGCTTCTGAAACTTGCTAGATTCACAAGGTTCCTTTCCCCCCTCAAGGTCATATGAGCAGTAACAGCTATAGAGAGGAAACTCTGGTCTACTGGGTTGTATTAGGTTGTGCAGGGTGATTCAAGGATTCTGCTTTAATAAGTCACTACCCGTGTCAGAGTGAGATTTTCAGTGATGCTGCTGCCTTTGAGTTACTCATGTTCCTTTAAGTAACTCCTGCCCACCCCACACTTACTCCTGTGAATAAACTGTAAAATGAGCTCACTGGTTCACCACAATAGACTTGAGTGAAATCATTTCTTCAATCTGTCATCAATGCCATTTTTGGGTGAGTAGATGTTTATTCCTGTCTCCCTAGCAAAAGTATCCCTGAAGTGCTAAAATTACAGGCATGTACCACCACACTAAGACGTTAAAGTCAATTTTTATATTTTATATTCCTTGGAAAAATAATGTTAGTCTTGTTTTCATCTTTTATATTCTCACATTTGAATCTAAGTTAATTATGAATCAATGACAATAACAGAAATTCCAAGAAAGGCAAGGATTAATCTCAACTATAGAGCACTTTCCTATCACTGTGAGGCTCTGGTTCCATCCCTATCACAGGAAGAAGAAGGTACCAAAAGAATATCTCAGCCAAAAGAGAGGGAAATAAGCAAGTCTTAGAAAGCACCCATCCAGAGTTTCCTTCTTGATAGCTTGCATTTATCTTTTTGTTTCAATCCCCAAATTTTGAGATATCGCTACCCCTCTCAGTGTTATATAATGATTTAGCTAGCCTTTAACAACATAACAGTATCTTTCAAAGAACAGTCCTAGAAATAAAATCTTACTCAATCGTCATTCTCTTCTAGGCTCTCATGTACATATTACACAATAAATAACTCTTATAAATGTCCTTCCACATATGAGGGGAGGGGAGGTTTAGCCCAAAGAAAATATCACTGGACTTTGATCCCAAGCCACTCCAACCAACAGGAAAGGCACAGAATGTTTTTGAAATGGCTTTCATTTCTATTCAGCCTTTTTCTATGAATACTATATACATCGTCTCATTTTGGTTTGCAGTTCCTCTAATATCTTTTAAAATGAAGAAACTCAAACATTCTTTTTCCATTAATAGATTTCTCCATTTAGCTATCTTCCTCCACTTGTTTCCTGTTTTTCTCCCTCACTCTTAGTAGGATGTTTTGTACAAAAGTGGGTCATGAAAAACTGTTAATGTCAAGTCACTCAGAGGCCATTAATCCACCTTCCAGGGCTTAGGAAGCAATATAAAACAGCACCAGGAAGCAATTCAGGCAGAAGATGCTAGTATTTCTAGAATACATCCCTAATGAAATGTCAGTTGCAAGAAAATGAGCAATTTTAAAATATTGTACTGTTTTCAATGTCTTTTAAAATTCCCCAGATTTTAAGCTCCTAGAGGTTAATTAATGAAAGTCAATCTTCATCTTGGCTCATCTGATTAATCATTTGGCAAACCACTTTTTAAAAAAGTTATCAGATCCAGAGAAGTGAAGAGAAACAAGCCCTGGATAGAGTCAGAAAAATCTTGGTTTAATCTCTAATCTGCCATCAAGCTGTGATGGTCGCACACTATTTAGTAGCTGCACTCCTCTCCCTCTGTAGATTGTGAAATATAAGCTAGAAGATCACTTAGGTTCCATATAACCTTAGGCTATTTCTACTATTTAATTCATTCAGACTGCTCATATTTACTAAATTCTGATCTAGTGCCAGACCCTATTCAGAGTATGAGAAAAGGATGGATGGGTGGGTGGATGGGTGGATATGGATGGATGCATGCATGTATGGATGTAAGGAAAGAAGGGAGAGAGGGAAGAAGGGAGGGAGGGAGGGAGGGGGAGGGAGGAAGAGAGGGAGGGGGGAGGATAAAGATACACCCTCATTCATCCAAGTTTCCACTTGGTGTAACAGCAGAGAATCAGTATGATCACACTCAGGCAAAGCATACCTATCAAGTATTGTCATTACATTCAGTCCCATCATTGTCTCTTCTTATTCACACACACACACACACACACACACACACACACACACACACACACACACATACACACACACCAGCAACAACAACAGCAACCAACCAATCACCACACAAAACCATACCTATCAAACTGTCTGTAAACCAATGTCTACCATATTTCCACCTGTTAGCTAAAATGTGTGTTTGAATGGATGGATCCTTTGGTATAAACTGAACATCTGGATGACCAAGGCTGTGGGAAAAGTAGATCCATGTTTGGAAACTCTCCTTTAGAGACAACTACATGAGGAAAAGTCATGGCAGCTCAGTTGTGAAGTCTGCATTCTTCCCAAGCCTGGACCCTCTATTAATTAGTCTTACTGTCAGAAACTCAACTAGAAAATGCTCATTGCTTTGGTCTAGAATTAGCCCAGGTTAAAAGGGAGATCTTAATCCTTTGGATTATACACTATGCCTGCCCTAATCATTTAATGCTTGAGCAAATTGGGTTGATTGATTCTACCTTTTAACAAATAAGAAAAGTGCAACTGAAACTGTTCAAGCTCCTCTGTTCTAAGTGAGAGCTGTGGGAATTGACCCTGGTGTGGAATCAGGGAAGGGGCTGGACTTAGTACTGAGGTTTAAATAGAGGGTGGAATAAAGAGAGACCCTGGGATGGTATCTAGAGGCACAGTGATAGCTGAGGTTTAAGAATCCAGCCTGAAGAAATACTAATCCAGAAGGACAAAATATGTGAGACCCACAGGATCAGGACAAAAGACCAAAAATTAGAAACACCAGCACAGAACATACAGACTCAGAACAAAGGACGGGCATGGTGTTCTAGGTGTTTGTTAAAAGGCTGAGATATAAAGTCACAGGAAGTTTTTATAAAAAGCTGAAAGAAAAAAGGCCAACTCAGAAAGAAATGTGTCATAGAAGAAATAAACTTGCAGAGGAGGAGTTGGTTCATACATATGAGCATGTCTCAAGGATAAATTAGAAGATCTTTGAACAGCTACTGAGCTCTCCTGAAGGACTCAACAGGAAGATACACAGATGTCAGCAAAGTCTTGATTTCATCCGAAGTTGTATTGCCTCCCACTCAGACAGTGCAGGAACACTGGTTTTTGCTATTTTTCTTTGATTATTCCAGCTGCTATGTCTCCAGAGGACACACTTATGATGGAAACTTGGCAGACTAATAGAGCAACTGAATTAGCATAATGACATTTTCTCACCACAAGTTTATCCTAGAATACCTGGGAAGCTGCTGAATCAAACCACACAGTGCACTTGAAAAGCCCACTTCTGGATGGGCTCTTGACAAGAGCAGCATACACGCTGGGAATGACAAGTCCCACTGCTTCGTCTACCTTCGCCCCTAAAGAGAATGTTCCATGGAGACGGGGACTATTTTGTTCTTATGTGCCTCTCAGAATCAGGTCCCTCATGCATAGTTTTTGGGTGAGTTCATGAAAGGATAAACATGGGAGCTCATTTTACATATCAACCACCTAGATTGGATCCACGATAAGTAACCATCCAAGGCTCTCTGCACACCGGTCTTAACCTAAAGCTGAGTCACCAAGATTAGACAAAAGTTCAGAACAAAGGCATTTGCTTTCCTAAAGCTGTGTGATGCAAGAAACACTCCACTGGGGTCCCTGTCAGTGTTAATGTGAAGCTGTAGATAATAGCTTTTTGTTTTCCTGTCCTTCCCACGCGCCTGGCCATAGATTCACTTTCTGTTTGCATTTCTGTCTATCTTAGGATGCAGCTCTACATGGGTAGAAGAGATAAGGAAACAGAGGCCTGAAAGGATTATAAGAAGGCAGCTTCGTCTTCGATTTTTAATGGCTCCAGTGGTAATAGACACGTGCAGCTTAAATTCTGCTTGAAATTTAAGCTTATTAGTGTTCGTGACAGGCAAGGAGACCCTATCTGAGACGATAAATAACGTGGGGCTGGTAAAATGGGTTAGAGAAGAAAAAGAATGCAAGCGCTTGTTCCCTCTGGAGTATGTCCTGTGGTGTTACAGGGTGCTTTTTAATATCATCTAGGATATAACAATAGCTATATCTTCAAGCTTTTGTGGTGTGCCATTATAACTGTTTCGTCTGTTTAAAAAACTTGACATTTAGAATGATCCGATCCCACGGGAAGCAGAGAGTCGGGGGTCTCCCCAATTCAGGTGGTCCACCTCTTGCTTTCTAATCAATACTGACAGCCACACCCAAAAGAGAACCACAGAAGAGAAGCACATAGAGGAGTCTCCGTTCACAAAGAGTTCAGCCCTTGTGAGCTGGAATCGGCATCCGCAGGACTCCCCTTCTACATTCTCTGGGGAGACAACACAAGCAGCTTCCCAGACACTGTGGTTAGGGGCAGATACTGACTGCCATTTCACCTCCAATGCCAGGGCTTCATGTGACTCCTGCTGTCTTTCTTGTGTTGTCCGAAGAGCACTTTCATTCATGCTTTCCAAGGAGCTGCATGCTGGCTGACTATGGGAACTACATTGTGATACCTGGACCTGCTAGGGCAAAAAGTGCCATGTACTTGGGATGTTCTGATATGTATGTTACATATAAAAGTGGGTGATAAGTTCTACAAAAGTTAAGAAATCTACTGCATTGGTGAGGTTTTGGTGACATGCCCAAAATCTTGCCCAATTTTTTTTTTTTAAAGCAAGTCTGGAATCTTGATACTCTTACCACTTAGGCAGAACTCCCTTAACTTACTGATTAGTAGATGCAGAAACATAACAATTTGGAGCTCTACAACAGGGATGGCAGACTCCCTGGGTGCTAGTAGTGTATGTGGTAAAGACACCTGCAAAGTTCTCTTGGAATTTCTAGAAAGTTCCAGGACTTTAGAACAAGTCCTTATGAGGGTGCCCTCCTACAAGACTCCTGTATCTTTGCAGAGACTGAACTCTGACTTTAGGTCATCAAGCTTCTGTGGGACCAGAGCTCTCAGATCAAGAGCTGGTTGTGAGTATAGACCAAGCAACGCAAGCAGCCATGCAGGCGCACCAGCAAGCCTCTGTACAATGGCCGATAATGGTGTAGCTGTGATCAGCCATGGTTAGGGACAAATAGGCTGTATGAACGAGTGGTCAAGCTCCTACATTACCTGTCCACTGCACCAACGCCACTCACTCAGCTGACACCCGTGCTCTACTACAGAATTCTCTACAACCAGTTGACATGGATAGAAAGATTCTGGGGCTGATTTACAAAATCCCAGCTGAGTGTGCTGCTGTGAGCCAGAGGTAAAGATCACTGTTACACTGTGGCTGCCTTCAGGCATGGCTCTAAGACCCAGTGACTGAAGAAACCCTCCAGTAGTGTAAGCTGCAGTGTGTGCCTCTGGTCATCCACTCAGGACCTACAGAAGCCACTGTCTGCTCAATCCATAGCTAACTTGTCAGAAAATTTGTTCAGAAACAAAGGGAGTCTGGAAAAAAAACTTGTAAGTGGAATTATGTGAACACAATGTCTGTCTTTCTATGTTTGTTGGTTGATTGGTTTAGTTTGGTTTTGTCAACTTGACACAAGCTGAAGTTATCCAAGAAAAGGAAAACACAACTGAGATAATACATGCATAAGACTGGTCCATAGGCAAGCCTGTGGGGCCTTTTTTATTGTTAATGATTGATGTAGGAGGGCTCAGACCACTCTGGGTGGTGCTACCCCTGGGCAGTGATCCTGAGCTGTATAAGGAAGCCAGATGGACAAGGCATAAGGAATAAACCCTAGTACTTGAAAAATAACCCTATACAGAGTGTGGCCATTGCCTCCCTCTCATCAAAGCCAATGTGGCTCAATAGACTACTTGACATCAACAGAAACCATGATCAATGTGATTCCATAATTCCTGACTGTAGAAATGGGATTCACAGACTATCACTTTGAACCAAGGAAGCCACTTTTGAGCAAAGCACATGCAATAAACTCAGTGACCATGGTTGTTGCTTACTGGATTGTCCTTGTGATTTTAGGGCACAGTTGTTGTCCTCCATAGATTCTGCTTCAGTTCCAGCCTTCAAGTTCCTGCCCTGATTTGGCTCAGTGACTGACTGTTAACTGGAAGTGTACTATGAAATTAACACTTTCCTCTCCAAGCCACTTTTGGTCAAGTTGTTTTATCACAGAAATATAAACTCTAAGACAATGTGTGACTCACACGCACATTAATGCTATCAGCAGATATCCACTGTGACGGGATGCTCAACCAGCAGGCAGGCGGAATGACCTGTCCAGTAAAGGCCAGTATGACCCAGACCTTGGGTACCCTAGTGTTAGACCCCCGGAAAACTCAGGTATCCGGGTCCCAGGCCACAACCACGGTCACCACAATCACCAGGCGGATTCGAGAGCTTGCTGCAAACTACACGAGGCTTTATTGTAATTTAACAAGCTAACCCCATGTTAGCGCGGGTCTTTCACCCACTCGCCATTGCGGATGGCTAGCAAAGACAGCTCGATCCTGCTTCGTACAGATCTTGTAGGGCAGCGTAAGGGGAGTGTCTAGGGGTACGCACAGGCTCACCATTGGTGTGCCTCCAGCCTTGGAGGGATTGCCCTGTGTTGATTGGTCAACTGGTTGTTATGGCCCATAGGTCCTCCCAGGGTGGTTGCTGTGCTCTGTGGGTCATTGCTGTGTACTTGTCCGTAAAGCACATCCAGGGTCGTAAAGCATAGCGCCACCAGTTAACTTCTGATTGGTTCCTTGTCACGAGGCAGGCACCTAACCTCTAGTGACTAAGACAAGGTCATAAAGCAGGTGTTACTGTCATGGCTGCCGAAATGGGGAGCTGGTCCCTTCACTAGTACATGAAAAATAGTCCTACAGAGTGTGGTCATGGCTTTCCTCTTCAGCAGAAAGGAATGTATCTAGAACTTTGGCTTGTATTACAGGGTATCTTGCTATTCCCAGACCCAATCTGACTGTGGTCAAATAATAAATGCAAATATGGCTTGTATTGGTTTCTCTTTTCATTTCCATGACAAAATATTGACAAAGGCAACTTAAAGGGGGAAATGTTAAGAATGAATACAGTCAGTCCATCATGGAGGGGCAGGTACTTGAGGTAATCAACCTTAAAAAAGAAAAGCTAATATTGGTTCACAGCTCTAGAGTTCCCAGACCAGGCTAGATGGGGGACACAACTCTGGGATTCCAAGAAGCTAGATTGAAGGGCCCATGAGCCAGTTAAAGATGGTGCCGA
Organism: Cricetulus griseus; assembly: GCF_003668045.3. Taxonomy (NCBI): domain Eukaryota; kingdom Metazoa; phylum Chordata; class Mammalia; order Rodentia; family Cricetidae; genus Cricetulus; species Cricetulus griseus. Next base: position 17,223,199 of record NC_048598.1, on the reverse strand, counting down.
GGGCAAGTCAGGAGGGTGAGTCCTGAGATGTTTACAAAAAAGGGTGATTGGTTCCCAAGATAGAACCAGATGAGGTCACTGCATGAGCAGTTCATGTTCACTAGGTAAAGCATAGATAGGGTGCCTAGGCGCATAATAGGCTGACCTTTAATACCATTGGCTGGCTGTATCCATGTACCCGCCCCCTCCCCTACCCTGCTCTGTGGTTTTTTGCTTTAAAAGATACTTGCTGTGGGGCAATAAACAACTGCTTGACTAGATTCCTTGCTGTGTCTGAGTGTCTCTGTGATCCCAGAAGGCTGGGGAATGGTGCAAGCAGTGCACTTAACCTTCCTGGGACCCAGTTCAACCTTTCTTGGTGGGGCTAAAACCCTGCAGTAGATGAACGAATCTGCTTATGTCTCAAACCAAGTGAAAAGGGAGAAAAAGAAAGGGGCGAAGTCCTGCAATTGTCTGCAATGGCATGACCTTAATAGGCCTTCCTCGAGGTCCTACCTCCTAAGGATTTCACTGCCTTATTATCCAACGGCACTGCTCTTGACTTTATCACGTGGGCTTTGAGGGTCATTTGAGATTAAAACGTGTAACAAATACTTAAGCAAACACAAAGCTGTTTGGGAAGACCCTGACCTAACTGGTATAACTGCCAGGAGAGTCAATTACATGAGGATATTCAAGGGTTGCCTGTATATGGGGCAAGATCACGTGAAAAAACTGCAAAAGGACAAGACAAGCGGAGAGGCTTCAGAGGGGCCAGCCTTGCCAACCCCTTCCTCTTCAACTTCCTGCCTCCAGAATTTGATAATAAATTTCTGTTGTTAAAACCAGCTGGTGCATGGTATCTTAACATGAAAGCCCTAGCAATTGGGTATACCTACTCATCATTTTACCTGTAACATTTTCTATAGAAATAGTGTCCAAAGCCACGATAGCAGGTACAATAAGATGAGGGAACTCATTGGCAGAACGTGCTTGGTGGATCTGATATTAAAAGAAGTGGATTGTGAGTGGGAACAATGCAGTGTCCCCGACATGTTTGGACCCCTTTTGAAAGTTGTCTACACCTCCCACCTCAATATGCTTTGCTTCCCACAACTCAAGTGGCCGCCATGCCTCCCCCTGCACACAAATGCCGACGGCTGAGTATATTCCATCACTAGACCACATCTTGTTACTTATAAGAAAGGTACAGAGAAACTCAGACAGAAGCTGCCAAATAGCAAGTGGACACAATTTAAACGGATGCCCTGAATGCTGATTATCTAGCCAAACAGGTCAACAATCCAAAGAAGGGAAATGTGAGCTAGCATTTTCTCCGAGTGAAATGGGACTAAAAATAGAAATTCCACGTGAGAGAAAAACTGAGATATCAATATACTCTGATTGTCACCAAGGAGGGATAGCAGGTCCAAAATGTTCAGACAGATAGCCATCCACAGCAAAGAGGTGGGGTCTGCAGGTACACTGGAGGGGGCTACTGACCAGCAGATCTGAGAAATCAAAAAGGGCAGGGATGGGGACATTTTTATGTCAGATGGTAATGGTGTTCCTTTCTTGTCCCAGAAGCAACCTAGCAAAGGCAATTTTGTTGTAAGTTTATCCTATTTGGGGCCAAGAGCCTCTGGGCTCTCTGTGAATGCTGATCTCAATCTACAGAAGGCTACCACTTATCTTCAATATGGTCAGTTCTCTCTCCTCACAAACTTTCCGTTTCCTTATCTCTCCAATAAGCCATCCTGGCTATTTTTCTATTTTGGAAGAGGAGGAGGAAGATGCCTTATCTTTATTTATTTAAGATTAATATACTGTGTATCTCTACAAGGTCATGAAGCCAGCTCACAGTTCTAATATGCTGCACAAAGATGCAATGGAACATTTAAACGCAGAACAAAAATATGTCTGCAGGAAAGAGAGGACATAGTTGGTGCTGGTGGGAGTGACAGTGGAACAAATTTCCTACAGTTGGGCAATAATTATAGCTCTAGATTTTCTAGCTATTAAAGGCAAGAAAGGGGGCTGGAGAGAGATGGCTCAGACAGTAAAGGACTTACCCCACAAGTATGTGAACTTAAGTTGGATCCTCAGAACCCATATTTTTAAAAAATGCTGGGTATTGTGGTGCATGTCTATAATCCCAGTGCCAGGAAGGTAGAAACACTAGGACCACCGAGACTTTCTAGCCAGCCAGCCTAGCCTACTTGTCAAGTCCAAGGCCAATGAGAGACACTATCTCAAAACACAAGTTAGCTGAAGTTTGGCTAACAACACCCAAGGTTGTTCTTTGATCTCTGTGAAAGCCACACATGAACACACAGAGGCATACACAGGGAGGCAGACAGACAGACACACATACACACACACTGACACACAGACCACCCACACACAGGAAGGAGGGACACCTTGGTTGCCTGGCTTTAGTTTTGTGATCCCATGAAAAGCCTAAATTTCCTGTCACAAATATAATTACACTAGAAACAGAAGAAATCCTTCTGGAAATGAAGCTTCTCTCCCTCAAAGTCACCCAGAGTGGGGAAGAGCCTAGAAGATCATTTCTGCAATGAGAGCTAAGATAGATGACCTGGGATATTCTGGTTGCTCGGTGATGTGGGAAGAGAAACTGCTCTTCCAATGCATGTCCAGATGGCTGTAGAAGACACTGAACCTACACCTCAAAACAACCAGAGGACTATGGGCCCATCCACCAGAACCAATAAAGGAGACTGTCAAGACTGGATAAGAAACAGCAAAACACACCCTTGAGCTTTTATAGTTTTCCAATTCTGTTACTGAAGTTTCTGAAAGCTAAACTTGCCTGTGTTTTCTCACTGCTGTGACAAAGCAATGTAAAGAAGGAGGGTTTGTCCTGACTTATGGTTCCAGGGTACAGAACGCCACGCAAGAGGAGTGATGGTGACAGGCCCCGGAGCAGCTGGCCACATTGCATCTGCCGTCAGGAAACGGAGTGATGAACTCTGCTGCTCGGCTCACTTTATCCTTTTTATTTAGCCCAGGACTCTGTTGAGGAGTGGTGCAGCCCACACGGAGGGTGTGTCTTCCCACTTCAACTAAGTGTCCATATATTCCCTAATTGCAAGTCCAGAGGTTTGTTTCCATGGTGATTCTAAATCCCATCAAGTTGCCAATCAGTGTTAACCATCACAGCCCCCAAGGCAAAAAACACCTCCTGGGATTGTCCTATAGTAACTTTTCACCTCTTGGAAGGCAGTCCCTTCCTAGACATGGGACCCCAACACTTTCTTCTCTGTTTCCTAATCAGAAGCGCTCACAATCCAGTTGGTCCTATCTTTGTCCTTGAAAACCTTTCACTCCTTTTTATTTCAAACACATTTTAGCATTCAATTCATATTAGCCAACACTCTCCAGAGGAATGGAATTAATTGTGTTTGATACAAGAGAGGATTTGCTAGATTGGCTCACAGAGTCACAGAGGCTGAAAAGTCCCAAAATGCCCAAAGAAAGGAGAGAGAGAGTCACGGTAGCCCTTAGCTGCTCAGTCTAAGAAGCACGAAGCTTCACAGTGAAGGAAACCAATAACGCCACCCTAACCCATGATTAACGTCCAGGCAACCACCCGGGAGGAAACTGGAACAAGCTTCCATGCAAACACTGAAGAAGGGGCAGCAAGATGGCTCGGCAGGTAAAGGACCTCCACTAAGGCTGCTGAGCCAAATCCTGTCCCCAGGATCCATGTAGTGGAAGGAGAAAACTGACCTCTGAGACTTCTGTAGGCTGCCTTCTAACCTCTATATGTGTGCTCACACACACACACACACACACACACACACACTTTTGAGATTTTCAAAAATCTTAATTTTTTTGCCGGTTTTTCATTCTCTGTCACACACACAAAATCTCCAACATTAAGAAACCTGGCTGACAGCATCAGAAATATGACTGTGACTACCACCATCCCTGTCACCTTTACTTCCCTGTGGTTGGTAAAGCCTCTGTCTCTGCAGGAGGAAACAAGGCTTTGTTTACTTCCTTAGCCAGACACAGCCATTTAAAGACCCCATCTCAGCTCTTGTCACTAGAAAAGCACTCAGTTAGAACCCATAAGGCTTTGGTGCCCTGTGGAGATCTTAGGAACCAGCAGGATCCATCAGAATTGTCCCATGATGGGCCACCTTAATGCCCACTGCTATCATTCGATCCCCAGGGCAGAGGCAGGCTGCCCTGGGGATCGAGAATTTTAGGCAGAGCTGACAGCTGGAAGCTGATTGAGAACCACACCCCTACAGCTGGGACAATTCTTACTGGAAGGAGCATCCAGGCAATCTGCCTGTGGTCCTATTTGCTGTGAGCTACGCTCTTCTGCCGATGGCATTTCCTGGCCTGCAGAGCAGGAAGTTAGAAGGGCATCTTGCAGATTTCATTCCATCAATTGCCAAGACAATTGTTAGCAGAAGCAGCAGGAGCCTGTCACTGCACACAGTTCAATGAATGGCAAGCCAGGCGCCATTCATTGTTCTTTGGGCCATGCTGGGGGTTGAATCCAGGGTCTCACAGATGATAAGCAAGTACTCTACCACTACACTACATCTCCCAGCCTCAGGCTCTGAGTACTCAACAGGGATAAGGACCTTCACTAGTATCCATGCTACACACAGAAAAGAAAGGCTTCCAGAAGAGAAATGACGCCTCGAAGGCCAAGCAGGGATCAAAGGCAGAGCTGGTACATTTTTCCTCTGATTTTTTTTTACAGGAACATGTACGATCCTTCTATTTTGCTGGGAAGCCCCCAAGTAAACAAACAACTTGCATGCAAATATAGGAAATAACTTGTTATCACTTTGTGCTCCTTGCTGATTGATAATGGGATGTACCAATTGTGTTTTATTACCACCATTATCAGTTAATGATGCTTTGATTCCCCAATATGGAGGAACGGCCCTGAATCTTTTCCCATTATCAGTATTCAATTAAAAAGTATGCCCCAGTTTCTATCCTTCAGCGAACCCTGGAGTAGAGTCTGTCGAGGATGTGGCTGTGTGGAGAATGATAAGACAGCCTCTGATTCTAAAAATACATCGAAGGAGAAGAAATTGGCTGTCCTTTCTTTTCCCCCTAAAGAAGCTAAAAAGTGGCAGTTCTTTCTTGGCTCATTAGCTCTTGAAACATTCTGTAAAGATGGCCACCAAGGAGGCTCCTCTGTCTTAGAACGATGGGTAAGTGGACAGAGAGAAGAGAAATCTAAATGCTAGGAATTGCGTATCTCATTAGAAACCAGAGGCTGCTTGGTAAGAGCTAAAATCAGATCTTAATTCGAAGCTGGAGCCTGGAGATGACTTGACTCCTTTGGGGGACAAGTAGGAAAGAAATGGGGTGAGTATTTTTAGGGATAATTTGTTTCTAACCTACAGAGGAGAATTGATGGCTACACGGATATTCCTTATTATGTGGATGCTCTTACATTAAAAAATGTAGAGAAATCTGAAAAGACGAGAAAGAAATATAAAGAAAAAGGATTTTAATTTCTCTACATAGTCATCTCTTCTTCCTAAGCAGGGGGTGGGGAAACAAGCAGAATCAATTTACAAAAATAGCCATTCCCCAACTTTTCTTCCTCTACGACCTTTCAAATTTAATAACAACCATGAAAGATAACACCCTCAACTACAGAGTACTAAAGCAGAAGAAAATCCTTGATTTGGTCTTCTTGGTTTTAGATGATTCCTTCTGAACAAAATAACTGGCAAAGCTGTAGGTAACACGGTGTACTTGAGCAGAAAGTGAAGGCATCACCACAGGGTAGGAAGAGTAACCTGGGTACCACAGTCACATTGTGTTACTAGTGGTGACTTGGGCTGGTCAGTACATCTCAGTGCCCCTATCTGCATTTTTGGGGATAGGGAATAGCTTAGCCTCGAAGAATTTCCTTAGGGCTGTGTACACACAGAGCCTGGTATAAAATAGCAAATGTGAGCAAGTCCTCCACCCCCATCCTCCCCATCCCTCAACTCTTCACATTCACTGGCTCCAGAAGGCAAATTTTCTCTGGAGAGGAAGCAGAGCCTCATAGGTCATTTGCAAGTGCATCATGCCCCATGAGCTATTCAAGCAAATGAGCCAGGATGGCCCATTGAGAGCCCCCTAGAGGGTGACACCATGGCACTTCTCTCTGTGCCCTATGACCAGATGCCCTAATGTTCCTGATCTGCTCATCTCTGGGCCTTCTGATTGTCTCAGTAGCTGTAATGAGACTCCTTTTATCTAGACCCTTGGGGTTTGGGAGGCTATTGTCAGCAAACAAAATGGAGTGCTTTCCCAGAGGCAGAATGAAGACTACAAAAATGAAACTCAGGGATGTGATGAGAGACTGCCTGCCTCGATGTATAACTCAATACAGAGTAGGTTCTCCTTCGGGAAGGTCTTTTGCAGTCTACAGAATGAGGTTTGTCATGGGCAGAACTGCAGAGTGAGCCTGGTATCTGAAGGGAGGGTGGTTGAAAGGTTCATGAATAATGCCCTAAGACCAGAGAACAGCATTGTTAAACATGCCAGCCCCTCCTAGGCACCAGCAGTCTCAAATATCATGGGGGTGATGGGCAGTGAGACAGCTCAGAGCCATCAGCTCCTGGGGCTCACACAACTCCTCAGAATTGAAGCTGAGCACAAGTGATGGAAGTGATCTGTTAAGACCCCAATCCTATCTGGGCACCAATGAGCCTTTTCTCCCAAGGCTACATCAGATGCCAATATTATTTGCACCTCTTCATAGAAATTATGGAATGACAAGCATCACTTTCTGTGTTCTTCCTCTCTTGAGCAGCAGAATAGTTTAGAGGAGGTCATGGTGCATTTATGCTATGATGAGGCTATGCAGTCACATGCAGTTGAGCGTGTTTCCTCGTACATCAGCCTAAACAATACAACTAAATTCATTTTATTTTCTTAATGTGAATTTTAACCAATATGCTAAGCAGGAAATTTTATTTTTATTTTCTACTCTCTACGCATTTTTCAATGAATGCTTTCTCCTCCTATGTAGGAAGGTAAGACCTACAAGGCCAAGAGATGAGCCAACCTGTAGTCTGCCTGAGGGCCTAGCAACAGGTGCTGTCTGAGGTCCTGATCATGACTAGCCAATGATGGGCGACCACGAAAAAACAACAGATTGGAATGCAACCTGGGGCTGGGAAGAGGGTATGTAAGGCTTTCCCTATTGCTGAATAAAGGAGTCTGCTGTTTGCCTTTTATCTGATTCCCAGGTTCTTTGCTGTTGACTAGGAGCCCTGAGGGATCCATTAGGACCCAGCAACACTCCTCTTCCTTTCCCTCCTCCTGCTCCTTTTCAGGTCACTGAGTGAAAATTCAGTTGAACATGGTGGCACATTCTTATAATACTAACACTCTGGAGACTGGGGCAAAGGATAAAAAGTTCACCCTGAGATACATAGCAAGATCCTGTCACAAACAAAAAGGAGGAGAGAGGGGAAAAGGAAGGAAGGAAGGAAGGAAGGAAGGAAGGGAGGGAGGGAGGGAGGGAGGGAGGGAGGAAGGAAGGAAGGAAGGAAGGAAGGAAGGAAGGAAGGAAGGAAATTTATCTTGCCTTATCTCATAAATTTAGATAACCAAAGAACCCTCTGATGATTAGCTAAAATGCTGCTGTATTAGTCAGGGTTGTCCAGTGAAATAAAATTAATAAAGTAAATTCATATTATTAGGGATTTATTAAATTGGCTTGCATGATATGGCCCCAGTAGGTTAACAGTAGCTGTCTCATACCCAAGAGGTAATTAGTTGCTCAGTCCAAGAGTCTGGATGTCTTGGCAGTTCCAATCTGTCACTGAAGGCCTAGAGGTTTCCTGGAGTGCTGCTGGTCTTCGATATATGTTAGAAGTTTGAAAAAGCCGGTTCTAATATCAGCAAAGGAATTCAGCAGTGGTAGGGTAGATGACTTGCCAGTAAAATTGAAATCAAGCAGGCAAAAAGCAACAGTTCCCCTTTTCCAGATATTTCTATCTGGGCTGCCACCCTAAACCTGAGTGGCACCTTCTTGGTGGCAGCCCAGACAAAATATCTGGAAAAGAGGAACCAGTTTGAGACCCTCATTATACTGAGAACTTAGTAATGGAGACTGGGAACTCCTGAGATGTTTTCACAAACTTAGTTAGGTCAAACCCATTATCACAATACCAAGATTTGATTCAGCCATTTTCACATTTTCTCTCATAAGTACACAGTATAATTATTCATAAACTAAATGATGTGCCTGGGATTATCTAGAAAGCATATCAAATATCCTTTTCTAACTTTAATCTTTGTCACATTGAACTTACTTCCTACATTTCAACCAAAGAACATATTACATTAAACACAGGAGCAGAATTCTACTGTCTTCCAGTAAGACATTAAGAAAATTTGAATTAAAAATGCAAAAAAAATCACTCCTCCTTGAGTAATTTTCATGCGAAAAATTGTCATCTTTTTCATTTAAATATGTTTGTGGTAACATATAATGAGTTTACTGGTGTGGTTTTAAAATGGATTTGTAAATTAACATTTTAAAAATTATCCTAGTTTAGTTTAATACAGTGAGAATTCATTGCTATCAGCCCCATCAACCAAAACTATTCAGGGTCTGCAATTACCTAGAAAGGCAGAAAACATTCTGAGACCAAAAATATTGAGAACTACTCCTCTGGCCCTAAACACACTTAGCCAGCACCTCCAAATTCAATCTGCTGAGATTGGAGCTGCCTCTCTACAGATCTCTTGAACAGGACATCACTGCTGGCCAGTTGTAGGATATTATTTCAAGGTGTGTTACTTTTCTTTATGCTCCGGAATATGTGTTTAATGATGCAAAGATGTGTTTGATTAAATAAAATTCAGCTGGGGTCTGGAGGCTGGGTCAGCAGGAAGTTGTAGGGAGAAGCCGGGTGGGGAAGGGTTTATAAGGAGCGGCGAGAACGTGGAGAACTCAACCGAACGAAGACTTCTTGGGAGACACAAGGAGGTGAGCTGCTTGTTATTCACCCCCTCTGGGAAGCAGGGTTCTACTCCAACCTTTGAGTCTTGATTTCTTTAGAGGGACAGAGATTTAAATAAGTTTTCTTAGTAGCTTTCAAAGAATAGGCACCTAAGGGAACAGAATTCCCTCAGGCTTCAGCTCTTGGGCTCTCAGCAGAGTGGCAGTTGCTGGATAGGTTAGCTGTAGCTTAAAGGGCAATTACAATGAAAGCAAACAACACTGGCCATCTTGTGTGGTCACAGAGTCACACTTGGCATCACCTGAGGGTAACACCAGCTATTCCCATGCCCCTTTCTCCTCTGCAGCTGCACAGAAGCCAGACAGACTCAGTTCCTGTCCTTTTGTACTTCTCAGGGTGGCTCAGACACTACCTCACAATTCCCTTAAACTGCCTCACACACACTAAGCTCACAGTAAATAGAAAGCAACAGTCACCTTCCCACAGGTAAGGGTTGGTGTGGTTGAACAGCTCTCTCTCCAAATTCTTTCCCCTTCTCCAACACTTCTCAACATGGCTTATCTGTTCACCGCTGGCCAGTGCTTGAAAAACACTGTACATTCTCAGCCCTAAGACTTCCCACTCCAAAGCCTGACAACATGTTGATTAAATTTCTTCTATCATTTTGAAATCTGGTTTGCTTACAGTTATTCATGGTCATGAACAAACCGTGACCAACTAGACTGTCATCTACTTGAGGGTCTGTCTTATTCCTCTGATGATCCCCAGGACTCAAACGAGTGGTGCTGATGAGGCGTTGGTGGAATTTCTTGAGGCCATTTCTAATCTAACGGAGAATTACAGTCAGAATGGATTCTTCATTTTCTGGCATCTGTTCTTTTTTATTTTGTCCACATTATTGGTAAGGAAAATGAAACAATGCCACAGGAAATATAAAGCAGAAGGCAGCTAGGAATGAGAGAGTCCAACGCTCTCAGGCTGAATGCGACTCTCGAATGAGGCTGTGATGATTTAAGAATGTCATGAGCCTGATCCAGGAGAGACAGCTGCAAGTTCAAGACAAGTTACTGCCTGCATCCATCTGTGCCATCCTTCCTTGAAGCACACCAGGAACATTGGTACCATCATCTCCGGTACTTCGGACTCTTGGGATCACAGAGCATCTGTGAGAATAGGCGTTTCAGACATCCTTTGGACTGGAAAGGAACAGGTGTGATGCCCATGCATCTGGCTAACTAGTGGTGAACTCCTTTCCATGACTTCTTTCAACTCCTGGGCCAGTGTCCCTAAACTATTCAGTCAATGTGCCGGGCTGTCACAGAATGCCAAATCCTGATAGATACAAGGATGACTGACTAGGAAGAGAGACTTCAAAGGAAAATTTTTCAGAGATACAGCAAGAACAAAGGCAAGGAGAGAATGGAAGGGAGAAGGGAGGCTGGGGAGTGAAGAAAACAGAATGGTGCTATGAACACAAAAGCTAAAAATATGTTTGCAAACAAAGCAAAGCAAATCGGCCCCCTCTGGTTCCAATTGTTCTCCCACTGGAAGGCTGTGTGGCTTCCAGTGCTCTGTGGCTGAGTGGCAGCAAATTACCACAAACAGCAGCTTTTGGCAATTCTCTCTGGTCATATCAGAAGTCCTGGAAATCCTCAGATGGCCCTCAGCTCAGGTCTCACAAGGCTATAAGTGAAGGACTGGGCTAGTCCCCATCAAGAGTTGTCACATTTGTTTCAGTGCGTGGACAAAATTTGGTTCATAGTGTCTGAAGACTTGCATAACTCATTTCAAAGCCAACAAGAGAATATCTCTACTCTTTGAGAAATGCTCAAAACTGCCCTATTTAGGGAATTAAAGGACACTGGTCTGGGAGTCACAAAGGAGTCATAAAGGAAACGGGTGATTACGCACCATACCTGCCCTGTGCAAATGACAGACAGGCTAGTCTAGATGATGTCTGAAACTCCTTTTCACACAGGCCTATCACCATGATTACTGTTGATTGTTGACTTCACAGAATCTCAAATCGCCTTGGAAACAGGCCTCTGGGCATGTCTGTCAGCATCATCTTGATTACATTGTTGAAGTGGGAAGACCCATCCACTGTGGGTGGCACCATTCCCTTGCCAAGGATCCTGGACCATATCAATGGAGAAAACGAGCTCAGTGGCAGCATGCGTGCATTGCTCCCTGTATCTGATTGTCCATGGGATGTGTCTACCTGCTTCAAGCTCTTGACCTCTTTACTTTCCCACCACAACAGACTGGATCCTTCAACTATGAGATGCATCAATCCCTTTCTCCCTTAAGTTGCTTTTATTGGGGTATCTTATCAAAGCAACAGGAAAAGTAATTTTTAAAACACCCATTTAAGAGAATTTTCTATTGAAATTATCAAGTCAACATACTAGTAATCTAACTGTGGAGTAACATCCCATCACAATTTACTATCTTCTTGTACATTAGCGGTAGCGCCGCATTAGAGGGTAGGATTTAGAGCCGAATGGTCCAGGGCTCATGCTTCTTTGAAATACAAAATACATACCCTTTCTCTCAACTTCACAACAACCTCATCCTATCACAGCATCATGCAAAGTCCAATATCTATATATAGATATAGATATAGATATAGATAGATAGATAGATAGATAGATATAGATATAGATATAGATAGATATAGCTTTTCTTACTGCAATGGTTTGTGTATCTGTATCTTCCTCAAAAGTTTTCTGTTGAAACATAATGCTCAATGCGATAGGATTAAGAAGTAAGATTGGAGCTGAAGGGACGGCCCTATAGGTAAAGTTGCTTGTCACACATGTGTAAGGACCTGACTTCAAGCCCCCAGAGCATACATAAAAGCAGGGTGGGTAGTGTATGTGTCTGTAACCCATAGTGTTCTGACAGGGAATTTCGAGGTGGGGATAGGAGAATCTTCAGAAGCTCATATTCAGGAAATAACCTGAAATATGCAGAAAACAACAAAGAAATCATCTCACAAACAAGGTGGAAGGTGACCACCAGCATCTGAGTTTATCCTCTGATCTCCACATGCACCACGGAATACAGAATACATGCCTGCACATGCTCGCTCGCTTGTGCACACACACACACACACACACACACACACACACACACACACACAGAAAGAGAGAGAGAGAGAGAGAGAGAGAGAGAGAGATGAGATTTTAGAGAGGTGATCAGAACATGAGGAAAGACTCATATCCATGGTATTTGTTGCTTTATTAGAAAGGTCTCAGTGAGCTGCCCTGTTCCCATAACCACATGGGACACAGGGGAAAAGTGCAGTTGATGAACCAGACAACCAGACACACATTCTGTCAGCTCCTTCATCTTGCACTTCCTGCCTCCAGTCCCCATTGTTTGTGGTTGCATTATTTCTGTGTCTCTGTGACAGAAACAACTTAAGGTGCTCATGGTTTCAGAAGGGTTCAGTCTGTCACAGGAAGGCGAGGAGGCATGGCTAAGTTCACAGTGATAAGAACACATGGTAGAGTCTCCTTGTAGTACAGAGTGCCAAGAAGCAAACCTCAAGGTTGAATCAGAGGCCCAGACTATAACCTCCAAAGGCCCCTGTTGTTTTTATCTGAGTTGTTCTATTTTACCAATAAAGACTTGGGAGTCAGATGCTGGGGTGAAAACCTGTTAGATCAGAGAATCCAAGAAGCAACCAGATGACTTTCCTTTTAAAATGGCCAGGTTCTCAGCAAGAGAGCATGTCTTCACCTATCCTAAACCAAGTCCCTCCAAGTCCCTCCCTACTCCCTCCTGTGGGTCTCTCTGTCTGTCTTCCTGGGTCCTCACTATGGCTAATCCTTGTGATTCGAGATTAAATTTATTAACACAGTCTTAAAGTGTCACAGTGTGACCAAATATCCCCCAAAAGTCTCCACCTGCTAAAGACTCCACAGCCTCCCAAACTACATCTCCAGATGGGGACCAAGAACATGACCCTGTGCGAGACACTTCACATCCAATCCACAGTGGGAGGGCCAGTGTATTGCAGCTTGTTTCAGGGGCCTGACAGACTAAGCCTAGACTTTGTAAATTCAAAGGTAACAATTCTAGCCATCTGTCAGTTAAACAAAGGTAGATTTATTATTTCTAAATATGAAGACATTTGTTATACAGGTCCGTCACACCTGTCATCACGGGCTGTTCCCTGAGTGACACACACATCCAGGCTGCGATGCTGAGGATGCTGAGGTTCTACAAGCTGCATTGGATGTGTTCATAACCTGCCACCATCATGCACTGGGCTCCTCTATGGGCTTACAACACACTCCAGCTAGCTTCCTTAGCTCTTCCGCTCAGAATCATATCATCTGAAAGCAAAAATTTCAAAGTCCATTTAACATGTTTATGCCTTTTGTGTTTCTTTTTTTCAGTTTTAATAGACACTACTTCTAGGATTAATGAAATGCAGCTGAATAAAATCTAAAGGATAATTGATTGGTCTTGTCCCATTAATAACTTGAAGTATGTATTTTCAGTTTTTGAGTTGAGAAAATATTTTACTTTAAAATCATAAGTGGAATAACTTGGTCAGATAGCAGTTTTCTGTTTAATGAGATAATACAGTCTGAGTTTCATGGAACTACTACAACAATGCTATATGCCCATTTATTTCTAGATAATGAGGCATTCTTGAATTCCTGGAATGAGCTCACATGGAGTCAGGAGGTATAATTGTCTTAAGGTACCTCAAGTCCCTATGGGCTGGTGTTTAATAGGGTTTTCCACCTTCATGTTAGAAAGTATGTTTCATCTATAGTTTCCCTTGAAGCACTATCATTGCCTTTTATACTATGTTTTTATGCTGAAATTTTATAAAATAAGATCTTTCTTTCTAAGACATTGGAAAAGTTCTAATCACCTGTTCTAAAATTTGATGCAATTTGATTATCAACCTACAAAAGCCCACTTTCATTTTGTTTTTAATGGTCAATCTTGACAACTTTCAAAATGTCTTTCAGGATAATTTGCTTATTTTGTATGAAGAAAATGATGAATTTAGCATACCTACAATTTTACCATCCACAAGGCATCTTTCAGAGAAATAGGGGATTCAGACTTGGGAGCATCTGGTCCTAGCTGGTCAGTTTCTAAGCTTAGTCATGGGAGTTCTATGGTCAACTCGGAAGGTCAGGCTGTGTAGAGTAGGAGGCTGGCACACTTACAGCTGTCCTGGTCTACTTCCTGCAGCTGCATGTGAGCACTGGGGTCGTTGACATGAAAGTGCAAACCAGGTATAATCCTTGTAGGATCCCTTTTCCAGCATGTGATCGACACTGGGATCGGTCCTTTTCCCCCATCTTCTGGGCTCATGAGTCTGGATCTAGTACCAATGTCTGTTTTTATTTGGTTCTTGGATTTTCTTAATTGACAATTTATAATTCATTTATCAACTAAACTATGTTTATCAAAAAATTCACAAGTAATTCCTTATGCTTCTATTTTGTGGGATTTCCCCCTCAATTTGAAATTGGGTACTTAGTTAACTGACATTTACTCTTTCTTTAAAAAGAAATAAATAGAAAGTGTTCAGATATTAATTTAATTCTGTTTAATACCTTCTGTCATGACTGTAGGTTTTGATAGTCTCAGTATTTTTCTAGACCTCTCAGAAATGAAACTACTAAGTTATTTCAAATGGGTATGTAAATCTGTGGTGAGGGCATGAATTCTACTTTTGATGTTTAATCCTAATTTCAATTCATCCTTCCAAAATTATATAATCTATACTACTTTTATTTTGAGGAACTCAACTAGTTTCATCTAATGCTGTGGGGTATTTGTAGGCTGTGTGAAAATGCATTGCTGTGATTGGTGTAATAAAAAACTGAACTGCCAATAGCTAGAAAAAGGTTAGGCAGGACTTACGGAAACCAAGAGAACTCGGGAAGAAGGGTGGAATCACCAGTCAGATGGAGAGGCAACAGGAGTTGCAAGATGAAAGAAAGGTAAAGAACCATGAGGCAAAACATGGATTAGTAAAAATGGGTAAATTTAAGTTATAAGAGCAAATGTGACAAACCTAAGCTAAGGCCTAGCTTTCATAATTACTAAGATATTTCCATGTCATTATTTGGTATCTGGCTGGTGGGACAGGAAAAGACTTTTTACAATCTGATATATGGTCAATGTTTGCTTTAAAACTAAATGAGTGGCAAAAACATGCATTTTCTGGGGCTGCAGAGATGGCTCAGCAGGCAAGAGATGAACAACTCTTGTGGAGGAACTGTGTTTAGCTCCCACCACCCATGTTAGTTGGTTCACAGCCACCTGTGACTCCAGCACCAGGGGACCCACGGTCTTTCTCCACAGGCCATGTGCACATATCCACACAGATCCGTACATGCAACTGAATAAAATAAGACTTTTTATTAAAATCTGTCTTCTGTTTGGACATACAAAGTTTGGTACCTAGATTTTAACATCCGTATCCATGGATAAAGTATTCATATCTCAGCTGTTTTAGTTCCTAAATCTTATCAAGGCCTGGGAGATAAGGACATAACAAGTGCCACAACTAACATACTAAATTTTATTTATATTTATTTGCTTTTTGCACTTCAAAACTTCATTTGGCTTGTAGAATCCCATTATTTTAACTGCATCATTGAGAACCAAACTCCTTAACAGACTTCTTGATTATTCACTATCTTGGCTTCATGTTTACCTGGCAAACTTCTGCTTTAAAGTTACTTTTGTTGGCTCATTTGGATGCCATGTTGCCAGATATTTGCTTCTCAGTCCATCCTGGGGATGTTTTTTGTTGTTGTTAGGTAGCTCATCTACCATCAGTAAAAACTAATTCGTTTGGTTTTGGCATGCATTTAATCTCTTATCTTTCTAAAGTTTTTTTTTTTTGTTTTTTGTTTTGTTTTGTTTTGTTTTTGCTGCAAACTGCATGAGGCTTTATTGTTGTTTAACTAGCTAACCCCATGTTAGCTCGGGTCTTTCACCCACCCGCCCTGGCAGATGGCTAGCAATGACAGTTGGAATCGGCTGCATAGAGATCTTGTAGGGCAGCGTAAGGGGAGTATCTAGGGGTACGCACAGGCTCAGGATTGGTGTGCCTCCAGGCTTGGAGGGCTTGTCCTGTGTTGATTGGCCAACTGGTTGTTATGGCCCATAGGCCCTCCCAGAGCTAAAGTTTGTTTTTATTTGTATTTATACTTTTCTATTTTCTGTTTCTTTAGACTTTAGGTAGGTGTATAGCCTATTATGTTCTTAACGTATTTAACTGCAATTTAAGTTTTGTGCCTAAAGCCATGGTACTTAGTACTTCAATGTTTGACATAGAAGAAGAACCAATGAGAAAAAAAAAAACCAAAAATGCAGAATTTTTGTGGGAAGATGGGGGGGCGCTAAAAATAGTAGGACAGTGTGTTTTATATGAAAATCATGGGTATGTGTTAAGGATCCTAGATTGAAGGATAGGCTCCAGGTGTTCATTATAACATTATACCTTACACTTAGAGAATATTTGTACAGTCATGTATATATCAATTAATATTTTAAAAATAAAATATCACTTGGGAGATGGTAACATGTACCTGTAATCCCATACTTGAGTAGTTGATGTGCAGGGTAGAAAGACAAACTATAGACTGAGACTGTATCTCAAAATAAATGCATGTGTTAGTTAAATAAATATGCATGGTTTTGTCAGGAGCCAGCCCTGGTTAGATATAAAAGTCCCTTTTACAAGACTTGATGACCTCCATGCTAAACCGCCAATTAGTCAAGCACCCCACCCCTTAGGTTAGAGTTCGAGATAACCACAGCTACAGCTTCCCCTACACCTAACAAATGCTCTCTCAGGGTTTCCTACCGGGTCAAGGTCTTGGTAAACATGGTCAGGGTATAACTACCCCCCTCGCTTCACATCCAAAAAATGATCGCCATGGAATTGGATTTCAAATTTTTTCCTGAGGGCCATTGCTCCACCTGCACTCCAGGCTGATAAAATCACCTGGAAAAAATGATAGCCCTGTCTGGATCAACCAATGGCCCAAACTATCTACCTATAGTTAACTATAGGTAACTATAGTTACCTCCCAAAAACTATCCGCAGCCTTAGAGTTGGTGCAGGAACAACTAACTTCGGTACACATTGAACCCTCTACTTCCCCATGGAATACGCCCATCTTTGTCATCCAAAAGAAATCAGGTAAATGGCGCTTATTACAAGACCTCCGTGCCATTAATAATACTATGATGCCCATGGGAGCCTTACAACTCGGCCTTCCCTCTCCAGTAGCCATCCCTAAACAATATTCTCAAATTGTCATTGATCTCAAGGATTGTTTCTTTTCCATTCCCCTTCACCTTGATGACTGCAAATGCTTTGCCTTCAGTATTCCTATTACTAATCATATAGGCCCTATGCCTCGCTTCCAATGGTGAGTTCTCTCTCAAGGTATGGCAAATAGTCCCACCTTCTGTCAAAAATATGTCGCCCAGGTTATAGATCCCTTTCGGGTTCAACATCCTCATCTGTACGTCATTCATTACATGGATGACATCCTTCTGGCCGTTCCTAATGAACACAATTTGAGCCTTGTCACCCAAGAACTTGTTAAAGCCTTACAAACCCAAGGCCTACAGATATCCCCCGAAAAGATTCAAACTCACCCCCCTCAACTCTTTTTAGGTTACAAACTCTTCCTAAATAAAATTATGTCCCAAAAGGTTCAGATCAGAAAAGATTCCCTTACTACTCTTAATGACTTTCAGCTGTTACTTGGTGACATTAATTGGCTTTGCCCCCATCTAAAAATCACCACAGGAGAACTCAAACCTCTTTTTGACATTCTAAAAGGGGATTCTAACCCTCTGTCTCCCCTCACCCTCACCCCTGAAGCCACCCAGGCCTTGGCCCTGGTGGAGAAGCCATCAACCAACAACATGTTTCTTATTTTTACCCCAATAAACCCTTGAGCTTCCTTATTTTCCCTACACCATTTATGCCCACAGGCCTTTTTTGGCAGAACGATCCCCTCTATTGGGTCCATCTCTCTGCTTCACCTGGCCGAGTCCTCCTTACCTACCCCTGTCTAGTTTCTCTACTGATTAGGATGGGCAGAGAGCATAGTTTCAAATTATTTGGCAAAGACCCCGACATCCTTGTACTCCCTTATACCCCTTCTCAGGTATAATGGCTCACCCAAAATGAAGATACTTGGGCAATTAATCTTATATCCTTCCTAGGCCTTATTGATAATCATTTCCCCAACAAAAGACTTGTCCAATTTAAAAAAAAAAAGTAATCTTTCCAAAAGTAACAAAAAGGACTCCCCTTAATGACGCCGCACTGGTTTTCACTGATGGGTCATCACGGGAGGGCTGCCTATTCTATAGATGGCAAAATCTTTTATTTTTCAAACCTCTGCCTCCTCTGCCCAGATAGTAGAACTTTTGGCTATAATTAAAGTCTTTCAAACTCTCCCTGATGTACCCTTTAACCTTTATGCTGATAGTGCTTATCTTGCCTTCTCCTTTCCCTGTCTTGAGACAGTTCCCTATATCCGCCCATCTACAGGTGCGGCTCCATTCTTTTCCACTCTTCAGCACCTGATTTTAACCCGAACCTCCCCTTTCTTTATTGGTCACATTCGAGCACATTCCAGGTGGCCTGGGCCCCTTTCTTGGGCAAATTATGCCGTTGATCAAGCCACCCAAATAATTACCTTGGCTCAAAAGGGCCTCCCTCTTTCTGACCCCATATCCTTAGCCTGACAAGTCCATGCCACCCATCATCTCAATGCCCATACCCTACGCCTTCAGTTTGGCATTACCAGAGAACAAGCTAGAGAGATAGTGCGCTCTTGCAAAGGCTGTTTTACTCTCCTGCCAGAGCCCCACCTTGGGGTTAACCCCCGAGGTCTGCTTCCTGGACAGCTTTGGCAAATGGATGTCACCCACTTCTCCCAGTTTGGGAAATTAAAATACATATATGTGACTATTGACACTTACATTGGTTTCATTTACAGCACGCTCTAGGCGGGCGAGGCCACCAAAAATGTCATAAATCATATTCTTTCCTGCCTAACTACCTTACCCCAACCCAAGACTATTAAAACAGATAACAGCCCTGGATATACCAGTCTAGCTTTCAAACAATTTTGTTCTCATTTAAATATC
Source organism: Cricetulus griseus (assembly GCF_003668045.3). Lineage (NCBI taxonomy): Eukaryota > Metazoa > Chordata > Mammalia > Rodentia > Cricetidae > Cricetulus > Cricetulus griseus. The sequence goes on along the minus strand of NC_048598.1, from coordinate 17,204,069 downwards.
AGCCATATTACTGGTATTCCCTACAACCCCTAGGGCCAGGGGATTGTTGAAAGAGCTCACCAAACACTTAAAAACATGCTGTTTAAACTGTATTCAGGAGGAGGAGTTCTATACCCCACTAATGGCAATCATAAGAACCTACTCAATCATGCATTGTTTGTGCTAAATTTTCTCACATATGATGCTACAGGAAAATCAGCCAAGGATCGCCTCTGGCATCCATCAATGGCTCAAAATTATGCTCAGGCCTTATGGAAAGATCCCCTAACTCACAAATGGCATGGACCAGTCCTCACTTGGGGAAAAGGACATGCATGTATTTTTGATATTTAGGCCAATAATGCTAGATGGTTGCTTGAACCCCTTTTAAAACTATATAATCCAACCAGGGAAGCCCCTGAGAAGTCTTCTAATTCTGCTTAATTTTAGATAAAAGATGCTGTCTTTTTGGCTACTTGTGTGTTTCTCACCTCCGATTGCCCTTGTTGCTGCAAGCCCTTATCAGATCTACAACTACACCTGGATGATCATCAACCAAACCGGTGATGTTGCCAATGCCTCTACATACATTGGACCTCAGCCCTCTTATTCCCCCCTAATAGTAGATCTTTGTGACTTGGCTATGGGAGCCGACCCTCTCTGGGGAACTCCCTCCCATTTTATGCTACAATCTAGACCTGTTATTACCTCCACGAGGTATGCAACCAACCCTAATTACTATAATCAGTTCACTAGAACTTATCTTACAAGGGCACCTATATACATCTGTCCTGGTTCTCACAGAGATCACTCTCTAGAGGCTCGCTGTGGATTTGAGAATGATTACTTCTGTGCCTCTTGTGGGTGTGAGACCACTGGAGATACATACTGGAAATCCTCCTCCAGTTGGGACCTTATGACAATTAAGAGACTAGACCCCCCCCCATCCCAACAACTTAATTCAGGGCCAACCTGCCTTAATTCCCACAGTGGCTCCCATTGGTGTAACCCCCTACAAATTACCTTTACCGATAAGGGAAATCATCCTCCCTTTGGCAAGGGAGAGGTGTCCACTGGGGCCTTCGCCTCTACATTTCAGGCCGTGACATTGGCCTTACCTTTAAGATCCAGCTGCTAAAAAACCTTCCTTTCACCAAGAAGGTAGCCATCGGACCCAACCCAGAGTTGCATCCCAATAAGGACACCAAGGGCAAACTTCCTCCACAGATACCCCCCTGCCACTAGCTCCATGACCCATCTCTCTACTGTGTTTCAGGCGACCATCCCCCCAGGACCTCCCTCCTCCACTGACCTTATTCTCTCATTAATTAACTCTACTGTTCAGGCCCTTCATCAAACCAACCACGCCCTCTTAGAGGACTGTTGGGTCTGCTATTCTTCCACCCCTCCCTTTTATGAGGGAATTGCAGGCGCTTAATTCCTACCTTGCCTGTTCTACTGGATTGACTACTTATATTGTCACCTCTACCTTCTTGTATAAAAGAGACTATTGTGTTTCAGTTCAGCTGCTACCCCGACAATCCTCCTAAAGGCCTAGATTTTTCAGGCCTTGAACATCAAACCTCTCAGTTCCCTAGGCCTTGGAGATGTCAATGACGGGATTATCATGATGCTGCAGGCCAGACACTGACCCATCTCACGGGCTGTAGTGCCCTCCATGATGGGATTAGCGTGAGGCTGACCCCAGGGGCCCACTCCAAAGCACTCTGGAGCTGCTAGCCTTATGAAAGGTCCCCGGAGTGCTGGGGGCAGATGCACCTAACGTAGCCTAAGACAGAGGCTCTACCCCTCATTGTCACTGTAGCCTAAGGAAGACACTCCATTCTATTATACATAGAAGGGGGAGATGTCAGGAGCCAGCCTTGGTTAGATATAAAAGTCCCTTTTACAAGAGGCTTGGCAACCTCCATGCTAAACCGCCAATTAGTCAAGCACCCCACCCCTTAGGTTAGAGTTCGAGATAACCACTGGGAAGTTCCAGACACCTGCTCAGGCCTGAGAGCAATTAACACCCATTCCTCCCCCACTTCCTCTTTCTCTACTTCCTCCTTTCTCTTTAAAAACTCCTTGTTTGCATTTAATAAAGTAGACCTTGACAAGGACACTGCTTGGTCTCACTTTTCTTTCCCGCCCATTATTTTCAGGCTTAGTCCACCTTGGACCCACGAATTACCGAGTTACCGGAGCCCCTCAGGCCAGGGCATGGTTTAATTAACAAAGTATCAGTTTGTGGGTTTCTTTCATCCCCCTTTGTTTTTCCACATTTTCATGCTCTCCCCTGTTCTCAGTATACCAAGCTTCCGTAACAAACTTGTGATTTCTTTAGCCTCTCAATTTGGAGTAAAGTATTATTTTGATACTGTTTAGTTAAAAGAATACCAAAACATGCACGCAATTATTTCAACAGTAATAGAAAACATGTTAAAACACACTGAGCATGTAAACAAGCACCAGAGGATAAGACATAATGTGAGAATATTTTACTAGTATTCTCAAATTATGTGCTCTCATTTTCTCTGGGAATTGTTCTATGTGAGCCAATTAAATGAAAAGAATCATCGTACACAACAGCACCCTCCCAACAAACTCCATGATGAAACAGTGTGTCTGGATGAATGATTTTTGGCAGATTGTGAAAGCATACAATTGTTGGCAAACTTGCACCTAAAAGAATTCATTTAATGCTAATTAGCTGTTAAACAGGTGAAAGTAAGTGAGGTGAGAAAGAGAACGACAAACCTATCCAAATAGTAACAACACAGGGACATAGACTACTCCAGAGCTAACGAATTAAAATATCCCAAACAAATGGAAGAGCGAACGCTGAAGTCTTTGTTCCATTAATGTAGAAAACCGGTGTTTCTAAGCGCTTATCTACCAAAGAGGCTGTACTTTTAATTAGTTCATGCTTTACCAATCAACTTCACATTAGCATAAGAGTTCCTACATGGAAAGAATTTAATTCTAGTACAGAGTAAAATTGCTTGGTATTTTAGTCAGCCTGAGGAGCCTGTGGTGGGTAAATGTGTACTTTCAGGATTTTTCAGATGTGACAAACAGCCCTGGACCCCCAGGGTCCGAGTCTGAAGCTCAGCAGATGTGGACTTTGCAAATCAAACCCCCATCAGTGATAGCAAATGTTACCCAGACCTTGAACCCACTGGAAGAACTGTGTGCCAATGGCTGACATTATCTTTATCTGAACTCACTCTCCAAATACCAGTGGCTCCCTGGGGTTGCCAAAATAAGTTAAATGCTCTTTATACAAAAAGCTGAGGTCATTTTTTTCAACCTAAAACTTTCATGTTGCTGAGAGTATCTTCACCCTCCTTGAGGCTCAGGGTCACATTCTTTGTCTTCCCAGAATATCTGTTCCAAAATGAGACACAACTGAGAACATTGGGATCTCCTCTGTCTTATATCCTTCACTCCCTCCCAGAGGGCAGGAGAACATCCCTGTTCTGAAAGTTCCTAATGTAGTTTCTGTTTTGACTTAGCACCTTCCCTTCCAAGCCTTTGTGGTAGAAGTGACTCTTTATCGTTGACATCCCTTATATCTCAATGGGATCCCCAACTCCCACTCTCTCTATCTTCTAGGCCAGCATTATTCAACCTGTGGGTTGTGACCCATTTGGTGGTGTGGGGGTTGGATGGCTCTTTCATAGGGGTTATCTAAGACCATTGGAAAACACAGATACTTACATTATGATTCATAACAGTAGCAAAATTATAGTTATGAAGTAGCAATGAGAATAATCTTATGGTTGGGGGGTCACCACAACACGAAGAACTATATTAAAAGGTTGCAGCTTTAGGAAAGTTGAGAACCACTGTTCTAGACCAAGTGTCTCTCAAGGTACACTCAGCAGTGACCTATCATCAGACTCAAGACACTATTCTAGGCACCATCATGGGTATTATGAGAATGTAAAACATACAAGAAGTAAGTCATCACAACATAAAGTATATAATGAGGGGGTGATTGAAAGAACCTCTTTGGGCTAATAGAGGAAGAAAGATATGATTTCATAGGAAAACACAAGTTCATTGTAGCAAGCAACATTTTAGAGAGGACAAAATTCAGAGAAACAGTGCAATTGTGTGGAAGAAACAACCCCGAGCATTTGAGAAAGAATGAGATAGCCTCAGCTAACTACGGGATGGGGATTGATGGGAGAATGGGATGGGCTGGCATAAGTTCTGCAAGAGTGAGTTTTTCTTCTAGCATCTTACAAGGAAAGCATGTGGCAGTTGGTCTCAAAGAAACTTGAAATTACTTTTGCCTTTTCCAGACGATGCCACTTTTCTAAGGGCAAATTTTGTTTCTCCTCTCTAAACAAAATAACCACCGTGGGAATGACTGGTCACTTTATTGAGGTGCTGCACAAACTCTCAGCCTCTCAGTGGACTTGGCCTAATTTGATTTAGCATTCTTTCCCAGTCATTCTCCAACACTATTGGATTAAATTGACCCTTGGCAGGAGGCAATGCAATATGCAGGACTTGCCACCAAAGTGATTACAGTATTGACTGTCATTGTGACCAAAATCAAAAGAAAGGCCACTCATAAGAAAGAACTACAGTTCAAGTCATCTCTGGAAATATTCAACAAATACCAGAGTGGAATGTTATCTAAAGTGATAGTAAATTGCATGCTGGGAAAACTACTGGTCCTGCACCAACAGGGAAGTTTCCTTCAGTAAAGGGAAAATAACTACTGCCTTAGGCTATGCTTGGAGTTTTCCCCTGGGTTCCAGGAACCAGGAGCTTTGGTCTACATTGAATATCAGACGCTAACTGATTTGCTATTGAATGACATGGGGAATGTCTCCTAGTTTGCATCTCTATGGGCCTAAGCATCTGAATAGGCCTGCACCTGGGCAGAGGTGCTAGGGGTTTAACAAGGAGGACAGAGGGTAGGTTCGAGCTAACAAGAGAGGAGAACAAGGAGAGAAATGCTTTCCTCGTGGTCATGAAAGCACGGTTACGAAACAGCCGAAAAGATGGTAAATAAAGAAAAGACTCTAATACAACATGGAACTGAGAGCTCTCTAAAGATGACAAGATGCCTGTGTTTGGTTTTTATAGCTGCTGGATTGCTAGGAGTTTCCAGGTCCAAGCACCCCCACTCAGGCAGAACCTCATGGCTTAAGGCTGAAACATGCCGGGTCAAGACAGCTTGGTTGAGGGGCTGGGAAGATATGAAAACGGAAAGTAGTAAATGTGCCAGTTTGTAGAACGGTAGGATGGGTTCAAGGGAGAGATGTGAATAGACCACAAATCTGTAACATCTGATTGAATGAGAGTGAAGGGACCAGCTTCCCTTTCGGCAGCCATAACAGTCGAACATGTGCTTCTATGACCTTGCCCTAGACACTAGAAAGTCAGATTCCTGTCTTGTGACAAGGAACCAATCAGAAGTTAGCTGGTGGCGCTATGCTTTACGACCCTGGGTGTGCTTTATGGACAAGCGCACAGCAATGACAAGCAGAGCATAGCAACCACCCTGGGAGGGCCTATGGGCCATAACAACCAGTTGACCAATCAACACAGGGCAAGCCCTCCAAGCCTGGAGGCACACCAATCGTGAGCCTGTGCATACCCCTAGACACTCCCCTTATGCTGCCCTATAAAGATCTATGCGCAGCGGCTTCAAACCGTCTTTTCTAGCTATCCGCCATGGTGGGTGGGTGAAAGACCCGAGCTAACATGGGGTTAGCTCGTTAAATTACAATAAAGCCTTGTGCAGTTTGCAGCAAGCTCTCAAATCCGCCTGGTGATTGGGGTGACCACGAACGTGGCCTGGGACCCCGGATACTTGAGTTTTCGGGGGTCTAACAAGAGGAAGATGCAGTTTGTGTCTCATAAAAATGGAAAAAGAAGAATTTTATATCAATAAATGTTTAACAAAAAGCTACTTGTATTACACTGATTTTATCTTTTTTCTTAAAAATCATAGAAATCTGTCAAACCTTTCCCACACATTCATCTATTCAGTGCTTCTAAATTATTAATAATAGTGAGCTTTTAATTTTCTTTAGCAGAATGAAAGGAGATACTATATTATAAGAATGGTGGAGATTTACCCATTTAGTCATTCCATGGAGACTTAATGCTGACCCGTCCCTCGGGTCAGTCATTCAGGGTTCCAGAGGGGGTCTGCCTGAAAGAGTCATGGGCAAGAGAAGGAAGGAGACCAAGTGGCAAAAAAGAGGGGACCAGAGTCCATCTGTGCAATTGTCAATGTCTCAATTTATTGGGGCTCAGTGTGGGTTTATATAGCCCTGCACCAAGGAAATTGGGTAAGCGGGGTAATAACAGGAAGGAACATCTGGTGTATGCTGGGGCGGGAGCATTCTTCTTATTAGCCGGAACATCTTGTGGTCTTCCCCGGAATAGCGAAAGCCCCAGGCCCTTTCTCGGAACAGAAGCAGTTAGCAGTTCCTTTTGGCCAAACCGTCTAATTACAGGTTATAGGAGGCTCACAGAGCTGGCTTGAAGCCGAAAACTTAAAGGTCATAAAGGACTTACAAAGATGGGCTTTAAACCCATAGTTTAGGGCCCATGGCCCTTAACATCTCCCCCTTATTTTTTCCTTAACAAAGGAGGGAGGTGAGGACTAGGCCACAGGTAGCATTCTTAGGGGGGTCTTTGTACATGACCGTCTCTGTCTTAGGTTAGTTCGACCTTGCCACCTCATTGACTTTACCAGTCTTCGGGTGATAAAAACCCGCCATCCAGGGGTCCCATGTCTCAGGTTAGTCTAGGAGGGAAGTTGCCTGTCGTGGAGGTGGCCATTTGTACCGGGGGCTACCAGTGTTGCATGCCTAGGGAGGGCAAGTTTGGCTCTAAAGCCTGTGACTAGACCTTTAACAGTTTTAGAAAAATTAAGCCTCTCTTGATGGCCTAAGGGGTTGCCTGGTTCGCTCTGCTCGTCACGCTGCTCGTCACCTGGGTTCTGGATCCAGTGATACTGTACAGAGACAAAATCTTTAGAAAGGGATGAATCTATTTGACCTTTTATAAAGGGAGTTATTCTTTGGAAGGCCCACGGGCCAAAAGAAATCAACAGCAATAATCCTATAAGAGGTCCCAGGAGGGAAAGCCAATTTTTATACCAGGACTCTTGTTGCTCTCTTTGTTTCTTTTTATCCTCTAGATTTTTCTTTATTTTTTTATATTAGCTTGTATTAACTCAGTTTTATCTTTATAAAAACAGCATTCCTCTTTAAGAGCTGCATAGAGGCCGTCTAAGAAAGACCAGGTCAAGACCTCCTATTTTGCAACATCATTTCAGATAGAGAAACCAAAGAGTCCTTTAGATTTTGGAGTCCTGTTTGTAGTAAATAGTCAATCCGGTAGAACAGGCAAGGTAGGGATCAAATGCCTGCAATTCCCTGAAAAAGGGGAGGGGTGGAAGACTAGCAGACCCAACAGTCCTCCATAAGGGAGTGGCTGGCTTGATGAGGGGCCTGAACAGTAGGGTTAATTAAGGAGAGAATAAGGTAATAGTTGTGAAGCATTGGCAGCATCACTGGCTCGGTTGAGGATCATCCAGGTGTAGTTGTAGATCTGATAAGGGCTTCCAGCGGCAACAGCAATCGAAGGTGATAAACGCCCAAGTAGCCAGAAAGACAGCATCTTTTATCTAGAATTAAGCAGAATTAGAAAGCTTCTCAGGGGCTTCCCCTGGGTGGATTATATAGTTTTAAAAGGCATTTAGGCAACCATCTAGCATTATTGGCCTGAGTATCAAAAAACCATGCATGTCCTTTTCCCCAAATGAGGACCGGATCTGGTCCGTGACATTTGTAAGTTAGGGGATCTTTCCATAAGGCTTGAGCATAATTTTGAGCCGTTCATGGATGCCAGAGGTGATCCATGGCTGATTTTTTTGTAGCATCATACATGAGGAAATTTAGCACAGACAATGCATGGCATAGAACTCCTCATTAGTCAACCTGGTGGCCGCCCGCTCTCTGGAGGTCACTATATTGATGCCGAATTTAGTTCGGACACCCAATCAGCATAGCGCACTACAGCCCAAAATTCCTGGACTCAAGTGATCTCCTGTCTCAGCCTCCCAAGTGCTGGGATTAAAGGCGTGCGCAACCATTGCCTGGCTTGTGCATCCCGCTGGCTCAGGAGCCACCTATGCCTGAGCTGCGGGCTCGCCTCATGTCTCACCGCCGCTATAAAAGTAAAGGCAGGCGTTTTACTTCCCCAAGTCAGCAGCATGCTGCATCCCCAAAGGGCCCAAAGGCCCAGCGGTCCACGCACACTGGGCGGGACTAGGCCATAAGGGCTGTTCCAGTAGCACCGGTCTCAGGAATTAAGCACAAAATTGCTGGAAGGCTTTGCTAGTATATCCAGACCCATTAACTGTTTTTATAACTTTTGGCACTCCCATGCAAGCAAAACATCTTAAACAGTGACATATAACATGCCTGGTGGCTTCTCCTGTTTGTGGAGTGGCACATTTTTAACTTGCCAAACTCTGTAATGTGAATCACATCCATTTGCCATAAATGGTTGGGGAGTAGGCCTTGAGGATTCATCCTTAAATTAGCCATAGCCATATTGTGGACATATTCCACATTGTTTGATGATTTGACCAGCAGTCTCTCGGTTAAGCCAAATTTCTTACTTAGACTTGCTATTATGATGAAGAAAAGTTACAAGCCTGTCAAGCTTTTCTATTTGAGGCAAATCAACTGATTTTGTTAATCAGACAATTTATTCCATTTGGCCAGTAATCAGGGAAAGACCTATTTAATAGGTTTCCCATGTGCCCCATAAACATGATAATTCTTAGGTGAATAACATTTTGAATTTGCTCAAATAACATTTTGATTATCCTGTGCATGGGACTGTTTCTGTTACCTTATAAGCCTTAAATACATAGTCACTGTCAGTATACAATTTAAGTGAATTATTTACCAGGATTTAAAAGACCATTGTAACAGCTTGTAGTTTGATTATTTGAGCTGAAGTCAGAGCTGTCTGCTCTATTTCTTTTTATTAATGACCTATGTAAGTGACTCTCCCAATAGAACCATTGGTAAAAATTAACATAGCATATTTTTATAGGACTGCTTTTTACAATTTTGGAAATACAAAGGGATGCATTAGTGCAAATTGTAACAGTCCATGAACTAGAAATTGATTATCAATTCTTCCTGAAAATTGAGCAAAGGCAATCGCCTATGACTCATTGTTCTGAAACCATCAATTAAACTGTTGCTTAGAGTAGGAGACATGTATCATACTTGGTTTTCTCCTAAAATACTTTTTAGAATCTATATGGCATTTCTGTACCAAGTAGGCTAATGCTTTAAAATAAGGGTTTAAAATATTTAGGCTAGTAAGATGGGTAGGCACAACCTAGTAATGGTTCCTTCTGCCATAAACCAGAAGTTGGACTATGCTTTGTAGGGAGTATATAAGTTTCCCATGGTTTTGTATAGTCAATATATCTGATGATGCTGAATCGCCTCCTCAAATTATAGAACTTGCCTACCTTCTTAGTTAGCTGTTTGGGTATATCTGGATCATTATCTCCTTATAGAATCTTACTTAAAGAATTTAAATCATCATTAGATGTCCCAAAAAAGGTACTTAACCAATGAATATTTTATTAATTTCTTTAGAATACAACATACATCCTTAACAATTTTCCAGATTTAAAGTTTCTGAGTAGCCTTTTTTAATCTAACCTTCGAGGCTGACAAGCTGATAAGACCTCATTTGCATGTTAGCTGACCTGCCAACCTGTGAATCTAACAGGTTGGCTCTTTTTTGAGGCTTCTCACAAAACCCTTCTCAAAATCATGCATCAACCCTTATTTTCTAGATGTCCTTTTTTAACCATAAAAATCTAGGGATATCTGTATCCTCTCATCTGTCAAATTTTACAGAATCATCCATAGATTTCTCATGTCTCTAAGCTAATGGTATAGGCTTTTGCTAACTTTTTAATTGACTGTCTCCTAGGACTCAAATCATAATTTCTCCTGTTAAGACATTGACTGATTGACTGGATGCTCTTTTTGGCAATGTTAAAGTGATTTTGATATTTTTTAAACAATATCTGAGGCAATGTAAATATCTCTAATCATATCCAAGGTAATTTAGGCATTCTCATTCATCTGCATTCATAAATTCACAATCACATCATGCATCCAGGTGTGGCCACACCTTTCATTCATAACTTGCATATGTCTCACATTTCTCCTTTTGCCTAGGTTATGATCAGTTTGTAGAAAAGAAAAATCCCTAATTGAAATTTCTAACATAGTAGCTTATAGTCAATCATTGAAATATGAGCATCCAAAATCTGAACAATTCTAAGCTTAAATATGTTGCCTTTTCTTTTCTATAAGTCTCAAAAACAGTCTGGCTGTTTCAATAGCATTTATATATATTAATTAGCCATCAACCATGGCGGCATCTCCCAAGGCTGTAAGTTGCAGCCCCCAAGCTTGGCTGCCTCTAAGAAATGCTGCCAGCAGCATTTCTCGCTGTGGGCGAAGTAACTCTCCCAACCTTTTCCCAGGTCTGGGGAGCTATGTCTGGTCCCGTTAAAATCAACCATAGACAAGCTTTATCAATAAAGCAGAAAAAATGAACTAAATCTTTCTTTTTGACTCTTATTTCTTTTTATCTTCTCCTTTTTAACTCTTACTCCTTTTTATCTTTCTTTTTAACTCTTACTCCTTTCTCCCTGCGGGCTACCTTAACTTCTGTTATGAATTTCAATTCTTTACCCATAACATGGCCCATGGCATTGGGACGGCAATGATTGGTACCTTACCTCCACCTGGAGAGGGATCGAGTCTAGCCGACTGCAGGATCCTCTTTGTCCCGGGCTGTCTTTCCGCCATCCGACAGCTGACTGTACTCCGGGTCCCCTGTTCCGGCTCCACTTGTCCCGTCCCTCGGGTCAGTCATTCAGGGTTCCAGAGGGGGGCTGCCTGAAAGAGTCATGGGCGAGAGAAGGAAGGAGACCAAGTGGCAAAAAAGAGGGGACCAGAGTCCATCTGTGCAATTGTCAAGATCTGGATTTATTGGGGTTCAGTGTGGGTTTATATAGCCCTGCACCAAGGAAATTGGGTAAGCGGGGTAATAACAGGAAGGAACATCTGGTGTATTCTGGGGCAGGAGCATTCTTCTTATTAGCCGGAACATCTTGTGGTCTTCCCCGGAACAGCGAAAGCCCCAGGCCCTTTCTTGGAACAGAAGCAGTTAGCAGTTCCTTTTGGCCAAACCATCTAATTACAGGTTATAGGAGGCTCACAGAGCTGGCTTGAAGCCGAAAACTTAAAGGTCATAAAGGACTTACAAAGATGGGCTTTAAACCCATAGTTTAGGGCCCATGGCCCTTAACATAATGCCTAATTCTTCTAGGCATTAAGAACATAAAAACCAGAGGTTCCTTTCCCTTTTATATAGTGGGAAGATTCTTATATAAACAAAATATTATAGATTAAGATGTGCTCAGTGTCATGATGAATGCATATACAAGGTACAATGTGCATGACTAGTATTTAACCTAGAGCAGAGAGAAAATGTTGTAGGAATTCCAAATGAAATGTGTCTTGAGTCAGTATTGAGTAGTGAATACAACTCATTCAATGAAGAGGAAAAGAATTATCTTTCCAAGCAAATGGTTACAAATGATGCATGCAGACTTTTGTGGGAACACACGTGGTTAAATAAGCCTAACCTGAGAGAGGCCAGATTGGTGAGGTTAGAGGCCACATGTGAAAGACCCTTCAGGTATGTCCAACCTGTCAACATTGGAACAAAATATTGCCATCTACAGAGTTCACACTTGGGAACTATACAATTGCATTTTCAAAAAAAATCACAAAAATATTTCATAATATTCCAAGTTTATAATTAGTGCTGGGTCAACTTCATACCTCTCCTAGGTCACATGTGAGCTATGGGACATAGGTTGGACAATCCTAAGCGATGGCCTAAGTTTAGACTTCACTGAAGGTTGGGAGAAAGCAATCAACAGCATGCACATATGGTTATAAGGAGAATATCATGTTGTTATTCAAGACCAATTATGGAATGTGAAAAATGAACTAGAGTTGAAGTATCTATTGGGACAGCACAGTAGGAAGCCTTATTTTAATTCCAACCCAAAGACAATGATAAGAACACAGAGAAGAGAGTTCATTCAAGAAATGAAAATGTATGAATCTAGAGGGCTTGTGTATGACCATGCATGGTAGAGGACAGGGTGAAAGATTGGGGAATGGCTATTGAAATTAATGACAGCAATATTGAGAGGCAAATTATGACTATAAATGTTTACATTAAAGTAGAAAAGAGATCTCATGTCAATAATCTAACTTTATAGAGTGACTAAGAAAGAGTGAATTTTGTAAAAGACCAAAGAGAGAAATAATAAAGATAAATTAAGTAAAAAGTAGAAAAAAGTTAATCAGATGTTTCTTTGGAAAGATTTTTAAAGTTATTTGAGCCTTTAGTTTGATTGACTAGTAAAAGAAACTCCTTTGAGCTGTGAGCCCAGCTGAGCTCAGGGCCAAGAATATGTGAGTGTGCTCTGTTCCATCTCCAGCACTTTCTACAGTAACAAACCTAAGACTACCAAAGTCAGGAGTGGAAGTGAGGCATTACTACCAACCTCACAGAAATAAAAAGAACCAGAGAGAGAGAGTACTGGGAATGACTACTGTGCACCAACAAATTAAGTGACATAGATGAAATGAACATATGATTAGAAGTACATAGTTTACCAGAATTGAATCATCAAGAAATAGAAAATGTGATCAAATCTATAAGTAACAGAAAAATTAAGTCAGTAATTATAAGCTTCCCAACAAAGAAAAATCTCTGAATCCAATGGCTTCACTTTTTGACTCCTGCCAATCATTTAAAGAATTAAAACCACTCCTCAGAATCTCCCCAAGAGGGACAATGACTGAAGAGTCACAACAGTTTCCAACTTAGAAATTCTTAGGCTAGCATTATTCTGATATCAAACCCAGAGTTTTTCACTGCAAGCAAAGAAAATTACAGATCGATATCCCCAATGAACATTGAAGCAAAAAGAGGGGGGAGAACATATAATCATCTCAATGCAGAAAAAAATTGACAAAATTCGATACCCCTTCAAGATAAAAGTAATGTCTCACTTAATGACCTCCAATAGAAGTGAACTCCCCCAACACAACAAAAGTTATACACTAAAAAACTCACAGATAGCATCACATTCAATGCTGAGATATTGAAATCTTTTTTTGCCTCATTTTTATTAGTTCCTGGAGAATTTTGTACAGTGTATTTTTATCATACTTTCTATCTCCTTCCACTTTTCCCAGATCTGACCTCCCTTCCCTACCCACCCAACTGCGTATTTTCTTCCTTTTGTAAATCCATCAAGTACAGCTGGTGCTGCCCTAACCTCTCAGATGTGTGGCCTTCTGGAGGAACATGGCGAGGTGACCAAGGGGACACCCTTAAAGAAACGGACTCTCCCTGTTTGAGAAGCTGTAGATCAAAACCCTCTCCCTCGTGATCAGGAAAGGCCAATGGTACACAATTTGTCACCTATATTTCATATAGTACTTGAAGATCTAGGCAGAACAAATGGTAAGGAAGGGGAAATAAAGGCATCAAAATTTTAACAGTTGTTAACATGAATATTTTGATGACATACATATATATTTTATAACAAGAGAAAGAAAAGTTTGGAAAACAGAGGAGTGTTTACTTTCCGCATTAAAAGCCTGATTGATGTATATCAAGGGGTTGGTTTTATTTTTAATATTTATTTTACTTTATGTGTATGCCTGAGTATATGTGCACCATGTTCACACATGCATCCTCAGAGGTCAGAGAAGGACAATGGATCCCCTAAAATGGGGTTACAGGTGGTTGTAACATGAATAATAAAATCCCAGAGACAGATATTGGGGTTAAAGCTGAAGATCAGGGAAGCAAAGTGGTCAACCACTTGAGAGTTCTCACCTCTACAACACTCAGATCAAAGGGTGATCCTGTCCTCAGACTGCTTTCTACCTAGACTGCATCTGTCTCCACCAAACCTCAGACTGCCTCAGATTGCCTCTCTCTCTTGCCTTCTCCCACCTTATATTCCTTTCCACCCAGCCATATCACTCCTATCTCCACCTCCCTAGTGCTGGGATTAAAGGTGTAGGATCCCAAGTTCTGGGATCACCTTTTTGTGAGCTCTGTTTCTCTTTTAGACAGATTTAATCTTGTGTAGCCCAGGGTGGCCTTGAACTAACAAAGATCTGTCTGCCTCTGTCTCCCAAGTGCTGGGATCAAAGGTGTGTTCCACCATTGCCTGGCCTCTATGGATGTGGCTAGCTTTGGACTCTGACCTTCACGAAAGCTTTATTGGATCATAAGCAAAATATCAGCACAGGTGGTTCTGAACCATTGTATGAATTCTTGGAACCGAGTTCTGCAAGGACAGTGCATGTTCTTAACCATTTCTATAGCTCCCATTTGATTTTTACAATGCAGTGAAATGAAATGCCATCTATTTCCATTTTTTTAAAATTATCATTTGAGTTGAATGCTATTTTAGTAGTCAATAGTCTGCATGTGGCAGCAAAATGCCACCAAAATCCAAGGATGAATATCTTCAAATAAGATAACTACCAATGAGCTGCAATGCTGCAGTACTTAAATTTCAAATAGACCATAGTCTACAGTTCAGCAATTTCTATAAATCACAGCCCAACTATAAAACCTACAAATGCCAATCTTTATGTCATGTTATTTGAGTATTCCTGTCTCATGGCTAACCCTTTGGGTCTTGATAGGTATACTGAAGACACATACATTTTAAGCTCTATTAGTCTTATTAGTCCTAGCCCCATCCTTCCTGGAGAAATGTGACTGGGTCACACACACACACACACACACACACACACACACACACACACACCAGATGTGTGTGATCAAGCAGACAAATAAAATATGTTCCCAGGGACAGGAAAATGGAGGGACCACGAAGGCTCGTTGGAGATCTCTGCTGGGAGAGGCGTCAGCTAGAAGGGGCATGGGAAATTATCTATGACAACATTTGAGTTATCAGACAAACAACCAGCATTCAAATGGTGGGTCTGCCTCTTACTAGTCTTGTGAAAATTCAACCTTGGGAAAAGAAATAAGTTTGGAGATCTCAGTTCAATCTCAGAATCACTAAGGATGTCCCCTCTTGAACCTACTGGTGCCTTGCGCTGTACTCTGACACTCCCAAGGCTGACAATAAAGTTTGCTTTCAATCAGAAGGAAGAGCTAGCTACTAGCTGACCAAGTTAGTCAAAGAGGTTTTTGGAGGAACCAAGACACATAGACAGAGACAGGAAGATGTAGGGAGGGGCTTAGGGAGATGCTCAGGCTTTTTGGATCAAGGAAGGAGAGAGAAAGGAGGTCACCGATCACTTCTCAGCTTCCCTGATCAATCAGATTTTTGCCCCAATATCTGATTCCTGAGTTTTTACTGATAAAAGAATAGATAAATGCTTCATACTTCATTTGCTATTATTACCAAAACAAATCACTGAAAACTTCATGAGTCAAAGCACACACACACACACACACACAGAGAGAGAGAGAGAGAGAGAGAGAGAGAGAGAGAGAGAGAGAGAGAGAGACTCACTCCCTCATGCTAAACATGTTATCTACCACTGTGATTCTTGACACGAGTCTCACTGGGCTAAAGATAGGGTATAATCAGGGCTGCATAGCTTCCTCAGAACTCTAGTGGGGACTCCATTTCTTGTCTTTTCTGGCTTTGGGCATTCATTTCTCCCTCTACAGAGAGAAAAGCAGGAAAGTGGAGAAGTGGAGAAAACCCCACAGGTCTCCATTCTGCCTTTCTCTTCTGCGTCTCCTCTCTCCTCCTCTTCTTCCCCTCTCTCTCTCTCCTCCCAACCCTCCCCCAGACATGGTTCCGTAGAGTAGGGGGTTGGCCTTGAACTATGTGGCCGAGGTTGACCTTGAACTTCTGATCCTCCTGTCTATGCCTCCTGAGTGCTGGGGATAGAGGAGTGTAAGCCAATGCCTATGCAGATCAGATCCGGGACTTCCTGAACACTAGGCAAGCACACTACCAGCTGAGCTCTTCCACGTTCAAGGATTCGTGTGATTACACTGAACCCCCCAAAATAATCCAGGACAATTCCCCATCTCAAGGTCCTTAGATCAATCACACCTGCCAAGTTCCTTTTACTCTATAAAGTAACAAATTGGAAAGTTTAAGAGACTGAAAATTACAGTAACAGTGCAAGTGATTTCCTTGAATAATTAGCTTAGAATTTACTCTTAAAAAATGCAGTCTACATTTTACATATATTACCACCATTTAAACCTTATTTTAAAAATATAACAAACAGTTCCAGCTGCTCATTAGCATTACCCCTGCTTTACAGCTGAAGAACCTGAGTCACAGCTTGCCCCAATAACAGAGAAACTGTCTGACTTGGTGTCCCCAAACCTCTTTACTGTGCAATACAGAAAATAGTAACAGAACCGAGGACAAAGGTAATCACCTTCTTTACAGACAGGGTCTCATATAGCTCAGGCTAACCTCAAACTTGACATGTAACCAAGGATGACCTTGAACTTTTGATTCTCCTGCCTCCACATCTGGAGTGTTGGGCTTGTAGGTGCTCACCACCGTGCCTGGTTCATGCAGTGATGGCCACTGAACTCAGGGCTTCCAGCTTGCTAGGCAAAGAATATAAGAGGCATGGGAGGATGGCAAAAGAAGCCTAGAATCTTTCCCAGATATGTTGTTGGTGGTGTTTTTTTGTTTTGTTTTGTTTTGTTTTGTTTTAGCAGAAATCTGAAGGGCAATGAAAAGACCCCTGTAAGGAAATTAGCCTGACTTCCCAGCATACAACACTTCAGACAACTTTGTCATGTTGAAAGCCATTAACTGCCGGCATCATTGTTATTCATGTTCATGCTCTGATGGTAATAGACCACAGAATTAAGGCTTTCTGGACTGCAAGCCAGACACAAAAGATAGATGGAGAATGAATATATAAATATATATATTCCCCTGACCTGTTTCTAACAGGCTATTTGTTGGCTTCCTCGATAGAAAACTCACTAGGATTTGTCTTCAACAGACTTTTCTATTTCCTTCCCGTACCCTGCCCTTTTACTCTATTCACCTTTGTTTAATGCATGCAGGCAAAGAGTGTAGTGCTACCCAAATCAGATCAAATGATGTCTCAATCCCTCATTTTCAAAGCCTTCCTAATGAGGGCACTTATCTCCTCTCCACAGAGATGCACCAGTACTGTGCTTTTTTTTTTCTTTTCCTGTCAAGGGAGCCACATGGGTGAGCCTGTAGGAACTCTTGGACCAGTGCTCCTGCAGGGAAGACTCTCAGATGCACAGCAAAACCCTGGCATGTCACCCTTTGGAAAGCTAAAGGAGAGATTATGTTTTGTTTTGATTTGTTTGATGGCACAATATTGTTTATGCTATGGACTAAGGCAGGTTTTACAAGAAGGTCTGCCCGATTGCCTCCATTTCCATATCTACACCCTGATGGGAATTTAGGGTGACTGGAGGAGGAAAATGTCCAGATCTCAGGAACAGGGATGACTTTGACAGCCCTTGACTTCTGCTATAGAGCAATTGTCATTCTTGAAAAATAGAGGCTGGCTACCCCAAACTCATGGAGAGAGGTTTCCGAGCATTTCTTTGGGAGATGATTCAGAACTCCCTACAATGTTAGCAGGAAAATCTGGGTTCTTAGTCTCATTAATGAAAGAATTTAGAAATGTACTAGGATGGAAGCTCAAGGACAATGTTATTAGAGTTTGAGGGAGAGCAAAGGGGGGTGGGTGAGCCGTGAATCTCAGCCGCTCCAGGAGAGGGGAGATGGAGGAAAGAAAGCTATGCCTTCTAAGTTGGGGCCCAGTGAAGTTAGCTTGCCCAGTGACCACGTGGCAGAACGGGAGAGATGGTGACATTTATTTTTTTGAAGTGAGAAAGTCCAGGTGTCAAGAGAGCATGCTTAGTGTTCGGGCCAGCTCCTAAAGAAAAAGAGAGAGGAAAAAAGAAGTAATGCTTACGAGTAAAAGCAGGCAGGCTGTATGGAAGAGGCTCTATCTGCCTAGAGCAGAGGTTCTCAACCTGGGGGGTCTCAAACCCCTTTGAAGATTGAAAGACCTTTTCATAGGGGGACCCTAAGACCACTGGAAAACACAGATGTTTACATTACAATTCCTAACAGTAGCAAACTTACAGTTATGAAGTAGCAATGAAAATAGTTTCATGGTTGGGGGCCACAGCATTAGGAAGGTTGACAACCACTGGCCTAGAGGAAGGACTTGTGAGGAAGATAGGAACAAACATTATCTCATGAAGGGATAACTACTATTCCCTTCCTTGTAGAATGTCTTCAGATGAATCTGACTTCCTGGGGAGTGGCTTCCTGGCTGGATGCTTGACAGGCTCAGCTGGATTAACTCTTCGTAAAGCAAGACACAACATATGTAGTGTTCTAATCGGTCGTCTGAATGTCCTGTCTCCACTCAAGGCCCGTAGTATTCCATTCTTCAGACCAGTAGGCCTAAAGAGTAGCAAAAACACTGTTTACCTTTCTAGTGTTACCAGGGAAACAGGAAGTATAGTCCAACCTCAATGGCCTCCAAGGAAACTAGAAGGAAATTCTCTCCTCAAGAGTTAAGAGCCTAAACTCATTTAGGAGATGATTTGAAACTGGGGACTAGATACAAACCACCTTCATCAGGAAAACCCAGAGATGCAGTTCCAAAGTTGTTCACCAGAAGGGACTGGTGTCTGGCCTGGAGTGTTTGTCACACCCTCATGGGCAGCATCCAGGCAGCATGTTCATGGCAATAGAGATATAAGAAAGAAGAGCTCCCTTCTGTCATTTTTTTGCCTCTGGCCAAGACAAACCAAAGACATTTCAGCTACTGTCCAAGAACAAGATGGGGACTGTGCTACAGCCTGGCTCATCTGAAAGATGAAGTTTCTTGCTCCTACTCTTACAAAAATAGCTGTGGCTTTCAGTCATAGTCAGAGAGGTAGAGCCAGCTCAGAATGACCCAGAGGTAGTTTCTGCTGCTCACTCACCCTGGGCTGCCCCTTTCTCCATCATGGATGACACTCTAAAGTTCTAGTAGGAGTGAACTAGTTCTTCACCTTGTCCCATTGCAAATGAACATCTGAGGGGAGGGGGGAGAAGGAGGGAGAG
Organism: Cricetulus griseus; assembly: GCF_003668045.3. Taxonomy (NCBI): domain Eukaryota; kingdom Metazoa; phylum Chordata; class Mammalia; order Rodentia; family Cricetidae; genus Cricetulus; species Cricetulus griseus. The sequence continues at coordinate 17,184,814 of NC_048598.1, read as the reverse complement.
ACAGGGAGAGAGAGACAGAGAAAACAATCTTCCAAGTCCAGCTTAGACCAAATAATATATAAACCTTCTGAAGGTCTTTACCTTAAGATCAAAACAAATAAGAAAGTACACGCTGACAGAAATCCAGGAATGAGAAAGCTCAACATCACGTGTCTTTCGGCAGCCTCCAGCAGGCAGACTGAAATACAGTGGGCTGATCTGGTTTTCTCTTATCTTAGCTCCTGAATGGAAACACAAACAGAAGAATGCATCTTCATTTAGCACTGGGTCCTGCATTTGTTCTCTGAAGCACAGGAAGGATCTATGCCCCCTTATGTCTGCCAGGAGAGTGGCAAGCGACCGTCTGTTAACATATTTTAGTGAATAGGTTTAAGAGCTTCCCTCCTAGAAGCCGGTCCCTAGAAAGATGTTTCAACTTTTCATTGTTAATCCATTACCCGTTTCCATGGAGACGGAGGTAAAGCTGCTGCTGGGGTTTTTCTTGTAGAAGCCACCATGACATCATTATGCCTGAGGGGTGCTGGTGCCTCTGCCTTCCTTTTTAGGATCCTGCCCTTAACTATGCCCTGGGGGGCAACTGGCAGGGTGTTGGGAGCAAAGAATGGAGGCACTGCCTGAGCTGGGGTCCAGTCCAGCAACATAATTTGAGGGCCTTGTGCAAAATGAAAATGTAGGCTACTTGTCCAAAAACCAAAGCAAACATTCAGTTAAAAGAGTGTCGAAAGAGAAAGCTTTATTCTACTTTTTACAGTTTCCCCAACCCTCTTCCTCCCACACTCACAAAACACACAGTCCTTGTTCCTTGGAAGTCACGTTGCTCTTAGAAAAGCTCTTAAGAGAAATGGATTTTACTGCTCACCTTTGTAAGGAATGCCGTGCAGCAAAGCAAAACAAACAAAAGCTTCTCTCCCCTATCCTCTTACTACTAGCTGCTCATCTCTAAAATGTCAGCTTTAATTAAAACACAAGGGCTTTTTAGTAAGGCCACACCAGAAATCAGGCAATCCCTGCCACAGAGGTCATCAGTACATTAACAATTTTTCTTCTCAGATGCTGCTGCACGAGTCAGCTCAACATGTCCTTCCATCTCAAGGTTGTGTTCATGATCCACCTTCAACTCAAAGGGAAAGGGGCGGGGGATACATTGTCCTGTGTTTCTTTTTCTTTCTGCCATTCTTTTCAGTATGATTGGTTAATATAGGGAAGTCTTCCAGATAAAGGATATGATGTGATACTGTGCACACTTCCTAAAATGGCATCTCCTTTCTACGTTGGGTCAAGTGGTGAAAGACCCCTGCCCCTTAGCCCTTTCTTTCTCAAGTTTGTCTCCTCCTCCTCCTGTCGGCGGCTTCCCCGATCCCCACCCCCGGCGGCCTCCACTTCTCCCGCCACCCGCCGCACGCCCGGCCCGAGAACGAGCACCAGGTGGGCCGGCACGAGAACGAACACCAAGTGAGCCGGCCTGGAGCCCTGCCCCTGAGCCCCCGCCCGATGAGAAACACTCCGTCCCAAGGTCTCCGCCCCCAAGGTCAGCCATCTGGACACGGAGGGGGGGGGAATTGAGTCTGTTGTACCAGACACCAGACCTTGAGAATATGCTGATCTGGAATGGCTCTGTGTCTCATTTGAACCATCCAATAGAAATGATTCTGTATTTCGCCTCATTTGAAAGACTCTGTGTTTCACCTCATTTGAATAACTCTGTACTTCGCCTCATTTGAATAACCCTGTATAGCGCCTCATTTACATTGACCAATGGGAATAGCTCTGTACAATGCCTCATTAGAATTATCCAATAGAATCCCTGCTCCTAGCTTGCGCCTTTTTCCCTATATAAGGACCCCTTTCCCTTGGCTCGGCGCGCTTGGCCTCACAGAAGCTAAGTCGCCCGGGTACCCGTATCTCCAATAAAGCCTCTTGCGGTTTTGCATCCAAGTTCATGGTCTCGCTGATTCCTGGGTGCGGGTCTCCTTCTACGAAAGTACCTCTTCGGGGGTCTTTCAGTGGGAAGCAGAAAGCATGGCCATCCTGGATCCTAGTCATGGACCTTTATTCATATTTATCTTAAGAGTTAATTGTCTTTGTCAGTTTGACTGGATTTGGAATTGCCTATGAGTCACACCTCTGGGTATATCTTTGACAGAGTTTTCTGAGAGTTTATATGAAGAAGAGACCCACTCTGAATGTGGGTGGTACTACCCAATGGACTGGTATAAAACAAGACTGAACACAAAGACAAAAGGGAGACAGCTAGCTTGTATGCCTCTTGTGGTGTGACAAGCTGTATCACATCAAACCATGAGCTAAAAGGAACCTTGCCTTTATTTTGTGTATTTACTTGTATGTGTCCATATGTGTATAGGTGCATATGTGTGTGGGGGGCGGGGTGAGTGTCAGGTGGAGGCTGAGGTTGAGGCCAGATATCTTTCCCGATTGCTTATTTCCCAAGACAGAGTCTCTTGCTGTCCAGTGCTCACCTCAGCAAGTCTACTTAGCCAGGTTGTTCTTTCGACTCCCTGCTCTGCCTCCCAGTGCTGGTATTATAGGTAGGCTACCATGCCACATGGCACTTTGCGTGGGTAGTGGGGACTCTAATCCAGCCCTCATGTTTGTTCAGCAAATACTTACACACTGAGCCATCTCCCCAGTCCTGGATTCTGAGTTTCAATCCAAACAAAATACAACTCAAGTGACCCACACTCAGGTGAACAATCTAATTGCTCCATTTCTTTTCCTTCCTCCTTGGTTTTTGAAATAGGCAAAAGCTACCTCTCTTTAACCAGCAATCGATTCAGGTAATTTGAAATTCCTCATTCCTCAGTGGAGGAAAGTCAGTAACTTGTGCTGTGTGGTTCCCTCATCCAAAAGTAAAGGCTGATTGACTGCATGTTTCACTTAGAAACCAATTTCAGAGAGCTCATGAAGAGGCAGTTTGGGATTGTTTCTTGCCAATGTTCCTGATCTGCTGGCCCTGCCCCCAGAAGACTGAAAGCTATTTCCAAGCAATATCGAAGAATGAAAGGGACCATACCATGTGGAAGTCGACTATATTCCCTTCACATGGCACCAGGTCAAAGCATGGATCGGTTGGCAACTGGACCAATGATTTGAGAAGCTCTTTGGCCACCCAGCTTCTCAGGATAATAGTCGTAGCTGAAGTCACAATTCAGAGAGCATTGTATGAGTGCTTCCTGCCAACTTGGCAAGATAGATGGTATTCTAAAAGGGGGCTGTGCCATCTGTTTCAGTGTGTAGTGGGTGAATTAAGGACTAGGTAGGTGGATGAGTCATTGAAAGAATTTCAAATGTAGGAAAAACAAATTCCCATGGCAAGTGTGTGTGTGTGTCTATGTGTCTCTGTGTATTTTATGAGGATAAAATTCACAAAGAAAAAACTCAACAAGTGGAATGTGATATGTTCTCATTAGCATACGTGTGAGTCAGGGTTCTCTGGAGGCCCAAAACCAGTAGAATGAATATACTTTAAAAGGAGATTCATTAGGTTGACTTACATGACACAGTCTTGACTGTTTTCACACTACTAAGAACTGGTGGCTTCCCCGTCAGTCTGGCCCAATCCCAATCTGGCCCCCATGGGCCTGGAGGATTCCTAAAACTCCACTAGTATTCAGTCAAGACCAAAGAAGCTGGGTCGCAGTGTGGTCTTGTGTTGGTGGTATAGCTGTGAGCATAGCAGTGACAGTAGAGGGTGACAGCCATCAGTCACAGTGTAGATGGGCTACTGGTGAGCAGGGTAGAGGGACTCACCAGTGAAGATTAGCAAGCAAAAACCAAAAGCTTTACCTTCCAGCCTGTTCATTTTCTTATTTCAATTAATGTAATCAAGAAGATTCCTCACAGGTGTGCCCAGCAGCTTGTCTCTGAGTCCAGAGCCAGTCAGATTAACAACCAAGACTAATCACCAGGGGCAGAGTTTTGTTGTTGGCATTGATTCTTTTGGAACCTCTGTGATTTTTTTTTCTCCTAGAGAAGGGCAAACCTTGGTTTGCTGTCAAGCTGAGAGCTGTGTTGGTAGGGTTATGGCTGCTAGGAGGTTTGACCTTCATTCAGCCAATGACCGATCCAAGAGCTGAAATTTATGGAAAGCAGAAACTCACAGGGAAAAACAAAAAAAGAGCATCATACATATGCCTCTGGCTTCATTAGACTATATATTCCTGAAAGGATAGAAGTTTTTAACCTCAGTAAATTTCTGCCATTTGGTTTTGCTGTTAAATATTCACTAAATAGTAGGAATTTACAAACACTGACTTTGGTTGGAACTTCCACAGACGTCCCAACATTTAAACCTACTGATTTTTCTACAACTTTGATTTTTGCAAACATAATGGTACATTATTGCATTTACTTTATTTCTGGGCTGGTAGTAGCAGTTTAAAGCCCTGAAATAGTTACATTTTAAGGTATCCTGTCAATAACTGTGAGGTTGTTTCATCTGTCTGGTGCCTCAATTTTATCATGAATTCTTACCCAGTTCCAGTTCCAGTCACTGTGTTCTTGACAAGAGAGGCCTCTTTGTCTTAACAAAGATATCCTGATTGCCTTCTGTGTGCCATGTGCTATTTCAGCCAGTGCAGGAGATACAAGGATGAGCAAAATAAAGTCGGGTGCCTACAGCAAAGGGGGATGCAATAAATAAACTGATGAGTTTGAAAGTCATAAAACCTATAGGAAAAATAAAACAGGGTGCTGCTACCTGCAAATGTTAAGCATGTTTGTTCACCTAATAATATACATAAAAATTCATGATCCCTCTGGAGCAAAGGAGGGAAATAACAAGCTGTACATAGCTGAAGGACTACCTGCCCCAACCTTTCCTCGGGCTGAGGGTTCAATGTGGCAAAATCTTTTAATCCAATGACAGTATGCATACTTACTGAAGTGGATGACTACAGGGGCTAAGGGTGCTCTCTTAAGAAAATCAAGGAACAGCTTTCTGATTTGAGCTGAGACGTGAGTGATGAGGAGCTTGCCACACATGAATGGGAAGCACCCTAGGAAAAGGAAATAGTACATAAAAGGTATGAAATTGTTTGCTACTTTAAGAAATGAACACCCAAAAAGGCTGGATATAATGAACAAGAAGGAAAGCAGAAGATGAAGAGGGAAGAAACAGCCAGAGATGAGAGTGTCCAGGAACCTAGAGGCTACTACAAGGACTCAGCATTGATTGACATTACAATAAAGAACCAATAGAAGTCTGGGAGGGTACGGGGGGGGGGGGGAGGATCGTGATCTGATTTGGATCTTGAAAGCATTAGTTTGACTTCCAGATGGAGACCAAACTCAACATGGACAAAGGAAAACACTGGGGGACCAACAGGTGAAGAAGAATACTCAAGCCAGGCAACCTGACTTTAATCCTGATTCCTTAACAAAGCTTGCTCAAGCCATTTAACACCTAGGTGGAAGCTTTATAGTCTACAGAATGGGAATAACAACCTCTCTGTAACAGAATAGGATTAAATGGAATCACACAAGCAAAGTGGCATTGAAGAGCAAAGTATTTTATGTATCTAGAGATTAAAACCACAAGCTACCCATTTCTAGTCATCAGAAGTGAACATGAAACACCACATCTGGTACTACTTCTAATCCTGTCTCCTTTTAGATCCTTTACCCATTAATTCTTTTGGAGCTGCATTATGTACCATATGGAAAACATATTATATAGTATATCATATTATCATATTGTCCTAAAACATATAATCATAAAACACAGTCCTGATTTGCATCCTGCTAGAAATATGTCTCTATGAAGAAGCTCAGCCTAGGGTGATTTGTTCTCCAAATAGAAACTGGAAGGCACAAAAATACCATTAGAGAGAGAGAGAGAGACAGAGAGAGAGAGAGAGAGAGAGAGAGAGAGAGAGAGAGAGAGAGAGAGAGAGACTGGGGGAGAGAGACAACACACACACACACACACACACACACACACACACACACATATACAAACACACATAGACATGGAGACAGTCAGACAGTCAGACAGACATACCAATGCAGATACATACATACACACACAGATAAACAGAGATACAGGAGAGTGAGACATAGGCACACCAACACAGGTATATACATACACACACACACACACACACACACACACACACACACACACAGACCCCTCATATCACACACACTACATCAAGTGCAAAGAGGCCTTGTGCACAGAGATGAGCACTGGAGAAGCCGGGAAAGTTAAATTCACAGCTCACCTCTTCAGTGGAAGAAGGTGCACAGCTACTCTTCCTAGGATGCCAGGAATGATGTAATTTTACAACCTGGTGATTTTGGCTGACTGATGAGACAGGCTCTGCCTATGTCTTCCAGAATTTTTGTATTTACTTATCTCAGACCCCTCCTCCCTGAATCTTGAGCACCTTTCCTTTATGCCATAACACCCATTCCTATGTGTAATGTTACTTGTGCTTTTCAACAGCCTAAGTGACTTCTGTGTTTTCTTAGGACCAGGCCAATACTGACTCCCACAGACATTATATTACCTCAGTCATTCTCCCCAGATCCTTATCTTGATATTCTATAATCTGCAATATCTATATCTATATCTATCTATATATAATATATATATATATATGTATATAGCTACAATATTGCATGAAGAAATATACATATGCTATTTTTTCTAGTCAGGAAAGTAAAAATTTTAATTAGGAATTCAGATGGATTTGGGAGCTGGTGACAGCTCAGCCAGTGTAGATCCTTCATTACAATGAAAAGACTTGAGTTTGATCCCCTATATCCCACGTATAACAAGCCAAGCATGGTTGCATGTATTTGTAATCCCAATACAGGGAAGGCATTGATCCCTGGGCTTTCTGGTCTACCAACCTAGCCTTTTTTTTTTTTATCAAGTTCTAGGCCAATGAGAGACTCTATACAGATGAAAAAAACTAGGTAGAGGAGCCTATAATATAGCAAATTTCAAACCAAAGGAAAAATCCAGACCAATGGGAAACCAGAATGAATGAGTCGGCCTTTAAAGAACACTGTTGTACATGTCTTCTCCCACATGCAGAGGTAAGTGTAAGATTCTGAGCATGAATCACACCCTTGCTTGGCAACTTTTAAAGACTGAATTTGTATTTCCTGCGATCTCACTTGCAAGTAAGCAGACTTGATCAGTTAGCAAAGAAACTCGAGCAGTTCAGTTGGGAAAGATAGATGGGTAAGAGCAGAGCTCTCTTAAAGGTGGAAGGCTCTACCAGCCTGAACCACAGCCCCACTGATACCCTCACTCTCAAGAACCTTGATATCTGCATGCATCCTGAGAGAGTGGTCCAGCCCCAATTCACCTGTATAAAGAAACAATGTGGCCATGAAAGAGAAGTTCCCAGCTTGTCCTAAGTCATGTGGAGCCAGACTGAGTGAGAGTGAGAGTGAGAGTGAGGTGAAGTTTGACTTTTACAGCCTGCTGCTTTGGCCAGCCTGATCAGGGCATTCTATATGCAACTTGATCACAGGAAAGGATCACAAATGCATTCAAATGGAGGTGCCTGTGACTTGTTATAGCTTTGAGCAGGAAGTCTTGGTAAAACGCTTCCTTCAGTAATTTCACCCTCTAGCATCAGGACCGTGGACTGACCTACATCATAGAACCTCAGGTATGGAGCTTCAGAAGATAGCTTTGATCTACTAATCTATAGGCCAATAACCAGAGACTGACAGCTCCAGGCCCTGAGAACTAGTAGAGGCTCTTCAACCTTGCATCTTCTCTACGCTTCCACTCTCCCCCATCAATCCTGATGCCTCCCCTGTCTACTGTCTTCAGCATCTTTGCCTTCAGCTACTCCAACCAATAACAAACACTCAGCCTACTCTACCCATAAAAAACATCAGATGAAGCAAGAAGAGACCATTTAGGAGAAGCCTTTTCTTGAGCATAAGGCTGCTACACCAGAGGCAGGAGAACAGAGCATCTTAGGTTGACTTGAAGAGCGCCAAACAGTCTGTTTCTACAGCCTGGAAGGACCAGTGTGCGATGTGGGTGTGGAAATGCCAATAAAGGGTGGTCCTCGAACCCATCATAGGCTCCATATGAAGAACCATCACAAGTTTCACATTTCACCAATCATGACTTGCTGAGTTGCTGAATTGCTGCAGGGTCATCTGAAATTCACTGAGGCTTTTCTTGCCTGGACTACTGTTTGCCAAGGCTGATGCAGCTATGATGGAGCTGTTGAGAGCGGAACAGAGTTACTAAGCCACCTAACATGAGTGTTGGGAATTGAATTCCAACCCTCTGGAAAAAGAAAAAAAACAGCCTGCGTCACTCCAGCAAGTATCTTGGGAAAAGTGCCGTTAGTTTGTCTCACCTGAGACAACCATGTAAGGGCAGAGAGTCTTAGGTCACCTGTGTAACAAATATTTATGGAAAAAATTAATAGAATGGTTGCGTTTCCTTTCTCCTCTCTCAGGCTACTTCAGCATTGTAGTGCCGCATCTGACAATCCACACAAAGCCTTGCCATTTAATGAGTTATTGAGTTACATAAGATGGACTTGTAAGATTCCCTTTGAACTGTATCATGCTCATTACCCTCTCCTCCCAGTTCAAAAGTATTAGCTTTTAAGATACACTTTTAACCAGAAAAGCACACCCTGAGCTCCTTGCACACTGCTTCTCCAAGTTTTCCTACATAGCCCCACCTCCATCTAGTGGGACTCACTCTCACTCATTCACCCACCTATCAAAACAGCCACACTACGGGCATTCCCCATGTGGGAGACACTAGAAAGCCCTTGTGCCATGAGAATGAATCATGTCTACCCTCCAGAAGCCCACGCCCTAATGGACCCACCACAACATACAACCCTTGTGGAAGAAGAATACCTTATGGGGTAGTATAGGAACACAGTGACAGAGACTTACTCAGCCTGAGTAAGACAGAAAAGTCTCCTCAGAAATATCTAGCAGATAGGAAAATGGAGCAGGTACAGGGAGCCAGCACTGGTGAGTAAGTAAGCAGCAGGCACTGGGCATTCTCACCATTGAAGTTCTAACATCAAACTCGAAGCTCCAAGTGGTCCACTCCATCTTCAGTCAAGTCTCGGGCTCTGTGTTGAAAATCCAGATTCAGCCCTTTGAGGAAACCTCCTGTTTAGATGGGAAAGGGCTTTTTCACACTATGAGTTTTGAATTGAGATTTGAGGTGATACTCTATGCTGGGCAGCAACAAGCAGCTAGCACCCGTCAGCCATGAGAGCTTGGGGATGAGAAGTGACCCCCTCCACCCCCGAGAACACTGTGTTGCTAAGTTATGGTGTTTGGCAACTCAAGTACACTAAATACACCTTTTTAACCTTTACCATTTCCAAACCGTGTTAAGTTTACCAGAATGTGGTTCCCCATCATGAGTCAAGGAGCATCTGTGGTTGTTTACTGCAAACACCACAGGGAGAAATGGATGTGATGAAAATCAACAGGCTGGAATAGTGAGCTTAGGAGAGAGGGCCACTAATACCCAGTTTTCATACATTATTTTCAAGGTAAAGGTAAGGGGATCAGCCACCTCAGGAAAGGGGTTGCTGGGGGAGTGAAGGAGGAGCAGGGAAAGGGAGGTCAGGCCCCTGGACAGGTAGAGTAGTTTGAGAATCATCAAGATGAATATGCATGGAGCAAAATACATGAGGTAAATAACTACCTGTGTGGAACTTGGATGAGCCTGCCACCCACCGCACAACATTCTGCTGCTTAAATGCCTTTCAGCTTTCTGGCTTTCCTTTTCATTGTTAAGGAAAGTGGATTGTTCCCATCGCTTATCTACAGGAAACCTAGTGCTAAGACACACACACACACACACACACACACACACACACACACACACACACACACACACACACGGCATGGGTTTGTGAAAGGCATGTGGAAGGCAGAGGACAACTCTCGGGAGTTCATTCTCTCCTTCTGCCACGTGAGTCCTGGCTATTGGACTCGGGTCATCAGGCTTAATGGCAATCAGTTTTAACCAATGCTGGCTCACTTGTCAAAATGTCTATAACGCCTGTGAATTCCCAAGGCATGAGGTCTAGAGTGTGCATCTTCATGCCTTACTCTTTATTACTTTCACTAGATTGTCTATGACTCTCCTAATTGGCTTATTTTGATTCAGCAACTCACCATTGTAAAGTAACATCCCACACTTTTATTCCATGTGGCAGGGGTGAGAAGTGAAGCTGAAGCCAGGAACAATGGGTTCTTGTACACCCTACCCCACCCTTACTGAGGAAATTGTTTCTCTGGATAGATTTCTTGTTAGCCCTTGACTGCTTTGCTCTTAGAGATAATAGCTGTCCCCGGTCCCCTGTCCACTAGCAGGTGCCACTTAGAACTCTACAAATTCTCTGCTCGTTTCTGCTTTATTGTCCCCTCTTCTTCCTGGACAGATAATGAATCTCAAAAGTCTCGTTCATTTACTGTGTAGATGGATTCGGTCCAGTTTTATAATTAGTTAAAACAAGGAAGTCTGGCATGTAGGGTGCTTTTCTGTCCATTAGGGTCCCTAAAGCCCCATCAAGGCATATTCTTCAACAGAAAAACATCAGCATAAAACAGGGCATAGTGTTTTTACAAATGACAAAAGCAGCAGCTGCTGCCTGAGGACAGATGTATTTCCTCCTGCTACATAGAAAGAGTAAAGAAGGGTAGCGTTGTTTATTGTAAGAGCAATCATTTTTAGCCACATTCCATAAGATGATCTCTTTGATCATATTACAGAAAAAAAAGTCAAAATAAAATAAAATTGCTGGATGACCTTAAAAATGGAATCTGGAGGCCAGCATTAATTGGATCTCAGACTTGTGGGCAGTGGGACTTTTGAAGGGGCATACCTAACTCCAGATGTAAGCTGACCTTTGGAACATCACTAACCTTTCTTGGGCAAAAAATAATTCTCCTCCAAAATACCCAGTCAGAGACTGTATCCAACCCCTTTTGTACAAGAGAGCTTAACTTGGGGTGTCAGCAACAGTCATAGTTCCTGGGGTTTCTGTCCCCTTTATGGTTTAAAGCTGTAAATATGGCTACCGTTTTATAAAAACTCAGCACATCTTTTTAAGACTGGTTGAATCTGTGTTTTCCCAGATTGCAATTTTAATTGGCTCCTTAACTGTGATTTCCTTTATTCAAAACTAGACTTGTTATAGTCAAAGCAGTCAATGATTCCACACCAGACACAACTTACAGTAAGAGATATGAAAGCTCAGAAAGATGAGGGGTTTCTCCCGGGGTAACAGGATTATTTTACAGACATAGAAATGGCCCATGTTAGAGCGAAATGGGCTGCCAGAGCAGTCCTTAGACAAGCTGTAACCTCACTGGAGTCCCATCTTCTCAACAAATGATTCCCCCCCTGCAAGTTCCACAACAGTTGACAAGAGCTATGGCATGGCTAGAAAGAACCATAAAAGGAACAATAAGAAGTGGCAATTGAATCCTGGAAGAACCTCTGTTCATTACCTCTTGACTAGCCTAACTCACTTGCTCTTTTCTTCCACCTTGAATCTATGCCCTCTAGACCCTTACCACATGGAGAAGCTGATTTGAGAGTCTGTCTCCCCCTTCCCCTATTATTGGCCAACAATGGAAATTTCCTTCACTGCTCAGTCTTCTTATTGGTTCCACAATTCTGAGCGGGAAGGATCAAGAGAAAAGTCAAAAATTAGCAATAGGCTGAAGTTCTTCAATGATTGACCATAGTGCACAAGGAAAAACCCTGTTTGTACCCAGAGTATATCTCACAAGATCAATTTCAAAGCATCAGTATGATGTCATTGCACACAGAGCGGGGAGAGATGCAGAGAGCAAATGAGTCCACTAGAATTACAACTGATAGATAACCCATGAGCACAGACAATAATAAACTACAGCAAAGGGAGTAATACTTAGTACTTTTTAAAAATGCTATTTAGCTCACAGTAAACAGTTATATTTTCAAAAAGCTGTGTTTAATGAATAGCCAGTGTGCAGAATTTTAACAACTGACTCTAACAGATGAGTCTAAGCCTCTCTACTGAACACACAACTAACTCCTCCAGCAGTGCTCATGAATATAACCCAGATTTAGAGGAACCAGGGAAGGAAACAGCATCAGGATGTAATGAAAATCAGAAACATGTTCTGTGAGGAAGAAGAAAAACAAAACTTCAATAAGCTGGGGCTGAAGATGGAGGAGGAAAGATTTTAAATTAAACAATACGATTACGTTGGGTTTGGGGCTATTCATCATGAGTTCTGAACTTGGTTCAATATTCAAAATGATTAGAGAAGTGTGTGGTTGCTAATTTACTGATGATTGTGAAGTTATAAACCCAGTGTGAATGTGATGATTTCTTATAAAGACAAAACACGAAATAATAATGACCACCATTTCTCTGGATTTAGGAAATGTTGGCTTGGTTTGGACATTTAGGAAATGTCATTGATAAAGACACCATATCAATGACAAATACTCTTTAATTTGCTATTAAATTTTCAACATATCATGGTGAAACATACCTATGAGAACTGAAATGACTAAAGACAATAATTCCCCCCAAATTTTCACACCAGCACCTCCTGGTTCATGGGCTAGAACAAAGTGGTGCATCTGTAACCTCTACCGTCATAGAGCAGAACCAGAGACCAACGTGAGGTAGGAGGGATGCCTTGGTACCAAGTACAGCTCAGAGGCATCGGCCAGGGATCCCAACCTCTGTCACTCCACTTCCCTGCTTTTTAAATCTGTGGACAAATCAACTGAATTTTCCTAACCTCCACTTATATACCCCCCAAATACTGATGATTATTCAAGGTGTTACACACTGTCACCCTTAGCATCCTGAGGACATGTTGTAATCTTTTCAGGACCTCTACTCATGGCTCAATGAAACACACACACAGCTTAGCCGGTATAAAGCTGAGTTAGAGGGGTTTTTTGTTTGTTTGGTTTTTGTTTGGTTTTTTTTTTTTTTTTTTTGACAGCTCAGTGGGTAAAGACACTTGCCACCAAATCGGGTGATCTGAGATCCATACTTGGAGCCCACATGGTAGGAGAGAACCCACTCCTGAAAGTTGTTTTCTGGCCTCCACATGAGAGTTATGCCACATAGTGCTAACACACAAACACACACACACACACACACACACACACACACACACACACACACACAAATGTAATAAATTTTTTAAAATAGATACTGAAGAAGAAAAAAAAGCACACTTAAAAGCATGAGTGTAGGCTTCTCCAACCATCACAAAAAGGCTTACCCAAATGTGACTAAGCCTCCTCAAGAAGCTTAGCAATTAATCATCTTAGCATGAGTCTTCTATGCCATTTTAATGGCATTCAAGTCATACTTTGGTTTAGGATTATTATTGTTGTGCTAAAACACTGTGACCAAGAGCAACTTGAGGAGAAGGGGGTTTATTTTTGTTTTTCCCCTTTTATTGAAAATAGAATTTTTTTCCTCGAGTACTATATCCTGATTATGGTTTCCCATCCCTCTACTCTTGCCAGATCCTAACCACCACCCCCCCTCATCTGGATCTACCCCTTTTCTTTCTCTCATTAGAAAACCAACAAGCTTCTAAGGGCTAACAAATGAAATAAAATATGATCTAATAAGATAAAACAAAGATGAACACATGAAAATGGGGAAAAACAAACATTACAAAAAGAGCACCAAAGAAAGCACAAGAAACACAGGCCTACTTGTTCACACACAGGAATCCCATAGAAACACTAAATGGGAAGCCATGATGTAGAGGGAAAGGACCCGTAAAAGAAATATACAAATATATATATATATATATATATGTATATATATGTATATATATATACATATATATACATATATATATATATATATTAATAAAGGAAAAGTCCCCAGACATGACTTTATAAATCAAGGAAGCTCCAAGATGACAATGATTTGTTTTCTGTTGCCACCACCAGGCATGCAGCCTACCTTTAAGAGCAGTTTGTGTCTCTAGTAAGAGTCCTTGGAGAATACTGAATTTTCATTTGCATGTAGTTATCAATCAGAGATTGCTTCTGGGTTAGGAATGGGAACATGTGTCCACTTCTTCTTTCAGCACTAGGACCCCATCTGATACAGACCCATGCAGGCACTGTGCATGCTGCCATGATCTCTGTGAGTTCCTATGTGTGTCAAACCTGTTGATTTAGAGGGCCTTGTTTCCTTGGTGTCTTCCACCCCCTCTGACTCCTACACTATTTCTGTCTCTTCTGCTGTGGGCTTCCCTGAGCCCTGAGAGAAGGGAATTGATGGAAATATCACCCCTTTGGGGGCTGAGTGTTCCAATGTTTTTCACTCTCTGCATAATGTCTGGCTGCGGCTGCGGGTCTCTGTATTTGTTCCTATCTGTTGCAGGAGGAAGCTCTATTGATGAGGACTAAGTAAAGTACTGATAAATAAGCGTAGCAGAATGTCACTAGAAGTCATTTTATTGCTACATAGTATTTACTTTTTACATTGGGTCCCTGTGCTATCTAATCTCAGGCTCTTGGTTACTTAAGCAGTGTTAGAGATGGGTTCCATCTTATGGAGGAGGCCTTAATTCAAACCATATATTAGTTGGTTATTCCCACAAGCTTTGTGCCACCATTGCCCAGGCATATCTTACAGATAGTACACTACTGTAGACCAAGGGGTTTTTGGCAGGGTTGGTTTATATGCTTCTCCTTTGGTAGCATGTGGAGTAACTTCCTATACCAAAGATGCTAACATGTAAGGATGAAGGCTCTATATCGGCACCTGCTGGATTTTTCCATGTTCAGTTAGTTGTGTAGACCCTTGTCTTCAGCAACGAGGCCTCACTGTCAGTCTGTGGAGAGGTCTACAGTCTTGACAACCACCTGGATTGTTTAAGGGTTCCCATAGAATTCCTTTGGCTAACAATTCAATTAGAGGTAACCCAATCCCAGGACTGTCAGTTTCATTTGGTGACAAAAGGTGTCCAGTTGGGACTCTGTTTCCCCATTATTTGGTGATTTTATTTAGATTGCCTTCATATATGTATATATTTCAGGAAACTTCTGCTATACTAGATTTCCATACTATCTCTCAAATGACCCTTACTTTTAGCTCTTTCTATATTCCCTCCCTTGTCCCCTCTTCCCTCCCTCTCTCCACTTGATCCTTCTGCTGAAGTCTCCCTATTTCCCAGTCCCATCAGAGCCATCTATTCTATTACCTTTTCTAGGGAGATATATCTGTCTCCCTAAGTCTTCTACTCTATAATTAGCCTCTATGGCTCTATGTAGCTTGACTATCATTTACTTTACATCTAATATCCACCTATAAGTGAATACATGCCACATTTTTCTTTCTGGGTCTGGTTTACCTCACTCAGGATGATTTTTTTCTAGTTCCATCCATTTTCCTGTGTATTTCATTATTTCATTTTTTTAGTGACTGAGTTGTACTTCTTTGTGTAAATCTACCACGTTTTCTTTATCCATTCTTTTGTTAAGGGACATCTTGGCTATTTGCAGTGTCTGAGTATTATGAATTGGGCAGCAAGGTACATGACTGAGCAAGTGACTAAGAATGATATAGCTGGATCTTGAGGTAGATTGATTCCGATCTTCCCGATTTCCATAGTGTCTGCCAAAGTTTACACTCCCACCAGCGATGGATGAGTGTTCCCCTTACCCCCCATCTTTGCCAGCATGAGCTGTCACCAGTTTTATTGATCCTAGACATTCTGACAGGTATAAGTTGAAATCTCAGAGTAGTTTTGATTTTCATTTCCCTGATGACTAAGGATGATGAATATTTTTTCAGTGTTTTGGGGCCATTTGAGATTCTTTTTTTTTTTTAAGAATTCTGTTTAAATATATACTTCATTTTTAATTGGTTTTTTTGTTTCCTTGATATCTGGGTTTTTTTAGTTCTTTATGTATTTTGCATATTAGCCCTCTACCAAATGTAGAGTTGGTAAAAAATATTGTCCCAGTCTGTAGGCTGCCACTTTGTCCAAATGACAGCGTCATTAGCCATGCAGAGGCTTTTCAGTTTTACGAGATCCCATTCATTAATTGTTGATCTTGGTTCCTGTGCTAACAGTGTTCTGTTCAGAAAGCCTTTTCCTATGCCAATGAGTTCAAGGCTATTCCCCACCTTCTCTTCTATCAGATTCACAGTGTATCTGCTTTTATGTTGAGGTCTTTGATGCCTTTGGAGTTGAGATTTCTGCAGGATATTAAGTATGGAGCTATTTGGATTCTTCTACATGCAGCCATCCAGTTTGACCAGTACCATTTGTGGAAGATGCTTTTTTTACGGCATGTGTTTCTAGATTCTTTATCAAAAATCGGGTGACTATGGTGTGTGGATTTATGCTTGGGTCTTTGATTCCATTCTATTGATCAACTTGTCTGTTTTGTGCCAATACCATATTGTTTTTATTATTCTAGCTCTGTAGTACAACTTGAAATCAGGATGGTGATATCACCAGCAGTTATTATTATTATTATTATTATTATTATTATTATTATTATTATTCTGTACTGTTTTAGCTACCTTGAGGTGTGTGTGTGTGTGTGTGTTTCTCTCTGAAGGTAAAAATTGTCCATTCAATTTCTCTGAAGAATTGTTTTGGAATTTTGGTGGAGATTATATTGAATCTGTAAATAGCTTTTAGTAAGATAGTATTTTTTTTTAACTATGTTAATCCTACTGATCCATGAACATGGGAGACCTTTCCATTATCTTATATCTTCTTCATGTCTTAAAAGTTTTATCATGTAAGTCTTTCATTTGCTTGGTCAAAGTTACCCCAGCATATTTTGCATTATTTGAGGCTATTGTAAACAGTATTGTTTCCTCTGATTTCCCTCTCAGTTCTTCTTGTCATTTGTATGTAGGAGAGCTACTGGGTTTTGTGAGTTAATTTTGTATCCGGTTACAATACTAAAAGTGATTATCAGCTTAGCAGTTTCCAGGTAGAATCCTCAGAGTCACTTATGCATACTAACATATCATCTGCAAATATAGATATTTTGATGTCTTCCTTTCCAATTCGTATCCCTTTGTTCTCCTTCAATTGTCTTCCTGCTGTGGTTAAGACTCCATGTACTATACTGAATAGATACGGAGAGTGTGGACAACCATGTCTTGTTACTGATTTTAGTGAAATTGCTTTGAGTTTCTCTGCATTCAAGTTGATGCTGGCTATGGGCTTTCTGTAAACTTCCTTTATTATGTTGAGATATATTCCTTGTATCCTTACTCTATCCAGGACTTTATCATGAAGGAGTGTTAGATTTTGTCAATGGCTTTTTCTGCATCTAATGAGATAATCATGTGGTTTTTGTCTTTCAGTTTGTTTATGTGGTGGGTTGCATTTATCATTTTATGAATATCAAACCATCCCTGCCTTTCTGAGATGATGCCTGCTTGATCATAGTGGGTGATCTTTTCTATGTGTTCTTGGATTCAGTTTGTGAGTGTTTTATTGAGAATTTTTGCATCCATGTCCATATAGAAAATTGGTCTGTGATTTTCTGTCTTCATTGTGTCTTTATGTAGTTTGGATGTTAAGGTAAGTATGTCCTAGTAAAACATATTGGCAATGCTCCATCTGTTTATAGTTTATAGAATAATTTGAGGAGTGCTGACATTAACTCTTCTTTGAACGTCTGATAAAATTCTGCTCTAAAACTATCTGGTCCTAGGCTTTTTTTTATGTTATTGTTCTTTGGGAGATTTTTAATGACTGCTTCTATTTCACTAGAAGTAATAGGTCTGTTTAAATTGTTTATCTTGATTTAACATCGGCAATTGGTTTGTACCAAGAAAATTGTCCATTTCTTTTAGACTTTTCAATTTGGTAGAGTATTGTTTTTAGAGTATGTCCTTTGATTTTTGGATTTTCTTAGTGGCTGTTGTTATGTCCCCACCCCATTTCATCTCTAATTTTGTTCATTTGGATCTTCTTTCTCTCTGCCTTCACTTAATTTGGCTAAGGATTTGTCAACCTTATTGATTTTCTCAAAGAACCAACTCTTGTTTCATTGATTTTTTTTGTATTGTTTTGTTTCTATTTCATTGACTTTAGCCTGAGTTTAATAATTTGGTATTTCTTGCCATGTACTAATTTTTGGGTATGACTTCTTTTTGTTGTAGAAAAAGGGATTTATTTCATCTTACTGCTTATCATCCTAATAAATCAGAGCAGGAACCTGGGGACAGGAACTGATGCAGAGGCCATAGAGGATGCTGTTTACTGGCTGGCTCCTCATGTCTTGCCTAGTCTACTTTTTTGTAACACTGAAGACCACTGACTCAGGGGTGAAACCACCATCAGAGAGCTGGTCCTCTGTCTTCACTCATCAATTAAGAAAATGCACCACAGGTCAATCTGGTAGGGGCATTTTTTTTCAGCTGAGGCTCCCTCTTTTGAAATGATTCTATCTGCGTCAAGTTGACATAAAACTAGCCAGCACATACCTCAAAAGTTTGTTAAGAGTCTTCCCCCACCCCCTCCGGGTAAGTGAGATTAACATAAAATTATAATCTAATAGTATAAAATCAAGAGACACTAGAATTGCACAAGCAAGTTGTTACATAAACTTTCCTTGTGAATAGGATTCCAGTGAAGTCCCCAGGAAGGCTCAAAGTTTGTGACTGCAAAGAGTGAAAAGTCATAAGCAGGAGGTAATTGTCCTGCACACTTGATTCTCTGCTAGTGAGAGACTCTAAGCAGACTCCTGGGTAAAGGGCTTCTTTTCCTTCACATTTCTTTTCCAT
The DNA here is from genome assembly GCF_003668045.3 of Cricetulus griseus. NCBI lineage: Eukaryota > Metazoa > Chordata > Mammalia > Rodentia > Cricetidae > Cricetulus > Cricetulus griseus. The sequence goes on along the minus strand of NC_048598.1, from coordinate 17,166,017 downwards.
CCTGCCTCATTGAAAACCACACTGGCCAATGCAGCTTGTTATCCATATGCTGGTGATTATAGAGGCCATGAAAGCCAAGGTTCCTGGAATCCAATTCACCCAGAGAAAGTGGCTAAGCATAGAATTTCTAACAGGCACTGGGGCAAAAATAATGAGCAAGATTGGGAAGGTCCTCTCTGAGGAGTGTCTTGCCTATCATGAAAGGAACAATATTCAGAGAAGGGAAAATCTGTAAGCAATCTGTGAACTGCTGTTGCCATTTCCTGCTCAGGAACACTCCTTGGCCATGTAGAGAATTAGAAAAGAATCAGTGGACCTGCAGAGCTTTCAGGATTTTGCACACAGCCTCCTGAAATCTATTCAACTCCACATCATCAGGCTGAATGGGCTGCATTCACATAATTAAAATAAAAGGACAAAGTTACACCACGATAATTATTTTCATCATTAAAATAGCCCATCATTAGCACATCTTCCACAGCCAAGACAACCTTACTACTGACAATGTTTCTTTTAAGAAATCAATTAGATAATTCCATTACAAATAGCATACGCAAGATAATTATGTGATAAAAATAAAGCCAAGACAAATGTCTAAAAGCTTTTTCCATCATCTCCTACATGGCTAGTGTTGAAGATGAGGTTAGTTTTTAGTTGGGCTCTGGGCCTTTAACCTTGAATGTCCGGTTTTGTTTGCATAACAATAAGATATGGCTACTGTACACTCTGTCCAAAAACTCCAAAAAGCTCCTATTACTTGGCTTAATGGCCTGTGTAACCTAATTGAAAGTAGGAAAGAGGACTTCAGGTTTTCTCTCTTCAGCTTACTGTGAAGTAGGCATTTTAGCATCTCATTGTCTTGTAGCTATCATTTATCATTTATAGTTCCTTCCAGTGAGAGGAAGCTGCCACTTCATGGGTTTGGTTTGAAAATACCTATTTAAAATAGCTCAGAAGGACACCGGGGAGCTCAGCAGATGGTTATAGGCTTGGGCTTTAAAAGACACCAAAATTTACATTTCATTCTATGCTCTCCATTTCACTGATGATGCAATGTGACCTTGAGCGTAGCAGGTAACCTGGCATAATGGATCCTTCCTTGTCTCATCTGAATAGTGGGAACAGAGACTGCAGTAGCAACCTCCTTCAGGGCTGCCTCCTTTATAGAACAGGGGTACCGCTCCCCCACAGGTCACAACTGTACCTAGCAATCATTTCTGTCTTAGTTTTTGTCCTGTCACTATGATGAAACACCCTTACAAAAGCAACTTAAGAAAGAAGGAATTTATTGCAGCTCACAGTTCCTGGTGCAGCCCATCGGGAGAGTGAAGTCAAGGCATCAGGGAACAGAAGCAGCTGTACACATCATGTAAATAGCCAGAAACAACAATGGATGCCTGCTGCTGCCTAAGATTTCTTTCCCCATTTATACTGTTCAGGATCCCAGCCAGGAGAGTGGTGCCACCATCAGTGGACAATTAATACAACCAAGATAATGCCCCACAGATGTACCCAGAAACTAATCTCCCATATTCTGTCAAGTTGAAATACTAACCATCACATTTCCATACCACTTACAAATGATGTATCCCAAGGAGACACTTACCTTAACATTGGCCCTGGTGATGATGATGATGCAGTAACTACAGAGCATACTGTGTGCCAGAGACTATTGTAAGCAAGTATAAACATCAACTTGTACACATCTTCACAACCAAGCCATGTGCTGTGTGCCATTATAGCTATTACCCCTAAACAATAGATAAGGAAACTAGGCACAGAGAGTTTGAGTTCAGGTCACACTAATGGAATTCCTTTGGGGAAAGATGCACAAAGCCATGTTTGCATAGAGGCTCTCAGTCTTCCAGCTAAGATTTGGATTCTACAGCAGCCCTCAATGCTCCTTTAAAAGATTCCTCTGTGCAGTTTTCACCAGAGTCAAGTTGTGATGGGGGGAAGTATTTCTCTGTATGTTTATCTTATTGATTGTTTAATAAAGTTCTGTTTGGCCAATGAAACAGACAGGACTAGGAATCAAAGAGGATTCTGGGAAATGTAGTAGAGAAGTGTTGATCCAGGCCGGAAGTGACATAGCAAGGAGACTCATCTGAGCAAGGAGAAACAGGAAGTTCCTTCTTTTCCCCTTCCTCCTCCAGCGGCAGGATGTGAGCCACCAGCAAGGAGGGACACCAATAAGGTATCCAATAAGATAAGTCTTATAAAATATATAGATGTATGATAATTAAGACTGAGCTAACAGATGAGAATCCTAGTCATTGGCCAAGCAGCATTGTACCTAACATGTCTCTGTATTATTTTGTCCATCCACGTGGCGGGCAGAACTCGGGTGACTGGCAGAGACCGCCCACATGGCGATAGGGCTCAGGTGGCTTTTGGCGGAAAGATTTATCATAACAAAGTTGTTTCTACTTATAAAATGTTATATGCAAATGAACAAACAAAGGAGCTTGATGAGTGCAATTTGTAGTAACGGCCAGTGTTACAGCATCTCATGGTTTCCGGTGAGGGAATCTGAGGGTTAAATAAAGACAAGACAGTGGGTCATTCTTGCAAGGAGAATGCCATTTATTTTCAAACAGCAGCCACAGTGGAAATTTACTCAGATCAAGGTCCATGTCCACAAGCCCCCTGGCAATGGGCAGATAGTTTGCATACTTGCATGCATACAGGCCTAGGTGGAAGGAGGGAAGTGAACGAATGCCTAATCGAGGTGGACAGAGAACACCAAGGGCACCTTAGGTCACCCAGCAGGGTCTCAACAGCAATTCTTACATCAGGGTTAGATATTGTATCGCTTAAGCAAAGCAACTTTAAAATGTCTTAAGAGAATTACAAGAGAGAATGGAGAGTTTTACCACTCAGCCATCTCAGCTCTCTATTCTGCTTGGTATGAGAACTGGGTAGGCCTGTCCTTTCTCCTCTACCAGTTGAGGCCTTCAAGGCATAAACACTGTTGCATCTCCTTTCCCCTGCTCACCCCAGCACACCTCCCCACCACCAGGACCAGGCTTTGCCTTGAACCCTTCAGACTGAGGCCCTGATAGAGGCTGACAGGAGAGGTTTCTGTCTTAGAGAAAGCATGCAAGGCAGTATGGGCTCCAGCTCCATCTAGCTCCATCCCTCTGGCACAGGGTCTTTGAGAAGTTTCTTCAGCAGCCAGACATGTCACATCAGAATAATAAGTTACACATTGGCTCATTTCTGCAGATATAGCTAGCTTATTACCTGATTTAAACGGACAAGGAGAGCCAGGAAGCCCCCCTGACAGAATCGGTTACATTTACTCTGGTAATTTCCCCTGGTGCTCATTGGTCAGGAACTGTTAGCTTCATCACACATCTCCCAGCTCCACCCCAGGGATCAGCAGTGCCCAGCAGTTCCTAGCACCCCCGATGGCCGCTGAGGTAGTGGCCACCCTTTCCCACATCCACCTATTGCTGCAAGACACCAATGAGCTTCCCAGGTTGCCACTGTGAGATCTGGGCAATGGGGACAACCTGCCTATTTTTGTGGGGTAAAAATGTTTTAAGAATTATGGAAAAAGAAAGAACACTGCAAGTAATCATCATATTAGAACCAGTAAATTCAAACCACTGCCAAGAAGTAGATGAGCTTCTAGGATGGTGCCTGTGAGAGATGCTATCCATGGAGTCTAATTGGAAACACTCAGGAGAGCAGTCTCAGTCCCCGCTAGCACATTTCATTGTGTTGCTGTTAGGTTTAAATACCAATGGGGGGGTGGGGTATTTGCAAACTGTCTAATAAAGAAGAAACTAAAAATGTGTTGTGAGCTTTCTCTCTGATGGTCAACTCTCAATTTCTGTGACAGCAATGTTATCAGGCAGCCAATGTGGTAGTTTGGTGGGAGTATCTTAATCCCTTGAGATAAACACTAAAGTGCTAAGTCTTAAAATGTCTGTTCTCCACAGCCAAACACACCAACCAGGAGCCTGCTGGCACCATGGCTCCAGGCAGTTGGGCACTATAATGATCTCCTTGTGATGAGGAAGCATGGATCAGCCTGCATCATGGTAACCTGAGTGATACAGAAAGACTCACATACAGCCCTAAGGCTGCCCAACCCAGGCTCCAAAGAGAAAATGCAGGCCCACCCGATACCTTGCAGCACCAGACAAAGGCCACTGCTAGAGTGAGCTGTTCCTGACCCCCCACCAGCTGTAACACTTGGAAGAGCAGGATCTGCCCCTCACCAGGGCAGCACAATACAGTCAACACTGTTAACACAGGTGCAGGAAAGGCAGCCCCTAACTTGTAACCATGGGAAGGCTGTCCCCATTTCCCATCTGGCTGACCAACCTTTCGGAGCTGCCAAGTTCAGACCCAGGGTTATGACTTGGCATCCCCCAACATCCACCCCATCTGTGATCTGCTGGAGCACATGAGGGGACCTGACCTGCAGTCCCAAAGCTGCAGGATCTCCACAACACGGAGCAGTAGAGGCATATCCAGGGAGAGTCCTGGTGGGGGCCCAGGGTTGAACGTGTAGTGGACAACAGGAACCTGGAACCAGACCAATGACACTCTGCACTGAACACTTGCAAGTAGAGATGTATGTACAAAGAAGTATGCGGAGTGACTTGTTGGGTTGCCCTGCAGCTTGCATGGTGAGATTTTTAAATCCCTTCCTTTTTTAAAATTTTATTTTCTTCCTTTTTTCTCTTCAATTTTGATTTATTTGTGGGAGGGGGGACTTCAGAGGAGGAGAGTAGATGCAAAGGGATGGGGAATGAATGGAATCAAGATACATGATGTGGAAAACACATAGAGTTAATTAATTAATTAAATGTCTTCTCATAGAAGCTGTTGTTTTGTAAGAACATAATAAAACATTTCTTCTGTGCTATTCTTGGGTTGAATTGCATTATTTAACCTTTTCCACATTTATACCACAGCTGTCTAGTCTTACTAGGTGCATGAAGATCTTAGAAGGAACACTAATTACTTTTCTCATCTCTGCAACCAAATACATAACAAGAAGCAACTTAAGAGAAGGGGGCTTTCTTTGGGTTCGGGGTTTTACAGTAGGAAAAGCAGGGCGGCAGGGCCAGCCATGGAGCTTACAGACCAGGGAATGTACAGAGATCAGGGCATAACTATTACCTTCTAAAATCTCCTAGAAATCCCTTTCTTCTGGCTAGGTCTTACCTCCAGGGTCCCACAGCCTCCCAAAACAGCACCACCAGCTGGAGGATCAAGTGTTGAAACACATGAGGCTGTGGGAAACATTTCAAACTCAATTCATAACCATGATGGTAACCTGTCCTCACCCCAGGTATGAATTAAACTGTGAAAAACCCACAGACTCCAAATAAGACAGCTTTATGTTTCATACTTCTGAGCTCTAAAATGGTAACATAAAAACACTGCCCCAAAGTCTAGAAACTATAGCCCCTGTCCTTCCGAGGTTTTAGCAGCACCCAGGAGCCCAGCTGCTTGTGTATAGTTCTGAATAAACAGCATAACATGCACTTTTCTTTTTATGAAATATGTGGCCTATGCCCAGCCCTCTGCTAAGATGTAAGGCTGGCCCAGTTGCTATGATGCCCTGTGATTTCATGCTGGCCACAAGGAAATGCTAAACTCTGTGAAGCACCGAGAAGTAAATGAAATCAACTTCTAGTTGGAAGATGAGGCCTGATGGGAAAACAAAAGAATGATGGGGCATAGATCAGCATATTTGCAGGAGGGAAGAACATTCCAGAAACAAGGTTGGAGGCATGAATATGGAAACAAGAATAGTCACTTCATGCTACAGGAGGTATGAAGATGAATGCTACCCTTGGGCTGGGGCTGGGGTAAGTTTGGAGGCCACAGGATTACAAGGACATAATAGGGTATGAAGGAGGAGTTCACGTGTGGATTTTCAAAGCTATCTCTCCTCTCTATGCTAGTATAAAAATTGTTTTTACACTTTTAAATACACATTTGACATAAATACTAGACACCCAACTGAAGCCCTATCAAGTTATCATCAAGTATGGGCCCTGTCAAATCCCTAGCACTTGAGATCAAATGTAGATGGACATGTTACCTGTTCCCTCCAGTGGTCCCCATGAGTACAACATGGATGCCACCCACTCAGGGCAATGACTATTTTTAGGCAATGGAATGATGGGGAGCTTTATTTTTTTCTTACTTGTAATTTCCTAAATTATTTTTCAATATTACGCACGGGGGGGAAAGATTACATTGTTACAGAAAGTTTTACAGAAAACATCATAAACAATGAATAACAGGATGGGGTTAGGAAACAGAGAATTTGGGGGAAATGAGTAAGATCTCCCTTGTGTCATGAAAGACATGAAATCTGGGAAATATAAGCCAAATTACTCTGGGAATGAGTTCATTTTCAAATGTACTTAGGTGGAAGTAGCTACATGAAGATTCTGGATTTAACAAGAATAAAATGACCAGTACCAACATTCTACCTATACCAAGAACAGTGAGATGGAGCCTCTGGAAGCAGGCATCTGAAATAGATGTCTCCTTGGGCATCTCATCTCACACTGGGATGGTGGCCAGTTCTGCTTCTCTCTTCTCTTTGGACCTTTGAGAGCACCCATGAAGAATAGCTAGAAGAATTCCCTTCCATTCTCATATTTTCCCATGACAGTGGGAGCCAAGAATTCTTGATATCATGTCTGTCATAGTTAGCCTCAGGCCACACCTAGAGTCCTAAAGGAAGATGTCCCATGGTGTCTATTGTCTGTTCTCCTCCCCTTGCCTACACTTGTTCCTCTACAGGCAACAGAGGGTGACCAGGAGCTTGGTTGTTGACAGTTGGAGGTAAACTAACTTCTGGATTTTACTTCCTCTGTGGTAACCAGTAGATATATGGATGGACAGACAAACAGACAGTTATGCTTTGTATTTAATATATGTCCCCAAAGTTCACATGTGGCCATCTTTGCCTGACAAGGCAAATACTTTCTCACAAATGACAAGTTCAATCTCACCCATTTGTTCAACTTCCAAACTAATGTGGTTGCCATGTAAATTCTTATTGTGCATAAGAGATTTATCCTTTTACTTAACTTTTTATAATCATTTTAGTGGGATATTTTGGAAGGAGTAGAAAATGGTGGATAATGGAACCCACCTCCTTTTGAATGTCCTATATGAAACAGCTCCAGTGATTTTTTTTTTAATATTCAAGTCAGGAGGAGAAGATATCATTGCCTTCAAATGATGTAGCTACTGGTGAATCACTCATACTCTAGTGGACAGCATCACACCCTGGATAAATCCAGTGGGTCGCAAAGCAAAACCAGAAACAAAATAAAGACAGACATGAAGGTAGTGCTGTGGAATAATTAATCCTTGTATAAACTGTGCAAATTACGCTGTGATTGGTTTAATGAAGAAGCTGACTGGCCAATAGCTGGACAGGATAAAGTTAGGCAAGAAACCCAGACTAAGGACTCTAGGAAGAAGGGTGGAGTCAGAAGAGTTGCCAGGAGATGCAGAGGGAGCAAAACATGCTGGCAGGCAGGTAAGCCACAAGCCATGCAGCAGCACATACATTAATAGAAATGGGTAATTTAAGATATAAGAGCTGGTTAGTAATAAGCCTGAGCTATCAGCTGAGCATTTATAATTAATATTAAGTCTCTGTATTGGTTATTTGGGAACTGGTAGTTAGAAAAGAAAAGTCTACTTACAAGATAGGGCTGGGACTTTGTAGGAGGAATGGAAAGATAGGGATAAGAGACGGTGGAGGAAGGGGTACTGCCAGAATGTATTATATACATGTATTAAATTTCCAAGGAATAATTCATTTTAAAACCATGAAAAAAATTCAAGTCAGATCCTATGACTACCAGGAATCCTGGCTGTCAAAGGCCTTTCATTGTCATTATAATAAAATTCAGAGTCTCTCTGGCTTGCAGTTCACACAACCCTGCTTTGCACAGGCTCTGAAAGATCTCTGACCTCATTTCCCACCCTTTACCCCTTGTGCAACTGGTCCTTCCCAGAGGCCTTTGCACTTACTCTTCTCACTCTGGGAAAATGCTTCCCCCTGCCATCCTCCCCCCCCCATCTTCTCTGGGGCTGTTCTCTATCACTCAGGTTTCAGTTCAAATGTCACATTTTCAGAAGGACTTTTCCTGACCACCCAATCAAAAGGACTCGGGAGCCACTTAGTTTTGAACTCTCTTGCTTCAGTTCTCTGCTGACGACTCATCATTACTTGATACTCACCTTGTTCCCTTGTTTATCTCTTCCACGCAGAAGGAAAGAAAGATGGTGATCAGTGAGAGCAGGGACCCTGTGTTTCTCATCACCATGTTATCTGTTCTAGTCAGAGTCATTCAAAAGAAACAATGCACACATGTATGCAAATCAAGTATTGCTAATCTCATCTGTGTGATCAGTAACACAATAGTTAAAAGTCTCAGATACTAGATTTTTCAGATTAGAGATGTTCAGCTAGTGTGATGATTTAAATGCCAGAAGCCTCCCAACACTCAGTACCTACCAATGATGCTGTTTGGGGAAGCCATAGCAGAGGTCTGACTGGTGCTGTAGGAAACAGGTAACTTGGAGCAGGCCCCTTTAAAGGTTATGCTTAACCATGGTGTCTCTCACTGCTTTCAGGCCACCCTTGTGTGAGATGTTTTGTTCCACCACACCCTCCTCAGTGTGATGAAGTAAAGCTTTTGAAACAGAGTCCAAATAAAGCTCCCTTCCTTCTCTAAGTTACATAAGATATTTATCATAATGATGTAAAAACTAACACAACAAGTAAGTACCCCCCGCTGTGTGTGTGTGTGTGTGTGTGTGTGTGTGTGTGTGTGTGTGTGTTAGAAGGAGACAGAGATTTATTGCAAGGAAACTGGCTCACAGACTGTGAAGGCTGAGACATCAAGCAGACCCAGGAGAACCAATGGTATAAGGTGCAGTCCAAATCAAAGAGTGAAGGCAAGACATCAGTGTTCCCACTGGCAGCCTTCTATTCTGTGTGGATTCTCCACTGACTAGAGAATTCCCACCCACCCATATCAGGAGAACATCATCTTCTCTCAGTCTATCAGTCTATCTGTTCAGATAGAAGCCTCATCCTCAAACGCCCCCATAGACATGCCCAGACTATGCTTAGACCAGATATCTGAGCCCTCCACGGCCAGACATGTTGGCATATAAAATTAACCGGCATAATACCTGTTGATATTATCCAGTAATATTTGCTGATAGAATAAACAAATAAGTTATTTGAGTTCAACAGAGGTAGACATGCTCAGGTGTGCTTGGGGGTGAATGAAGAGCATCTTGTACTCCCCAGTTATAACCAGAGGCAAAATGCTTCTACAAGTCCCAAGTACTGGTCAGCCCCCCTCTAAGGCTCTCTGCGTGATATGAAGGTCAAGGCTAGTCTTCTCTCAGATGCATAGCCTCTGCCTTTGGTACCACCATCACAGTAATAGGACTCAGAGCCTGGTTTTGCTAGAGGCTGCTAATCTTGGCAGTTACCCCTGCCCAGGCTGGGCATGGCCCACAGCATTGATGAGGAGCTATCACAAGAGAGCTTAGAGCCTCTAAGTTTCTGAAGGGTTCTTGTTCAGGGATGAAAGGAAGCCACCTCTGGTATAAGAGGTATACGGTGATAGAAAGTGCTCCCTCAAGGTAAACAGGGCATGACCCGGAAAGCCTACTGTAACCTTTCTCTAAATCAGCACCATGATAATCCGTCCTCCATTGTAGATCAATAAGAGCACTTCTAGGAAGCTTCTGACTAACAGGGCATAATGCTTCCCAGAACACTTTCCAAGTGCTGTATTGGCCATCAGTTCCTTACTTACTGCATCTAATCACAAACCCCAGTTGCTGAGGCTATGTGAATATTGATCAAAGCACGGCCATCCTGTTACACTAGCGTTGCTATGGAGAAAGAAATAAACCATCATCTCCAGCTGCAAGATCACAGCCCCCTGTTTGGCTGGAGCTAATCCATTACTAAGGCAGTGGTAGGTTATACACCAAGTATTTAACATCTTAGCCTATAGTGTCTGAACATGGAGCGGACAGAATATTCCAGAAGAGGAAAAGAACTGCTTGTATATGGACAGTATATATAAGATACATGATTCTGAATAACTAAAATAACTAGTGACTTAGTAACCCTCCAGGACCTGAAGACCATATCCCATTATCTCTTCCCCCATACTACCCCAGACACAAGATAATCAAACTGGAGAGTCCCTGCCTTGACTGCATTTGCTATGGGACAGTGACTGTGATATGCCCTGTGGGTAGTATGTTCCTTGTGGCCCCTTCAATGGTTAATCTGGTCTGGGCAGATTCTGATTCTTAGCAACACACTTAGTTACCCTGCCAGAAATAAGAGTGCTTTGTATTTTTAAAATGAAATATTTTTTCTTAAAGAATCTTCATGTTACCCAAAGACACTGCTGATAGCCATTTCTTCCCCCCCCCCTGCCCTGGTTTAATTCACTTTATTTTTTGAAATAAAAATCATACGTAGTAGCCTTAGCTAGAGTTTGAGGCCTCTGAATGGAGACTCTCTGATATAGGTTTCTACAAAAATGGTTAGCGAATTCCTGATAAGGAGACTTGGTGAAAGCATTCTCTCTTTAGAGGTCAACTGTCATTTATCAGTAGGTCTTGTAGATAGCACCAGAGGTGCCATTGGTAAAGTTGCCCAGGGTAGAAGTATACCTGATATATAGATATCAATAACATGGGCCAGCAGCAGCAGCTTCATGAGCACAGGAGCAAAGATGATACCAGTGCTCATCTACACAAAGCCACCATGGCCGGTCACCTTACATGGGACATTGTGAGACTTGCCAATCTTGTTCCCCCCAGTAACCATTCTGATTTGCGACTATGGAAAGCTTGGCTAAGAGGATGGGCCCTCAGACAGCAGTGGCTGCCTGCTTGGAGCACTTAATATTCAAGCCAACATGACCCTTGTAGTCCCCAGAAGTGCCAAAGCATTGAACATGGTCTGCTGGCCATCTCAAGTCTGCTCTTGTACTAGCATCATCCTTAGAACATTACCATTTAGGGCTGCTCCCAGGAGAAAGAGTCAGTCATCTTAGATTCCTTAATTGCCAAGGAGAACAGGGAGACAGATCTCTTCCAGGGACTTGATCTTTGTGTTGTCAATGGGAGAGCTCAGCTCAGTGATAGAGTTCCACTCCTTGTCTTTGGCTAAGACCACTGTCTAATTTTCCTCAGATGCTCTGGCAGCCTCAGAAGCATAGGTCCTTAAGATCTAACATCTGATATTTTCCCAAGGAAGTTTTTTTTTTTCCTTTTCCTTTTATTTCCCCAGCTATGTATTTTCTACAGCACCTACTTTTTCATATCAGAAGATTCAGTGTCATGCTTTATGAGATGCATATCCAATGAAGCTCAAAATACATGGTGATGCTAGAAAAATGGGACCTTGGGACATCTGTGAGCCCCTCCCTTGGATTAGAGTTTACATATGGAGAGTCTGACCTTGTTAAGGCAGGAATTCTCAAGGAATGACTGAACTTGATATCAAGGCCACAGTGTGAGCCTGTCTAACAGGGCAGTCTGTCTTCCATTGCAGATAAGACTTTCCCTTCTCTTTTGACGAAGAAATGATATGAGTAGACTTGCACAGAAGAGCTCTAGGGGAGACTTCTTTACTCAGAATTCCATGTCAGTAAGTGCATTTACCTCAGGGCACCATTGGCCAAGTAGACAGTGAGATATGGAGGAGTTGAATATAGTACCTGAGGGGGGGGCTGGGAGGCTCCCAGGGAGAAATAACCCAGGCAGTGTGCCCAAGGGTGCTCAGGCAGGATGCTCTCTTTCAGCCTTCAAAGGCACCAGGCACACTTACAGTGCACAGAAATACATGCAGGCAAAATGTCCACACAGATATTTTTTATAAAATTCATCTTGCTATATGTTCTTACCCTTCATTACCCTTCTAAGTACAGTGTAGACGGCAAACATTTTAAATAAACTTTGCCATTTGTTTTAAGTCATACTCCCCAGAGTATTTCATCTGCATCTGACTAAGCAAGAGTCCCTGTTCTTTTCCTTTCCCTCAACTGTTTTATTACTGGATCTAACAAAATCAAAAATAGCCCGAAAATTGTTTGGAAGGGGGAAGAAAAAAAAGAGGGTAAAAAGAACTCAAAAGGGAAGCATTGATTCTTTGCCTGTTTTTAAAAAAGTTATTTTCTCAATGAGTGCTTGAGCCAAATGCTTTTGATCCAGTGGTTGATGAGACCTTATCTGGCATTTCAACTTGGAGAACGAAACTAGCATTCCAAACAGGGGTTCCTGTAAACAGAGTTGTTTTGGTTTTTTTGTTTGTTTGGTTTTGGTTTTTTTTTTGTAAACAGAGTTTTTAATTGGTCCAGATAATAAAAAGCCGGAGTCAGGTATAGAGGGAAACACTGAGAGACCAAAGAGAAGGAGCAAGCCACAGCACACCTTACCTCCTAATCATCTCAGCAGACAAGAGAGCCATTTCCTGTTTCTCCCTGATTATATCCTGTTTCTGTCCAGCTATCTCACTCCCTGTCTGTCTGTACAGACCTCCAGGTCTCTATGGTTAGCTAGTGGCTGTAACAATAAGTCTTTCCACCGAAGTCACGTGAGCCCTGCTGCCATGTGGGTGCTTTCTGCCAGACCACGCAAGTTCCGCCCTTCACCACGTTAAGGTCCCAAGTAACACACAGAGACTTATATTAGCTACAAATGCTGCTTGGCCAATGACTAGGATTTCTCATCTGCTAGCTCAGTCTTAATTATCATAAATCTATATATTTTATAAGACTTATCTCATGGATGATGCCTTCCATTGGTATCCTCATCCTGGGACCACATGGCAGCTCAGAGCAGAGAGCAGAGAGCAGGAGGAAGAGCAAAAGGAACAACATCCTTATATGAGTCTCCCTGATATGTCACTTCCTGCCTGGATCTCTTTACTACATTTCCCAGAATCCTCCTAGACTCCTAGTCCTGCCTAACTTGCTTGTGTCTCTACAGAAAATGGAAAGCTGTGGATTCCTTCCAGACTAATATGATCAAGCAAGACCCCCTGAAGCAGTGGCCCAACTGATCCTACATCCAAAACAGCTGAGATGAGGCAGTCATAGATGACTACAGCCAGATTTCTGCATTTTATCATGGATCTCCATGGTATGGACATCACCCCCAACCAGCAGGAAGCAGTTTGGAATGAATGACACCCAAATTTCCAAATATTTCTTATGTTTGTTTTCATTTAAATGGGGTTAGTTATAAATGGTAATGATCACAGTCAATCTCTTTTTAAAAGGAAAAAGGGGGAATAGGATATGGAGATGAATATTTTACATTGGTATGGATTTTCATTTATTGATACAAATTTAAGGTCAATTTTGTGATATGCATAAGTAAATACAGATTATATAGTCACCTATAATAGTCACAACCTACAGTTAGGTTAGTTAGATTTTCTAGATATACAGAGATGTATTTGAGATGGATAGATATCCTTCAAACCTTTCAAAGGCCTATATAATATATGGCATTTTAATGGTTTAGGGTTTTTCTTGACAGTGAGACACAACTGCTCCTGGCACACCAATTACCTCAGAAAGAAAGATGGGCATCAAAGAAACTCAATACAGACTTTGCCTTCAACATGGCAAGATTAGCCATTTGGGCAAGAAACTGCTCTTGCCTGGACTGTTTGTTGCTGTATAAACTGGACATGCAGGACCCACAAGAAAGTGACTGCTGAACTCACAAAACAAGATGTACAGTCCTGAAGGGTTCCTGCTGAAATGGAGAAGTGTTCCAGACACACTGTGGCCTATGGACTGAAGATGGATGCCCCAAAGTTACAGAGGAACTTTGGGTGACTGTCCAGGTAGCTAGATGTCTCTGTTAATTCTAGAGTTTTTATTATCCTTCTGTGGTCTTTGATGGAGTTGAAGACAGATAGTTATGGTTATAGTTTTCTTCAGTTATTATAAAAGGTAAGTTACCCTTCTTTTTATTTAAACAGAAAAGAGGAGATGATGGGGAATGTCCTTCTCTGTGTATGTTCATCTTATTGATTGTTGAATAAAGTACTGTTTGGCCAATGAGGCAGCAAGTTAGGCAGGACTAGGAATCTAGGAGGATTCTGGGAAATGTAGTAAAGAGATCCAGGCAGAAAATGACATATCAGGGAGACTCGTATATAAGCAAGGGCAAGAAGGAAGTCACTTTCGCTCTTCCTCCTGCTCTCTGCTCTCTGCTCTGAGCTGCCATGTGATCCCAGGATGAGAATGCCAGAGAAAGGCATCCTCCATGAGATAAGTCTTATAAAATATATAGATTTATGATAATTAAGACTGAGCTAGCAGATGAAAAATCCTAGTCATTGGCCAAGCAGCATTTGTAGCTAATATAAGTCTCTGTGTGTTACTTGGGACCTTAACGTGGTGAAGGGCAGAACTCAGGTGGTCTGGCAGAAAGCACCCACGTGGTTACAGGGCTCAGGCAGCTTGGAGGAAAGGCTTGCTGTTACAAGTGGTAAGCTCCATTCTCTGACTACCAAATAAGCTTTATTAATTCAAACAAGATGGTGACAGCTTTATTAATTCAACCTGGTGACAGGTTCCCACACATCTGTGCAGGACCCCTAGGGTCAACCTTTCTCAAAGAAAGGCTCCAATGTAGAAAGATCACCCTTAGAAGGCAGAAGAGGTAGGTGTCAGATAGGAGAGTCATTTCTCACCCAGAAAAACGGCCAAAGTTTGCCTAGGCTGTCCCAATGTGCATTTCAAATTTGTACTTCAGCTTTCAACCTAGAAGAAAATGAATGGTGGTGGGGTGGGTTAGGGGGAAGAGAAAGAGCAGCTTGCCTTTTCTATTTATATGAGATTAGAGTACCAATCTCTTCAACTCTTACACAGAGGCATCCAGAATGCTGCAAAACTCCCAGAAGGAGTTCATTTGCAGAGAAAGATATACCTGTCTTGGCCAAGGGATGAGAGAGTTCTCTTTGCAGAATGCGAAATTTGCAAGCTAATTTGGTGCCTGATACACAGAGGACAACCACTCAATATATACTATTGACTGGCAAATAACTTGAAAAGCAATCAGAATGCTGGCGGAATTGATGATGTCTTAACCCCTTTCAGCCTGGTTTGGGGTGGGTTTTTAAAGAATCATTCTTGAGGTTTTTGTGTTAAAGACTGAGCTCATTTCAGATTCTTTTAGATCTTTACAGTCCTTTGTATTCTATAGACCTTGGGGATCTGAGGGTCAATACATCACAGGGGACTAATGGAAATGGAGAAGTCATGGTTTCTGAGGTTTAAAACAATGCCAGTCACCGAGTACAGAAACAATTTAGCTTCCCAGCAGTTCTCTGGGGATGGGGAGAAGACACAGTGGATTAAGTGTTTGCTGTGAAAACAGGAGGGAGGACCAGTGTTAAATCCTCTAGAAGCTACCTAAAGATTAAAGGCACATGTGACAGTACATAAGCATGCCTAAGTGAGAGGGGAAACTGAGGCAGGAGAATCCTCAAGGGCTTATAGGCCAGCTAGGCTGGTGTACTCAGCCAAAGATTCTGCTTCAAATCAAGTAGATGATGAAGACCGACAACCAAATGATGCTCAGGAGGCCGCAGTAGGTAAAAGATTCCAGAATGTGCAAAATGAGATCCATTTTCTCTCAGACAAGGTCCAATAACACCTCCAGTCCTAACTTGTCACTTCTGGTTTTTAAGTATGTTGGGTGCTGTGACCAGTAGCAACAGCACACAGCTTCTTCCCTTCCTTTGCCTGTTAATGTGAACTCTGTGCTTATGATCTGGTTTCCCCTGAAAACGACAGAATGTTAGGCTGATGAGTAGAATGGGGACATAGAAGATGACATGACATAGAAACCACAGCTGCCATCAGCACAGGGCTGGCAAGTTTAGGGACAGACAGAAGAGTGAGTACAGACAAGAGCAGAGGGAGCTGCCAGGGTAAGCATCGTGTTCATGAGATGCTGAGAGCGAACCAAATGGGAAAGAGGTTTTGATAAGCTCACTTCGTACTAAGAATAATCTAGGGAAATATTCATAGCATCAACATTGCTGTTCAGATATTGTCGCTAAATGTCATTGTGTCACATGTGCTAAGCCACGAGGGAGCTTAGCTTTGTGTGAACTGAGGGGATTGCCACAGTTTCACCCAATTCCAACCAGCAGTTGGAAGTGCATTTAAACACACAATGTCAGTTAGTTTACTGCCCAAACATAGGGTGATAAGAAGTGGCTTGTAAAAGCATCATCCCACAGAATGTGGAAACTGGACAGGGTTTCAAAATAAATCTAAACCAACTGTAATAAAATGGGGAGATGGGGTTTCCCCCCTTTGACGGGAGCTACTTAACTCAGGATTTTCCTGTTTCACCCTCCTAAGTGTTGGATTACTGGTGTACACCATCACACCCAGCTTGGATTATTTTCTAATGCAGATGAAAATTTTGTTGCTTCTATAGCTTTTGTAAATTTATTTTAGAACTTGAAAGATATTGCTTAAGAATGTTTTCATATATAATAGGCTACACTAAAATCTTTAAATGAACTCATTAACATTCTTTTGTTTTGTTTCCGTTTTGGGCAATTGCTTGTTAAAATATAATTAACATACCATGCCATTCACCCATTTAAAATAATGTTCACAAAGGAATTAAAGGGTTTTCAATATATTCACAAAGTTGTACAGTCATCATCTCCACAATCACTTTTAGAAGATTTTCATAACCCCAAAAGAAAACCTGAACTCCAGCTGTCAGCCTCCAACTGTATCTCCCCACACTGTTCTCATCCATGGGCAAACACTAGTCTACATTCTGTCCATCTAGATTTGTGGATTCTGAACATTTCATAGAGAATGATAATGTGTGGTCCTTCATAACTGTCCACCACTAGCATACTATTTTCAAGATCATTCATTCTTTAATTTGTGAGTAATTTTCATGCACGCTTTTGGTCAACTATTTCTTTGTATGTGTATACCATGTTTGTTTATTTACTCATCTACTGATGGACATTTGATTTGTCTCCATATTCTACCTGTTTCAGGTACTGCAAATAATGCGCTCCAATGTCCCCCGTAATGGTATTATGAACTGTAGAATCAAGTGAATAATTTCTTTAAGGACACCAGTTGAGACCTGAACAGAAATCATGTTAAGCTGGAGGTCATTTTGAGGAGTCCTGCCATCTTGGCACTATCCCAGTCCCTATAAGTGAAATACCTTTAAATTTATGGAGCTGTTCTTTAATTTACTTAAACAGTGTTTTGTTGTGTCTATAGTACAAACTTTGCACTATCCCCATACATTATTCTCTTTGATGCCATGTACATGTATTTTCCCAATTTCATTGCTATATTGTTTATTGTAAGTATCTGAAAATACATTTAATCTTTACTTACTGGCTTAGATTCTGAAATTTTGCTAAACTCATCGATACATCCTAATGATTTTTAGTGAATTTCTTAAGAACTTTCCATATGCATGATCAGGTCATCCACGAATAAAGACAGTTTTACAAAACTCTTCCTCCCTCATCTGGGTGCCTTTGATTTTGTTTCCTGCTGCCGCATCTCCCCCAAATAGTGGTGAGGTTTTTTAATTGCCCTTTACTGAGATGAGAAAGTTTTCTCAATCCTTTCATTGCTCTATTTTCAATCGTGAAAAGATGTTGAATTTTGTCAAATGCTTTCTCTATGGAGATGATAAGGTTTTTTTTCTTCTTCTTCTGTTGATACAGTGAATTGCACTAAGTTGATTGCAAATGTTAAACCAAATCTACCTCCCTAGGATAAGCCCTTTCACTGTGTGCATAACACTTTGTGTGCGCTGGTTTTCTAGCATTGTATTGAAAATTCTTATGTCTATACTCATAGTTGTCTGCAATTTCACTTTCTTTTGATGTTTTTGGATTGTCATCACAGAGATACTGACCTCAAAGAATGGGTTTGGAAATGTTCTTTGGTGTTTAGGACAGTTTGTGAATACCTCATATTAATTCATCTTAAAATGCTTGATAGAGACCCACTCTGATCATAAGCATATATCCAAGACCTACTAGGTACTGGGCACTATCTGAAACACTAGGGTGACAGAAGCAAGTCCCTACCCTCAAAAGGTTGATGTCGTTCTAATTTGGGAGGGCTGTTGAGGTAACTGAAACTCAAATATTTAGTATGCTTCTGCCTTTCCTCACATTAAGACTTTTAACAACAACAAAGGCATGGAGTTAAAAGGCATATATAAATGTAATATTCTGGTTCCTATGGTTTCATTAACCATTTAACATTACAGTGACTTCCCCACACACGACACATTCATTTTCTTCTCTCTCTCTTTCCTCTCACTCTCTTCGTCTCAATTCTTAAGTTCTGCCCCCTAGTCATGACCCTGCTGTTAGCTCCTGTTGTTACCCACTCTCCCAGTCAAGTGTAGGATTTTAACACCCAGGATCTTCCATACATAATCCGAACTAACACCTGCCAGTGTGTACCAGCAAATGTGCCACTCTCTCTAGGTTCCCTTCTTGGTATTTACTGCCTGCAAGATGTACTGAGAACTGTGGGTTCCCTGAAGCCATGGGGAGGCACTTGGGTGGTGGGGGTATCAAGGGCTTTCATTATCACTCTAGCCACATCCCAGCAGGCCCCACTACAGACAAGACTTTTCTGGCTTTGCTTTAGAAATGATCTCCCAGGAGTTCTAGCAATTTGTTGTGTTTGAAGTATGATGTGGAAGATCTGATGTTGGTGTCGTTGGCCAATTCAGCCTAAAATCACTGAAATGGGAAGGAACCTTTCAAGCCAAAAGCCCACATGAGGAGAATAACTCATCCACATCAATACATAAGTTCAATCCGCTTTTACTGCTGGATTTAACGATCTAAGCCAAGACACTTAGAGTACCCTAATGATGATGGACGCTTTAGGATACAACTCCAAGAAAAATGTGGAACTATGAGTAGGTTGCTTTCTGCCTCGTGATTATGTCACTGAACCAGTACATTCTGTTACACATTCATGCAAGGCCTTCCACAGATTTTTATTGACCCCATACTCAGTTCCAGGAGTGTGCTAAATAATTATGGAGGAAGATACATTGTCAGAGTTCTCTAGAAGAACAGAACTGATAGAAAATATATATGCTACAAATGGGATTTATTAAACTAACTCCATAGAATCCAAGTAGTCCAACAATAGCCATCCCCATGCTGGAGAAGCTGAGAACCCTGTAACTGGTCAATACACGTGACTAGATACCTCAGTAGTTCCAATGTGGTGCTGAAGGCCTGAAGGGTTCTTGAGGAATTACCAGTCTTCAATCTACCCTGAAAGGCCAAAGAAACTGGGTTCAAATGCCAGTAAAGGGTGGCAGCAACAGGAGGAACAGCAACAATAATAGGACAGGCATGCTCACTAGCAGGGAGCAAATGTAGGCAAGCAGGTGACTTTGCTTTCCCCTCACTCCCCTAGCTGGACTGCTAGGAGAGGGTACTAGCTCCTACTCTGGTGGAGGGCCATCTCCTCCCAGTTAACCCCTCCTGGAAATGTTCTCCCAAAGCCAAGAAGGCTGACCTTAGATGACAACAGAGACAATCAAGTTGACAGTCAAGATTAACCATCGTAGTAAAAAGAGATCATTCTCCAGGATCCAGACTTGGTGGGGAACTGAGTCCTGTGAGGTGTATGATAGAGTACTTGCTCTTAATTTCAATTCTTCATGACATTAGAGGATCCAGATAAGAATTCATGAAGGCATCAACTGAGTGTCTTCATTTAAAGCTTCAGTACATTGTAATCAATGTACCTCATTATTATATAATAACATGCACAGGAAATACCCACATTCCCCAGCATCTACACATTCTAAAATGGAATGAATAATTGCTGAGTGTAGTGTGCACACCTGTAATTAATCCCATGATTCAAGAGGCTGAGGCAAAAAGATGGCAAATCCAAGTCAAGACTGGGCTTCATAGTGAGACCCTGTAAGAAAACAAGCAAAGACCCACACAATGGAGAGATGCTCAGTTTCATTCCCAATACTCAGGACACGCAGTTCATAACTGCCTGTAACTCTGGCTACAGGAGGATCCCTTGTGTCTGGCCTCCATACGTACTGGCACTCATATGTACATAATCTCACACACACACACACACACACACACACACACACACACACACACACACACACATTTAAAATAATAAAAAGTTTAAAAATTAAAGAATAAAGTTAAGAATGTTCATAAGCCGCTCTCTGTGCTCAGTATTGGGATACTATGTTATATATGACATGTCCTCTGCTACAAGATTGAGGCTCTCTGATCATGCCAATGCATTAGACACAGAGAATCTGAGTTCAAACTTGAATAAAGGCTCTTTGCTTTTACTATGGGATTCGGTCTCCTTGTTGTTTTTGGGGGTACTCTTCAATTTGGGCATAGCAGTATACCTAATGTTTTAAGTAGAAAATGGGCTTCTGATTAAGTTCAGTGATGTCAGGGAATTAACAAAGATAGAAATAAGGTGTGACCCAAACCAAAGATTGGTTTTCTATGGCTGTAAATGCACTGCCTTCAGCTGAGAATCCCATCATTTCTGACAGAAGGCTACATGAAAAGAAAGGAAAGACTGAAGAAATATAGGATTTGATACATAAGGATGTGTTGACTAGTTCTTAGGACTCTTAAAAGACTGTCTCATCTGAGCTCAAAGCAGGAGCAAGCTAGGCAAGGGAGAGACCCAGAGAGGATAAGTAGATGACAGAGACCTGCTTCATTGGGGGGTTCAGGTCCCAAAGAAGATGTGTGGTTGGTACAGGTGGGGGGAGAAGGAGGAGAGGGACACATCTGAGGAGGTGAGTCAGGATGGCTGCCAGCAACCATTTATTTATTTATTTATTTATTTATTTATTTTTGTTTTTTTGAGACAGGGTTTCTCTGTGTAGCTTTGGAGGCTGTCTTGGCTCTTGTAGACCGGGCTGGTCTCGAACTCACAGAGATCCACCTGCCTCTGCCTCCTGAGTGCTGGGATTAAAGGCATGCACCACCACCACCCGGCACCAGTAACCTTTTATTGAGAAAAGATTATACCCTTTATACTGTATAGTTGCAAATAGGACTAAGCTGGAGACCAGAGACTCCTGAGATGGAATGTGGCTTGAGATCTAGGGTTGAGGAAGCTAGCCTTGACCTTGACAATAGGCACCATTCATATGTTAACATAAGGGCCATAAGTTCCTCTTGCTAGAGATAAGAAAATTGAGTGCTTTGTCAAGCAGGAACTCTCCTCATGCCACCCAGGGAATGGAGACCCTTCTCTATGAAGTTCTAAAAGGATTGGCTTATTCTGGGGAGCAGATTCCATACTACAATGTCTTAGTCTTACTCTATGGGCCTGTTTCCCTCATAATGCTCCCGGAAGGAAAGGTCCTGATGTCTTACTCTGTTCTCATGATACCAGACCACTCTGCCATCTTTGTATTTATTAACTGAACTCTTGTCCTTTGTGGCCTAAGGCTCTGGATCTGAATTGTAGGCATCTCATCCTTGGGATCAGGTATGACTAGTAAATCTCTAACATTCCTGTTCTTGGTGTAATTAGGAAGGCACAATGGAATTCCTGGTTCTGAGGTGGTAGGAAGTTTTTTTCCAAAGAATTATTTTGTTTAAAGAAGCTACCCATTGTACATATTTTAATATTTTACTAAAGCCCATACAAAATTTCCCAAAAGGAAAGGCATTAAAATAGAAGTAAAAAGGTGCTGGAGAAGTGTGGTCTGCAATGTCGACATGCTGGGACTTTTTCAAGCAGCAATGGTCACCATGTGGTCCATGCCAGGTAGACCAGAAGCCGCATTCTCTAAAGAGGAAGAAGAAAAACTAGAAGGAAGAAACCCATAATGTTAATGAGAATGTGTCAACGGTATGATATACATATTTCAAATTTCCAAATTCTGTAAAGTGAAAGACATCCATTTGCCACGACTTTCAGAAGTATATTCTTCCACCTTCTCTCTTTGGCCTGTGACAGCTCACGCTTATTGCATCTTTTCAAACTTTCTCCAAGTTTTTGTTTTAAGTATAATGTTGCCACTAGCTTATCCACATCAGTTCTCACACACACTCCCTTCAATAGCATTTATCACAGTCTGTAGCTATGTCCTGATAGCTTTCCCTCATCGTATCTCATGCACACCCACTCCAATTGAATTGATCACAGTCTATAGCTGCATTTGTTTGTAAACAGTGGATGTCCAGTGCCTAATGCCTGATAGTATGTCAAAGGTATAGGGTGACTAAATAGACTTAATTTTTAACATCAACTGTCTGTTTTTAAATACCGTTGGCCTAGTAGGTCCTAAAACTGAGCAACAGAACAAATTACTATGGAATTTACTAAAGGTAAGATTCCTAGGATCTACCCTAAACCAATTAATTAGAAATATCTAAGAGTTACAAGGAATCTGCTTAAAAATTTTTTCTCCAGATGTTTCTAGGGATTAGTTAGACTTGAGTACTGCTTTTGACATTCTAGCAAAACTAAAGATTGATTGATCCTCTGATTAAAAAAAAAAAAAAAAAAAAAAAAAAAAAAAAAACCGCCTTCCCATACAACTTTTTCACTGATGGCTCTCTTTAACATTCTCAGGGAAACTCTGAAGACAGGTAGTATAAATAATAGAATTGTCTGGGTGGAGATTTACTAACACGCTTATCAATACTCTTAAAATTGATTCTTTAAATATGTATACTCCCTGATACAATTATCCCAGATAATGAAGGCTTCATGAGTTAACCGCAAGAACTGACTGCATGTAGGATGGACGTTAGGTGCTGGCATAGAGTAGCAGGCATAACTGGTCCCACCTTTGGTCCTGCCCTTATGTTTCTATACTTAAAGTCTCACAGCCTGAGAGGAGGCACTGGGATTCTTTGGCTTCTTGATGTTCTTTGGTCCAAATCCTCTGTAAAGGAGGCAGGGAGCTGGGTGGAAGGCTTTTCCTGAAGCTTATCCTCCAACAGGAAAGCCAGCCACACATCACACTCAGATTGATAGCACCCTCTAAAAAGAGATTATCTCTTGGCCTTATGTGTCTGACTGGTGTTGTTAAAAAGGGCATTAATCCTCTGCCCACTCTAATCACATGCCAGGGCTGTGTATGAGCCAACTGGGAAAATAAGGTGCCTATGTATCTAGACATAACAAACCATTAAATGACAGTTAGAGCTTGAGCAGCTTTTCTGGGACTTTTTTTTTCAGTGCTGTTCCAGCATCTATGGATCCATTTCCAACTCAGGGAAAAATGACCAGCAGGCCTGGACCACTAGCCTGAGACTAATAGCTGTAGCCCAGGACTTAGCCAAGCTCTATTCCCCTGATGGGTTTCTCATTCTACGCCAGGTTTAGCTCTCATTGCTCCTTACCTAGAGGCTGGCAGGTTATACACCACCATGCCAACAGCAGTAACACTAAGGCATTCCAGATCCTTAAAGACATCACAGAGGAACCATGCAATGATAAAACACTAAGCTACTGCTCTTGTGAGACCTCCAGGTTGGGGAGTTGGGTGGGTACATATTGCATTGCAGTTTGACACTTGTTATGCAGGGCAGAGAGTACTCACAGTGAGGAGATGCCTTGCTGCAAAACTAAAAGGATTTTCTCTCCCTCTTATTTTGGCTTTAGGATTATTTCTCAGCCATTGATATAAGTACAGACTTATTTTTCTAGCTGCTTCTACCATAAAACTAAGTCTCCTCCCCTATTCTTGCAATACTGCTGCTGTTATGTGATTGGCAAAACAAACAAACAAAAAACCCTAGCCTTAAGTCAATAACTTTAGACTGTTAGACATAAACACACAAAATGCTGGTCTTTCTAATGCCATTAGCTAAGATCTCTTTATTTTTTGATGTTCAATGGATCAGATGGGAATGGATTTCTAGAAAAGCTTGGAAGAAAATGAACATAACTGCCATTCATCTACTATCAGACCCCACTGTCTTTTCTCTCTGACTCTAGGTTGGCCATAAATACTTTTATCATCTACTTAATCTGTTTGAATGAGTATAAGTTTTTCCACATCTGTGAGAAAAATTACATTCTTGTGATAGGTCAGGATCATCAGCTCTCACCTTGAGCCAGGAACTGACAATAATGCACCATCAGACACAAGTCACTTTGAACCCCTACTTATACTCTGGATAACCTCACTCCTAATTTCAGGAATATATGACATTCCTCTTTTCAGGCCTGAAATGGAGGATTAATAACAAGTGGTGGCATATTTACCAGTTAAGTTATTTATTTTTAATCTAAATGTTCCACTCAGGAGAATAAGGGGGGTCAAAGGGATAAAGGGAATGTATGTGGCTAAGATTATATAATATCGTTCTAACAGAGTAATAAAATAGCGTAATTAACTCCCTGACATTTAACATCAAGAGAGACCACTAGCAATCTTAAGGGCTAAACTGATTAGAAAATTTCCTTAGAGACAGTAACTATGCCATCCATCAAGAGGCTGTGGGAATGTACACTCATTCACCTTTTGTTACAGCGTAGGACGACTTATACAGTGAGAAAATAAACTGTGTCTACTCGCTATTCACACTGGGTAAGCCTGGGAAAGCCAATCTATGTACTTGTCATTTCAAAGCACATGAAAGCTTCCTGACTAGATTTCTTCTTTGTTTAATCACAAAGAAACAAAAGGGGGACGATGAGAACAGAAAAACACACTGTCCTTCTACAAATAAGGCAGGCAGGACCCATCTTTTTCTTGGCTATGTCCATTTCAGCACCACTTGGCACTCCCAGATTTGAGACACATTAGGAAACATGGTTTCAGACCAAAAGCCTTACAGTGAACAGTGAAAAAGCTGCAAAGGAGCCTTTAAGAGGTATCTCTTTAAAGATGCTCATTTCTCAGGGCGAGTCACATGGCTAGGTGGTGGGTGTCCAGTTTAACTGTCCCAGGCCTTTGTCTGCCTCTCAGCACTGGTCAAAGAAGCCACTCTCAGGGATGTCCAAGAGAGAAGAGGTGACTCCTTGCTGATAGGAACCAAATCCCATGAAGGATGCTGTAAAGAGACACTGTAGCTCCGCCTCCAGGTAACCCGGACAGATGTGCCAGAACACACCCATGAGGGCGGGGTGAGGGGAAGTCTAAGGTGATGTCAGGAAGGCTTCTTAAGGGACCAGAGACACGTGGACCCTCTCTTCCCCTTCTTCTGGCCCTGGTCCCGGCTCCCTGCTCCTCGCTTTGGCCTGTGCTTGGCTGGTATATCTAAATAAAGAAGTCCTTGCCCGATTGCCTGCTGAGTGATCACTTAACACGTGGCACCCAACATGGGGCTCAAACCCACGACCCTGAGATTAAGAGTCTAATGCCCTACCGACCGAGCTAGCCATACTTGCTCCTTTTATAAGCAAACTCCGCTGCCAGCAGGCTGTAAACCTAAAGGCATTCGGAGGAATTAGATCTGGCAAATGGATGTCTTTCACTTTACAGAATTTGGAAATTTGAAATATGTACATCATACCATTGACACATTCTCAGGTTTCCAATGGGCTACTGCTCTCAACTCTGAAAAAGCTGATTCGGTTATTACACATCTACTAGAGGTGATGGCAGTTATGGGCATACCGGCACAGATAAAAATTGACAATGCTCCAGCATATGTCTCCACAAAAATGGAATAGTTCTTCAAATATTATAACATTAAGCATGTCACAGGTATACCACACAATCCTACAGGACAAGCAGTTGTTGAGAGGTCTAACAGGACACTTAAGGAGATGTTCCATAGGCAAGCTGGTAAGTCAAAACCCCCCAAACATAGGTTACATAATGCTTTATTGACACTAAACTTTCTTAATGCTAATGACGAAGGACAAACAGCTGCTGAAAGGCCCTAGACTACGGAAAAAACTGCTGAACTGAATCAACCAGTGTACTTCAAAGATGTACTGACCTTGGTATGGAAACCCAGACATATGTTACGTTGGGGTAGGGGTTTTGCATTTGTTTCCACAGGAGAAGAAAATCTTTAGATACCATCAAAATTGATCAAGATTTGAGTTGAAAAAGACAACCCTCTCAATAAGGACAACTGATAGGTATTTACTGAGGTATATCTCATGAACTAAATACAAGCCTCCCAAAGGATGGGAAGTGCTTTGTTTTTATCCTCACAGGAAAATCCACCTCCGAAAGTCAAAGGACACTACATGAATAGATACTTAAGGAAAGAAAGTAGCTATAAACATCAAACAAAAGGAACGTGCTATACGGTAAACTTTGCAGCTGTCTCTCAAATAACTCTATTTCTCTTCATTTCCTAGTCCCTATTCAATTAAATCGATGCTGGATTTAGGGCTGGATTTGGCTTTCCTCCCCTAAAATCCAAGCATGTTATTTAACAAAATTTTAAAGTTTCTGTGTTATATCAAGAAGCCAATTGCTATTACAGAATAAATGAAGAACCAGAGGACTATCTTTGTCTTTTCTTGGCTCTTTCTTTCAAGGCCTACACCCTCTCATAATTGTCGTTTTTCAAGGATTGCCTTTCCCAGTACACATACATGTGCAAGCAAACATTTCTCTGATGATACTTATGTTTGAGTCCCATACAGCCAATGAGGACCAGCCTGACGACAATCCCTGCATGCCCCAGAAAAAGAATTGGACCACACCTCACCGACTGCACTGGATTCAACTCACTCTGTTTCAACTGACACTCCGACCAGAGCCTCGAGTATTGACTTCAATCAAGTTGAGGATTTCAACCTAGATCTTCAATCAAGCAAATCCCATCTAACATGGACTGGAGATAACCCAATAGAGACTTTCCCTGTACTAGCATTTTTTTTCCCACAGGACCCCACATGGCTACCATTGTCTCATTTCAGCAGGAAGTAACTTAGAAGATGCTATGCCCATTATTGTTTCCCCATTATTGTTTATTAGGGTAGTGAAAGCCTAGTTAGATATAACTTTCTTATTGTTTAGAGTTGGGATTGGAAGGAGGTATTCAAGTTAGACACCCTTTCCACATGACTTTAGGGCTTAGCTGGAAAAGACATAGTTAGGATGTGCAATAGCAGATTACTATATCTTCTTATATTTCACCTTTATGATTGTTCATTTTAGATGTTTTACACTATTAATTTTTAATCCTCTTTTAGACTACAAGGGGAATTGTAGGGAGACACTGTAGCTCTGTCTCCAGGTAACCCGGACAGGTGTGCAGGAACACGCCCGTGAGGGCGGGGTGAGGGGAAGTCTAAGGTGATGTCAGGAAGGCTTCTTAAGGGACCACGGACACATGGACCCTCTCTTCCCCTTCTTCTGGCCCTGGCCCCGGCTCCCTGCTCCTCACTTTGGCCTGTGCTTGGCTGGTGTATCTAAATAAAGAAGTCCTTGCCCGATTGCCTGCTGAGTGATCACTTAACAGGATGCTGCTCCCATACTGAAAGCCAGAGGAAGTGGTAGAGGCTACAAAACAAATACCTTTTCAGGCCCTCATATAGCTGAGGTTATAAAACAACCTAATGAATTAAAATCACAGTATTCCAAAGAGAGAGATCACAGAACTGTTTCATAGCCAGCTGTCAGTGTAGAAGAGGGTTGACTCTCAGAGGGCAAAGAAGAGAGCCTAAAGGATTTAATCTCCATTTCCAAACATCCTACCAGGTGAAGTCACTTTCTTAAACTCCATTAGTCACCTGACAACTGTTTGTTGGCGAGGGATAACAATATCGGCTAATGTTTAGCATGTGCTATGCTAACATTTCCAAACTGTTTACCTGTCAATTCTTGAATCTGCTATTGCAGATCAACGGTTGTTTTGCTTTGTTTTTATTAACCTACAAAGAAGTAGGGTTCACTCTGACATCTTCACAGTAAACTCTTACAAATGATAAAACCAAAACCTGGTAAAAGTTAAATAATATTCCCAATAGAAACTAGTCTACAGAAGCTTCAGTCCAGACCACAGTCTTTCTCCACAGCTATTCACAGGATGAAATCGGGATATACTTCCACTGTTTAATTTTCCTGAATATATATGGTAGATTTTCTTTCAAGCCAAAGAAGTCATAGTGACAATAACACATGTTGGAAGTATATTGAAGGAACCGGCTTCCCTTTTGGCAGCCATAACAGCTGAACACGTGCTTGCCATAAAACTGCCTTGGTCACTTAGAGGTCAGATGCCTGTCTCGTGGCAAGGAACCAATTAGAAGTTAGCTGGTGGCGCTATGCTTTACGACCCTGGGTGTGCTTTAAGGACAAGCGCACGACAATGACGTAAGAGCATAGCAACCACCCTGGGAGGGCCTATGGGCCATAACAACCAGTTGACCAATCAACACAGGGCAAGCCCTCCAAGCCTGGAAGCACACCAATCGTGAGCCTGTGCGTAAGCCTGTGCGTACCCCTAGACACTCCCCTTACACTGCCCTATAAGATCTTTTGGGAGACCCAAGGAGCCGTCTTTTCTAGCCGTCCGCCATGGCGGGTGGGTGAAAGACCCGAGCTAACATGGGGTTAGCTCGTTAAATTACAATAAAGCCTTGTGCAGTTTGCAGCAAGCTCTCGAATCCGCCTGGTGATTGGGGTGACCTCGAACCTGGCCTGAGACCTCGGATACTTGAGTTTTCGGGGGTCTAACAATATGAACTTTGAAAATATATCCATTCTTCCTCCTTAGCCTCTCCAAACCATCTGGGTGATTGAGTTCTTAAAGGACTTCTGAGAGAGAACTGAAAGTCATGAAAATAAGGTGTTCCTTGAAGGGAATGTTTTGGAGTCTCAATTCTTCTTTGCAGAATCTCTCTCTGTTTTTCTTTTTTTCTGAGGTGATGATTGAAGTCAGTAAACATGTTAATATAACTTTAAATGTTGGGACTGGAGAGATAGCTCAGCAGTTAGGAGTGCTTGCTGGTCTTTCAGAGGACCTGGGTTCACCTCCCAGCACCCAAGTTAGGCAGCTCACAATCATCTGTAACTCCAGCTCCAAGAATCCAAGTCCTCTTCTAGTCTCCAAGGGCACTACACACGAGACACACACACACACACACACACACACACACACACACACACACACACACACACACACAATACACCAATGTTTAAATAAACTATATTGAGGTAGTATCATCTGCTCTTCTCATTTGAACAAACAAAAACGGGTTGTTTTTTTTTTTTTGAAGGAAGATATTTCCTAACATAGTTATAACAGTCTTTTTAATGGATTAATAATTTGATTCCAATGATATGAAAAATTTATATATACAATACCAAATGAAATCCCTGAAGCAAATCAACCCAGCCATTCCCCCATGTGCATCGGGTAACATGTTTGCTTGGAGGTTCCTTCTGAGAAATCCAATTGTTCTAACTTGTGACCAAGAGAATAGTATTCTTCAAAGTTTCAATCCAAGTGGAATTTCCTTTAATTTAATACAAATCAACTGTCACCCCACAATGTAAGAGGACATTAAGTCATAATCTCTGGATCCTAAAATGAAGGAAATCCCCCAGTGTTCTGAAGAGCTCATTATATTATGGGAATTTTAAGGTGCTTGACTTCTTGGAAAACAGTATGTCGTGATTGTCTGGAAACTTTAGATTCCCATTCAGTTGTAGTCTGTTTCCCTTTCTTTGTTAGAAAGCAAGCAGTCGGAGGACTTGAGTTTGAGTGACTCAGAAAGGGAACTGTGCCTGCAAAGCCAACAGCCAGAGAAATGAGCTGATGGTAATGATGATGATAGTTATTAAACAGTCCCCAAGGACATTACAATATCTGATTTAATAGTCACAACTGCTTTATTGGGAGGGTACCATTACTGTTATTATTCTAATTTAATAGATGAGGAAACAGAAAAGGAAAAACGAAAAGGAAGGAAGAAGAACCAAAGTAGCTTATTTAAACCCCACCAACTACAGAGTGATGAGTCATAGGTTAATCCAGACCC
Organism: Cricetulus griseus; assembly: GCF_003668045.3. Classification (NCBI taxonomy): domain Eukaryota; kingdom Metazoa; phylum Chordata; class Mammalia; order Rodentia; family Cricetidae; genus Cricetulus; species Cricetulus griseus. The sequence continues at coordinate 17,135,970 of NC_048598.1, read as the reverse complement.
ATGTCCTCTGCTCCATTGAGTCTCTAAGTCCCTGGAGCTCACTGTACTGCAGAGGAGCCCTGCAACTCCTTGTCATAACTTGTTAAACAAGATCTTTACACAGCTGGCTTGCAATGCTGGGATCCCTGCAAGTGCTGTTCAGGGAAATGAGGTGTGTGCATGAGTGAGATTCATCAGCTCTGCTGCTGGGTCAGTGTGCCAACCAGCAAGTGCTGGTGGTATGGAGGGGGCCCTGAGCTAGTGCTGACTGGTGTTCATCTTCTGAGTTCTTAGCATCTTCGTGGGCCAGCTGTCTTACTCTAACTCTGGGGATATTTGTCTAAGTACGTTCCTCCCATCAAAATAGCCCTCAGATTGCCACCATTAGGAAAGAAGTCTTGAAACATGAACATGTCCTTGAAAAAAGAAAGCGCACCCTTGAGTAGGTACCACACAATGTTCCATCTTAGGTATTGCAGCAATGTACTCCAAGATATGTGGCTCTCCATTGTTTTGAAGCAGAACTCATATATTAAGTGACTTCATTTGTAAATATTTCTGCATGTGACAGTCAAGAAAAAGAAAGGAGAACCAGAACCTCATTATTACACTTTAAGAATTAATAATCATTTATTCAACCAAATATACAATCAGCATTCAAGTGATTGCCTCCTAATTTTTTTTGGATATTCTTCTTTACAGTAATTATTAAGTCTTCATTTTCCAAAATATTGTTTCATAGACAGTACAGGTGTGCATGTACTGCTGAGGTGGACTGTCCCAGGTATACACCTATAACTGGATTCTATGACAGTTCCATTTCAGTGCTTTGAGGCACCCTCGTTCCGATCTCCATAGTGCTTGCACTAATTCATATACCCACCAGCAGTGTGCAAGAAGACTGCCTCTTTCTTGACACACTTCACTGGCTGCCATTAGTTATTGTTAATTTTCTTGAAGATAGTCAACCCGACTGGCCTGAGGTAGAATTTCATTGCAGTTTTGATTTGCCTCTCATTGGTGGCTAAACATTAGATAGGATTTCATGTCATTTTTGTCCATTTGTACTTTTTGTGTTTGTTTCTTGTAGGGGCTTTTGTAGCCCAGACTGGTCTTGAACTCTTTATGTAGCAAAATGAGCCTTGAACTTCTGATCATCCTGCTTCCAACTGCCAAGTGCTCAGGTTACAGGTGTACACCACCACATCCATCCTGTTCTTTTGAGAAGTTTCTGTTCAATTCATTTGCCTATTTATTGATTGGATTGTTTAGGGGGAGTGTTCCTGGAGTAGATTTTAGGAACTATTTAGACAGACAACTGATTTAATTTTTGTCTTTATTTTCTTCCCCTTGCTTGAACTCCAGTCAGGTTGGCATTGAGTTTTTTGGGTTGTTTTTGATAGTGATATTAAGTATTAAACATGTGTTTCCCATAAGCTAAGTAAACACATCTATATCACCAACCTTTAGAAAACATTTTTAAATATTTATTTACTTATTTATTGAGAAAGTTCTTTCTAACTTACCCAGGTTGGCCTTGAAGTCATTCTATAGCCCAGACTGATCTCAACTTTATAATCTAGCCTATGCTTCTTGAGTGCCTAGGATATCAGGCACATCACCAAGCCTGGTTTGTCCTAGAAAGCTTACTGGGGACCAGTTCTATTTCTATAAAGGCTAAATGCCATTAACCAAAAGGTATTTTCAGAACAACAGTTACAGAGTTAACATGTTTCCCTGAGCCTTAAAATCCCTTCATCATCATCATCATCATCATCATCATCATTATCGATCCAAGAGATTTCAACATCCCCAGCACCTCCTCAGTAGGCCATCTTTTAACAAATGCTTTAGACAACCAATCAAACAAACTTTTGTTGCCTTTTTAAACTGTGTGAGCTTCCATATTCAATTCAGTAATTTCACTCCGTGGACCAGTACTGATAAACTCAGCCTGATCTAGTTTTACATTCCTTCCACCATTATCCCACACTCTTAAAATGCATTCCCACCCACAAACAGTCTCCTGACTTCCACTTGAATGAATTAGCAAACTCATTAAGCTCTCTAGGGCATAGCCCACTCCTCATGGACTACACTTTCTATCTCCCTTCTAGAAGCTTGCTTAGCCTGAAGTCTGGTTTTAGATCTAGTGGCAACTATTAGTGGGCCCACATCCTGGGGAAGAAAAGTTTAGTGTATAATGGGCAGATACATGGCTGGAATATATGACTTATCAAAAGCATGGAGTACTGAAACCAACCCTGTTCTTAAAATGTAATGCCTCTGGTCAGACTTTTCTAAAAAACAAACTATTCTCCTTCAGAGAAATAACCCAGGGAAATAACGACTCTGTGAGACTGTTTTACAAAACCTGGTCAAATCTACTGCACAAAGGAAGGGCAGATTTTTGTATCACTAATGGAAAATAAGAGATCTGAGAAATACAGATTTGTATACAAAATAAAGGCTTGTTTAGGATTTCCATCTGTTTGTAGCAATAACAAGGCAAATGTCTGAAATTAGATATCTTTAGGTAAACTGGGATGCACTGTCTTAGATGAGGAGTGGCCTTACAGATGTCCCTCATGTCCACACTGACTTTTTGGGCTCTCTCAGGGCACATGTTACAATTCTAGCATTTACACGACCATCTTAAAACCAATGCCACAGAGAAGAAATGACAAAGTTCGTATTTCAAAATGAAAATTCTGTGTTGTGACAGAGACAACTCCCATCTCCTGGCAGTGGCAGTCAAGGGCGAATAGAATTATGAAAATAATACTAGGATACCATTGCTTTCCTTAGCTCTTTGATATCACTGTAAGCCCCCAGAGAGGCCACCTTCCACCAAAGCTAGTCATTGACGTAAACTTTGAGTAACAGAATGGAGCATGTTTGCCATGAAACTCTCCGAACCCTCTCCTTAGGACAATAGCAAGCATGCGACACCCCAGGAGTTCTGTATTGTTTCAGGGTTTAACTTCGCAGACTTGCCATCAGCTTGGGCAGAAACAGCAGTGAACTTGAGTGATGCTAATTGGGAGACTGGCTGATTTCTATTTTCTTTTTCATCAACTGTGCTGGGAGCAAAGTTAGAAAAGTTTGTTTTGCTGGCAGGCATTGGGAACATGACTGCAATTACCACCCTCTCATTTTCCAAGCTAGAGCCATAAAGAGTGAAGGATGTCAGACTGCCTTCCACTCCAGCAACACTATTAGAATTATTAATCACTGTGAATTTCTCTATTGCCCTGGTTAACGACGGGCACCTGTATGGAGACATTAGTGATAGACTCCTACAAGGTCCTGAACACTGGCCCTGGTACTAGGGCTACCACCTTACAAAGTAGGGCCCTTGCCCTTGAAATGACTGCAAATTCATTTCCCAGGAAGACATGGCTAAAACTATAAATCATGGAGCAAATAATCTCTTTCCACCCCAACTTTTATTATGTAAGAAATGTCAACAGTGGGAAAAGCTTTGGGAGTATGCACTGAACACCCTTCCCTTCTGTTCACTGGGACCTCTGATAGCCCCTGTGGTTTATTTTGTGTACACAAGATGGGTGGGGCCAAACAGAGACAGACCAACAGAGAGACGGGAAATAAAAAAGGTTACTAAACAACTCAAAAGTGCGCTCTATGTATAACACATAGGCCCCTAATTCAGCCATAACTTATAAAAAAGAATAAGAATTTAAAAATAAATGCAAACTTTATCCCGTGTAACTACAATTCAAATATCATATCTAAGAAAATATAATTTCCTGGCTCCATTGTATTTAAATGTCCCAACTTGATACAAAAAAATCTTTTAGAATAATGCTTTAGTTCTAACCAGAACCTAATTATGATGTACATATCAGATTATTTGACACTTTTCAATCGGGAAGTCATTGCCAGCCCTTCTATTTCAGGATGCTGCACTCTGACTTTGTGAGGCGAGCAGGCCAGGTCTGCCCAGCCTGCCTCTGAACTTTCTGAGCGCTGCCTCTTCGAGTCCATTAACTGTTTTCCCTCCCAATGTGTTCTATCAACTGGAAATTAAACCTCAGTTCTCATTAAACAGATTAAATGTGCTCGACAAGAAGGCTCAGTGCTTCTTGCCATTGCTGGTGAGAGCACATGGTGGCTTTCAAAACCAGTTTCAGATCCTCAATCAGAAACACAGACTCACTTCAGGGGCCAGTGACTCCAGTCTACAGTGCGCACCCAGGAAAGATGAAAACATGGGTCCAAACAGAAATGGGTTCATAAACGTTGCTAATAGAAACCCAAGGGGAGAACAGCTGGAGTACCTACTAACTGATGGAGAAACATAACTAGGCATAAGCATGTAATACAGAACACTTTGAAGCGGCCCAGGTGTCTGGTCACTGGTGGGCAGGTGAAAATTAGTGCAGACACCCACTACCATGTTATAAAAATAAACGAAGTCCTGGTATCTGGATGGACCTCAAAAACACACCAGGTGAAAGATGCCAGCTGTGACGTTTCTGCATAGATGAACTGTCCCAAACTAGCAGGTCTTTAGACAAAGTAGATTCACAGCAATGGCAAAGGCAGCTCTGGGCTCTAGTTCCTGTGGCTCTGGAGAGGAGGAGCAAGGTGTGGGGGTGACTGCTAATGAGAATGGGTTTAGGGGGAAGGGTGGTAAAATACCCTAAAATTATCTGTATAGCTTTGGGGCTGTAAAACAACATCAAGTTGTATGCTCAAATCGGCGGGTTGCATGGTGTGTGAATTACGGTATGATCTAGCTGCTGAAAGAAAGGGAAGGAGAACCCCCCCAGGAATAGTGTAGCGCTTTGCCTTGTAACTCATTGTGAGGCCTGTGGGTGCAGGCGGTGTAATTGGTGAATGGAGTTCCATTTGACTTCTTGGTAAAGCATCTAACCTTGGCTCTCTATGGTAGAAGTGAGCTCTGCCTGTATGTTGCGAGTAGTCTGGGAGTGACCAGCTGCTCCCCCGACACCTGATACTGGGCTGCAGCATACTATAACAAGTCTTGCTTGGATAGGCACTTTCACAAAGGATTATGGGATGGCTGACATTTCTTCCTACAGACTCAACGCTCACAGGGTTTGATGGCTAGTAGCAGAACCAACTGCCACTCTGGGACTAAGACCCAAAGTTTCCATTTCTAGCCCTCTGCATGCTGGGCTGGCTAAAAAGAGAATAGCTACTGTACTGTGGAGTAGGAAAGTGTTCAGAGAGATATATTCCCAGAATCTGGCAACAAAATAATGGCCTTCCATCTTAAAGGCATTCCTGGAAGATGTTCTTAAAGGGGTTGAACTATTCCAAATCCTTAAGCCTAAATAGAAATCCGTACAAGTCAACATGCATCGCAAGTGAAGACTCATGCCCAAATAACCTTAGCTCAGTGGGAAAGTTTGTTGGTAAACATTTCAATCAGTTACAGTCTGATGCCAAAGGTCATGAGCTCCAGAGCTAATGGGTCAGGATTTCAAGGCCATGGCTAACATTTCCTACCTATGCAGCCTTGAGTGACAGCCTCGGCTATCAAAGGAAATGACAACCTCACAGGGTTGGGGGTATTAAATGAATCTAAACAATCCCTAGAAATAGTAAAACCATAAAAATCTTTTCTCTCAGTCTTAAGAGATAACTAAGTCAGCAAAGTGCTTGCCTTTAAAGGACAAGGCTCTTAGTTAGACTTCCCAGAACACACATTTAAAAAAAAAATCCAAGCATGGTGGTAAAGAAACAGACACAGGTAGGTAGGTCCTTAGGGCTCACTGTCCAGATATCCTAGCCTATCTGGAAAGTACCAGACCACTGAGAGATATTATCTAGAAAAAAATTTTAGTAGATGGAGCTCTCAGTTGTCCTTTAGCTTACACACACACACACACACACACACACACACACACACACTCACTCACAATACACACTCACACACACACACACACTCACACATACAAACTCACACACACACACACACACACTCACTCACACATACACACTCACACACACACACACTCTCACACACACATACACACACATACACACACACACTCACTCACACATACACACTCACACACACACTCACACACACACACACACTCACACATACAAACTCACACACACACTCACTCACACATACACACTCACACACACACTCTCACACACACACTCTCACACACACATACACACATACACACACATACACACACACATACACACGCACACATACGCACAGATATATACACACACAGATGCAAATGCACATACACACACATGCACATGCACATGCACACACACACACATACACACACATACACACACTCACACACACACATACACACACGAGCACATACATACAGATATACACACACACACATGCACATGCACATACACACACACACACATATACACATACACACACATACACACACACATACATGCACACACACACACAGATATACACACACACATGCACATACACACACACATGTACACACACACATACACACACACACACACACACACACACACACACACACACACACGCACCCACGCACATGCACATACACATAAATTGTCTATCATTACATTCTTACATTCTGCAAATGTTTGAAGGACAATTTGCAAAGAATAAGAATGCTGAAAAAGCTAATGACAGCCAGTAGGCTCCTGCTCAGTGGGTTGGTGGCAGCTATTGCAAGAGGAAACATGGACTCCAGAGAGAAGTCAGGACAGGAGCTAGGAGATCTGATTGGCCATCTAACCACTGGGAAATGCAGGAGACCTTCCCCTTTGGTGAGCCGTGGTCTCTATGATGGAAAAACGGAAAGATTGTACTAATTCATGACCAAGGGCCCTTCCTCTTCTGACCTTGTCTTTATAGGAGCTGATGTTGAAGCCAGTGTCTTCTGCTCAGAACTGTGGCATGCTAGAGTCAGCTCTTAGAACCAATGCTCCCTGATATCCGTCAAAGTCAACACAACACATCAAAGCATCCAAGGTTACCCAAAGTTGCCTTTGCCTCTCTGTTAATCAAAGGGAGCAGTTTAAGAGAGCTCCTGAATAAGTCAATCTTACTGTGAGCATGTAATTTATACTATGTCACTAATACTACAAATCAAATGTGGCTCCCTGCATTAACTTTCTTCGTTTTCTACTTTTTATGGTCCATGCAATTTGTCAACAAGCATACTGGCCAGAAAAAAAAAAAAATTCGTGGAAAGCAATGTCAATATTTACTTGCATGAAGTTCTGTTTGATGCTGATAAATACACAATATAAAGAGTATCTCAATATGCATGTCATTAGATAGGAACCGTTAAGCCCATGATGTCCTCAACTAAGCACTTCAGATAGGATTTTTACTTTTTTGCATTGTATGGGATACTGAGGACACTCAGCCATTTCAAAGATAACTGTCTGTCTGCCTGACTGCTACTGTAGCCTTTTTATAGCTTACAGTATCAGTGGGAGAGGAAAGCTGGGAAAATATCTCCAAGCCCAACTATAGCATAGCTGTTATAACTATGTAATAATTATAGCATAGTTCATAGCATATAGTTACAGTCGTATTTCATGACAGTTTCTCCCCTGAAACATGCAGTTTTCTTCATTCAATCATGAACTTCCCACTGTGTGGAAAAAAAAAAAAAAAAAAAAGCTGACATACAGTGTGCATCCCTGCAGCATAACCCATCTAATGAGGAACCAGGGCTTCCTGCCTCGAGCCACAGTGAGTGAACCTTCTAGAAGCAGACCCTCAAATGCAGTGTAGCCCTCACACAGCCAATTCCCAGACATCATCTCACTCACTGCCTCATGAGGCTCTGAGCAGCTGGACATTGGTGGCGCACACCTTTAATCCCAGCACTCGGGAGGCAGAGGCAGGTGGATCTCTGTGAGTTCGAGGCCAGCCTGGTCTACAGAGTGAGTTCCAACAGCCAAGGCTACACCAAGAAACCATGTCTCAAAAAACAGAGAGAGAGAGAGAGAGAGAGATCGCCTGAGTCAGAACACCCATCCTAGGCATTCTCATTTTCCTGCCCTCAAAAACTTTATCAGGAAATGAATTCTTGGCATTGTCAGCACAAGCTTTAGACTCTTCTGTTGTGTAATAGATAGCCAATACAGGTGCCTAAATGTATGACAACAAAACAAGCTGCCAAGGACTGTCAATGTCTAGACATGTTTTTTTTTTTCTTTAAAAGTCTCTAATGCATTCCACTTTTTATTTTATATTGTCAGGAAACATAAAAGTTGATGGGTTATTTTGTGTTGGAACCATCTGACACGGCAATGGCATTGGAAGTAAATGGGATGTGACCTGGTTAGTGCATGGCACCCTAGGCAACTGGTAGACAAGCCCAGAAACATCATCCAGACACACTGCACTCTTCCTTCTTTGTTTGTCCTGGCTCCTTGTCAACTGCCAGTCCTCTCTGCCTCTCTCTACAAGGAAGAAGCTTGCCTCTCCAACTCCAACCCACCCCTGCCTTACTTTTTGCTTAAGCACTAAAAGGCAAACTGAGTTTGCTGCAGCAACCATGGGCTGAGGAGAAAGCCATGTTATCTGGCAGAAACAGCAATGTTCCAATCAGAGCTGAAGTGATTTCTCTACGGATAAAGAACCAAATATATCTTGAATGGAATTTTCCAAGAAAGCAATGTGTTTTGGATCTAGCCTCCCCTGCCAATTCATGGGCCAGGTAAGTAAGAAGCCAGGATTATTGATTGTATCTTTTAAAACGAGCTTCGCTAGTTTGATTTGTTTGGGTATAGTTTAACTAAATGCAGAATTCTGGGGTTAGCAATTGCAGTTTTAGAAATAACCTGGGTATAAAAGATATAATAATTTTTTTCCTAGTTTCAATCCTATCATAGGTTTTTGGTTGTTGTTTTTGTTTTTTTTTTTCATAGTGGATATGTAAATTCCACTTTCTGGATATTGGAATAGCAAGAACAATTTTGAATCCCCAAAGAATCCCACACACTATTCCTTTGAGGCAGTGGTTTCTTTATAATTTCATTGAGTGGTCATGTGATAGGGATTAGACATGACTAGTTACCTTGGCTAGTCACTGAATACATTCATCACATTGATCCATTTAGAAAAAGTGATATTTTAATTTGTTGGAGGAGGGGTTGTAAGCTGAATTTTTTTTCTTGTTTAAAAACTGTATCAAATCAGTATGTAACACAGTATTTGCTGTGTAAATTTTCTTGTTGTACAAAAAATAAATTGTTTTAAAAAATAAAAAAGAAATGATACTGACCTCCCTAATAAAAAAAAATTACTCCCTGAATTTAGCATAGCTCAAAACACCATAAAGTGGGCAGCAAGAGGACTCAGTGGGCAAACCTGATACGAAAACCTACTCACCTGAATTTGATTCCCAGATCCCTGGGAAAGCTGAAGGAGAGAACTGACTCTGCAAAGTCATTTTCTGACCTCCATACCTGTGCCTGACTCCCTGACACACACACACACTGCATGTGCACACATATACATCATAGACGTTTATCACCCATAGACATCAGGCCCAAAATACATCTTGCCATCAGCAGGAGGGTGTTTTCTGAGTCAGGGAGCCAATGCCTTCCATCCTGTGGCTCCCTTATCACATGAGATTCCCATTATTGCAACAAATCAATTTACAATAAGTAAAGTTTGTGTAGGTTTACAGTTTCAAAGGCTTCAGTCCAGGGACAGTTGGTTTCATCACCTTGTGACCCCAATGCCAGGAGTGCCTAATGTACCAAAGCCACTTGTCTCAAAAAATAAAATAAAATAAAGATACATTAGAAGAAGGGCAAGAGACTGGGATCCCCACCATCTCCTTCACAGCCATGACCCCAGGGACCTAATAACCTCCCATTAGGCCCTACCTCTTAAAGCTGTCCACTTTGTAATGGAACTAAGCTGAGGACCAAGTAGTTAACACACAGGCCTTTAGAAGAGAACATTCTAGATCTAAGCCATACCAACCATCTTACACAAGATATATATATAATGTCTGCATTTGGGTGTGCACATTCAGTGAAGGTTCCCATGGGCATTAGATACCCTGGAGATGGAGTTACAGATAGTTATGTGCACTCTGACCAAGGTGCTGGGAACTGAACCTGGGTCCTCTTCAAGAGCTGTCCATGCTTCTTGAGCCCTGAAACATCTCTCCAGCCCCACCCACCACTCAATTCTCTAAAGACTTAGTGGAGATGATTATTTTGCATGGCACAACTAACTAAACATCTTGATAGATGATCTCATTACTTGACATTGATCCATTTGTTTTGGGTGCTATGGGTACAAAATCCAAGACAGTTACTTTTAAGTCCAAGTCTCTGAGCAAAACTTTACAAGTAGATCAGAGCCCTATGGTAACCTGAACTTAGTTGACGGGACAGAAAAGCAATGGTGTGACATTTATGAAAACTGCCTTATAGCCTGTCCAGTTGGATCTTTTGGGGGTTTTGTTTGTTTGTTTGTTATTCAGTTGTTTTACAAAGTCCACTGGACTCCACTAGTTGGAAATAAAAGAAGTCCTGTGATGGCTATAGTAAAACAGATGTCCCCGATGGCTGCATTAGATCAGGGCTAGAAGGGGGAGGTGAGCAACAACAAAACAACCGTGAATGGCTAGGGAACTAGTTCAGGGGGTAGAGTGCTTGCTGTGCAAGCATCAGGACCTGTGAGTATAGCAGTATGCACCTGTAACCCCAGCCCTGAGGAAGGCAGAGACAGGAGGGCCGCTGGGGCTTGCTGGCCTAGCCAATTGGTGAGCTCCAGGTTCAGTAAGAGACTAGCTTGGGCGCCGTGGGGGGGGAGGGGGGATGAAGAGCAATAGACGAAGACATCTGATGTTGATCTCCAGTCTCCATGTATCTGAACAGGCCTGTGCACACTCACAAATACTGGTACATGCAAACACCACATGCAAACCAACTTCAATACTGTTGATGGCCCACGGCATGCAGCAAGGGGGCAGAGCTCTCACAAATCATCCTACCTGGATGCTTTATCCCAAGCGTGGGTACTCCCCCTGTTCTTCTGACAGTTGTCTTCCGAAGACCCTCTAAATGACTCAGTCAGTCATCCGGTGTGTCACTTTCTCTAAGGTCCTAAGACATCCCACAAAGTACCAGTTAATTCATCTTTCCCCCATACCAGATGTGGCCTCATTGTTCATAACCAGTGTTGCTTCCCTGGCAAGAGGGCCGGAGGCAGCTTACCAGAGTCCGTATTGATATGCCAAGCTTTAGCAGATGGAGAGATGTGGCTTGGAAACAGAGCTGGGGTCCTGAATATGGGATCATCGTAGTGGCTCCAAAAGGCCACTTCTGGCAGGTTTCTTGGGTCTACAGGAGACCAATCCCACTGCAAGAATGAGGCAAGCTCATCTGAAGAACGGCCCCGCCCCGCTGCCTGAGTTGTCTCATAGCCATGGTGAATGTACCTTCAGGGGGACTGGAAACTCCCACCGCCAGGGATACCATAGAAAGTCCCAGAACGCAAAGCAAAGAAGTGTGTTATCATGTCCCCGCCCCAGTGTTTCATTGTCTCAAATCTCCTAACTGCTGAGAGAATTCAGACTAGCCCATATCCCCAGTTGCAAGGCAGAGGCTTAGAAAACGTGTGATTGGTGACAAGCTCCTTTAGGCTCTACAGCTTTAGAGGGCACCTATATATTTTGCTTTCTTAACTGGCATCCTGCATCAATTCCTTGAAGTAACCCATGTCTCAAACACTGTCAGATCTCTGGATACTCAGAAAACATAAGCAAATTACGAGTGAGGGCTCTCTGGCTGCTAATGGAAGGATGGAGAACTGAGTGTCAGCGGCTCCCTGCCCTTAACAATGGAGGGAAGCAAGACAAGCCCCACGCTGCCTCTCCACGCCTGGGCTGTTGAGGTGCATGGCCCAGGTGTATGTATGTTCTGTGTGCCTGTCTGGAGTTGACGGCTTAGCAGGGTCTCAAAGCTCTGCTTTTCTTTGATTTCATTTGTCCTCAGCAAAGCAGTCCCCATGCAGAAGGCGTGTTATCTATGAAGATTTGGCTCAGCTCAAATCAGGTAAGAGAAGGACACAGGCAGTCTATACCTCACACAGCAAAGCCAGACACACTGGGACCCCCTCAAAGCCCCCATTCTGGCTTGTGGTCCAGACAACAAAGGCTGGTCCCTGACCCAGGCTGGCTCCCACCTAGCCTCCCTTTTCATTATCTCCAACTCCAGCAGGGGCTGTCAGCTCGCCCCAGCCGGGTGGGAAAAGCTTTTTCCTGCAGGAACAAAGCCAAGCGTCTTATCTCCAATCCATTCTCTGCATGGGGCCCTGAGCCCAACTGGCAGCACAGCCTGTAGGGGGCGAATTAGCCAGTGCTTTTAAGAGTTGGACTGAAATCCTCTCTGGCAGTGGCAAAGGGCTTCTACAGAAGAGGTTTTCATATGCCTGGTTCTATCTCGGTTCAGTTGATTATCTCCCCGCTCCGGCTTTCAAAAGAAATTTCCGTCTTACTTCTGGTGTGGGACTGACTGACGGTGGGTGGGTGGGTGGTACTTAGGAACCAGGCCCTCCTGAGATGGGAGGCCCATGGCTGGTAGGACTGCAAATAGAACAGAGTATGGGAAGCCCTGGGCTACACAGGGTCAGCTCCCCTCCCCACCCCCCACTCCATCTCGGATATAGGAGGTTGGACTGGAAGACAGAGCGCTGCCTGTGTTATGATGTTCTAGGCATAACCCATTGTTTACGGAAGGGCATCTCAGGATCTATTCTCCCTGAAGCTGGGTAGCTACTTAAGTAAGTAATGAAGATCTGAGTTTGAAACTCCAGCACAAAGAGCCAAATGTGGAGTTGTACACTGGAAATCCCTGTACTGAGGAGTTGGAGACAGGAGTATACCTGGCCAACCAGTCAGACTGAATTACTAAGCTCCAGTGAGTGATCCTGTCTCAAAAAATAAAATGGAGAGCCATCTGTGAAAGGTTCAGGCATTATGCTGGCCTGCCCCTGTTACCTGGTGGAACAGGCAGTACCCTGGTCAGCCCAAGGTTCCATGGGAACTACGTCTGCACGCAGATACAGAGGACCCCGTTAAAAGATAGGCCCCTGCCCATTTACTCTCTCTGTTCCCTCTCTCTGTTTCCCCCGCTCTGTTTCCTCTCAGCTTCCTTTCTACTCTCTGTCACCTATGTGCTCTCTCTATGGCGACGGGCCATGCCGGTCAGCCATTTACCCCTGTTCCTCTTCTTAGTCTCCCCATTCTGCCGGGCCTTATAATAAACTTATAGTCTTATGTCTCATGTCTCAGCATTTCTCTTTTCTATTCTTTTTAAACAAAAGAATAACAATCTGACGTTGGCCTTGGCCTCCAATTGCAAGTTCATACATGAAGCATGCACATATACGTCAAACATGTACACAGATATAACATGCACACACACAAAAAAATAAATAAAATAAAATATAATAAAACTTAAAAGGCTCTACAGCCTTTTCAGTAATTCTGTGATACAGATTCAATCCTATCAGAAACGGAGCCAACAAGTAGCACGGCACAGTCAAATATGAAAACAGAAAGAAACCACCTCCTGGTGACAGAATATGTAGGCCTCGATGGAGCCAAGCCTGAAGGCTGATCCTTATGAAGTTTTACAAGAAGCACTATTTTTGTTTAAATCATGTTAGATTGATTTCCTACTCATAAGTGAAAGGATGTCAATGATTCAAGAGATTACAGAACAGGTGTCAGCGACCAGAAGTAGAAAGGACCAATAACAAAATCCCCTTCAGTTGTAGAGGCAAAGAAGTTAACTGCCTCAGAGAAGCTTATGCCCAGCATCTTGGCTCTGAACTGCTGGTGTTCAAGCTTTAGGGACAGAGCCACACAGAAAATGTGATAACAGCATAGATCCTCACACGTTCCTACAGCCAGTCTTCATCCTCCAGTCTAGAGTAGGAACCAAGGATCTGATTTTCAAACAGTATCCAACAATTTGGAACAGATGATACAGGGAGTTCATCTCTATTTAGGAGGCCCCATTCTCTATTGAGATCTGAGAGGTAAAGGATAGACTTTTAGTTCCAGGAGTGGGGTGGGAAAGGCTTTGAGGCCAAGCCTGGAATTGGAAGTTCAGAGAGTGACTGAGCTGCACAGAGAACCTACAGCTCACAAGCAGTAAGCTTAGACTTAAAGCATCACACCACAGCAGGGTAGGACATAACCCTGATCCTCAAAATCCTGGTACGCCTTTCTGTGTGTTAATTCACTTGGGGACAATAGATTTTATGGAGCAGAGTGTCAGACCTGTGATAGCCATTGTGTCAGGTCATTGGATTCTTAGACGAAATAATAGCTCTTGCATTTGAAGGGAATGACAGGGTGGTGGCATGAAAAGTACAGTTTTCACAGCTAGGTAGTAATTACAATAGCAGAGGCAAAAGCACACAGTCCAACCACAAGGTCTCAGAAAGTTTCTAGAGAAGTCCCCAACTGACTGCTAGCAGGAGGAGGTGGGAGCACTTGTACAGAAGACTAGAGGAAAGAGTCTATGTGTGAATTCTCTACAGGTTCTAAGAGGTGACAGTAGTCAAGGTAGGTTATTTAATCTCTTCACTGAAACATAGCTTGGAACAGAGACCAACAGTGACTTCCAGAGACCTCTCCACAGGGCCACACTTCGTCACTTGATAATCAACTGATATAAAAATAGGACTCTGGTTATCTGAAGATCATTTTAAATGAAAAAATAATATAAAAATCAATATATAAATGTGCCTTTTTATCCAAATTTCATCACAAGAGATCAACCATTTTCAAAATTTTGTGTGTAAATCCTTCTAGATGTCTTTGAAGAATGAACAAACTGTGTTATTTTTATGCTTAACTATTTATTATTAGCATCTTTCCATATTAAATATTTAAAGGCAATGGAATGTTGTTATTTAAATAATGTTTCCAGTATCATTAAATAATCTCTATTGTTAAATATTTAATTAGTTTCAATTTTGGTCTCCTACAATTTTCCTATGTATCCTTAGTTCTATCCCTAAGGGTCATCTCTAAAATGATCTCTCCTGTCCCAAAGGCTTAGATGACTTTCAACTCCTGATGTAAATATTTGAACCTTCCATTGTTGTGTGATGTTTTACTATTTTGGCTCTTTGCTCTTTAGGTCTTTTGGGGGACCTGCCACCCAGCTCCCAAACAAGTCACACACAGAAGCTTATTCTTAGTTTTGAGTGCCCAGCCTTAGCTTGGCTTGTGTCTTGCTAGCTTTTCTTAAATTATCCCTTCTATCATTGGCCTCGGAGCTTTCATCTTTCTTTATTCCTGTATACCTTTCCTTTCCTTCTCACTCCATGTCTGGCTATGTAGCCGGGTGGCCGGGGTGGCCGGGTGGCCGTGCCGGGTGGCCCGGGACCGGTGGCCGGGGCCGGGTGGCCGGGTGGCCGGGTGCCGGGTGGCCGGGTGCCGGGTGGCCGGGTGGCCGGGTGGCCGGGTGGCTGGCCCCTGAAGTCCTCCTCTTTCCTCTCTCACTCCCAATCCTTTCTCCTCCCATATCGCTCCTCACATTTATCCTCTCTGCTTGCCAGCCCTGCCTCTCCCTCTCTGCTTGCCAGCCCTGCCTCTCCCTCTCTCCTCCCTTGTTATTGGCTGTTCTACTCTTTATTAGAGCATCAGATGTTTTAGATAGGCACAGTAACACAGTTAAACAAATGCAACATAAACAAAAGTAACACACCTTAAAATAGCATTTCCTAACATTCCATGAAGGCTGCAAAATGTTCCTGGTCTGCGTGACCAACAGTCTTCGCAAAGAACATAGTACCTAAAATTTTAATTCTGATAAAAGTAGTTCGATTTTCCCCTTCAATGCAAATGTTCTGCCATACTGTATAAATTTGCTTCCTTATCACTGTGGCCAAACACCTGACAAGATGCAACTTAAGGAAGGGTTTCTTTTGGCTCATGGTTTGAGAGGGTACAGTCCATTGTAGAGTGGAAAGCATGGCAGGGTGGATTCCATATGTCTCTTAAGTACCATGAAACAGACTCACTCCTTCAACTAGGTCTCATCACCTAAGGATCCAAAACCTCAAAAAATAGGAGCACCCACTGGAAACCAAACAAGCTCAGCAGCTTGTGGGGAACATTTTCCATGCAACCATAACACCCACCAACTTCCCAATGTCTTTTCACACTGATAAGGCAATAGGCAAACACTAGCACTTCACAGTTTGAAAAGCACCTTGGCACATTTTTCAACTTTCTAATCACCAGAGATAAGATCTGCTATTATTATCTCCATTTGCAAATGAGGCCCAGAGAAAGTGAGTCATCTAAAGTCTCATGACTAAGACACTGGGAATGAGATAAAAAACCGAGCTCCCTCCCCACCCACCTGCCACCTCCCCACCCCACCCCACCCACTCCACCTCCCCTCCATCCCCACCCACCCCCACTCCCACCCCCCATCCCCCCCACCCCGAGCCTATGCTCCTTCTTCCAAGGTAGGTTTCCCCACACACAGTCTGTTCAGTCACCAGAGTTCCAACTTAATTCCCTGGGTGTGAATTTCTGTGGTGGGTGAACAATCTCACAGCCCATAAAGAATCTGATGAAAATGTTAGGTCAACTTCTCAGAAAATGGGACTCACATATGAACACAAGAAATTATAAATACAATTTAGGAAAGAATGGGATCCAAATGGCCTACCATCACCAAGTGCACTTTGATAAATACATAGAATAATTGTGATTCAAAGATGACCCTGGTGTCTCTCACATTTATACTGAGCACCTCTGAGTGTGGGTAGAACCCTGAATGAGTCCCAGGATGAAGTTATGGCAAAGCATACAGCAAAAGAGAGATGTCCTAGTGTGTCCACTTGACCCACAAATACATACTATTAAGCCACAACCCTTCCTTTTCTTATTCATTCCCAAGATCTCACATTAAAAACACAAATAACTTTAAAAGTCCCACAGTCTTCACAAATTCAAACACATTAAAATTTCAGGCCCTTTAAAATAGCCAATCTCTTAAAATCCAAAGTCTTTTAAAAATCAGTCTCTCAACTGTGGAATCCAGTAAAATACTTTCTTACTTTAAGATGGAAAAACCAGGTCATAGTCACAATCAAATCCAAACAAAATAAAATTCCAGCCATCCAATGGATGGGATCCACTCACCATCTTCTCCAATCCTCCAAAGGGTTTGGGTCCCTTCCCCAGCTCTGCAGCACACATAGCTTGTCTTCTAGGCTCTGGCTGGCTCTACTCCACTGCATGGTACTGGCATTCATGGTACTGGCATCTCCAAAACGCTGGTGGCGGTGGTGGGGTCTTCTTCTGCAACTGGCCTGCAGTTTCACCAACAGCCTCTCCTAGGCTCTCTTCATGGTGACAAACTTCAACTTCTTTGCATGACCCCTTCATTCCTGGGCCTTCAACTGCCACTGAGGCTGCACCTTCACCAGTGACCTCTCCTGGCCTATCACAGTGTCAGGCCTCAGCTGTTCTCCATGCCTCCTTCATGCCTTCAAAACCAGTGCCACCTGGGTGACTCTTGACATTACCAAGTCCACTTGCCAGCATGAGGTACAACTTTGGCCACCTCTGGAATACAGCTTCTCTGTGATCTCATGAAACACTTCTCAGATTTCACCTCAGTGATACTGGATTCTTCTTAGTTACCACTTATTTCTTAGCTCCAGCTGACCAGCATCAAGTATTCCAGCAAAGCAAAGTCTGGATTTAGTAGTTCTAGTATCTTGTTAATCAGAGCTGATTTTTCAGCTCCAGATAACCAGAAGAGAACAAATGGCCCTGATAGAGTCTTTACATTTCTCTCTGAAGCTTCACAAGCCAGGCCTCCATCCTTTACCCTGTTCTCAACATTTTTGTCTTCCAAACTCCCACAGAACTCTTTACTCATGCCAGAGCAATATCCCACTATGCTGGTACCAATTTGTCTTACTTAGGGTTTCAATTGCTGTGATGACCATTACCAGAAAGCAAGTTGGGGAAGAAAGGGTTTATTTGGCTTATATTTCTGTTCATCACTGAAGAAAGTCAGGGCAAGAACAAAAGCAGGGCAGAAGTTGATACAGAGGTCATAGAGGGGAGCTGCTTACTGGCTTGCTTCTCTTGGCTTACTCAGCCTGCTTTCTTATAGAACCCAGAACCACCAGCCCAGGGACGGTACCACCCACCATGGACTGGGCACTCCCCCATTGATCACTAATTGAGAAAATGCCTTACAGCTGGATCTCATGGAGGCATTTCCTCACCTGAGGCTCCTTCCTCTCTGATGACTCTAGCTTGTGTCAAGTTGACACACAAAACCAGCCAGTTCATCCTTCAATTCCAGATCTAGGAGTCAGAGACTGGGAGAGTTAGAAACACAAAGCATGAAGGACATTCCGTGAAGAGATCCATTTGTAGGCTTCAAACATGGATAGGACCCTATGATAAGTACCCAGTTCAGTGCTACAGCCTATGTGGCTGGGTCCTAGAGACCTGACTGTGAAGGACAGGAGATTAAGAAAGAAACACAAGCTGGGTGTAGTGGCACAAGGCTTTAATCCCAGCACAAGGGAGGCAGAGGCAGGCAGATCTCTGTGAGTTTGAGGCCAGCCTGGTCTACAAATCAAGTTCCAGGACAGCTAGGGCTACACAGAGAAACCCTGTCTCAAAAAAAAAAAAAAAAAAGAAAAGAAAAGAAAGAAAAGAGAAGAAAGAAAGAAAAAAGAAAGAAAGAAAGAAAGAAAGAAAGAAAGAAAACCTTGTAATATAAAGTTGGGATCAAGTAGGCCATGAGCATGGAGATGCAGCAGCAGCCTGGACATCCATCAAGTTTGTTATATACAGCATGAATGAGGATGTGAGCCAGCTAATCTCAGTAGGAGGTTCATTAGGTGGTATCTGTAGGGGAGAAGTCTCGGGGAAGTATGGTCATGCCCTCATCCCTGACAAAGGAGCTACTTTCTGTGCTTTTTGCATGCACTCCTTTTAGCTAGAGATCAAACACATATCAATATCTATACTTGAGACAGAAGTCCTTGCCATTCTCCTGAGCCTGACCTGGGGTAGACCTTGCAACTCCCATGAGTCCAAGGCATTGGCATCCTTGACATGGCCACGTTTCTGTCATGAATTCTCATCTATGCAGGATACTCTTACTCCTTCCCACAGTTTAGGAGCTGAGTGCAAGCACTCAGAGAGAGAGAGAAAGGGGTGGGGAGACAGAGAGGGAGGAAGATGCGTGCACCCCCACAGATGGCAAGAATTCAGGAACTTCATTCTTAAACTTCAGGAACTCATTCCCAAAGCAGTGGGCTTGAAGGAAGACATGAGGCTCTAGATGATGGTCTGCCTGATTTCAGCCCTGTGAGATTCTCAGGCACAGCATCCAGCCATGTAGCACCCAAACCTCTGAATTATAAAAGCTTTGGAATCATGGACTTTGCACTGCCATGTTTGTGGCAGTTAGTTGCGCACAAGAAGAAATGAATGAGCCTGACATGCCTGAGTGCTTTCTAGGATATTGTTAAGCTTACTCTTAAAAGGAATGAAAGCTTTGGGCTTAGTGTTTCTGCCCCACCCTCTGTGAGCATCAGGAGCTGGGCGGACTTGAAGATACAGACAGCTACACATAAATGATTCTGGGCTTGCTCTGCTTTGTCAGGCCAAGGGGGAGATTAGTGGAACTGGAGGCTGTCAGATGACCATTGACAAACAGGGGACAATGGAGAGGCCATGACATCAGCATCCACAGAACTGAGAACGGAGCTATTGGCACGGGGGGGGGGGGGGTAAAGGGGAGACAGTCAAAACAGGACAGCACCTGAGAATTGTCAGATCACAGTGATTAAAACAAAGTAGCTGAAGCCCAGGGTAAGTAACAGGTTGGTGAAAGATAATTCTAGAAAGGTAGAAGCAGATGGAATTGTGTGAAGAGTTGGCTTTCCCGGCAGCAGACACTTCAGGAAAGCTGATCAGAGAGCATGGTGACGCACATCTGCAGAGGCATGGGCTCTTTATCACTTGTATGTTTGGCTTTATTGGTGAGCAAAGGTGCATATGCTGTCCCTGCCTCCTCCACACACTATCCCTGATCTGTCCTTGATTTATCTATATTACCTGAATTTCTGTGTCAGCCACTTCCGGCCAGCAACAGCCCATAGGGATACACCCCTACTCTGGCTGAGACAGAGAAATACCCACTTTTCCTTGGGACACCCCCTACCCTGCCTTCCAACAGTCATTAAGAATTATTCAAATCAGTTAGTGTTAATGGTAAGTTCTTTAAATGTGTACTGTAAAAGCTCCTGATGTTCATTTTCTTGTAAATAAGCAAAGATGTGGTCAGAATATAGCAATTGGATCCCCTAATTAGTGGCTGTTGCTCTTTCCCATACCTTCCCAGATGCTTTGAGTAAAAAGACTTCACTTATGTGGCTGGCCAGCCCAACTCTGTACAAGCACTAGCGACTGGGACTTTCGGCAGACCCATTTTGAAAGCTACACAAGAACTGAAGCAAATTGTCCCAACTGCAGGGCAGCTCTAAATGATCTGTACCAGCCATCTTGCAATTATCACAAGCCTCTGGAAACTCTAGATGATCCTGTAACTATTTCCATCTATGCTGAAGGAGGAGCACTTCCCATGGTGCCCAGGGTACTGCCGAGAAAAGCTGTGATTGGTCCAAATGTAAACATCTATGACTGTGATTGGTGTTCAAGAGGCAAGGATGTGATTTGGAATGGACAGCTCTTGTCATACGCTTGTCCTCAGTGATTGACCTGGGAGACATAATCTGTGCTGTCTCTCCAGGTGTTTCAACATGAAGCCCCACAAGACTAGCTCGGGTGGTCTTCCCTTGTCTTCTTTTTGTAGTGTGGGCTCACCTGGTAACACAAAGAAAGAAGCAACAGAGACACCAATGTAGAGGTGACTGCAGGGCCAAAAGAGCAGCAGTTGGCACTGACAGCAGAGCAGTTGGCAGGCCAAACTGTGAATGTGGCCAGATAGGTGGCTGCTATGCAGTTAAAGAGAAAGTAGCTGAACAGCTTGAGAGCAGCCTTGGAAGGAGAAAGGGTGGAGGAAGTATATGTTAGCAAAGGGTGAATGGCTGAGGCTGAAGACAGCTAGAGGCTGTAAGGAGCCAAACAGGAGTTCCAGGGAATGTCAAGTGTTGAGGGCTACAGGTCTCAGTGATAAGATAGCTAATGTTAGGGTCTGGGCAGTTATGCTTTCCCAGGCCCACCCAAGAGATAACATTGACTTCTGCCAAAGGCTGTGAAACCCTAACACCTAGGCCACCCAGCCAAGGACTGAGGAATCTTAACTTCCTAGGCAAACACAGGCGTTTCAACACGTGTAGGGTTGAGGCTCTGGTATCTGATGCCTACACAAGGATGCTACCAATAGATGCAACCCATGGCCATTCCCACCTGTCAACTGCCACATCCACCCACTGCTGCCAAACACCAAGGGACAAAAAGCAGGCAGGCCCCCAGTCCTTTGACTGGTGACACAACTGGTCCATCCCACACCATACCTCCTCTTCTCTCCTTCTCAGCCTTCATGGTCCCTTTGTTTCTTTGAGTCAGGGTCTCATTACGTAGCCCAAGTTGCCTTGATCTCTTGGTCCTCCTGCTTATGCCTCTTAAGAACCCCTGTGCCCAGCTGAAGCAAGCAAGTAGCTGTGGTGGTTTGTCCAGTGCCAGCTAGGCAGGAGCTCTATTCTGAGCTGCACCTCCAGCCCTGCCCCCTGATTTGCTGATGAGGAGGCATATTCTTAGCACTTAATAGAGAATAACACCCACATTTTCTTAGCAAGAACCTGCGCCATCAAATACACACAGAAGCTACGAAAAGGGCTGCTGCTGCATTGCATGCACCGTTTTGTCTCAGGCCACATGGTCAACCATGGCAGTCGCTGCCTTTGTCATAAACCAGTGTTGAGGCATTCAGCAGCCAGCACCACTGTGGCCTCCAGCATCTTTGTCTGCTACAAGCTGCTGAGCCTGTGCCAAAGGCCTTGGAAGGAGAGAACTGCAGGTGTGTCTGCGACATCTTCTCCGGGTGCACAGGAACATGTTTGGTGGTGGTGGTGTTACAAGGCAGTAAACACGGAGACTATGATTTCCATATGGTTTTATTGTCATGCGAGAATTTTCTTTTCTTTCTTCATTTCTTGTGTGTGTGTGTGTGTGTGTGTGTGTGCGCGCGCGCGCGTGTGTGTGTCCCCTTCTCCCAGGAATGCAAACTCTGAAGAGAGCAAGAACTTTGTTTATTGTTGTGACCCAGGAGCCTACACGGTGCCTTAAAGACATGTTTGAGAAATTAAAGAGGAAAAAGGGAGGGAAGGAAGGGAGGGAGGAAGAGCAGGAGAAGAGAGGGAGGGAAGGAATGAAGAGAAAAGGAGAAAGCGAAGGAAGGAAGGAAGGAAGGAAGGAAGGAAGGAAGAAAGGAAGGAAGGAAGGAAGGAGTCTATAGTGGGAAATTACCAATACGGAGTCAAATGGAAATATAAGGGTATTTAATAGGGAAAAGCCTTACTTACAGAGCGACCTAGCCAGCCAGTGTGGCAGCAGTCTGTACGCAAGCTGAAAGGGGGAAATGAAACTGAAACGAAGCCCTGATCCTCTCCCTCTACATCACCCTGACCACACCCTCACAGGCGTGGCTACAGGTTCACCTACAGGAGTCACATAGTTATTTTTTAAAAAGAAGAAACAGAAAATCCTGGATTTAAATTCTTTTTTATGCTGGACTGTGGTAGCATACACCTTTAATCCCAGAAACAGGTGGATTTCTGTGAATGCGTTGCCAGCCTGGTCTACAAAATGAGTTCCAGCAAGGACTACACAGAGAAACCCTGTCTTGAAAAAGCCAAACAATAAAATAAATCCTTTTTATAGTAATTATATCTGTGCAAACACATGAATGAGGAACCAGGCATGGTGGTGCACATCTTCAATCCCAGCACTGAGGAGACAGAGGTAGGCAGATATCTTTGAGTTTCAAGGTAAGCCTGGTCTACATGATGAGTTCCAGGACAGCCAGGACTAAATAGTGAAACCCTGTGTCAAAAGACAAACATGGGATGAGACAATTATTTTCCTGGAATCTCTTCCCCATAATATCAATGGCAGAAGTGGTAAAGGGCAGTCACAGTGTTATTCTTTTGTTTAAAAAGAAGAAAAGAGAAATGCTGAGACAGACATATTGACTATAAGTTTATTATAAGGCCCGGCAGAATGGGGAGACTAAGAAGAGGAACAGGGTAAATGGCTGACCGCCATGGCCGGTCGCCATAGAGAGACAGAGCGGGGAAACAGAGAGAGGGGATGGGTAGTCAGCCAACCCAAGAGGAGCCAAAGGAAGAGAGCGAGGGATGGGTGGCAGGACCTTTTAAAAGAAAGGTTGCATATGCGCACTGGGGTTTTGCACCTCACAGGTTGCAATGCATGGCGGGTGAGTGCCCCGTTGTTAGGGGGCGGGGTCAGGGTCATCCAGGTGTATTGTTCTTACAATCCCAGCTGTTGTTTATTATAAAAGTTGGAGAATTGGGCATGGCAGGTTAGGGAAGTAGGGGCAAAGATGTCTTAAGGCTGCTTCCTGCTGGCCTGGGGCATTGACCGTCTTTGGGGGTTTGGGGTGCTGCCATGTCCTGGGGTTGATTGTTGTTTCGTTGCAGTCCGGGCCATATGGTACACTCTGGTGCCTTTTAGACCTGGCAAGATGTTAGCAGAACAGAGGACAAGGTTAAGTTTAGAAAAAAATTTTTCTTAGGTCCTGTCACTTGAGGGGAAGATTGTAAGATGAGGGAGGGGTTCCCGAGGAGTCCTAACATGAGGGAAGGGAGTCCTGGGACCAGGGAATGACTGAATAACTGGAGTGAATCTGACCTGTTTGTTTGGATCCAATTCAGCTCCCTGGAACTTACAAGAATCCTTAGAGTTTGTAGAAACATAAGTATTAGACATGTTAGAAGCATATTCATGTTAGAAGCAACTTGGCTGAAAGTATTACCATTTTAAAATAGACAGATTTTTTTTTTTTTGGACAATGAAAAGCATCTTAATCTTGACCTTGTAGTTATGATCCTATAGTGGTATTGTTGAACTTTACTATGAACAGTAGCATGAGAAATAGAGAAATCAGGAACGTATTTTATTCTTTTTAATGTCTCAACTCATTTTATCATCATTTAAGCCTTTTTATCCTCAGGCCTTCGTAACTACATTCTCAGACTTTTATACATCTTAGACATTCCTATCTTTACATAGATAAACCCTAAAATACCTGTTCCTGGAATCTGTTTTGCTTTAAGCTGGCAAGACTACCAGTCGTCAAAAGCATCAGAGTTCTTGAGAAGGATAAGATTTTACCTGAATCAATGATTAAAGAATAACAGAGACTTGCCAGCAGGCTGCATGGACAGCCACCCCCAAGGTCCTCCATCCATAGTAGTGGGCTGTAGGACACCTGCCTTCTTGCTGATAGCATGTGACCTGTGGATTACAGACTTTGGGAAGACTCGCCTACCGTTGGCCCAAGCAACTTGGGAAAGTCAATTCCGTTGTCCTCTTGTCCAAGGTCTGGAATACTTTGCAGTAGTTGAGGTGAAGGGCAGGGTTGCTCAATGACCAGCGTTGTCACTGACTCGAGATGAAGTTTATTCAGTGCCCATCAGTCTTCTCAGAGGAAATGGGGTGGGGCCAGCAGCTGGCCTATCTCTCTGTTATAAAAAGCTTTTTAACAAAACATTTTAAATGCCATATTCTCTAGATCTCTGAGCATTTGAGGGCTGTCGTCTGTTTAGTATCTCAGCAGTTATAAGTTTGCCTTTAGTTAGAGAAAAATCCCTTTTTGTAATAAAAGCTGTACCTTTGTAAACGGCTTATAGGAAAGACTGAGTGGTATAAATATTTTGTTAATTTGAAATAGACCATTATGATTTTAAACTTTCATCATCATTTAAAGATACAAGAGTTAAATTTAAGTTGTATAGACTTGGCTTATATTTTAAGTATAGTTAAATTAGACCTTTATGACCTTAAATGTTTACCATCATTTAAAGATATATAGCAATTTAGAAATATGAGACTTAGTATAGTTTAATTTAAATTGTATATAGAGCTAGATAAGTATAAAATTAAATTACAGGTATAAAGACAAGCAGGACTGGATAACAGTAAAGGGGGAACCAGAATGTAATCTCTGATCCATACATTGTAGCAAACAGATAGGAGATTTAAAGAGACAGGGTAGACTTAAACAGAGGGCCCTGGAAAGGCATAGTATTTAGTAAACAAGCCATGAACGACAGAGCCAGTGAAAGAAGAAATCATAGAGAAAAAAATAAAATAAAAAGCAAAAAGATCTGGCAGAAATCAAAAATCCGGCAGACAGGTTTGCTGGCATAGGCCACTGGAGTTGTGCATGCCTACAGGTAGGTCACATGACCAAAACGGCGGCAACCGTAAGCCACTTTTGTCTGTTTACCTGCTTGTTGGATGAAACCAGAAAGGTTCCTCTATGCATTTCCCATGGGTGAGGCAAGTGGAAAACCGGCAAAAAGCTCCTCTCCGGATGCACATCTGCCCGTGGGAGTTGCCAGGGGCCTGGCCCCGAAGGGGACACAGCTGTCCCGAAACCAAAAAAGGACCCAGCAGTCCAAACTGAAAAAGCAAAAAAGCACCGTTCCTGGAGCGGGATCCCATGCCTGACCTTTAGGAAATGCACCCAACAAGTGAAAGAAATAAAAAGCAAGATGTCAGGTGGCAGTGCTTGCCCGTGTAAGTCACTGAAGTGAGTGGGTAGGCCTAAGCTAGGTCACATGGTTATGACCAAGATGGCGGCCCCCAGGTTAGCCCACGTGGTTGAGATGGCGACCCCTGTAAGCATATTCTCAATTGCCAGAAAAGTTTCAAACCTCATTCATGTGGAAAAATGAAAACCAGCAAACAAAACAAAAAAACAACAACAACAACAACAAAAAAAACCTCTTAGAGCGTCTCAAGCAGACATTGCCAACCAAGAGGAAACACAATCAGAAATAGAACAATCAGAACAATGAGGGACATTCCCAGGTGAAAGAAAGTTCCCACTGGGAGGCAGAACTCCGCTCATTTACCTACTCGCTGGCAGTAACCGAAAGATCCCATAAAAATGTATTTCCCGTGGGCAAGGCCAAAAAATGGCACAGACTGCCCTGTCTGAGAGCACCCGGCCCGAAACCGAAAAATGGACCCAGAGTGAACAGCACTGGGTCTGCCCCATAGGAACGGTTTGGGTTTCTTACCGGATTGTAGCGAATAGGCAGATCAGTGAGTTCCAGAAATACTTAGTTGGAAAAGCCTCAAGTTGAGTTCCGGCATCTCAGGATGCTGCAGGCAGGAGGGAATACCAGCAAAAGCGGAGATGGAAGTGGGCTGTAAGGATACCCTTGCCTAACACGCGCCCGCCAGTGGGTCGCGGGAGAAGGTATAAGGTCAGAGCCTTTCCACGTCCGGGCGCCAAAATGTTATTCTTTTGTTTAAAAAGAAGAAAAGAGAAATTGCTGAGACATGAGACATAAGACTATAAGTTTATTATAATGCCCGGCAGAATGGGGAGACTAAGATGAGGAACAAGGTAAATGGCTGACCGCCATGGCCGGTCGCCATAGAGAGACACACAGGAGGAAGGCTCCTAACTCTTCTGGGCAACTTAAACATAGAAACTCATTTAACTCCTTACACTATTTTTGCTAATGTTACCAAGACCTAAGACATGAGTGTTGACAATCTTTTGCTGCATCCTAAGTGATAATGCTCACCAAATTGCCAGAGCCCTGTCCCCTAGTCCCTACCCAGCAAAACCAATAGTCTTGGCTTGCTGAATTCAGTGTGTATGTTAACTCTTTTCTCTCCCCTCCCATCATCCCTACTTTGGTTCTCTTATTCTAGCCCCAGTGTTTCTAATGACGCATGTGATCTCACACCATCTCCATAGGGGACCCTAGTCCAGGACTCTCAATTTTTGAGAATGAACCTCAAGCCAGAATAGACTGCTTCTTCTTTCTTTAGCTCTCACCAAAACCCAACAATTCATAGAACTCTCTCCTGGGGCTTTTAGTCAAATTGTCAAAACACAACTTTCAAAAAGTGAAAACCATCCTCCTCTGAACACTGTGGAGATTTACTGACTTCATAAGAGAGAAACCATAAGAATGTAACAATATTTCAAGAACAATTTGAAGGGCAAATTGTTTGAATGGACCATCAGGAACAGCTGAAAAAATATGCTAATTTACAGACCACACTGGTTAATGTGCTAGGAGGCAATAAAATCTTTTTGTAAGAAGAAAGCCATTAGCATCTTTGCCAGACAAAAAATTACCATGTAACCTCATAGAGTCTGGACTGTAATCGATAGCAAATAGTAAGTCAAACAAAGACTATTTCCCTAGAGAATTAAATGTCTTTGGGGCTGGTTGGCAACATTCCAGAATGTTCTGGAATGGCATTGGGAACACATGTGTTTTGGATTTTTTTTTTTTAAACATTGCCCTGTGCCCCAGATTGGCTTCAAACTTACTAAGTAGCTGAGGATGAGCTTGAACCTCTGACCCTCCTCACTCTCCACCTCCTGAGTCCTGGGACTTCAGGCACACCATGTCTGTTTTATGCAAAGCTGAGCATAGAGCCTAGTGCTTTTTCCCTGTTAGGAAAGCACTCTACTGACTGAACTACATGCCTGGCCTAAACACAGAATTGTCCTTCCATAATGGAGTTGATTCCCTGCAGCCCAGTAGATGCTGCTGTAGTATTTGCAAGTCCTACTGTGCTTTGGAGGCCAGACATTTCCTGCTGGTTCTCAAATGTCTGAGGAAGGGCACCTTTTCAGACAGTTCTGGACTTTGTCCCTGGCCCAGTCAGCTGTAACCAGGGATGCTTGCCAAGTATGCAGGGCTGCTCCCTCTCTGCAGCTTCTGTGTTAGTTATTGAGCATTGTTGTATCAAAACACCTGAGGAGATTAACTTATAAAATGGGAAGGTTAAGTTTTCCCTAAAGCTCTAGAGGTTTCAGTTGGCCTTGCTACTTGGGGCTGGAGTTGAGCCTGCACATCACAGAGGGTATGCTTGGTGTAACAAAGTTACTCATCTTAGGAGAAGCAGGAAGGGTCTGGGGTCTCTTTATTCCCCTCAATGACATGGTCTCAGTGACCTAAAGACCTTCCTCTAGGTCCTACCCTGGAAGCTTCCACTACCTCCCAAACAGAGCAAACCCAGAACCAAATCTCTAATATGTGGGCCTTGGAGGACATTCAGTTTCCAGACTCTGATGTCACTTTACAAGAAGGGGAATAGCCTGGGACAGAGAAGAATCTACAAGAGGAACAGGGAGCACACTAGTGAAGATTTCTCTCCTCCCAGGTTGTCCCAGTAGAGGGTGGCATTAGCTGGGTGACAGAAATCCCCCGCAACCTCCCTTAGGAGCCACAGGGGCAGGTTGGGATCCATCCCATCCTCATGAAGGCCTGGGCTCGTGTAGGTAAGAATTATCTCTTCAGTGACCTCCACAACCTAGTGCAGACCTCATGCCAAAACCATCATTTAGAAGGTTGCAGTAAATGTCATTTCCAGGGGAAGAGGGCAGTGAACAGTTCCACTCTCTAATTCCTCTTGGCTGTCTCCCCACCGGGCTCCAGTGGCAAATGCCTTATCTGTAGCCTTTTTATCTTCGCCTAACTAGTGGATCTATTCAGAGTAAAGATGTATAAATCCTTTTGTGATTCCAGGAGGAGGGGAGAAGTGCAAAGTATAATTATAGAATTAGCATTGTCACCAGTGTCACCAGCCAATGCTTCAGGTACAGTGACAGTTTGTAACAGCTTCATATAGATAGGGAACACAGAATCTCCAGTGCAGACAGAGGGCCTCAGCGCTGTGCCTAGATCCCACCTAAGATTTAGAATACACATCATCAGTTCACCTTGAGCCCTTGGTTCCTGGGTAGGAAGCAATATTTTCATCCTTTTTTTTTTTTTAATTCTGTTATATGGATTTTGTATGTGTGGAGGTCAGAGAAGAACTTGGAGAATCCGGTTCTCTCCTTTCCACCTTGTAGGTCCCCTTGCTCAAATTCAGATGGTCAGAGCCTGCAGCAGGAACCTTGACTCGCTCGTTCAACCATCTCGCCTGCCTGAACTTCATCCTCTGAATAGGAAGAATGGGAACACTGTGGGGTGAGGCTGGGGTAGTGACTCTGGTCTTGAGAACACCATCAACTGGGTATAGGAGAGAAATGCAACGTCTTGGAAGCTCTGCAGCCAGGAGACCAGGAACTCGGAATCACCAAACACACAAACAAATGAAAAAACACAAAAATACTCAGGGTGAAAGAGGAGCGAGTTCCACTCCTGTAGGAAGTCCTTCAGGGTTCAGGTGGGCTGGACACGGTTTAATCTGGGCACAGCTGCTCCGGCCAGTTGAGACTTGGATGCTTATGGAGTAGGTGGCTACTCCCCCACAACATCTCCCGCCCCTCAGCTAGGGGATTATGGGAAGTAAAACGGGGAAAGACTGAAGATCGGTAGCTACAGAATGCAATACACTTGCATTTGCTATTGCAGTAGTCTTGCGATGTGTGGGTGTCAGTGTGTGCATGTGTGGAAGCCAGGAGCTCCCGGGGGACAGAAGATGGTGACTTATTCATCTTCCCTTCCCATAATCTGTCTTAATACCCTGGAGAGTCAATGTCTAAGGCAGGAAGCTAGCCAGATAAGACAAACAGGGCTCCTCCACAAGGAAGAAACCTTGGCCCAAGGGGCCTGGGCACTGAGGTAGCTCTCTGAGATTAAGCCCAGCAGGGGAACTGACCCCCAACACAGAGTCAGGTTTCTTTGCAGGCCTCTGGACATTCTCTATACATCAGACCCCCACATGGGGCTGCCAGACTCCTTTGAGCAGAACTCTGAGTGAAAGGGCTCGGGGCTGGCCCTCTCTCCTCATCAGTTCCAACAATCAACTCTTATCCTCAAATGTCATCTGTTGCTGAGGAAGAAATGGACAGTCGTGACTTTCTAAAGGATGAGGCTCCTCCAAAAGGCTAGTCAGATACACACACACACACACACACACACACACACACACACACACACACACCATGCATACTCCCTTCTCTTTAAACTTCTTCCACTTTCCATGCTCAGTCTCCCCTTCCCCAGAACCTACCAGCACCCACCTTACGAATTACAAATACCAACCTTCTGGCTTTGATTTCACTAAGAAAATAGTAGTATTTTTTTAAATTTCCCTCTGTGTGTGTGTGTGTGTGTGTGTGTGTGTGTGTGTGTGTGTGTGTTTGAATGTAGGTCAGTTGTGGAGCATACACTCAGCATGTTTGAGGCCCTGGGCCCAATTCCAACACCAAAATCATTAGAAAACACTAGATAATGCAGTCAGCTTGAGGAAAGCCACAAGTATCAGCCTCACCTGCTCACTGGTGAGGGCAGCGTGATTTCAACCATGGGGTCAAGTGTTTCACTTAGAGTCAGAGTGACTTAGGTGTGAAACTGATTCTCCTCCGTAAAGTTCCCTGTCGTCTAAACACCAATAGGTACCAAGATGACAAGGGAGACTCTTGAGTTTATAATGTATTGACTATTCAGAATTGACCTTACAAATCCATCCCAGGGTTTCTAAGCAAGAGCAATGTACTGAAGAATCTTACTGCCTTTCTTTCAATCCCATCAGTCCAGACTCTGCCCAATCTCTCTCTGCCTTATGATTGTGTCCAAGATGTGAGCTCTCAGCTACTGCTCCAACACCAAGCCTTGCTAGCTATCATGCTCCCTTCCCCAGTGATCATGAACTCTAACCCTCTGGGACTGTAAGCCCCAAATCAACAATTGCTGTATAAGATGCCTTGGTCATGATATCTTATGGCAGTGATAGAGAAGCAACAGAGACAGGGAGTTAGGGGACTTTCCCAAGGTCATCCTTCTTTTTTTCTTTTTTCTTTTTTTTTTTTTTTTTTTTTTTTTTTGGTTTTTCGAGACAGGCTTTCTCTGTGGCTTTGGAGCCTATCCTGGAACTAGCTCTTGTAGACCAGGCTGGTCTCGAACTCACAGAGATCCGCCTACCTCTTCCTCCCAAGTGCTGGAATTAAAGGTGTGCGCCACCAACGCCCGGCTTCCAAGGTCACCCTTCTAAGTAGAGACGGAACCAAAATTTTGAGTCTAAACCAAAAGCTTGTCCCTTGAAGATGCTGCTGTTGCTGTGACTATGGCAGACTTGCCTGCACTCAGGAGCACCCTTTCTCCAGAGCCCCATCAGGTCCCTCCTCAGGAGTGCTTACAGCACACAAGCCAGACTTGGTGCCCTGTGCTTAGATGGAGCTGAGCCTGAGTGATGCACAGTCCTCTCATGCATTTTCCTTCCTAGTCAGGCCACAGAGTCAAGATCCAAACTCTTCTTCCCAGTGAGAAGCCAGTGGTTCTCGGTGAGGAGTGAGTTAGCAAACTCAAGGAAGTATACAGAATGCCTCCAACCAGCACTGGGGCCTGGAGACTGAGAGGCGTATGGCTTAGTTTGTACTTGGAGCTACCGAGTTTATTTTTTCTGCCTCTTGGCTAAAGACTCTTCACTCCAGTCCTTCTGACCCCAGGGGAAACTGAGTCCCAACCCCCCAAAAGTATTTTTTACAGCTCATATTTTAAACAGCCCCCAGAGGCCTGTGCATCAAAGGCTTGTGACCTTGGGCAGGGCTAGGAGGGGTGGTCAAACCCTTTGAAAGTAAGGGTCTAGTGGGAGATCTTCAGGTCATTGGGGGTTTACAGGACTCTCTCTGTGAGGTGAGCAGTTTTGCTCTGTCATGAGCTTACCGGTCACTGTCATTCAGCAGAGGGCACATTGTACCATGGCCTGGAACTCCAAGAACTGTGACCCAAAATAACCCTGTTAGACGCCCGGAAAACTCAGGTACCCAGGGTCCCAGGCCACGTTCGCAGTCACCCCAATCACCAGGCAGATTTGAGAGCTTGCTGCAAACTGCACGAGGCTTTATTGTAATTTAACAAGCTAACCCCATGTTAGCTCGGGTCTTTCACCCACCCGCCATGGTGGATGGCTAGCAAAAGACGGCTCCTAGGGGCTCCCAAGAGATCTTATAGGACAGTGTAAGGGGAGTGTCTAGGGGTACGCACAGACTCAGGACTGGTGTGCCTCCAGGCTTGGAGGGCTTGCCCTGTGTTGATTGGTCAACTGGTTGCTATGGCCCATAGGCCCTCCCAGGGTGGTTGCTATACTTTGTGTGTCATTGCTGTGCGCTTGTCCGTAAAGCACACCCAGGGTGGTAAAGCATAGCGCCATCAGCTAACTTCTGATTGGTTCCTTGTCACGAGGCAGGCATCTGACTTTCTAGTGTCTAGGACAAGGTCATAGAAGCACGTGTTCGGCCTTTATGGCTGCAGAAGGGAAGCTGGTCCCTTCAACCCTTTTTCATTTTATAAGTTGATTACCATAGATACTTTGTTACAGTGATGGGGCACTAACTAACACAGTAGGACAACACATACAAAGGAGCGCCTAGCATATGCTCAGCACCACTGTGAGTACAGCAAGTGCCTGCAACCAGGAAAGTCCCTGCCCTCTCATAACTTCCTTTTATGTTAGAGGACAATGAATGGAAAACCATGGAGCAGTACTTATTACTTGGTAGTCATAAACACCTAGAAGGAAAACACAGGCAGAGTAAGAGGTGGATGACTACAGGATGCTCCTGGCGATTCTTTGGGAAAAGGCTACTTGTTCAGGCATAGAACCCAAATAAGGTAAAATGAGCAGCAAGCACAAGCCATCTGAAGGACAACTACCAGGCCCTCTGGGCTCTGTACCTGCAGCCAACCAAGGCCTGGCTTGGCACTGTCCTTCAGGGTTTCCACCACCCAAGAAGGAGCTAGGGCTAGAGACAGAGGGAAGCACTGCACAGAGAGCTACCCAGGCCTCTATTCATGGACTTGGGGTGGGGCAGGAGAACAGGAAGCATCTCTCCGAGGGAGTCAGTGCTCAGGCAGCATTCTATTTGACTTTCTGCCTCCTGTGTGGCCTGGCTGCTGGGCATGGCAATTCAAGCCTGTAATGCCAGCCCTGGGGAAGCGAAGGCAAGAGGGATCAGAAGCTCAAGGTCACCCTTGGATATGTAGCTAAATCAAGGCCAGCCTTGGCTATAGGAGATTCTGTCTTAGAAGCAAAGTGATACATAGTAAGTAAATATAATCTACTCAGGGATAAATGAGCTAATAAATACAAAACATTTAGAAGACCTGAGACTTAAAAGCCACCGATATGGTCTTTATTGATATCCTATGTGTCTCGTGTGTGTGTGTGTGTGTGTGTGTCCATCACTGTGACAGGATACCTGAGACAATCAACTTAATTATAGAGTTAGTTCATCCTTGGCCTTTTGGATTCTGACATGAGATGACACAGTCCTTCACAGCAGGAACACATGGTGGGGCGCAACTAATGACAGCATGGCAGCTCAGATGTGAAAAGCAGAGGAAGTGTGTGTGTGGGGGGGGAGCTACTAGCTCCTGGAAGGACATGCCTCCAGTTACCTAAAGTGTCTCCCCAGACCTTGTCCTCTAAAAACACTGTTCCCAAAGAGCACCACCCCAGGGATGAAGACTTCAACACGCTGACCTTCGGTTGACATTTAAGAGCCAGGTTGTGGGAATATGTGCAAATGCGCATGTGTTACAGAGAAAGAAGTAGGTAGACAAACACTCGATAAAGCCTCTCTGACACCAAAATAATTTTTTTCATCACATTTTGTCTGACACTTCCCATGCCTACTTCTCCCAGAAGCAATCAATACTTATTATGAGGTTCTGTGCCCTTTGTCCCATTTGATCGTATAAGAGCCAGCACTGAGGCAATGGGTGGACGTCTCAGGAAATTAACAATATGTTGGTAATCGCTGTGATTATCAGAACAGCTGCATCAGGACAAACCTGAAGTTACCCGAAATACAGAAGCAGGATTCCCCACAGGTGAGAAGAAACTCTCTTTATTTGCTTCTACTAATTAAAAAAATCAGAACTAAAGATACTTTAAACTCCACGGTTAAAATGGCATAGCTTGACACTGGCTTAATGAATTCTCTTATGAAATCAACTCTGAAATGCTCCCCATCGTAAATTATGAAATACAATCTTCCTTGTTCTCATTTGAACTTCAGGATTAATTTTAAAGATTGGTGGCACATTCTGTTCTATAGACTCTGCAATAATGTTTACCCAGAAAGAAAAAATGCGACACTGGCTTTCTGACTACAGGTAAATTGCCTACAATGGAAATGAAAATACATTGTTTTCATTTGATTGGCATTGTTAATGCCCCTTGTTAGCATCTACTCACTCCACTCTCATTTGAAGTGGTCTCCTATACCCATCTGCCCATTAGCATTCGCCATCCAAATGCATTAAGAAACAACATTTAAAAAAAAAAAAAAAAAAAAAAACTAAATTTGGCAGCTGGGGAGAAGGCTCAACCAGTAAACACATGTGTTGTTCAAGACCTCAGTTCGGATCCCAGCACCCATGGGAAAAGCTAAGCCTACCTACATGTACCTGTAAGACCCTCGGAAAGCTGAGGCTTCCAGAATCTTAGCCCGGGATCGCGACCACCCCAATCACCAGGCGGATTCGAGAGCTTGCTGCAAACTGCACCAGGCTTTATTGTAATTTAATGAGCTAACCCCATGTTAGCTCGGGTCTTTCACCCACCCGCCATGGCGGATGGCTAGAAAAGACAGCTCCTAGGGGCTCCCGAAAGATCTTATAGGGCAGCGTAAGGGGAGTGTCTAGGGGTACGCACAGGCTCACGATTGGTGTGCCTCCAGGCTTGGAGGGCTTGCCCTGTGTTGATTGGTCAACTGGTTGTTATGGCCCATAGGCCCTCCCAGGGTGGTTGCTATGCTCTGCTCGTCATTGCTGTGCGCTTGTCCGTAAAGCACACCCAGGGTTGTAAAGCATAGCGCCACCAGCTAACTTCTGATTGGCTCCTTGTCACTAGACAGGCATCTGACTTTCTAGTGTCTGGGACAAGGTCATAGAAGCATGTGTTCAGCCGTTATGGCTGCCAAAAGGGAAGCTGGTTCCTTCATACCAGTAACACCAAAGCATAAGGAAAAGAGGTTCACTGGGGTTCCTGGAAACTAGCCTAGCTTCACTTTCAGTGAAAGACCCTGTCTCAAAGGGGCAAGACACAGGGTGATGGAGTAGGACACTCAACATCCCTTTCTGCCCCCCCCACACACACTATGTAACACATGACACCCATATGTCATACAGCCTTGTTGTATGGAAAGACATCTCCATCCATGGTGAGTGTCATAGCTTCCCCATCAACTTGACACAAGTCATCTGGGAGCGGAGAACCGCAACTGAAGAATTTCTTTGTCTAGATTGGCCGGTAGCCATAGCTAGGAGGCATTTCTTAATTGCTAACTGATACAGACGGGTCCAGCCCATTGTGAGTGGTGCCATCCCCTAGGCAGGCAGGCCTGGACTGTATAACAAGGTATCTGGGCAAGCCAGAAAGGGGACTTTTTCTGTGGTTTCTGCTTCAAGCTCCTGCCTTGGCTTTCCTCAAGGATAGACTGTATAACCTATAAAATGAAGTAAGCTCGAGCCTCCCTAGGTTGCTTTTAAGTCATGGTGTTTATCACAGCAACAGAAAGCAAAGAAGGATAGTAAGCTCCACTCACACATCTGTCTGATGGCTAGAAGTCCTGGTTCTCTCCACCAAGCTTTCATCTTCCAGCAGGTTAGACATGCATCCATCTCAGGCCGTGTCTGAGGACAGTAAGAGCAGATGCTCCAAGGCTTCTTATGGTTCAGTCTTAAAAGTTTCCTAACATTGCTTCCCCCATGTCTGTGTGTCTGTGTGTGCATACATGTTAATTTCATGCCTCACCTAGATTTCAGGGTGAATACGTTTCTCTTCCCAAAGGAGAAGAGGGAAAGTTGTGTATGTCTGCCCCTGAGGTCATAGGCCTGTATTTAGTGATCTGTAATGTGGATATAAAGTACATGTTTTCCTAAAGGGGTGAAGATAAAAGGAACCCTGTCCACTCATTGGCTGTGATATAAATCTAGAAAGCCTAGGACTATTGCTAGCCTGAGGCAAAGAGGGGCTAAGAGGACCTGGATGTTCTTAAAAGAAAGCATCATAGCTTCTTAAACTAATTAATTAATTAATTGGTGTTTGTTGTGTGTTTGCATGCACACGAGTGTGCAGCTGTGTTTGCATACAGAGGCCAGAGGATGTCAGGCATCTTCCTCCATCTTTCTCTACCTCATCAGATAAGGTCTGATGAACCAGAAGCTCAGTGACTCAGGTAGGCTGGTTGGCCATGAGTTCTCACTGGGGTTTACCTCACTGGGGTTACATCACAGTCAAATACAGCCTCGGGCAGCTTTTTACACGGGTGCTGGGGATTTGGCCTCAGGCCTTTGTTCTCCCACAGTAAGTGCTCTCACCCCAGTCCCCATGACTGCATCATCCCCATTTTCAAAGTGTAACAAGCCTAGGCAGCTACCAGGAGGAGGACAAAAGAATTGATCAGAATATTCATCCCGGTCTCTGAGTCTCTTCATTTAATCACAAAGAATGTGTGATTCAAACATGTTTAGAATTCCCGGGAGCTGGAAAGTAAGAATGCTTATTGGAGTAAATGTCATTTCTATTGCTTGCAGTGTCAGGCCTAGATTTCCATTAATCAGAAACTCCCCATCTATAAGCAGCCGGAGACAACAGTTTCTGAAGGGCAACACATGTATTATTGATACATGTCTATTGCAGAAAGTGCCAAAGAATCTGAGAAAGGAACAAAAGAAATGTCTCCAACAAACCCGTAGCCTAGAGCTACCTATTAAAGACACATTCATCAGAGACGCAGCCTCCAGAAATCCCCACATGGGACATCTGCATCTCCAGTCTCCCCACGCTACGGAGATCGTTTTCCTGTATAGTCTGCTTTAAATTAGGACAGATTTCACATGGAGCTAGGCCATCAGGCTGCCCAAGTCACACTGGACAGGGAGAGGGCAGACCCATCCAAGGAGGCTGTAGGACAGTAAGCCAATGAATGTTGTCAAGGAATTCACTGCACATTTGACACCAGCTCTGTTGGGCTACTCAGAAAGACTGGAAGGAGCATAGGGAGCCCACACAGTCACTGGGTATGTGTGTGGGGGGGTCTCATCTGTCACAGCCAGAGAGCCCTGGTGCCTGACAACTGAGGACAGTTGGTATTCAGCCACGCCACTCAGCTACATTTAGGCCCACTCTGTCTTGGGTATGGGGCAAATAGCTTCACAGAGAAACCAACATCAATGAGAAAGTTTCACAAGTATCATGATTTATAGACTCTGGCAAAATGTCAATTGTTGATAAGGAGATGAATGTTGATTTTAACTCAATATAAATTGTTGAGCTGGGTCTGGTGGTACAAGCTATAAGTGCAGCAACTCCAGTGGCTATAGCAGTTTGAGTCTACCCTGGGCTATAAAGACAAGCATAAGGCAGTGAGGATACAGCTCCTTGTCTCAGTGGGAGAGCATTAGCCTAGCATGCATGATGCCCAGGTTCACATTCCAGTACCATGACAGCTGGGTGGGGGTGGAATTGTCAAATGACTGGAAATTGGAATTCCCTTGGGGCTAATGTGGCCATAGTGTTGAAAACACAGAAAGAAAGAAAGAAAGAAAGAAAGAAAGAAAGAAAGAAAGAAAGAAAGAAAGAAAGGAAGGAAAAGAGAGAGAGAAGAAGACATGGTGTGGGGGACTGAATATCTCTATTATGGAATATTTTGGGTCCCAGGCTCTGGCTGCCATAAACAGCAGTGGTACCAGGAAGCTCCGGGTCACCATTGTATTGTTAATTAACACTAGGCTGTTACTCTTTACCATGGCCTAAGGTGATATGCCTCCTAATTTGTATCTGTATGTGCCTAAGCATCTGAATAGGCCCTCACCTGGTCGCAAGAGGTATGAGTAACTTGGGAGGACAGAAGGTTGGGAGTGAAGGGGCGAGTGGCCAGAGCAGCAAGAAAACAAAGAGAGAAATGGTTGCCTTGTAGTATTAGCAGGATGGTTAAGAAACACCAGAAAAGATGGCTAATAAAGAAATTACTCTAGTTCCACAACATGGAACTGAGAGCTCTCTGAAGATGACAAGATGCCTGTGTTTGGTCTTTATCGCCATAGGGTTGCTCGAAGCTTCCAGGTCCACACACCCCCACTCAGGTAGCACCTCATGGACTAAGGCTGAGACATGCTGGGTCTCGACAACATGGCAGGAGTTGGCTCTTGCCAAAGTTGTCTATTTACACTCACACTGCGACAATCAGGATGTGAGCCAGGGGCCTGCACTCGTGTACACAGAAGCAACACTCACATGCATAAAATGAAAATCATATTTTTCTTAAAAAAAAGAGATGAACCTCAAATTATAGATGCGAGGATGAAACAAACTCATGTTCCGTTTATGTTTCGATTCATTGCTTTCAACATTAGTGTAACAGGTAAAGGTTCTAGGAGGGTAAGTGGAGGGAAATTGGTTTTGTTTCATTTTTCATTTTGTTTCTGTAATGAGAAAACAGATGGGTAAGCTAATCCCTGGTAGAAGCAAAACTGCTTGCAAATACAATTAAAGTTGTATGGATTGTGCTCTGTGTGTGTGTGTGTGTGGGTGTGGGTGTGTGTGTGCCAGTGAGTGTGTGTTTGCCAGTGAGTGTGTGTGAGTAAGTTGTGAGTGTGAGTTGTGAGAGTGAGTGTGTAAGTGTGTGAGTGTGTGAGTGTGTGTGAGTTGTGAGCATGTGTGAGTGTGTGTGTTGAGAGAGTGTGTGTGAGTGACTTGTGAGAGTGTGTGTGAGTGACTTGTGAGAGTGTGTGTGTGTGTGTGAATGAGTGTGTGTGTGAGAGAGTGTGTGTTGGGGGGTATAAGGAATAAGAATGCCCACCCCAGGACCTTCCACCTCACAGGACAAGCAATATAAAACGCCAGTGCCATCTTTGGAGTAAACTTCATTCCAGTGTATTAGTCCATCTTCTGTTGTTGTGTCTGAATCATGGATAGGTTTGTTTTCACAAGTGCCATCAGGTGAGGGTCTTCTACCTGGTGGGGATTCCGCCATGTCCCCAGATGGCACAGAACATAACACGGCAAGAGGTACATAGCTAAGAAATGGGACCCAATTGACATTCCTGATAGATGTATTGTTGATTTAACTAATTGACCCATGATTGAAAACATTTGTGAGGGGTAGAGCCCTATGAACTCTCTCTCTCTCTTTCTCTCTCCTCTCTCTCTCTCTCTGTCTGTCTGTCTCTGTGTGTGTTTGTGTGTGTGCACGCGGGCGTGCGCATGTGCATATGTAGGTGGTCCTCAGATTCTAGACAAGACGTAATATAAATTTTATTTTCTGTGTTTCTAGTCCCCCACCACCCCATTCTAATAAAACCAAGGCAAACCCTGTGCTTCTGTAGCCAGGGATTTCCCTCAGAACTCCATGTGCCAGATGGTCTCTTACAGAGACCTCACTCTTCTCCTTCTGCTATTGCTGCTGACTCATTTCATGGCTTTTTAAAAAATCATCTTTACACAGAGACCTGAAAAAATCCACAGGCACTTTCTGAAGGCTACATGGACACCTGAATTACCCTGCCCACTGTCAGGGGACTAAACCCAGCAAAGAAATAAAACACAGTCACTCTTAGGAAATGGCAGGCTTAGTACCCAGTGAAGGACTTCATAAAATGTGACATTTGTCTTCCTTCACTTCTGCTGTGTGGGTTTTTAAAACTAGTATTGGCTAATTAACTACTGGGACCATTTGACTTCATAAAGAAAGGGTCTTCACAAAAATTAGGGATAGTTTGA
Source organism: Cricetulus griseus (assembly GCF_003668045.3). Lineage (NCBI taxonomy): Eukaryota > Metazoa > Chordata > Mammalia > Rodentia > Cricetidae > Cricetulus > Cricetulus griseus. Next base: position 17,096,044 of record NC_048598.1, on the reverse strand, counting down.
GGGGGTGAATATAGAAGGAATTACCTTAAAGAAAGTCGAGTTTCCTTGATCAGATAGAAGAAAGGCACTAGTGTTCCTTAGTGGATACATTTTAACTGATAAATATAAATTTGTGTGTGTGTGTGTGTGTGTGTGTGTGTGTGTGTGTGTGTGTGTGTATGAGAGAGAGAGACAGACAGACAGACAGACAGACAGACAGACAGACACAGAGAGAGTTTATTATGCTATTACAGTGGAAAACATGTTCTCAAGCTTTTATGAGAAGAAACAAGAGCTACTGTCAAGACCTTTGGTAGCCTTCTGGATGTTTTATAGCCATCCTGGGATGCCCACTGTCATTTAGCCCAATGCTTATTCTATGCTAAATCTGAATAATAACAGCCAATACTCAGCCAGACTGTTATAATTTGAGAAAACAAATGCCCATATTCATAAATTAAGCATTCCCTCTCTCTTGTCAAACACAAACATGTGTTAAAAGATAATTACCTTTAACCAAAATTTTCTCCCAGAAATTAAGCAGACATTTGAATGCCATTCTTCTATCCTGCCAGGTACCCAGTAAATGTTACATTGTGTCATGACTATGAGTTGGCTAGCCAGCCTGTGGGAACTTGTGAACTAGGAGAAGGGATTTGGGTTGATCATCACAGGGCACACTAGCTCTCTTGTCAGGCTTTTATGGGAAGAACAGTAGGGCATTAGAGCACTCAGGATACAGCTCATTGGAAGATGGCCACATAGGTGGTATCTGAGCAAAGCTGTGAAGCTTAAAGTTCTAACTTTCAACCTAACATAAGCAAAGACTGATGTATTGACACTGAGAGAGGATGGGGGGTTCTGGAGATGGAGTCATCGTCACACTAACTGTATACAACTAGAGAATGAGTTACCAAGTTGTACTGGGACTTTTCATAGTCACAGGAAGGAACTGAACTGTCTAGTGGTGCCAAACACATCCTCTCACGCAGAGGGACTTAAAGGAATGCTGAGTTAGAATCATGTTTTGTGAATAAAGACCCACAATGAGAGATGATGCACAAATTTGAGACTTGTGTGGAGGTTCTAGAAGGGCAGTGCAGATATAGATACCCTTGACCAAAGACTAGTCTTCCTATCAGGGAAGGAAGGTCATCTACTACTGATCAAACAGCCTCGGGAGACAGGAAAGGGACACCGGTCTAGCCAACTTGATCAACTGAATCAACCCTGGGATCAATGTTGCAGCCAGATTGCCCTCACATTCTAATTGGATACTTTTGTAAAAATGTACTTCAGCCAAAATAGCATGAGGTACCCCTTGTCATAAGATTATCTTGTCCAGTGGATCAGTAACATTGAAGACATACAATGAATACTCTGCTTTGGACAGTTCCTGGTTCTGTGTCTTGATTATTTTCTCTTTGCTATGGTAAGACACACTGACAAAAGCAACTAGCCTATAAAAGGTTTACTTTATCTGAAGGTTCCAGAGGGACACAGTCTACCATGGCAAAGATAGCAATGCAGTAGTCAAGGAAGGCTTGAAGGCAGGAGCAAGGGCTGAAAGGTAACAGTGTACCATTCTCAGGAAGCAGAGAGGAGATAGCAAGTGTGGCCAGGGTATAAAACTTCAAGGCTCACTCCCAGTAACTCATTTTATCCAACAAAGTTACACATCTTTAATATTCTATAACCTTCCCAAATAGAGCCATCAGCTGTAGACCAAGTCTTCCAACAGGTGAGACTATGTGGGACAGTTCACAATTAAATCACGTATCTCAAAAGGTCCATTTACTGTTGATTAAGTCTTGCATAAAACCAGAAGCCAATTCTCCTTTTTGTAGGTGATTCTCCATGCCTCTGTTCTAATTTTGGGCCCTAGAGCTAAGACATGAAAGTTGGATAATCTAGCGGCATCCTGCAGTGTGGGAGCTGTCCGTGGTCCTGAATTACTATTGCGATTCCCTGGAATCCAAGTCAAATTCTCACTGATATTTTAAACCTCGTGTTTAACACCATGACAGATCAGGCTCAAGGGGGAGATGAAAGTTCTCTACAAAAGAGAAAACCTTGATGCCATGCATGAACAATATGTTCACAGTTATTTATAAAACATTTCATGAGGGTGACACATTGGAATGCAAGAAGCTACACGAAGAAAACTGTGATAAAATAAGATTTAATTTACCCTCTAATTTTGTGGCATAGCAATAAGGTAACCAAACTCTATGGGATGTCTCAATTCATAGACTCATAATTATGCACCAGTGCCTGCAACCAGAAAAGGAAAACACTGAATTTTTAAACAAATTCAAACATATAAAAAATGTTTCCTATATCTATATGTGGTGGTGAACACTTACAAGCTGGGTGGTTTGGAAATTGAGGCCACCCTAGGCAAAGCAGAGAGTTCTAGGCCTCCCTAGACCCCATACAAAGCTTAAACAACAATAATGTGTACTGATGATAGTCTCTGATTGCAATGCAGTGAAGTTAGAAATTACATCATGGACATTTTAAGTTCCCTCTTAAATAATTATTTTATCAAAAAGAAACATAAACAAAATTTGCAGAATGTTTAGAGAACAGGGACAATAAAAAAGACTTATGAAAAACAACCACAGCAGAATGAAAATAAATTATTGTTTTGAACAAAAAAAAAACTAATAAAAGATTAACTACTCTGAGGAGAGTGGCAGTGGTATAGTGATAAATATGGAAGCAGGAACTAATGGATTGGGAAACAAATAGGACTAATCCATACATCAAAAGGATGCCTTGGCAAAGAGGAGAGAAAGAGAGAGAGCTCACTCCAAATGAGCATGCTTTCTGTGTGTGTTTCTCTCTGTGTGTCTCTCTCTGTCTCTGTCTCTCTGACTCTCTGTCTTTGTGCGTGTGTGTGTGTGTGTGTGTGTGTGTGTGTGTGTGTGTGTGTGTGTGTGTGTGTGTTGAGGTGTTGGAAGTAGAGAAGGGAATCAGAGAGAGCTCAATGAATGAAGTCAGCAGGAGAGCTAAAGATGCAGTGAGATAATCAGGAGATCAAAGAAAGGTCCCATTCATATCTTTTCAAATGTTTTGCAGTTGCCAGTAAGATTATTTTCTCCTTTCTGGAAGCCTGAGCAAACAATTCTCCTGTTTACTGTCTGTCCACCATTTGTAGGTGGTTCATGCTTCTCCAGTTCTCAGGTGACCAGCTCAGGAGGGATCTTTATTCCCATTATGTCTTTTTGAAATAGTTATAATTCCACTTCTGTGTAAGAAACCACCACTTATTGAATCCCTACTGTGGGCCAAATGGAACATGAGAGATTGGCAGGCATATTCGCTAAGTGCACCAAGTCTTTCAGATACTCTCTGTGTATAAAGAAGTTGAAGCTCATTGAGTTTAGTTTCCCTTTTCAGTGTTGCAAGGCTTGTGATTCTGAGTTCTCTGCTTCAAAGTTCAGCTTTCCTCATGATGTTATACTGCCTCTCCATGGATAGAGATAGAGATCGCACAGTCACAAAACCTGCACACTGCTGGCAAGTCCTTGAGAAGAAAGACTGAGGTAACTATACAAACAAGAGTCACAAGTCCTCATCACCAACTTAAATACCTCTCTGGGGGCCAAGTTCAAAAATCATGTATTTGGGAGCTTAAGACAAGTAGGTTTTACACATGCAGACTCGAGGAGACCTGCTCTTGTGCGGTTCAAGTGGTTCAATGATCTTATGTCTGTGTGTTGTCTGTGCCTACCAGGTGACAGAGGAAGAGGTTGCATTCTCCAAGAGTTAACTAGGAGGACTTGAATAAAGGTCTATTACAGAGGTAGGGAACTAACAAGCAATAGGTACTAGGATTTGGCTTTGTGGGGTATCTTCTTGGTCTCTCTCCTCTCTGTCTCTACCTGTTATCTCTTTATCTGTGTCTCTGTTTCTGTGTGTCTCTGTCTGTCTGTCTGTCTGTCTGTCTATCTGTCTGTCTGTCTGTCTGTTCACTCTCTGTTTCCATAGAGTTCTCAAATTGGCTCATATCAACCAGGATAAAAACAGCAGGGATACCTGAGTGGGGTGCTAAGTCAATATTAGCCTCCTCCAGCGTCCTACACAGATAACAAATGATGTAGGACTCTGGAGGAGGCTAATTTTGACTTAGTACCCCACTCTGGTGTCCCTGCTATTTTTATCCTGATTGATATGAGCCAATTTGAGAACTCTATGGAAACAGAGAGTGAGCAAACAATGTCCTGCACAGAGGACAAAGGTAGAGAATCCATTAGATGGACAAGCACCCCAACAGAAAACCCAAATCAGGATATGCTCATGCACTCTTCATATATACTTTACTTGTTTAGACCCTGGGATAGAACCCAGGGCTTTGTGAATGTCAGGTCAGTGCTCTCCTACTGAGCAGTATCCTCAACCCCAAGTTCTGCATCATGTTTGTCGGGAATCAGTCCTGTGGAGGCTCTCCACAAAGAACACTTTAGGATGTCATCTTCTGTCTGAATGCCTCACAGGGAAGGGAATTTAGGCTGATAGAAAGAGCCAGTTGATCTGCCAACCACTGCAAAAGCTAATGAGCTTAATGTTGGGAAGAACAGAGTTGGATAAGAAAAGTATAAAGCCTGAATTGAAGTGGTCCAGAAAACAGACACAGAATTTGCAAGAGAATTACTAGGGAGAAGAATTCATTTCAATGTGATTAGTAAGATCCTTATTTCTAAAACTAACTATCTTCGACATGGAATGAGGTAGAAACAGTGATCTCCTGGAACCTAGAGAATTCTGTCATGGGCAAGACTGCCACCTGCTGCTGGGGCTGCTGCAGTGGCAATGCCTGAATTGGGCAGAACGTTAAGGCTAGAGAGCAGAGGATTTTCCTAAGGGCTCTAAAACTCTGACCCAGCATCCCTATGCCAGAGCCAAACCAAGACCCCCTTAGATGATTAGCCAAATTGTCAGTCCGTGAATGTAGGACTGCAAAGTCTGTATTTCCTAATTTATTTTCTCTGTAATGGCCACATGAGCATGAAACCATTAACTGTCCCATGCTGTTGTTTTGATCTTAAATATCGACAAAGACCTGTGTGTTGAAGATTGAGCCCCTATTCTGTGGTGCTCAAATGTGGTAGAGCCTTTTAGAGGAGGGGCCTAAGGAGAGGAAGTGAGATCTCTGGAGAGTGAGCACTTGTCATGGAAATTGACAGTTGAGCCCCACCCCATCTCTTTGCTTCAGGAGATGAACATGCTTTTTTACATGCGTCTATCATCATGCTGCCATAGACCCAAAGCACCAGGAATAAGTAACCATGAACCAAATAAAATCTTCAGATTGTGACTTAAAAATAATTCTTTTGAATCAGTAAGATGGCCCCATGGATTGACGTGCTGCCGCAAAATCCTGCCTGAGCACCTGAGATGGAGGGAGAGTTGTTCTTTCACCTTCTCGTGCATTGCCATGACACACCCGCAAGCACACATACATGTACCCCCCCCAGCACCACCACATATGTATAAAAATAATGACATAAATAGCTTTCCTCCTGAGGAGTTAATTACTTCAGGTATTTTGTCATCAGTAAGATGACTAACAACCAATCAACAACCTTCTCAGTGAGGTAAACTACTTCTATCAAATATCCCAAGGTTTATAATGCTTCTAAATCCTCTCAAAATGACAAAATGTGACTCGAAATGAAGGAGTTCTTCATTCAACTTTAGGCCTCATGTTGAACCTCAGCAATAGTGATGAGTGGGACCATCTTGTCCACAGTCAGGACAGTGGCCTGTGTCCCCAGATTGAAAAGCAAAGGCTACGTTCTAACGATTTTCAGGAAAAAGTATGTTGATAACCTAGACTGCCGTTCATTTACCCAGGGAAAGAGTCCCTGAAACTGGGCTTGGTGCTCTGTGTACAGTCTGCAGAGACAGAGGAAATATCCATACCCAGAGATGTCACAGTTGCCTTTTACTAGTAGAAGCTGAGCTGCCTTCTATTGTCTTCTTTGACTTACTATTTCTTTTCTTTTCTTTTCTTTTCTTTTCTCGTCTTTTCTTTTCTGTTCCCTTCTTTCTTTCTTTCTTTCTTTCCTTTTCTTTCTCCCCCCTTTTTACAAAAGCACAGCTTTTTAACAAAATTAAGTATTTTCTGATGAGCACTTGTGTGTGTGTGCGTGCGTGTGTGTGTGTGTGTGTGTGTGTGTGTGTGTGTGTGTGTGTGCGCGCGCGCGCGCGCGCGCATGTATTGTGTGCCTACGCTTCTCTGTGTGAGTGGTGTGTGCGCATGTGTATGTGGAGGTCAGAGATCAATGCTATAAGATCAATGTGATCAATGCATTTTAATCAAGAGATCGATGTATTTTAATTCTTTTATGTATGTATGTACATAGATATAGTTCTAAAAGGGTCAACAGCCATAATTTCTATATACCTTCTTTGTCAAGACTAGTATTATTTAACTCTTCCAGTATCCTTCCTCTACCCTCTCTTCCATCACCCAAATTTATCCCTTTCTGCTCCATAAGTTCCATTTAGACCAGTGTATTTTATCTCCCTTACTATGAATGCCCCTTAGTAATGTCCTGGCCTCTATGGGTATTACATATGAAACATCGAAATATTCAAAGCTACCATTCCTACTGGTTCATAGTCCTGGAAGGTGATATGTGTGTTACTGAAGAAGAAAAGTGATCATCAGTATTACCCAACTGTGAACTCTGTGAGCTACAGTAATCACTGGCCTGGCAAGACATTGCTTGCTGGTGCAATAGTGGCATGAACAGTGTGGGAACAATCAACCACTTCCTACCTGAACTTAAGGTCTTCTCCACAAGATAAAAGCAATATCCATCACCATTATGAGGCTAAGAATTGATGACTAGATAGATTATAGACTCTGGGATAGAACTTACCACTATTATTCTGCTAAATAGACCTAGTATTAAGCCAGTTCCTAGTAACATACCATTATACCCATGGATTAAATCATCTTCAAAGCCCCATCAGCAAGGCTATGTTTACAGGTAGATGATGCTCAACACAGAAATCCACAAATGGCCAAGGTGAAGAGAATAAGGTATCAGAGAATGTACAGTCCTCAACAGAACATATATACCAACAACAACAACCCCAAAGACTTAGGGGACACTGAGGAAGAAGGGGCAGAAAGAGCATAAAAGCTAAAGGCAGTGGAGAGCTACAAGGGAATGGTGTCTTCTGGGCACAGGAGGGCTACTGTACATATGAACTCACAGAAGTGTGACATGACCTATGCAAACTCAATCCTGAACAAACCCCAGTACAGAGAGGGAGTTGGTATGAAGTTCTGCCCACAGATGAGAATACTGACAATTCTCAGGTGCTGAGAGAGGAAGATTCGGTTTTCTCTAAGAATATATACTATAAGATCAGTGAACACCTTCTCGGGCCTGCTATTTACTAGGGAGCAATGGAGGATAGAAGAATCTAGAAAAACAAATCACTTTAGTTCTGGTAATAAACTTATTATAATTACAGTTAACTGTTAGTGTTTCAAACAGGAGAGTTACTAAATGGTGTGGCCCTGGCTAACAGGTTCCATCCTCATCATTACAAAAATGCAAACAGTACATCTAAGAAAAGGTGCATCTACTTTTTACAAATCTCTGTGTATCAGCAATGCCATCCGCCCTTTGCTACCCAGCATGCAAACACCCTGGTGGAGAAGTGCATGATGGGAAGGGGACAACGTTCTCCAATCTTAGAGAAAATAACCTTTTATGGTGTTTAGGATTCCTATTCCTCTCTTTCTTTTGCATTTGTCTCCTCCTCTGAACAGTTCTTTCTTTCCTACATATGTCTGCTTGTTTACTGGGAGTAGAATCTAAATTCCTTTCACAAGAGGTAAAGTCAATGGATCACTTATGTCCCAAGACCCAGGCAAGAAACCAATCTTGACCAAACAACGTAAGTTCTTTTGTTTGTATATTTTACTTTAATTGGATTTTAGACTCATTTTGCTTTTTCCTTGTTTAAAAATCCCCTAAATTTCCTCCTCTTTGAAAAATTAGGTTTTCTTCCTCATAGACTCCTTTATTTACATACAGTTTTTGCAAGTTTTTTTTAAAGATTTTATTTATTTATTTATTTATTTATTTGTTTATTTATTATGTATATAGTCTTCTGCCTGCATGCCAGCAGAGGGCACCAGATCTCATTCAAGATGGTTGTGAGCCACCATGTGGTTGCTGGGAATTGAACTCAGGACCTCTGGAAGAGCAGTTAGTGCTCTTAACCGCTGAGCCATCTCTCCAGCCCCAGTTTTTGCAAGTTTTAAGAAGTGATCTCCCAGGGACAAACACTTCAGACAAATTTTATTCTGCACCGTACTATGTATTATTTTACTGACATCAAAGCAGTTTTGTGACATCATGCTATTAGAATTGTACAGTAGCCTTGACACTGCAAGGCTAAGCACGTTCTCTATTACATCTCTGAGGGTGTGAGGTTAATATACACAAACACTGCACAGAGCTTGAAGCATATTTACAAATGTTTGCTCTCCATTTTCATTGAAGAGGTACTTTTAGTTGTGAAGTTCTTTTCCAGTAAGGTTAAATCCCAAGCAGGGGCAATACTGAGAGTAGCAATTCTATTGCTGCATTCCTATTGTTCTACTTCCGAAGGCTTGATCTCATTTTAACTACGATGGCATAGAGATACAGAAAGGAGCGCGTTTGGTAGATTCACACCACCTCCAAAATTCCAAGATGACACACATAGCCATGGAGAACCAAGACTTTGGAAAACCTGGACCTTGAGTCCAGTGACACCCACCTGTGACTCATCTTGGAAACAAATGCAGAAAGCACCTTTTTACTTATGGATAATGGGACAGACTTTCTCCAGTTGCTAATGTGTCATTAGACATGAAAGGAAGCTCTAAGGGACACTGAGTCACTGTTCTAGTTTCATGTCTGTTGCTGCCATGAAAAACTCTGACTACAGCAACACAAGGAAGGAAAGGATGAATTTCAGTTTACAGGTCACAGGCTGTCGTTGCAGGAAGTCAAGGCAGGAACTCACACAGGCACTTCAGGCAGAAACCATAGAAGAATGCTGCCGGCTGGCTCTCAGGCTCATGCTTAACAAACTTTATGCTGCTCAATGATCGGCCCAAGGAGTGGTACTTCCCAGAGTGGGCCTTCTACATCAGTCATCAAGCAAGACAATCCCCCAAAGATGTGCTAATGGAGCAATCTGATTTGGCTAACAACTCAACTGAGACTTCCTTCTCAGGTATCTTTAGACAGTGTCAAGTTGACAGTTGAGTCTAACTGACACAGTCACATTTGGAGTCCCAGGTCTCTGAGTCTACCTCTCAATTTATACATGAAATCCAGCTGAAGATAAATGGAAACCATTTTTGAGACAACAGTACAGTTCCATTGTATAACTTTTTTTTTATCAGTGTAGTCAACCACTTAACAAATGATACCTCAAAGTATTCACAGAAGCAAAGAATTTATTCACCTTTTAATACCATTATATTCTTACAAGGACAGACGTTCCTTCAACAAATCATCACCATCCTAGAGGCAGATCAATATGATCTGAATACTTAGTGCATCTGAAAGGTGGGAGGCTTTGGGGATATGGGTCAAAGGTCACAAAATCCCAGACAGGCACGGGAAGTAAGTTCAAAAGATTGGCTGTACTTTACCATGACAAGAGTAGTTACAAAAACCACCAAGAGAATGGATTATAAATGTTCTCACAAACACAAAAAGTAAGTATGTTCATACATACATGAGATAATTGCTAAATGTGGTCACTTCCCAATGTATGTGTAAGTCACAATATCACACTGGACATCAGAACACTCTACTATTTTCATTTTCCAATTTATAAAAAGAGTAAGATTATTGTTAGAAAACTGACAATTGCTGCTTTGTACAAATGTCTTCTTGCTAAGCACATGTTACATGCTGTGTTTAATTCTTAAAATATTTTGTTTAACTCTTAAGATAATTCTGGGTTATAATCATTTCACAGCCACTTCTGGATTGAGGAAAATGAGGTATCTTTGGTAACCATGGAAACACCTTAGGAACAAAGCTTAGTGTTTACCTAAAAAAAATCTAATAAGCAAACTTATTTTGAATAAATTGAGAAGGCTGTTCATTGTTGTACATAACACACACACACACACACACACACACACACACACACACACACACACACACAAAGAATGCCAAAGGCTAAGAGTGGTGTGGCTCAGCAGTAGAACATTTGTCTAGCATGTGTGAGGCTCTAGGCTCAATCCACAGTGTTCCACACCAAATCAAAAAGTGTTTCTATAATAGACACTGTGTTCCAGTATTGGTTATTGATCTGATTTATACCATTTAAGAAAGTCACTTAAATGCCTGGCTGTCTGTGGATGTTTCAGTACAGGCTCTTACACTCTAGCCCAGGCTGGCTTCAAATTCAACAATCTTGACTCAGAGTCCTGAGTGCTGCAATTTGGCATGAGGCGCCATGCCCACCTTTAAGGTGATTAAATGAACATCTATGTACTTAGCAGGAGCCTTGGGTATGGGTAAGTATAGAGAGGTCAATAAGAGAACTTCCCTCTAGGGCTAAATATCCTCTTTAGGTGACTACATCATTGCCTCCTAATAACCAGTCTCTCCTGTTTCTTACTGACAGATGGGTTCTGATTGTAGTTGACAATAAAACAAATGACTAATTTCTCCTTTAGTCAGGTGAAGTCATATAAACTAGTTCTGACTAAACCAAAAAGCAGAAGTTGTGTGGGGGATTTCCAGAAGTCTCCTTCACCATATAGGCACTGCCAGGACTCCAGCCTGGTATCTCCTCTGCCTTCTGGGTCTTGGAGAAGTTCTCTTTTCTCCATTGGCCTTCTCTTTTCTGTTCAGGCTGGAGCATCAACAGCCATCACAATGGGTGTGATGGTACAGTTATCTTATTTGAGTTGGGCCTCCTCTGTAAGTAGAGAAATAGGAAGTGCCTCTACTCTAAGTTAGTTGGTAGCTTTTGATTGGTTAGTCTGGAGTTTCATATTTCTTTAAGAGAGGCTTCTATAAGAAGTATCCCAAGTTCACTTTTATTCATGTCTGTAAATCACACAAGATTAAGGTCATTTGTGAGGCCTAACTGGCTTTCTATGCTCAAGGATTCTTCAGGTTTTGTCTACATTTTAATTTACCCTAGCAGGACTGTAGATGAAAATGTTGCACTGTATACTGAATACATGCTGAGAGAAGAGATTTCATGAGGCTCTCATATGTACATGCATGCCTGCAAGTGGACAACACACACACACACACACACACACACACACACACACACACACACACACACAGTACAGAGGGAGATGATATGTCAATTTCCCCAACTAAACCAATAATTTCATTGTTTATATGTACACCAAAATGGCATGTTGCATATCTTAAATAAGTACAATAAGCATTAAAATGTACATAAAGAGTTCTGACCAGTTTTATGTCAACTTGACACAAACTAGAGTCATCTAAAAGTAAGGAGCCTCAATTGAGAAAATTTCTCCATAAGACTGGGCTGTGAGCAAGTCTATAGAACATTTCCTTAATTAGTGATCGATGGAGGAAGGCCCAACTCATTGTGGGTGGTGTCATCCCTGGGTTGGTAGTCCTGGGTTCTATAAGAAAGCAGGTTGAGCAAGCCAGTAAACAGCACCCCTCCATGGTCTCTGCATCGGCTCCTGCCTCCAGGTTCCTGGCTTGTTTGAGTTCCTGTCCTGACTTCCTTTGATGATCAACAGTGATGTAGAAGTATAAGCCAAATAAACCCTTTTCTCCTCAACTTGCTTTGGTCATGTTTTTTCACCACAAAAAATTAGGAATCCTAGCAAAGAAAAAGCCCTAATAAAATTTAATTGTCATCATTCAGATTACTATTTCCAGGGAAAATGTGTTTAGCATGGCAGAGGAGACCCATTTCCAGCTTGTTCCCAATAGATCCCCATCCATCCCACCCAGATACAACCCAGGTAGCTTCTGGCTTGCCTTCTTCCCCAAATATCTCCCAGGACAGGGGTCTTGTGCTAGGTTTCTCCCATAACTATAACAAAGCTGTAGAAGTTTTGTGATTTTAAACAGTATGTATAGCTGTGAAGTAAATACAGAAAGATCAGCCATTCATAGCCATTGCTTCCATTTTGGCTTATATAGGGAGTTTAAGGCTAGCTAGCCTGGGCTACATGAAACCGAGAGATAGATAGATAGATAGATAGATAGATAGATAGATAGATAGATAGATAGATAGATAGATAGACAGACAGACAGACAGACAGACAGACAGACATGAGCCCTCTCATATTACTGCAAGTCACAAGTCCACATTGAGTTGCTTGGCTAAAATCACATTTTATCAGGCTGTGCTCTTTTGGGAGGCTGGAGGGGACAATCTGTTTCCTGCCATTCTCAGCTTACCGAGGCTACCTGCATCCCTTAGTTGTGTCTCCCTTCCTTCATCTTCAAAGCCAGCAAAGTAGCATCTTCACATCTGTGTCTGAACTGCAAAAAATACCATTGTGATTGCATTCTGTTCACCTAGAAAACCCAAGACAATCTCCACATTTTAAGATCCGCAGATCAGCAAACCTAGTTTCATCTATAACCTCAATACTCATTCTATAGGTAACCTAGCATGTTGATCTGGAGATGAGAAAGCAGGCATTCTATTTTTAATATATTTTATTGATCTTTTTGAGAATTTCATATATGAATATAATGTATTTAAATTATATTCATCCTGTGCCTAACTCTCTGGAACACCACCCACCAACTATGCAGATATATATATATATATATATATATATATATATATATATATATATATAATTATCCACTAAGTCCAGTGATGGCTTAGGACATGGTCAACCTATGTCTTCATTCCTAAATAAAACTGATGTTCTCTCCTATTGTACCCATTAACTCTCAATAGCTCCTTAAGTATGGGTGGGGGCTTGTATACCATTCCTTCAGTGATGCTGGAATGTTGACTGGTTTGATCTTGTGCAAGTCTTTTGTTTTGTTTTGGTTTGGTTTGGTTTTGGTTTTGGTTTTTTGAGACAGAGTTTCTCTGTGTAGCTTTGGAGCCTATCCTGGCACTTGCTCTGGAGACCAGGCTGGCCTCGAACTCACAGAGATCCACCTGCCTCTGCCTCCCCAGTGCTGGGATTAAAGGTGTGCACCACCAACGTCCGGCTTTGTGCAAGTCTTGTATAGACAACCATAGCTGCTATGAGTTTGTGAGTGAAGTGGCCCTAGCATATCTAAAAGACAGTGTTTTGCCCCAACACTCCCAAAACTGTAGATCTTAAAGTCTTCCTTCATCCCTCCTTGCTCCCTAAGTGTTGAAGGAAGTGTTTGTGTTTTTGTTTGTTTGTTTTTTGTTTTTTGTTTTTTGAGACAGGGTTTCTCTGTGTAGCTTTGGAGGTTATCCTGGAACTAGCTTTGTAGACCAGGCTGGTTGAACTCATAGAGATCTGCCTGCCTCTGCCTCCCAAGTGCTAGGATTAAAGGCATGTGCCACCAATGCCCAGCTTGAAGGAAGGAGGTGTGATACACAGGCCTCATTTATAGCTGAGGACTCCACAGGCACTTACTTACTCTTTACATTTTGGACAACTGTGACTCCATATATTAACCTCCAGGAAGTAGGCATCTTTGGGAGAAGATATTCAATGTTCCAAAGGTTCTTTGGTCCAATGTCATGCCCTGGCTGGTCTCGGCTCCAAGCCACAGCAGCCATGAAGTTTGGCCTGAGTGGGAGAGCATGAACTTGAAAGCTCCTAGCAACCCAACGGCGATAAAGACCAAAAGACCAGGCAGGCATCTTGTCATCTTTAGAGAGCTCTCAGTTCCATGCTGTAAAACTAGAGTCTCTTGTTTATTTAGCATCTTCTCGGCTGTTTCTTAACCATGCTTCTATGGCCATGAGGAGGCCATTTCTCTCCTCCTGACCCCTCTCTGCTCCTTGGCTCTTAACTCTCTGTCCTCACTTGTTACTTACACACCTTGCCCTTCTGCCCAGGTGCAGGCCTATTCAAATGCTTGGTTCTGTAGAGGTGCAAACTAGGAGACATTCCCCACTGAGGCCATGCTATACAATAGCAAATTGTCTATTCAATGCAGACCAGATCTCCTAGTTACTGGAACCCCTGGAAATCGCTCCCGACAGTCCATTCCTGTTATAGTACTTGTTATATGATCCAGTAACTTTGGGATCAGCATGAGGATGCTTGGGAGCAACAATCCCAAAGGAATACTTTCACCTTTTATGAAATGGGCCAGTTTTTTCCACTGTTCCGTGTTTCTGTTTCCACCTTTGTAAAATGGAAATATTTATTTCATTGAATCAGTAAGAGAATTAAAGTATATTACATGACCCATGCTTAGACTTTATAGAATGTGTGGCCCAGAGCAATTACTAAATAAATGGCAGTGCTGTCTATGGTCACACAGCCATGATTAGAAGGCAAATCATTGTGAAAATGGTGGCTTATGAGGTGCTCTCCTCTTCCCTCCAACCTTCTCAATTTTATGCATTTTCTACTAAGTAGATTCATGAAGGAGAGGATAAAAGCCCACCATACTTGCTCTGGATTTAAACTCTAAGGAAAAAAATAAAACTATTTCTTAGACTAGCTGTCAATATGATTGATGGGCAGGAAGTAGTAGACCCCAGGGACAGTGCAACAGAAGATCAGGACATTGAGCTTAAGTGCAGGCACTGTAAGACCCTCAGAAAGCTGAGGCTTCCAGAATCTTAGTCCAGGACGGCGGCCACCCCAAACACAGAATGGAGGCGAAAACTTGATGCAAACTGCATGAGGCTTTATTGTAATTTAACGAGCTAACCCTATGTTAGCTCGGGTCTTTCACCCATCCGCCATGGCGGACAGCTAGAAAAGACGGCTCCTAAGGTCTCCCCAAAGATCTTATAGGGCAGCGTAAGGGGAGTGTCTAGGGGTACGCACAGGCTCAGGATTGGTGTGCTTCCAGGCTTGGAGGGCTTGCCCTGTGTTGATTGGTCAACTGGTTGTTATGGCCCATAGGCCCTCCCAGGGTGGTTGCTATGCTCTCTACGTCATTGCTGTGCGCTTGTCCGTAAAGCACACCCAGGGTCGTAAAGCATAGCGCCACCAGCTAACTTCCGATTGGCTCCTTGTCACGAGACAGGCATCTGACTTTCTAGTGACTAACTTCTAATGGGTTCCTTGTCACGAGACAGGCATCTGACCTCTACGTGACCAAGGCAGGTTTATGGCAAGCACGTGTTCGGCTGTTATGGCTGCCAAAAGGAAGCTGGTTCCTTCAGCACCACGGGCCATCAGTGGGCATAGTGGAAGCCGGGGGGCAGGATAGAAACCTGAACAAATGTGGGGCTCCCAGAATGTCAGGAACATCCAAAGAGGCCAGGATTCCATCTTTCAATGGGAATGTGGGTCTCCTCAGGAATGGACAAATGAGAAATAGTCAGAGCATCTTCAACTGACCAGGAGGCAGGGAGAGTGGGAGAGGAATTGGATTAACCAAGTAGGCTGGGAAGGCTGATCTCTCTCAGAGCATTAATTTGGAGAGCTATTAGGTTTGAAGGGACCAGCCCCCCATTTCGGCAGCCATGACAGTAACACATGCTTGCCATAACTTTGTCTTGGTCACTTAGAGGTCAGACGCCTGCCTCGTGACAAGGAACCAATTAGAAGTTAGCTGGTGGCGTTATGCCTTACGACCCTGGGTGTGCTTTATGGACAAGTGCACAGCAATGACAAGCAGAGCATAGCAACCACCCTGGGAGGGCCGATGGGCCATAACAACCAGTTGGCCAATCAACACAGGGAAAGCCCTCCAAGCCTGGAGGCACACCAATTGTGAGCCTGTGTGCACCCCTGGACACTCCCCTTACGCTGCCCTACAAGATCTCTCGGGAGCCCCTAGGAGCTGTCTTTTGTAGCCATCTGCCATGGCCGGTGGCTACAAAAGACCCAAGCTAACATGGGGTTAGCTCGTTAAATTACAATAAAGCCTCATGCAGTTTGCAGCAAGCTCTTGAATCTGCCTGGTGATTGGGGTGATCGCGGTCGTGGCCTGGGACCCCGGATACCTGAGTTTTCCGGGGGTCTAACAGGTTAAGCTTTGCAGAGAGGTAATGCTAGCCCATGAAAAATGTCTGCCACTCTTCGTTTTGGCCTCAGAATTTCCCAGGAGATGACAATTAATTTCAGTTAAGACTACTGTTCTTGACAGCACCGTGTTTTCATGAAAGAGTGTGCAATTACCTAAGAAGATCATTTTAGTTCAAAGAAATACTAGAGCTAGCAAATAAAACTAATTAAAATATGTTGACCTTCTCTAGAGGTATGTAGAGGGGTGTGAGTGTGTGTGTGTGTGTGTGTGTGTGTGTGTGTGTGTGTGTGTGTGTGTTCATGTATTACCACACATGTGTGGAGGTCTGGGGACAATCTGCAGGAATCCTTTCTCGCCTTCCCCATGTGGGTCCTAAGTATGGGTTGTCAGGCTTAGTGATAAGTACTGAACCATCTCACCAACCTAACTGACCTCTTTAAAATATGGGTTCTGCTTAATATTAAAATATTGGTGCTTTCTGATACAAATAGTAGGTACAAAGAATTTATTAAGAGAACATTTAGTAGTTCATGGGATTGACAGGAAGTCTAGAGACTGAGACTTGGAAAATACAAGTCCAAAAATAAGGAAAACTGCCCCCAGAAGGTCATGACACATGAACAACCAACTTAGGGAATGACCATCACCAGTGGACCTGTACCAACCTGCCCCGACACAGTGTGAGTTAATCCAGCTGTACCCAACCCGGGATCTACACCCATGCCTTTCCTCTGTGTCAGGCTCCTTCGTGCCACCTGAGTGATCTGGACAACTTGGAAAGCAGAGCCTGGGATTCTTACAAAATGAGAAGACTGACCTTATTCCTCTAACCCCTACCTTCTCTTTGTGTGTTTGGTGCACTTTGGTTCTGGCTTATGTTTTTGGCCTATGAACTGTAAAACCTTGGGAGGTTTTGATTTGTAGTCCCTAACTGCCATTGGTTGGTGTATTTCTACCCATGGGCAAGAAGCAGGGGGTAACAAGTACCTGCAATCATCCAGTTCCCTTTCTCCTTTTGATTCAGTCTGGGACACCAGCCCAGGGAATGACGCCACCCATGTTCAGGATGGGTCCTTCCTCCTCCATTAGCCTAATCTACATGGCTTCTCATGGGCGTGCTAAGCAACTTGTCTCTTAGGTGATTCTAGATCATGTCAAGTTGACAATAGTAATAATCATGACTACTTTATCCCTTCCCCCACCTAAATTAGATTTATTAAGTTCAGCAAGGCTTGAAAATCACACAACTTCTCCAAAACCACATGGCTGGTACAAGAAAGGCCAGTATTCAAGCCCAAACATACTTGATTCTAAAATTCATGATGTTTTCACAATTTCTACACCAAAGCCTTCCTGAGAAAAAAATTAATCACTCATCTACTAAGTCAGATTGGAATCTTTATCTGACTTCATGTTATAGGGAGAACAGATGTCCCCTTCTGTAGGTTCTTAGCCTTATTAATAAAGGAATTTAAGAATGAACTCAACTGAAAACTCAAGAAAAAATTATTAAAGTTTTTAATTAAAAATTGTTTCATACAATATATTCTGATCACCTTTTTCCAACTCCTCCCAAATTCTCCCTACTGCCCTACCCATCCAACTCCACATTCTTTTTCTCTCTAAAAAAATGAATAAACCAAGAAACTTACACATCCCACAGAAACACAAGACAAGAAACCAAAATATGTCAGCAAAAGACCAGTGAGACTAAGAAATGCTCAAACAAAACTATATGAGACAAAACTCTACAAAAATACCATTGAGCTCATTTTGTGTTGGCTATCTACCTTTGGGCATAAGGCTTGCTCTGAAGTGTGGTTAATACATACAGTGAAACTCATTGGAGAAGACTAATTTTCCCTTTACAAGTAGGTACCAATTACAGATTTTCTTGAGTAGGAGTGGAACCCATGTCCACTTCCCCATTCTCAGTGCTGGGAGCTGTCTGGCTTGAAGTTGTGCAGTCTATGTTCATGCTGCCACAGCCTCTGTGAATTCACACGTGCATCAGTCCTATTGTGTCTGCAGGACACTGTTTCTATGGGGTCACCCATCAACTCTGCAGTCTTTCTGCCCCTTCTTCCAAATAGTTTCCTGAGACCCGAGGGAAGGATTTGAAGAAAACATCCTATTTTAGGATTGAGTACTCCGATGTTTCTCACTCTCTTCATATTGTCCAGCTGTGGGCTTCTGTGCTAATTCCCACCTACCAAAAGAAAAAGCTTCTCTGATGATGGCTGACACTGGCCAGATCCCAACCCATTTTCTTATATTAGATTTTAAAAGCAAAACTCCAGAGCCATCACACTATCAACTTCAGCAGCTGCCTGGGGAATAGGAGGGAAAAAGCCATGTCGTTTGAGTGGTCGTAGCGGTTAGACACGTGACTAACAAGCAGACACATGGTGGGGAGGAGGCTCCGAGAAACAGAGAGGAAGCTCAATATGTTGCCAGAGGGGAAGCCAAAGTGTTAAGGAAAGCATACTGAGAAACGAGATAGGAAGAAGACAAGGGAAAAGCTACAGTAAAGCAGACAAAGTCAGTGCCCAACCTTAGGACAAAAGTTGCCACTCGTCTGAAATTCAAATGTAAGCAGATGCCCTGTAGTGCTGTTCACTCAATCTAATTCCCTACAGAGACTCTCCTGGGGTAGAGCCTGTTCCCTCCGTGTTGCCTCCCAGCACTGTCCCAGAGAAGGACTACTGAGGAATACAGAAGTTAGTGTTAGCTAAACAGTCATCTAAAAGGGGAGAGATTTCTGCTTAGTAGCAAGCTTAGGGTTGTTCCCATGTCCTCCTGCAACTGGGGCTCCTGTGTTACATTGGGTCCGTCATAAAGATGTGAGGAGCTGTGCTTCCCCTTTGACATCTAGCCATGCATCTAAAGCATCCATTTAAAAATATGTGTGTGGGAAGTCTGTGTGGTGCATGCCCGTGAGTGTGTCCGTGGGCATGTTCACACACAGGCACACAGAGGCCAGAGGAGGATGTCAGGTGTCTTCTGTAACTGTCACCTGGTCCTTTAAAACCAGAACCTCCCACTGAACCAGAGGCCCATCATTTGTCTCCACTCCCGGTATTTGTGATTACAGACACACACAGCTATGCTTACTTAATGTTTTCTGTGGGTACTAGGATTTAAACTCTGGTCCTCACGTCTGCACAGTATGACCTGTCACCCACTAAGTCATCTCTCCAGCCATTAGAGTAAGTTCGGTTCCTGCTACACTGGCTGAAATAGGTGTTTGGTCTTGAGAGAAGAACTCCAGGTTCCAGCTGCACCTGAGGTCAGGGGCACATGCCACAGACTGTGTATGCCTGTGTCTGTGTGGCTCGTTCACCTCCTATCATGAAATGTCAGCGAGGCTTCAGGTTGCAGCTGTGAATGCTCATAACATCTGCTTGTAGCCCTTGCAGGTGACCACAGGGGACTTCAGCAAATTACTAATGGAGTAATTCTGTTAAAGCCGACCACCCAAGTTTCCTTTAAATGGAAACACCCGCAGGCTTCCCTGCAGGGAGGCATTATCTTTCTACTTCTCAAAGCTTTTATGAAGATTAATAAATTAATGTTTCCAGTGGTGATTGGGAACTCTGGAGAAGCATTGCTTTGTGTGTTTTAGAAATATAGGAAGACTGGCATTATTGATATATTTAGTATGAACTCCTCAAAGCAAAAATATAAGCCTAGAAGACTTTCATGAAACACTTAAAATACAGCTTGTGTAACTGAAGAATTGAACTCTTTTTTTTTTTATCTTAATTGAAATTTAAATAGCTGCACCTGGCTGGTGACTATATTTTACATAACAGAGCTTTAAAATAACCACCAAATAGAAACATTTAATATGTAAAGAGTCCAGCCCATGACATGATCCTTATAATCACAAGACTGCAGAGTTTGCCAAATTGATTTCTCAAATAACACATTTCCCTCAAGATGTGTAGTATTTAATAAAATGTTGGTTTAAACAAACCAAAGCAGGGTGTGTCATATATTTAACATGGCCATACATTATACATATCTGAAAATAGACCACTGTATACAGGTCTTTTCAGTATTTGCCCCAAACTTATTTATTCCCTGAGATTCCTTTATCCACAAAGTCCATGTTAGCATTTCCTGAAAGTGTGTTCTGAAACACAGTTTGGGAAATGCCAGTATGAGATGAGGGACACAAAGAGATTTGAATCCAGAACCTATAAAGTACTACTCTTTTTAAAAGATTTATTTTTATTTATATGTACATGTGTGTATGTGCATTTGAGTGTAGTGCCTTTTAAGTCCAGAAGAGGGCAGAAGGTGCCCCTGAAGCTAGAGTTGCAGGTGTTTGTGAACTGCCTTGAGTACTAGGAACCAAACTCAGGTCCTCTCGAAGAGCAGCAAGTGATTTTAACCACTGAGCTATCTCCCCATGCCCACAGAGCTACTTTTGAAATGAGCTTATTCTAGAATAACAGCATTAGAACTTAAGGCTGTTTGTCACTTTGAAGATGATGTCGCTTTGATCATTAGTCATACTTCAGTTTCTAGCCCTCAACCACTTCACCACTATCATCTGTGGCAGCCCCTAAAACATAGTTTTTGTTATAAAACCTAAAACAGTTACTTTAAATTTTTCTGTAAACATCAGAGCATGTTTTTAAAGGGATTGTTATAGAAAAATGTAACACTTTTCTGTTACAGCAATTCAAAACAGGATCTTGTTATTTGTCATCCAATATTGATTTATAGTGACAATAATTAATGAAAATAACTAAAAAACAAACTTTTCAAGCAGGGATACCATTGGTTTTTTTTACATGTTTTGTTTTTGTGTGTGTATGTGTGAAAAGTATCAAAAGATTATAGCTTATATATGTAGGTGACTTTATTTGGTATCAGGCTTTTGGTGCATTTTGTTTCATGTTTTAGTAGTTGACTCCCACTAAAGATACTTTCAGATTAAGCAGATTTATCATGAAAACCTCATCCCTAAAATAATTTGCCTATGATTTCTACTTTCACCAAGATGCAGTAAGAGGGACAGACTTATCATTCCCAAGTAGCAGAAGAACAGCCGATGTAGCATATGAAGCAATAGCTTTTATTCGTACATAAAAAAAATCACAGGGAGGGGATGCCTTGTCTGAGAGGGTTCATACAAGTTGCATCCTAGAGTTATATGTCGTCATTTATTCTCCAGAAGGAGTTTCCAGACTTGGCCTGGAGAGGAGATCTAAGTTAAGGTCTAGTAAATCCCAAGCAGCTAATGTTCACAACATGTACAGGGAAGAGAGAGCCAAACTGAAATACCAGATAGGGTAAAAAGAAAACATCATAATTCATGGATTGTGTATATCAATAGAAAGGTTTTAATCGATGTAGAGGCAAAATAACTAGAAACTAAAGACTGCTGTAATCCCATGTAATGAATGCTAGCCTGAAAAGAATTGTTTAAGACTAAAGCTCAAGAATGTTTTAGAAATACATAGTTGTTCATCACTCAGGATAAAAAAAATGTTTGGTATCTAGTCAAAATTATTAGACATGCCAAGAAGCAGTAAAGTATGACCCACAGTAAACATAGTAAACTACTTAATAGAAACAAACCTAGAAATGGTATAGAGTAGAATTAGTAGATGATGGCCATCAGGCCAGTTATAAATACTATGGCCCATTTACTCAAGAAAGTAAAAAGATGAAGCATATTAAGCAGCCATGAAAAGTATTAAGAGTTCTTTCCGTATTTATCTATAGGAGCCACACGCACAGTCAGAGGGCAATGCGTGGTATTTGACCTTCTCCCACCCTGTGGGTCACAAAGGTCAAACTCAGGCTGGCAGGCTTATGGCAGGTGCCTTTACACACTGAGCAGTCTCACCAACCCATAAAAAAGTTATTTTTAAAAAGACATTGATCAAACTGCTTAAGATCAAAACTGTAAAATCTAAGATGAAAGACGTTAGAGAGATTAATGGCAGATAGGCCCTTGAGAAGGAAAGATTAGTCAGCATAATGACTATAATAAAAACGATCTTTAAGAATAAGTACAAAGGGGAAACACTTAAAAATGAATGTAGCCTCCGGGCAAAGTTAAGGAAGTTAAGATCCATCTAAGTGTACTCCTAGAATGATAATCGAGTAGGAATAATGGGAAAAAATATTTGAAGAAGCCATTATCAAAAGCTTTCCAAAGCTGATACAAATTATCACCTCCTAGACCTAAGTTCTAAATCCCCAAACAGCAGAAATTAAAAGAAAGCTACATCAAGGTCTATCATCACCAAACTACTTAGAATCAGTTGTCAGTGACCAAGTGTAAACGTAGTCTGTGAATAGAGAAATCAAAGAAAGTCTTCCCCTAGCCCCAAAGAGGGCAGCCAGCCTTTCTCTGTTTGGAAAGCTGCTGTCATTCCATTGGAAAGCATTTGACCAAAGCAACCACAGTAGTGCAGGTCTGCCAGAGGAGCAGAAATGCCAGGGATTTTATAGAAGACAGAAATACAGACGCAGGTGGTAGAGATGCAGACAGGAACAGAAAGAAATGGGAGAAACAGATACAGGTGTGACAGGGGCAGAGACGGTGACAGAGGCAGAGAGACGAGATAAATATGGAGGCAGAGGTGACAGAGACACCAATGACAGAAAGAACTGGAGATGGTAGAGATGTAGGTCGAGATGCAGATGCAGAGGACACAGGCTGCAGACAGATAATGATGACAGAGATAGAAAAAGACTTTTTCTTTATTATTTATTTTAATTTTATATACTAGCCCCAGTTCCCCCTCCTTCACCTCCTCCCACCTTCCCCCCACCCATTCCTCAGAGCAGGTAAGGTCTTCCTTGGTGAGTCAATAAAGTCTGGTATAGCAAGTTGAGGGAGGACCTAGCCCCTCCCCCTATGTCCAGGTTGAGCAAGCTATCCCACCCGAGGGAACGGGCTCCAAAAAGCCAGTTCATGCACCCAGGATAAGACTTTGTCCCACTGCCACCCCACCCCCAACAGATCAAGCCAACATAACTATCACCCACATTCAGAGGGCTTAGTTTGGTTCCATGCAAGATCCCCAGCTGTCAGTCCAGAGTCCGTGAGCTCCCACTAGTTCCGCTCAGCTGTTTCTGTGGTTTCCCCCATCATGCTCTTGACCTCCCTTGCTCATATGATCCCTCCTCCCTCTCTTCAGCTGAACTCCAGGAGCTCAGCCCAGTGCTTGGCTGTGGATCACAGTATCTGCTTCCATCAGTTACCGGATGTAGGTTCTATGATGACGATTAGGGTAGTCACTAATCTGATCACAGGGGAAGACCAGGTCAGGCACCCTCTCCGCTATTACAAGGAATCTTAGCTGGGTGGATTCCTGGGAATTTCCCTAGCCCCTGGTTTCAACCTAACCCCATAATGGCTCCTTCTATCAAGATATCTCTTTCATTGCTACTCTTCCCTGTCCTGCTCCCAACTCTGCCATCCCAAGCCCTCATCTTCCCATCCCTTCCCTCTACTCCCCTTCTTAGTTTACCCAGGAGGCCTTAACTATTTCCTTTCCTGGGGGCCCTCCATGTGTGTCTCTCTTAGGGTCCTCCGTTTTGCCTAGCTTCTCTGGGGTTGTGGATTGTAGCCTGGTTATCCTGCTTTACGAGACACGGGGACTTTAACAGGGGTTTTTACCTTGTACAGTTGTAGGGTAGTTGCTGGTTAAGTCATTTCTGAAAGGCTGTTGTTTCTTTCCATGGCTGGCGCTGCAGTCACCGGCCCCTGGAGCTCAATGTTGGGAGGAGAGATAGTTGTCCAGTAGAGACAGTGAAAACCAGCTGAAATACACAAGCTTGAGTTGGAGTCCACAGGAGTGGACTGAAGTCCACATACTTGCTGCACTCATCTTGACTCTCTCTCTCTCAAAGCTCCCGTAAAAGTCTATGCTGGGGTCCATTCTTACCAGAAACCCAGCCAATAAGAAAAGTTACACAGCGAAACGCAATTCGAGCTAAATTCAGGCCAGAAAAACTGACACAATAACAACACCATCAACAATAAAACCGCAGCAACTAGAATAGCGTTTGTGGAGGTAACAGCCTTTCAATTACCTGTGCTCTTCCTGCCTCCAATCAGCACTAACAATCAAACACGTGTCTGGGGGAAGTCTATGCAAGCTTGTCACAGAATGAATTGTTTTGCAATCACCTTTCTCCATATTTAGAAATTCTGTCTGAACACCACGATGACTTCAGTCATCTACAAGTGGCCCAAGCTGCCTTTTATTGATGAGCGACATATGGGATTTAAAAAAGATAATCCTGTAAACCCGGTCAAAAGCTTCAGGAAGTCATGGTGCCTGGGGGAGGAGGCGACGACCCTGATACTGTTGGTTTCTCAACAGACATGCTGTCAAACTGCCTCCTAAATATTTATGCTTATGTGCACAGGGAAGTCCTGCTCTCAACCCTGTCTAAAGAAGGCCGTTTCTGTGAATGTAGAGACTCCTAACTGGCCAGAGTGTTCAGCCTTAAATGAGATGTTCATATCGACCTCCCACACTCCAAGGCTCAGGGGACAGCTAAGAAGAGGTGGCAGAAAGAGTGCCAGAGTCAGAGAATGGGGGAGTGCTGCAACTTATTTGGACAGCACATGAATATGCCATGGCGAATTATCTGTACACCATGAAGCTGGGGAGACCAGTCAACAGCAAGAAGCACTAATGAGACTTGCATACAAAGAAACTTGTTTTTAGGATATGAATGTGGGATGCGGTTGTTAAAGAAATTGGAAGAAGAAGCAGTTGGAGTTGGATATGATCAAGATACATTGCACACATGTATGGAATTATCACAGAACAAATAAACCCTATTCTGAATATAATGACAAGAGAAGAAAGTTACTAAATATCCACCCAGAGAGAACTTTTACCTTTATTATGCAAGGCTATGGGGCATCCGTTGTCAGGCAAACTACAGCTAGAATAGAATTAGGCAGTTGCATGGACCTGAATGGCAGCTGTCTCAAAAGCATGATTTACAAGGAGGAACTTGAGGTTAATTTAGCTTGACGTGGAAGATTTTTCTTTCTTTTTCTGGTGACAAAATGTGAATTGCCAAAGCAATCACAATTCCCTGTGTGTAGCTTAAAGGTCATTTTCCCAGGGAGATCTGAAACCCCGATAACTTGGGACCTTAGAGCATTTCTCTGGTGTTAACACTGGTAAGGGTGGTGGTGGTGGCCAGAGACTTTGTGGCAAAGGCAAAGGCAGACAAACTTAACTAGCATTTACTTTGAAGCCATTCTTGGTCAAAGTGCACCAGATGGACAGGATAAAGACCAGCTGGCAGCAGAAGCAGAGGGCTGGGTGTGGACATGGGGCTCTCTATTCATTGTATAGAGGTGTGTCTGTATTCTTAATTCTTCTTTTTTTTCATTTTTAAATTTAAATTAAAAACTATCTTATTTTACATACCAATCGAAGTTTCCTCTCCCTCCCATCCTCCCACCTCCCCCCACCATCTCCCCATCCCAGCCCCCATCCACTCCTCAGAGAGGGTGAGGCCTCTCAGGGGGAATCATCAAAGTCTGTCACATCATTTGGGGCAGGACAGAGACCCTCACCTATATCTAGGCTGAGCAAGGTATCCCCCCTCCATAGGAAATGGGCTTCAAAAACATGCACCAGGGATAAATACTGGCTCCACTACCAGAAGCCCCATAGAGTTATCAAGCCCCTCAACTGAAACCCACGTTCAGGAGGCCTGGTTTGGTCTTATGCAGGTTCCCCAGCTGTCAGACGGGGGTCCTCGAGCTCCCACTTGCTTAGGTCAGCTGTTTCTGTGGGCTTCCCCAGCATGGTCTTGACCCCTTTGTTCATCACTCCTCCCTCTCTACAACTGGATTCCAGGAGTTCGACTCAGTGCTTGGCTGTGAATCTCTGCTTCTGCTTCCATCAGCTACTGGATGAAGGCTCTATAATGGCATTTAAGGTGGTCACCAATCTCATTATAGGGGAAGGGAATTTAAGGTAGCCTCTCCACTATTGCTTAGATTCTTAGTTGGTGTCATTCTTGTGGATTCCTGGACATTTCCCTAGCGTCAGGTTTCTCATTAACCCCATAATGGCTCCCTCTATCAAGGTATCTCTTTCCTTGCTCTCCTTCTCTGTCTCTCTTCAACTTAATTATTAATATATATGCATTTTCAATTTATTACAGGAGTCTCAAAAACTCCGATTTCTGTGCCAGCTTCCTTCCCATTGCCTGTAAAAATCACAGGCATACCCTCTCCATCTTTGAAGCACTATTCTGAAGTAAATGGTGAATGGCATTATGAGAAGGATCAAGTAGATAGAAGGCAACATAGGGATGGGGACACGATGAGGACCCAAGTGTGGTGGACGAGGCCCATGTCATCAACAACAACAATCAAAAACACAGGCAGCTGCTGGGCGTTGGTGGTGCATGCCTTTAATCCCAGCACTCGGGAGGCAGAGGCAGGTGGATCTCTGTGAGTTCGAGGCCAGCCTGGTCTCCAGAGCGAGTGCCAGGATAGGCTCCAAAGCTACACAGAGAAACCCTGTCTCGAAAAACCAAAAAAACAAAACAAAACAAAACAAAAAAGCAAAAAACAAAAAACCACAGGCAGCTCACCTTTTTAGAATAATTACAGACCTGCACTTGGTGGTGTGCAGGGAGCTTTCTGCCTGGTGATATACCTGCCTCTCCCCAGAAATGACTAATGGCTTTTCAGGATACAGAAACTGTGGTGAGATGTGAGGGACGTGTTTCTGGCTAATTGAAGATTAATGATGTTTTAGTTCTACTCATGAAGTGTTAAATAACAAATGAGTAATTTATAGGCACGAGAGACACCAGTGCTCGCATTTTGCTGTAGTTCTCCAGGGAAAATGCTTTCTCTTTTCTAAGACACATTGTAGAGAACTGTAATGTGTAGGATTGAGACCATGATTTGGGAACTGGGGAAAGAAAAGTGCCTGCTGTGTAAGAATGAGGACCTGAGTTCAACTCCCAGGGGCCATGTGAAAAACTGGGCCTTATATGGTTTGTGCTTATAATCCCAGCAAGGAAAAACAAAACAAAACAAAACAAAAACAGACGAGAGGGTCCCTGGGGTTTGCTGGCCAGCCAGCTTGCTCAAATATGTGAGCTTCAGGTCCCTGAGATAGACCCTATCTCAAAAATAAAGTGATAGCTCCTGGAGAATGACACTCAGGGGCGGTGCTAATCTCGGTTCACATGCTCATACACATACACTTGGGTCTGTACACACATGCACATACAGAAGTTTTTAAAAAAGAATAGGAAATGTTTTTCTCCTCCTATCCCTTGTTTAAAAATTATGATTGGCCATTGATATTGTTTGGCTTGTCGGAGAATGTCAGAAGTTGTGAATTATCAGCAGCAGTCAGTCAGGGCATAAATAGGACTCCGTAAGTAGTCTGAAATCAGGCGACTAATGAACCTGTAATGCAGCTAATTTCCTGTCACATTGCAGCTATGTAACTTCCTCTTTTGCTAATTCTGCACCCAAGCAAATCAGAAATCAATGACTTCAAGAGACTGAGTTATTAGCCATAAGTTTTCATCCCTCCCCCAGTCTATCCATTTTACAATATATATTTGCAGTTCTTCCCACGGTACTTGTAAGCTTCCCTAATTCTTAACTTTGGATTTGGCCATGGGACTGCCTGCACTGATTGGATAAGGGTAAAGGTGGGAGTTTTGGTTGGTTCTGCACATGAAATTTAAGAAGGTCCATGTATTTCCCTTTTCCATTTGGGTTTCTGCCATTGCTGAGAGTAGAACATGACTCAGCTGGCCCGCTAGTGCAAGGAAAACCAAAGGTTTACCCAGAACCAACGGACTGACTGCCTCCAGCACCCAGCCAAGCAGTGCTGAGCTGAGATCTCATCCATGGAGTCTTTGAATCCTCCTCCACACACAGCCACCTCACTTGTGTTTCTGGTCCACTAACACTCTATATATTATTGAGATGTATAGCCAGTGGGAGATCAGACCCCAGGCCAGTTTCTTTACTATCATTTTGATGGAGCAAACCTTCACCGCCTCAACCCATCTTAAGGAAGAAGGGAGAAGGAGGAACTGAGGCCCGGCTTCCATCTGTCAGCACTGAATGACCAGCTGCCTGTGAACAGACCTGTGTAAGGCAGAATCAAATGCCATTCCAGAAATGTCAACAGTCATGGCACAACAAACAAAGCACATAAAAAAATGATTAGAATTATTGAAGTACACTCTCAGAACACAGAGGTACTGGCTGGTGTGGAGATCAATAAATAATTCTGGCACATGGTGGATTTAAACTGCACTGCCAAACAAAACAAGAAGCCAGAGATGACTGTTTCAGGATGGGGTATACTAAGAAATGGATCACAACACACACCCAAGTCCCAAGGTGCCAGGTACTTTGGAATACTACAAATATTGAATGTTTTTCTGATGACAGGCTGATTTTTCCCTTAGAGACAAATTCCTATAGAATTCCTTGAATAATATGAAAACTTTTGATAACTCAAAGAAAATCAGACATTACTTTGTAGCTCATCTGGAAACTGCTGGGGTTGGATTGTAGACCTCTAACATGAAAACAAAAATGACCCAGAGACCAACATTGGTGTTCAAGCTTAAAGCTAAATACCAGAAAAGCAAAGCAGCCAGCCACTAGTTTCTCACCTCTACCTCAGGCTGAGTGGGCTCATCCTGTCTCCAGGAGCTCTCACCAAGCCTCGGACTGTAAACTCTCCTCAGTGTGGCTGGAGAAGGAACGCCTCTCTGAGACCTTGCTTCTGTCTTATATACTTCCCTAATGTTGGGATTAAAGATGTGAACTATAATTCTCTTTTAGACTGATTCTCTATTGTGTAGATCTGGGTGGCCTCCGACTCACAGAGATCCCTCTACCTCTTAATACTGAGTCCTAGGATTAAAGGTGTGTATCACCGACTCCTAGGGTCTGGCTGTTGGGATTAAAGGTGTGTGCCTGACTTCTAAGGCTTGTGGCTGACTTTGCTTTTCTGAATCCTCAGTCAAACTTTAATAAATCATAAACAATGTATCACCACATAGACCCTCAGGGCCTAGCCATACCCCTGATCCCTTGTGGACATTTGGAGAGCAATAAAACACTGATCAGATTCAGTGCAGAGGCACAAGTCCACAGACCCAGCTGTACATCAGGCCTGGGCAAGTGTCTCAGCCTCATCAAACCTCATTCCACCACTATTGGTGACTGTATTGATCATTATTGAAGGGGAACCTTGGTGAAACCCTGGGAGATTAGCTGCCTGGCACATAGTTGGTATATACCATACATTCATTTTCTTCCTTTCCCCAGGATTAGCCCAGATATGCCAACACTCCATCAATTTGGGGTCATTGAAGTTGTTTTTTGAGAGCATCATACCACTAACTTCATTTCTCTTAGAAAATTATGACTTCAATGGCCATGGATTGTAGGGAGACACTCTAGCCCCTCCCTAGGTAACCAGGACAGGTGTGCCGGAACATGCCCGTGAGGGCGGGATAAGGGGAAGTCTAAGGTGACGTAGAAAAGGCTTTTTAAGGGAGCGGGGACACGTGGACCCTTCCCTTCTGTTGGCCTGGTCCCGGCTCCCTCCTCCTCACTTTGGCCTGTGCTTGGCTGGCGTATCCGAATAAAGAAACCTTGCCCGATTGCCTGTTGAGTGATCACTTAACAATGGATAACCTGAATTCCTTTATTGAGCAATTAAACAGGTTATCTTTGCAGTCCACATATCCTCTTGGGGGAAACGTAAGCCACCTAAAGCCTCCTGGGAAGCATGTGGCAATTCTTCCAGTTTGTTCTGTTTGAAGACCTAGGCCAGCCTTGGGAGATTTCTCTTTGGCCTAGTGATCTGGGACAATGAGCTGCCTGGAATCTCTTCCCATTCTTTCCAGTGTGCAGCCCACCCCTGTAACAAAGGAGCTCATGCAGGCACAGCCTGTGAATAGTCGTCTACCAAAGACCTCTCTTATCTTTGTTATACCTGCAGGAGCCAAAGGCAAAGCACAACAGTTGCCTGGTACGTTTGCAATGACCATTGCTTGGCTTTGCCTTTTGAAAACTTGACTTCTCTGAAAATTAGGGTTAAAGTGGGAGACAGCAGACTTGGAGAAGGGATAATGGTTCTTTTAAAAGACTTGTTAGAGAGCTACATAATCAGCTTGGGAAGCAAGAAAGTGAGGATACCCACCCCAAGGATTTTGAGGACGCATACACAGCAAATTTAAAAGGAAACATCTGTCTTGTGAATCTCTTTAAGAAATAATTCACACATGAAGCACCTTTTACATGTTCAGTCTGGTGAACCTCATCAAATGTACTAACCCTCCCACATTTTATCCACCCCTTTCAGCCACTTTCCTCTTTTCCAGCCTTCCAATCTCCCATCTGTTCTCAGTGGCCACTGGTTTTGCCTTCCCTAGAGTTATATGAAGTGAGTCCTAAAGTATGTATTCGGCCGTGTCAGCTTCTGTGTTCTTAAAGTGATGTTACCACTTAAGCCTGTAGTTGGTTTGCTCCTTCCCATTGCTGAGTAGAACTTCGTTTTATGGATGTATAATTGCTTATTTCTTTGTTGGTGAACACTGGCTACATTTCCAGGTTTTGGCTATTACAGATACAAAGGCATTGTGCATTCTTTTTCATGGACTTGAGATTTCATTTCTCTTGGAAAGTAAATGACTGGATTGGAGGATAGACAATTTTAAAAGGAATTTATACACCATTTTCTGAAACCATGGTACCGTTTTTCTCTCTTAAAAATAAAACTGCTGTTACATATTATGAACTTTTATAGGGTAATTTAAAATTTCAATGTCAATTGGTATTGTACTTGGGACACTACCATGGAGTGGCAATGGAAAGCAGATATGGCAGTTCATCCATCCACCCAGTTTAGTGCTGGACTAAAGTCTGGGAAACTGGAGTGACAGCCATGAGACTTCTTTTGGTTACTGAGGTGGCTCTATTGGAAATCAAGGATGTAGGCAGAGTCAGAGCTCTGGAGACATGGGGATAGAGCATAAAAGCTGAAAAGGAAACACAAAGGTGTTATGGGCGTATTTTTCTCACCTAAAACTTTCTTTCAGTGGAAACCCATTGCCACTACCCTGAGTATTGTCAAGTGGCACTGGAACTCCTGTCACTGTACCTGCAAGTGGCAAACCATGTTGGCATTATTCCTCCTCCTCACCGAGCAGTTCTAGCTGCATTTCACCTAGCTCCAAGGACAGTTGAAATAAGTTCCTCTTATTTCAATTTGCGTTACTCAGAGATATGTGGGATGTGCTGGAAGCACATTTTTGGTGACAGCCTTGAGGCAGGGCCACCGGTTTCCCATTGTAGCCCTGGATTTTCACCTTTAAAACAACAGATGGCGCCTCTGTTGTCATGGTTCTCCTTGAAGTGCTTAACGGCTAGCTCTGCAGAAGATTATTCACTCTTCCATCAGTTTATTATAAGAACTAGCAGGATTTCCTGCTTATTTTCCAAAGTAAGCTGATGACCTTTTACGAGGCTGTAGTCACGAATGTAAGGGTGAGTGGGTAGAGGTCACTGGCTTGCCCAAGGCCTACCAGCTGTGTATAAGCTAAGCTAGTAGTGGTTGACTATGAATAATCCAAACTACTAAGTCAAAGAGAGCTTGATTCAAATCCCAGTTGGACTACTGAGTAAACTCTTTATTCTCAGATTGAAGGTTTTGATCTCTAAAAGATAAACTCATTTCGACTTGTGAGAAGTGAGATGATGCAGTTAACACACTTGGGGCGCTGTCCAACAAGGTCCATACTCTTCTCTACTTATACCTCAACTACCTCAAATATTAAGTAGTTGAACTATGTAATAAATGCCTACCAATTCTATCTAGATCTAATACTGCATACCTCCAAACTAAAAGATTCTCATCCAGTTAAAAATCAGACTTTGCAATAGCTTGAACAGCTGTGAAAATAAGGAAAAGATGTCAATGAACAAAAATGTTTACTATATACTGCAGTATACACCAGAGCAATGCAGGGTAGCAAACATTCCAATAAGCAATGGCTCCAGTCGTCAGTTAAGTTGGTTAGATACAGGGGTCAGCAAGGGGCTGGCTTTATAGTTCAGGAAAATTGCGTTTGGAGGGAAGTGGGGATAACTGACTTAGTTAAACAAAGGTTTGTTTAAGCTCCCTGAGTTTAAACAAACCTTTGAATCCAGAACCACAGGACTTAGATATTACTGCTGGATTCCTGTTGTACTGGACATGCCCACATTTGTATACCGTAAATGTTCCTCAAATCTAGCCAGGCTGTGGATTGTTTCTTAGAGATTTGCAATTTCCATGAAGCTACAGGTCCAGCTCAATTTCACAGTAAAGGATATTGGAGGTGGACTGGGGAGCCGCTCTTAAGACCTACTAATTGGACAGTGTGGCACGGTCAGGTGAATTAAGAGCACACAGGGAAGCAAAGAGGAAGAGGAGGGCTGCAAGGCAGAACATAGAACATTTACAGCCAGGTTAGAATAAAAATGAACTGAAAGGAATTTGAACATACAAAGCAGTATGTACGTCCTTCAAGATCAACCAAGGGTCAGCCCGTGAGTAATTCATGGTACTAGAGGAAAAATGTTTTTCACCTGATGTTGCTTCCACACTCAACTCTGAACTTGCAGTGTCTCCCTCTCACTGTAGAATCAAGGGCAGTCTCTATTCACTGCCAGGAGCCTGTGATGAGAATCCTGCTTAGTATGTGAAGATAGTAACTATATAGAATGGATCAGATCTGCCTGGGCAAAACTGAATCTGACAGGCAGGAGACTTCAATGAGAAGAGTTTATACAGAAATCCTGCAGGAGCTTATTTCATAGTCCCCTGAGCTACAAGATCCTTGGTTAAGAATGATGCCCTCATTTTGTAGATCAGAGTTGGAGGACCACATCCACAGGGATAAACCTGGATCTCAAAATATTAAATCCAAAACCCTCCAAGAGTTACTCCTGCCAGAGACATAGCAAGCAAACCCAAGGACATGAAGGAAGCTAAACAGTACAGAAGCTGGCAAGGGTATGTCTACCCAGGAGACAATTTGAGTGATTTAAAGAGAAGTACATATGCATGAGTCATACGGGGAGGAGAAATGAAAGTATGCTATGGTGTCAAAGAAGGGAAACTTTATGAAGATGTAGGTTAGAAATGAAGATGTGGGGGCTGTGGGTGAGCAGAGAAGGGGAGAGAGAATAAGTATACAGAGGGATGAAATGCCCAGGATAGTCCAGGGTCTTGTAGGAGCCGGTGGAAATTACATTGGGTACAAAGAAACATAAACAAGATTAGAATACAAAAAGCCCACAGTCAGGCTGTGAAATTCATGATGTTGATTAGTAACAGGGTGACATTCAAGACTCGAGCTCTATTGAGAATGAAGAAAAAAAGTCTAAATCAATAGTTCTTAATGATGTTCAAGATATTTAAAATTCTTCTTTGTTCCCCAATATTCTACTGTCAGAAAGCTTTTGGATAATCCAAGGCTGACTGCAAATGATGTGTTTGTGTGTGTTTACACTCAAGTATTAAGTTACTGTATTGCATTTCTTATAATTCTCTAAGAATATTTCCTTTGGATGATCATATAGTCATTAGCACTGGAAGGCTCCTTTGCTAGAGCATTAGGAAATTCTCTGTAAACAGTTGTTTGGTAAATTGATGAATGTACTGTCTATCAGATGGTAGAAGATATGAATTCTGTATCACTGCATAAAGTTCCAGAAACACTTTATTTAAAAATGGAGTTGTAAATGCATAACAAAATAACGTAATAAATGTAACAAAAATAAATAAGGAGAATGTATTCATACAAAATAAAAATAACATAGTAAAAGGCCAAATGTTTATAATTGAACAAAACTGTAAACAAACAATAATGTAAGCATACATTTTAATACTTTCTTAGATTCCTTCTCATGTACTTCCATATGGACAGACTCAGTACCAAACATTAACTAAAGGAGGGAACAATGGTTATTATTTTGCATAATTTTTCTTCAAATGGACCGACCCTGTTTATATGTTTTGTTTGTTTCTTCAAAGCATCTCACTCCCCTTATATTTTTTGGAACTCTTTTGAAGCCTTACTTCACAGAATTGTGGATTTAGCTTTACAAGGAGAACGGTTCCTTTTCTTCCTTTTTAATTTAAAGAAAAAAAAAATACAAGGAGATCCATTATACAGCAGACTTGCTTTTACATGTTTACAAAAAGATTTTGCAGTTTTATTAACTGATCCAACAGCACAGGATTTCTTAGATCCTGAAAAATCCTGAAGTATACATTTAACTTTCCCTTAAAACAAATGTAGCACAAGTTATTGCTAATATATCAAAGACCATATCATAAAAGTTGCAATTTACTCTTTATAGACTAATGGGGCCATTGAAGCAAATCCAGGCCTATTAATATTTAAAAGAATTAAGATTCACCCAAATTATAGTGTTCTGGAAACACAAAAAAATAATTCCTTTATTTAAAAACTTATTGAAATGTGAGCTTACTGGAAAGAAAACAAAACAGTAACAAAAACAAAGTTTAAAGAAGGTATTTTTCACAGGCTTTCTTTACAGTAGCTATTAGCCCAAAGCCTTAGTCGTCGTTGCTGTCTTGCAGGGTCCTTACAAATGTGTAAGACTGACACGGGGTTACTATGAACCTACAGGGAAACACAGAAGCAATTCAATGACTGGGAGTGGAACTATCAACTACTCTCACAATTACTGATTCTCCACATCTCCTAATGAAGAAAAATTAACCTCATGATCATTTCAGAGGGCTCCCCCTCCCCAACTGCCACATAAAAACTTGGTAACACAGGATAAATATACATGTTCTTAATTTTAAAAATATACTCCACCTAAACTATCTGTCAAGTTTGACCTTTCTAGTCATTTCATCTAAAAGGAGAGACAAAAATCTGATTTCCTTACAAAAGAAAATAAAAGAAAGAAAGGGAAGGAGGGAGAGAGGAAAGGAAGGAAAAAAGATAAAAGTGCCAAATGGACCTTTTTGAAAAGTGGAGTAAAACACTGTGGGGTTAAAACAAATACAGTATTGTTAACTTCCTATGTACAGAAAGACAAGTCAGTCCTTAATGATATATAGATATGTCCATCTATCACTCCCAGTAAATCTTAGTGCAAACATAATAGTTAATTTCCATAAACCCCAAGACAAGTTACTTAGCAACAGTTATAGAAATCACACTATGTTGGAAAAATCTTAGGAAACAGGATGATTGCTGTGGAGGGTTTGCTTTACTCTACAGAGCATGGTGTCACTGAGTCCACTGACAGTGAGTAATAATATAAACCCTATTATTAAGAAGCAAATTGAATGGTTTAACAATCTGTACAGCTGATGAGAAGTTCATCTCAGGAAGTAGCTTGGCACAGGAGACACAGGGGCTCAGAAATGTTGGCTATTTTAGTGTGTAGGTCACAGCATGGCTCAAAACAAACAAACACAAAGATCTATGAAGGGAAAGGATACAGTGATATGATTCAATTTGAAAACCATGAAACCACAAAAGGCAAAGCTGACACAATCTGCCTTTTGCTAAGTGTGCTTCAAGTGGTTGTTTGAGTGGTTTGAAAAGACTGGTATAACACATTAGAGGTGAAAATAAATAAATAAATCAAGGAGACAAAGATAACAAGATTGTTGCCGACCAAGCTCTCTTGTTTTGTACATCCACATCATGCTGCTTCCAATACCCCAAGTCACTCCACACATAATGTCTCTGACAAGGGAATGTCACTCATGCACTACAACGTCTTCCTCTTCCCCATCAGGGTTGAACCTGTTGAAATGGATACTGAAATCAGCCTCAGATTCAGCATTATCAAACTCAGCTGAGGCTGCAGCTGCTGCAGGGTCCAAAGCCCTGGTTTCTGGGGGGCAAAGTGCTGGTGTCTGACCAGGGCTGGTGTGGTTATTAACAGGACTGGACTTCTGTTTTGGTGGAGATGGCAGGATAGCATTGGGAAATCCCATGTTGTTAAGAGCCTCCAAAGTTCCATCTGGGTCAATCATGGCATTGATCACTAAAAGAAATTAAAAAAAAAAAGAAGTAAAAAGAGATGCAATTCTGTTTTCAGTAACATATGGATATGAGCACTGCTTATCATTAAGACAGACTTTAGCTAGTCCTCTACTATTACACTTAACCTGATTTAATAATCCCATGGTTAATCTACATCGTAGATTACACAGATCTGGATGTGTTTCCTATGTCCCCTATGGTTTCTATAGACACTTTGGGAGACTGAACAGACTATCACTTGAAGGGTAAAAGCCAAGAGCTTTTGGAAACTTGCTTTTACCATCATAGAAAGGTAATGAAAATACTGGTTATGTTTTTAACACCCAGATTTTGTCAAATATAAATACCTAAGATCTTCATGATCTCACTTTATGCCAGGTATGGTGGCACCCAGAGGTAGTCGGAGGAGGTTCAAGAGTTCCAGGTCATCTCCAGCTACACAAAGAGTTTGAGACCAATTTGCATCGAAAGCAACAGTAAGATTTTTAATAAATCTAATTTTATAGTATTTTAGTTTTTATACTGAGAGCTATCCATATATTCATGTCACATGGCTGGAATAGAAGGTAGGGCCTCACTCATACTAGACAGGTATTCTAGGACTGACGCTATATCTCCAGTCCTTTTATAGAGTTGTAAAAATTCTCTTTTATGAATAATTTGGATATATTCAACTCTGTACTTTTATATGTTGGTACACTTAGTCAAATACTATCTTAATAATTAAGAATATAATAAATACATTTTCAGAAATAGAATACACTGAGCTGGTCTCAAACTCAATCCTCCTGCCTCTGCCTCCTGAATGCTGGGATTATAGACATCCACCAGAACATCCTATACTACCATATCCAGAAGAATAATTACTTAACTTAGTAGTAAATTTACCTTGCAACTGTTTTTCAACTCTTTTTAGCTCTTGCAAAATAGAAGAAATCTCCTGCGGGGAAAGCAATACTCCAAATTAGCTTCCTAAAACATTCTCACAAGCAATGCATCTCATCTCTATAGTACTGTTGGTACCTACACCAAAGGACACCCAACCCAGATTTGAATTTTTTTTTTTTTTTTGGTTTTTCGAGACAGGGTTTATCTGTGTAGCTTTGGAGCCTATCCTGGCACTCGCTCTGGAGACCAGGCTGGCCTTGAACTCACAGAGATCCGCCTGCCTCTGCCTCCCCAGTGCTGGGATTAAAGGCGTGCGCCACCAACGCCTGGCTCCAAATTTGAATCTTTAATAATGAAACTGAGTTATTTTTTCAATAATACTAACAGAAATTCAAGGCAATTTACTACTATAGAAAGGAAGGAAGGTTTTGAAACATTTGTTGCAACATTTTAACAATGTGCCTGTGAGTTTTCTTTGGAAAAATATATAAAGTGAAACATAACACAGGAAAACAATCCGATAAATCCATGCATTTTAAAAGATAAACACTGTATTAAGTAAATGGAAGCAATATGTCAACTTAATTAAGTTCTAAATTGAAAGCTACTTCTTTATAATGTATAATTATCATAGGAACAAGATGTATCATTGTGAGAAACATAGAAGATCCTCCTCAGTACTCTCTGCAGCCTTGAAACAACTGATATTTTAACCACCACTGGTTGAAATTTACTGAATCTATGCATTCATACAGTCTTTTAGAATGTAAACTAACAAATATTCAAAACTATTTCTTTCCCTGTTAATGATGCCATGCCACTGAAATGTTTTAATTTTGAAAAGCCATCATACCATGCTTGAGGTCTTCACAATAGGTACTTCACTTTCAGCTCTTAACTTGCTCTCTATGTCATCCCAGTTCCGATCTTTGTCTTTAAATAATATTCTAAAGGTCAAAAAACACAAGCATTTTAACCTTTCATGGTTTCGGTGATAATATAAAAAACAAGATATCATTTCAAAACTACATAAAGAAAAATAAAACAATTATTGAATGATCTCAGAATTAATAATTAGCTAACACTATCAATTCACGAATGTGAAAACATTAAAAACCTAACTGACTGGATATTAATACATGCCTAAAACTAGTGTTTATCTTATTTTTAACTGAAAATTGAACAGAAGTATGTAGGGGGAAATCCTGGCCACACCCTCTTGGGGCTGGAGACAGGTGTCGCTGGCCACGCCTGCTTAGGCGTGGTCAGAGTGATGTGGGAAAAGTTTAAGAGTGAGGGGCGCGCACGTGGGACCCCCTTCTCTTGCTCCTTTGGACTCCCTGCCACCTGGCTAGCAGATGCGTGTGAGTATAATTTATTAATTAACTACCCTTTATCAATCTATATTTGGCTCCATATTGCGTTCCACTTTAGAAGTATTGTTGTTATTTGTAACTAGTGGTATACCCAATGCTTAAGAAAGCTTAACTTTATAAAGTGATAGAAATGCAAAGTTTAAGCAAAACAAAATTAGGTATGCAACTGTTGGTTAAAACCTCTTTACACAGGAACCATCAATCTTTTTTGATGGATCAAGGTTTGAACATTATCTTAAAGATGGAAAATTAGACTACTTACTGAATTGCTATTCAAATTCTTTTTTTTGCTATTCAAATTCTTAATTCATGTTAGTGTGTTTGCACATAACTTAGGAGTTAAAACAGTGTAAAGTTTTATATACTTTTAACAAAAAGAATTAATAAAATAACTGTTCTATATGAGAAACTCAAACTTCTTAATTTTTAAAGTACTATAATTTTTTTTGTCAACTAAAAGCAGAATTCTCTCTCCAATACAAGTCAGCAGTTTTAGAAAGATTAAGTTTAAGTTCTCTAATAAATCTTGTATATTAATAGTTTTTTTTTTTAAGATTTATTATGTACACAGTGTTCTGTCTGCATGCACCAGAGGGCACCAGATCTCATTAGATGGTTGTGAGTCACCATGTGTCAACTGGGAATTGAACTCAGGCCAGTGCTCTTTACCTCTGAGCCATCTCTCAATGGTATTTCTTCAAATGTTATTTAAAAGCACACAGTAATCAAAATTAAGTTCTGAACATCTGTAATTTTTCGTAACCATGTTAAGAAAGGTAGAGAGCTTGCAGAAGAAAATTCTTCTGAACTAAGAAATTTCCCAAACAGAAAAGACTGAATGTTAATGCCAGGCACCTAGGAGCTTCATTTAATGACAACGCTATCAAGGAATAAGAAATGTATTGTGCCTTTTCAAACAGTCCTTTTAGCAACAAGATTTATGGAAAGTAAGAAAACAAGGAGAACTCCACAGGCTAAGTGAAAACTACAATAGGCCTGTAAAGGAAGTATGTGTTTAGCAATGATGTGCTAAAAATCCAGGGATTTTTCCAGAAGATACTGAGTGAGTATAATACACATGGCTTCTAAAACTCCTAAAAGTTTCCTTGTTGGGGAAAAGAACATAGGACATATAAGCCTTGCCTGATTCAATGAAAACAATGTCCTAATGGAAGAATAAGATCTTATTTTTAAAATCATAAGATGCCAAACCTACCACTTTGGTTTTAGAAAATTAACTCTAATCAGGTATGTGGATGCTATGGAAGCAGAAAATCGTATCAGCAGATTGTTTTAGACAAAGTGTAAATCAAAACTTTTTTTTTTTTTTAACTTGGATGGTCATTTAACAATGGCCATCAGATTACAATAAAATTCAAGAGTAGTTGAGGCTAATTTCCACCATGAAAACACAGTAAATTTCAAACCTTATTTCATTTAAAATTAGTACATTAAATTTTTTTTCCAATGAAATTGTTGGCACTGGGAGAAAAATGTCTTACCCATAGACAGTAAATCCTTAATACAAGTAATCTGGGATGCAAACAGTAGTTTACCACCTGAGGGCCAATTGTCACCAAGCTAGAAGACTGGAAGGTGGCAAGAAGGCTGGACAGTAGGAATGCTCAAATGATTTAAGAATGCACATGCTTAGATTTTCACTGGGCATCTTGAGTTTGTTTCTAAGCTGTGGTCATTTCCTGAACCATCATGGCAATTCCCATGCTCTGAATTCTTTAGATTTGTTTTTTTGTTGTTTGTTTGTTTGTTTGTTTTTCCAGACAGGGTTTCTCTGTGTCGCTTTGGAGCCTATCCTGGCACTCGCTCTGGAGACCAGGCTGGCCTCGAACAGAGATCCACCTGCCTCTGCCTCCTGAGTGCTGGGATTAAAGGCGTGCGTCACAACGCCCGGCTAGATTTGTTTATCAGAAATTACACACACTTTTTAGTACTTTCTCCACACCTCCCCTTCCAAGTATCTGAGGTGAAAGTGAACTTCTGTTGTAGAACAGCTGTACGCTGTATGAAGATGTGCTGCTGTGTATGGTGTAATAAAAAGCTGAATGGCCAGTAGTTAGGTAGGAGAGATAGGGGGGACTTCCAGGCAGAGAGAGAACTCTGGGAAGAGGAGAGGAGGAGGAAGCAGGATGGGCAATACAAAGATAAAAAGCAAAACATGTAGATTAAAAGACATGGGTTAATTTAAGTTGTAAGGACTAGTTAGAAACAAATCTAAGCTAAAGCTGAGTTTTCATAACTAATAGTAATTTTCCACATCATTTCTTTTGAGCTGACAGCCCAAAGAAAAATCTGGCTACATACTGCCTTCCTTCTATTGCCTTTTACTCTTAACTCCACAGCAATCCATCAAATATGATCCTATATACCGATTCATCATGTCTGTGTCAAGATTGACATTCAGTAATAAACTTCATAAAAACAATCAAGACATTTTATCATCTTTATTATTTTTTATAAAGCCTGCCATAAGCTTCACACATACCAAAAACTCAAAGCTCACATGGAAGGCAATTCAAACACATGTAACATTTATTTATGTCATTAAGGTATTCATAGAGATCTTTAAAGTTTCCCTCAGCCGTC
The DNA here is from genome assembly GCF_003668045.3 of Cricetulus griseus. Lineage (NCBI taxonomy): Eukaryota > Metazoa > Chordata > Mammalia > Rodentia > Cricetidae > Cricetulus > Cricetulus griseus. Next base: position 17,054,937 of record NC_048598.1, on the reverse strand, counting down.
AAATTTCAAAAATATTGAAATCAATTAGTCAATTTATTAATCTATGTAGTATCTGGACTCAAGCTTAATTAAATATGAAACCCACAGTATTTTCCTGTGAGGGATTCTGGGAATGGGTTCAGTACAGACTGAGCCAGATGCTCTATTTAAGAGTCAACAACAGCAAGGCACAAGGCAGGCAGTCTAAAATACTATGTTGTGTGAGTGACTACCCAGATAAGGATCTAGCTATTAGAGAAGGGATTTTTATTTCAGTAAGGTAGAGATAAAATTGTATGTTGTACTCAAGCCTTCTCATCAGCAAGCCACACATGACCATGAAATGTGACTCCTGTTATATTTTCATGGACAACAGTGTATAGAAGAGCACTCATTTATTACTTTCCCATGACATTTTAGGATGAAGCATAAACTCAGTAATAAATTCTGCTTAAATTGACCCTTCCTCGCCTGTCACTATGCCCCCTGTCCTTTCTCTTCTCTCTTCAACTCACTCTTCTTTTCTATGAATTTCCCCAAAGGCCTTTGGTATGGGTTACCATATAGTCTTATTCCGTATTTTCTTGTCAGTACATTTTCACTCAGAACTAGACACTCACATTTCCATATCTGCCTTCTGTACTGAATTGTGAAGGGGTCAAAATAGAATGCTACAAATAACATACAGCCATAAGTCACTCAATCAATGAATAAATTTAATTTAAAAATATTTACTAATATTTTGTGAAGAAAAATGGCTTTGGTTACTAATAATTGAAAGTGTTAATTCTCAATTACAAATGGGTTTATGACTAGAAACATTTATTTAGCCAACACTACATCCTTATAGCTGAAAAGTAACTGTCAATAACAGCAGTAAAAATTATAGCAGTGATGGCACTAACTTTTCACAGCTGTGGCAACAGGTTTGAAGCAGAGAGAACAGGAAACAAAGTAGTGATTAGAGAAACACAAAGTACCTAATTTTCCCAGCTGTTTTATCAATAGATTGTCTTATCTTTCTAGAGAACTGAAAGACGGAAGACAGTAGCAGGTTATCTCCCATGACCTGCAACAGAGAAAAAAAAAGCATATTAATATAATAAATACTTACTGAATAACTTAACAATACTAGCTGTAACTAACTATATTAATACTATTTATACCAATTTTATTTAAATGAGTGATATAATCAGAATAATTAAATTGAGAAAAACAGAAAAAAAACATCACAATGAGTTCCTTTGTTAAATAGATTGTCAAAGTTCTCTATTATTTTGGTCATTCCATTTAAAAATAACACATTTTATCCTTTTAAATTAGTATCATGATCCTGCCTCATATTTATGATTTATATTATCATGAATGGGAAAAGGTAAGTAAAGTACTATATTATTTACTTATTCTTCAGAGTCTAGAAAGAAAATAAATTTTAAAGAATTTACTCAAAGTAGTAAATTTTCATGATGGGTATTGGTTGGTATTGCTGCAGTTGAGAACCAGGGGTAAAACTAGGGGTCAGCAAACTTCTGTCAATGTTACTGTGAGATTTTAGGCTCTGGTGATCTCTGACACAACTTAGTTCTGCTGCTGCAGGGAGAAGACAGCCACAGACAGCATGAGGCCAAGGAGCATGGAGCATGGCAGCTGTGTTTAAGAGCTGTGTTTAAGACAGTGGCAAGCTGAGTTAGGCCTAAATCACAAAACACAAAGCTTTTAGTGTAAGACAGTAGAAGGACCCAACCTGATTCTAGAAGTGGCTTCCAAAAGAACCCTATACTATCAGAACTAAATGCAGATTCTCTAAAAATAAGCCAGAAAGATAAGACATAACTTTGGATAACAAAATGTTTTTAAAAAGCAACAGAACGTGGTATAACAATGTAACACAGGGATTCTATTAAATACTGTGTAAGAAAGCAGGTAAATCACTCTAGATTTTGTGATGCAGTACTGTGAGAACTGTAAAGTAAGCTCAATGAGTATGACAGTTATAGGAAGTGCTCATGACACAGACCGATCTGGATATATTGAAGTTAGAAGGTTGAGTGAGTAAATATGGAAAGCCATGTGAAGAAAAAGAAAGGAAAAGTAGGAATTATGGGATTTGCGGGCCTTGAGGAAACAGATGGAATAAAAGTGGAAAAATAAATATTAAGAAGAAGAAAGGTACAGCATTCTATGGAAGGATTACTATAGAACAAGGTTTCTTTTTTTCTACTCCATAAATTATAGGTCAGTGTTACAATGTATTAAAACTTCTGATATCAACCTTGAGATGACTTCACTGAAAACATAAACTTCTTCCTCAAAATTTTACTACATTTAGAAGAATTTGTCACCTTATACCTGAGGATACACAAAGAATACGGGTAAAATTAAGAGAATGAATCCTTGTGTTTATACCAAAAAGAAAACAACCACTATCAGGGTACAACAGAAAAATTATGTTGTGAAAGTCTCTCAGGGACTGGCACTGCAATTCTGTAACTTTCTCATTTGGTGACTCTTCTGTTCAGTATTATTAAAAGCACTCAATACTGATCATAGCGGAGCACATCTACAACACAGTATTTGTGAGGAAGTGGCGGGAGGATAGTAGCTGAAGTCCAACCACAGCTCCATGGTACTTGAGGCCAGCCTGGGCTACCTGAGACCCAGTCTCTAGAATCAACAAAGTAAATAAAGAAACAAACAAATAAAACATAAAGCATTTTTCCCTGTTTATTTTTGAGACATGGTTTTTCTGTGTAGCCCTGGCTAACCTGAGACTTCCTATGTAGAAATGGTTAGCCTTGAACTCTGAATTCTGCCTGCCTCTGCATCCCAAGCCTTGGGATTAAAGGCATATACCATCACACCTGGCAATACAAAACATTGGTACACAGGTCCTTGAACCCAGGGATCCAAAAGCACAGACTGTGAGTGCCTTGTTGCTATAGACTTCCTCTAAGCTCTATACACTGATCTCAATAAGCCCTTTGCATGGTGCTGTGTCAAATGACCTGTGTGTGCGTGTGTATAAAAATCCCCTCTACAAGACACATGGGGGTGGGTCTAGGCCCTACCCCAAAGGAAACAAAAGACTCTGACACCCTATGGAAGGCCTCACCATTCCTGGGGACAGAGAAGATATGTGACAGATAAGGTTTTAGTGGGGGGGGGGCAGGTAGGGGAGGATGGGTAGGAGAAGGGAAATGGGATTGTCATGTAAAACAATCCTGTTCCTAATTCAAATAAAAAAAGTTGGAAAAAAAATAAAATTTGGAGATTTAAAAGTCATATGCAGGCAATACAAAAAGAGAAGCACTTAAGTAAAGATAAAAATGAACAGAAAATTTTGTGACTTATATAATGAACACGTGAAGAATAAAATTTGTTAAAAAAATTAGTAGCCCCACTGAAATATGTTCAAAGTTCACCAGTGGGAATGTCATAAAAGAAAGAATAAAAATGTTGACTAGACATGTAAAAAATATAAAAAAAAAAGATTGGTCTATATGCCTCATATATAAGCTTAACTACAAATGACTCTGTATAGCCTGCTCCAGGAAACAGCATCCATGTCTTCGTTCCAAAATGTTATTTTGACCACCTATGGCTATTGGTTGTTATGACTACTCTGCAAGCATGTCTTTGTTTCAAGTGGTCCTTATGACTAACTTGCAATTCTTATGTTTTGCTTCTATAACTCTACCTAATTGCCTACCAAATCCCCTATTTGGAAATCCCTTACAGTTGAGCTATAAAACCCTTGTCTTCCTTACATCCAATGCTGACCTCTCTAAGGGGGAGGCAGCCCATGTACACAAATAAAAAAGCTAGCTTTAATTAATTGCTTGCTTTAATTTAGTCATGAATATTTGGGACTGTGGTCATTCTCCTTGGATCTTTGGGGTTAACACCCACCATTTTAGTAAAGTTGGCATGGAAGAAAGATGGACAAGGGACCAAGCCTTTATTGTAGGCCTTTTTGGAGGGTATGAAGAGGTAGTTTCTGGTGTAAGAATAAGAGCCTGCTGTCTGCTTATTGGCTGGGGTAGTTATAAGGCAGAAAGAGTAAGGAAGGAAGAAAAGTGTCTTTTTATCAATCCAAAGCTGGCTGTTGCTAAGGGTAACCTATAAATACTCAGTTAAAGAACGTCAGGTGATCAATTATCATTCTTGACTGGGGGCTAACAGGGTGTGGCAGGACAAGAATCTAGTTCCTTTAGTTCTAGGAACCAAACCTCTTTCAGCAATTGTTTATCCAAAATGCTGGAGCTTTATAAGGTGTTGTGGCCATGGCTGACAAATCATTCCTCAATGAGCCTGAATGAAAGTTATTGGAAAGGAGTTGTAGCTTCCTCAGAAAGTTCTACAAGTCCAATTAACTGACTAGAATTCCAGTGACTAGAGTCACTGAATTATAATTATCTTGGGCCATCTTTAGATCTTTTACTACCCCCCACTGTATGTGAGCTAACATCAATGTTAATCCTTTGGAACATACAAACATCTAGCCCTCACCAATCAAAATACTAACAGTATAATCAAACAGTATCTGAGACCTATAGGGATTTACTCTCTTTGTTTTACCCACCTACCTAATGTTTATGCCAATGTATTGTACATGTCTTTATTTATGACTTTCTTTGCAGTCACTATAAAAACTTCATTAAACTGCTTATACATTAGAAGAAAAAAAATCCCCTCTACATGCCCGGTTTTCCCTAAGCTCCTTCCATCTATTTTTCCATTGGCATAAACCTTTCTTTCTTTTTTTTCACTGGCATTCATTTAGAGACAGGTCTTTCCATGTTACCCAGCCTGCTCCAACTCCTGAGCTCAAATGATTTAAAAAACTCTACCCATGTGTTTACCACTTTACTTACTAACATATTCATTAATAACAAAAAGGGTTTTTTTTATGTGTATGAATGTTTTTTTTCCCCTGCCTTTATGTATGTATACCACATAAATGTTTGCTAATCAATGAGATCAGAAGGTGTCAGAGCCCCTGGGACTGGACATGGGTGTGAGCTACTATCCTGGTGCTAGAAACCAATCCTGGGTCCTTTACAATAGCAGCAAGTGCTCTTAACTGCAGAGCCATTTTCTAGTTCCATATTCATATTTTTTAAAGATTTAATAGTTTTATAAATGGTGGCTTTTAGGTTAACTTAGAATTAATCTTGACTCTTAAATACATTATTAGTTTAGCTTGGACAACTCTTCTCCTTAATAATGTATTAACAAACTTGATACCCCTAAAGTAACTGGGACCTAATGGCACAGTAGGGATGCCTTTTCCCCATATGTTAAAAGTTTGCAGTTTGCTTACTTCATCCCTACTCCAGGTTCTCCTCCTTGTAATTGTTAAGTGATCAGGAGTCTCTGCTGCCTGAGGTCTTGAATCACAAGATCGGCCATTGTTTCCTTCTGGTGTTTTAGAATGAACTAATGGAGGTATCTTTCTGAAGTTGAGGCTTTCATCAAAAACACGGTCAACCAACTAGGAAGACAAAAGCAAAGTCTTATGAGAACAGATAGTAGCAAGTGTAGAAATACTGTCATTATACTTTTTTATATTAGAGAGAAGTTACTTCATTTTCAAGTAGTAACAGAATATTTTCAATAAACCAATTACTTTTTAAATAAGCATGCCAAACAGGTTTCTTCCATAAAGTAGATGTTCAATCTATACTGATTTTATTTTCAGAACCAAAAACTATGCTAAATTCAACTCTTTCATGATTAAGATGTTCTCCAAAGGAAAAACAGATGCTAAAGAGAAAAACCTCTGAGCCATGTAGGTGGACAATGAGTTCACTTTACTCACTTTGCCTTACCAGTATAAAACAATGTTTCTTTTTCTTTTAGTTTTCTATCTTGTTTTTTCCTCCCCAAATCCAGGTGCCAATTTCTTCACAAGATACATAAATGGCAAATTCCAATTAAGTTTACATAAGGAAACAAAAATTAATCCACATAATAATAAGTATTTTGGTCTTAATCAAATTTTTAACAGTGATAGAGAACATACATCTTCCTATAGTAAAAATGGTGTCCTGCCACCTACAGTGCAGACTATGGACATGCAACACCAAGTAACAGGTTTACCGACAAGAAAACTAGTGTAACATTCTAAATAAAACAAAAGAAGAATGGAAATCTAGTCCATGAAATATTTCAGTAATTCTACCTGGTCTCAGTGAATGAATAACCATGTTAGGTAAAATTTAGTTAGAAAGCTAAGAAAAATAACATTATTTAAATGTACCAGAGACATGTGTATGTCTTGCCACCATGATTTTTTTTTTTTAAAAACCAACCAAGATGATTTTATATACATTTACAATTGATTAGTGTGGTAACAAAACTCTACACAGATTAATGAAATATCATTTATTAAATTAGAAAACATACAAACAAAAAATAAATAAGAAGTGACCAGTAAGGAGCTTTATAAGAAAAAAAAATGTGACAAAAAGCAACTGAAGAAAAGATTATCAGCACAGTTTACCAGAATGAAATGTCCAAAAGGCTAGGCATGTTTGGTTACTATTTAGAACATTTCGTAAGATAAAGAAGTGGGGTTATCAGTATGAGGGGCTGGCAGCATTGTTCTATAAAGTGGCAGATAGTAAATGTTCTTGGCTTTGCAACGTACAGTCTGTCTTAGAACTCAGTTTTGCACTGCAACACAGAAACAGCCATAGACAACAGTTAGGCAAGCTAGAACGGCTATACTGTAATAAAAATTTATGGTACTGAAATGTGAATTTAAAATGATTTTCATGTTATAAATCACTATTCTTTTTCATATTTTCAATCATTTAAAAACAAAATCTATCTCTAGTTTTTAGGCCATATAAAGACAAACTCATCCCTTTAAAGGCTAACCCTTTGGCTTATACTTTGGCTCAAGATAAAAACAGTCAACATGGCTAGAGAGTATAGTCAATCTTCCTTATCTGGAGATTCAACTAAGTATTGAAAATATTTTTTTAAATGCTGTGTGTTTGCTAGAGATATATGGACATATTTCTTGTCACTTACTATTCTCTAAACAACACAGCCTAACTATTTTGATACTATAGTAGGTTTCGTAAATAACCCAGAGATGAGTGTAAAGAGGAAGGATGCCCATAGACTACATGTAAACTCTGTACTATTTTATCTAAGAGACTGGGAATTAATCTCCATCAATACAGAGGGATAAGAGACCACTGTATCATCAGTTTTAAGATAAAGGTAGTTTGAGGAACAATGTTATGCAAGTGGTGTCTCCTGGAGCTGTACTGGTGGAGGCCATGGTTTTGGGAGGCCAACAGTTTACAAATTCTAACTTATATTCTAGAGTTTGTAAGAATATTTGGAGTACTTATGTGTATAAGTGAGAGAGATAGTATTTGTATAATATACATTTCAGTTTTTAAAAACAATACTGTGTATATCTGTCAACAGAATTGCTATTTTTAAAGGTTATAGAATTTTGCTCTTTCTTTGCTATTAACTAGTAATGACCATTTCTTTTAATTGGAGTATTTTTCATGTCAAACTTCTCTGAAACTTTATATAGTCATTTGAACTTCAGTTTGCTTTCCAAATAACATTTACATTCACATTTCAAGTAATGTTACAGATCAGGAATCAACAGGCAAAGTGCTTATAGCTAAATAATTTTCCATTTATATGTTAATAGTAGACCAAATATTAGCCTTTTAGTCTGTTACTAATTGTTATAAAACATAAATTTGTTAAAGCACAGTTGGAAAACACAGAGCTGCATGCAGACAGGGAGGATGGACATAACTAAAATAAACTAAGCAAAAAGCTAAAAGCAAAAGAAATTGAGAAAAGAAAGAACCTTATGCATTTCTCCATGAAGATCTCCTACCTCTTCTCTAGTGTCTATGGCAGAGCCAGGGGTGGTGGCAGCAGTGCTTACTGTGGTGCTGGGGGCAGTGCCTGAGGAGGTCACGGAGTCTATCTCTCCTGCTACGTCGTTGATCTCCCGAGCAATGAGAGCAAGGTCTTGGCTGATCCTACAAATCATTTTAGAAAAGAAATTTAATTCCCTTTAAGTAACAGCTTTAGCAACAATCAGTTTTGACACTCACTCATGTAATCTATATGCACAATTACAGATTTATATCCCAAATTTAATATTATTTGAAATTGTTCTTTACAGTTTTGGTACACGCACGCACGCACACACGCGCGCACACACGCGCGCACACACACACACCTTTAACTTCCAAATAATCTATCTTGAGAAATACATTTTGAATACTCTAAAATACACAGTTAATGTTAATGTTGGCATTAACATGTCATAGAGATCTTAAATTTGGAAATGACAGAATCCAGGAAGTATCTGAACATGGATAACATTTTCATTAACCTAACTGATGCTTATCATTTCAATTATAAATACAAGCAACAGACTACAGTGGAGTTAATAAGACTAGAGACTTTTGTCACCAACAGAAATCACACTATAGTTATTTATAGGCATCTCAAAACATCATTTATAGTGATTACTTTTACAAATTTATAGAGCCATTAAAAACCCAAACTAATGATATTTACTAAATTTGTTACTAAAGAACCATCAGTTACTATATCGTTAAATATTTTTGTAACTATATCCCAGCACTAATGAAATTCTTTGTAATTCTATTCATGCAGTTGGAGTCATGCAATTGGAAATGCTAAGATAGCTTCCCAAGCTTCAGTGAAGAGGACTATGGCAATGAGAAGTCAAGAACTCTAAAGCACTATTTTACACTATGACAGCATTTCTACTCTCCATCATGTCATCTGAGGGCTATAATGTTCTTCTGAAGTAGGACTTAGCTCAATCTGTTAATAAACACACTATTATAGAAAAGCTTCGTGACCTGCTTAAGATTGCATGAGTAGGAAGGACCAGATCTTAGTTTATATCACTCAAGTCTATGAAGCTCTCTGGGTTTACTCACATGGGTTCATTAAGTAACTGTGGGTTTTTTGTTTGTTTTTTGAAACACAGTACTTGGCTAGTCTGAAGGCTGTAACTTTGAGCAATTGTCCTGCCTCTGCCTCCTGAGTACCACAGCATTTGGCTCCCTAGCATGCCAGGCAAGCACTCTACCAGTCACACCTCCAGTTCAGTTCTGGTCAGTAGTGACAAAAGTGAAAACAGTTTCATCATAGCATTTCAAGAAATTCTTTAAAAAAGAGAAATAAAAGAATTCTGTTACTGGTATTTCCAGATATCTTAAAAAAGGTTTTAATCTTAGAATTTTTCCACATTCTATATTTGTTGGACATAAAACTCAATTTGGCTTCTTCCATAGAGAAGGCTCTAGAATAATAGAATATATTTAAAAACACATGTGAAAGCTTAAATAACTTTCAAGGTACAAAGAAACATTTAAAAAGTTATATAAAATGTGGGCTTAAATATTTCTTAAAAACTTATTTTAGATGTATATGTATAATGTTTGACTGTATTACTATGTAAACATGGTATATACATACATATATGTACATGCACACGTGTGTGTGCACAGACCATATATAGCCCAATGCCCACAGAGGTCAGAAGAAGGTGTTTATGAAGGTTGTGAGGCACCATGTGGGCACAAGGAACCAAATCTGGGTCTTCTGTGATAGTAACAAATATTTTTAACCTCTGAGCCATCTCTCCAGTCCCCAAATGTGGGTTCAAAAGATTTTCAAGGAGTACAGTGATTGTGTAAAAAATTTAACCAATTTTAAAAGGAAGTTGTGTTGAAAGTTATGAGTTGACAGATATGTAAGGTGATTTAGAGTGTGAGTGTGAGTGTGTGTGTGTGAGAGAGTATGTGAGTGTGTGTATGTGTGAGTGTGTGTGTCTATTTCCTTGTAAGAAACTGCAGCTTTTCTCTTTTATGCCAGTGCAAAAAGGTAGGGGAAACACCAACAAGTATTTCCTGATCACTTGTTATTTGCCAGGTACTACTCTGTGCCCTGAGGGAACAGCACTGAAGAAGTTACAGGGTCCCTTGCTCTTCTGGAGCTTAGAATAAATAATGAGTACCATTATAAGGAATTTTCACATTTACCATCTCATCTATTCTTCACAAAAGCCTTCTAAGTGAGGTATTTATCATCTTGTTTTACCAGTGATAAAAATGAAGCTTAGAATTCAATGTGAACTTTGTAGGCTAAGGACACAGAGAGTAAGAATATCACTAGACCTTTGTATTATACCGCACTACCATGCAATTTTTCAAACTTAACTGCTGATGTGATTGAGAATAAGCTGGGGTATGTTAAGTAAGATAGAGTTAATATACCTAAACTGAAATTACTGGATCTAAAATGCTTCAAAACACAAAGCTTTTAAGCATCAACATGACAGCACAAATGGAAAATTCTATACCTGATTCTACGTCATAAGTTTCAGTCAAACTCAGGCATATTAAAAATATCATGTAAAATTATCTTCAAACTATGTATATAAAGCACACACAAAATCAGTTTTGTGTCTATAATTGTTTTCGTTCCCAACATACCTCACCATGTATATAAAAACCATTCTAAAAAACTCAAACCACAAACAGTTTCAAGTACTTTGGATAAAATGCCCAATCTGGATTATAAATTCTTTCCTGAAATAAATGAACTAGGCTGAGAAACAGAATAAAAAGGTTAGATGTGATTTTAAAAACATAAGCATCAGTTTACTTATTAAACAAATCTAATTTTTCTTTGCAGATACTTATATAATGAAACATGATATTCATTGAAAGTGATAAGAATAAAAAGGCAATAAGTTATCCTCATGTCTCAGAAGGAAAAACTGTGTAAAAATAAGAGATCCTCATGTATGTACACCATATAATAATATTCAAGAGGTATTTTATTTGACGGCATCTTCTGTACATGACTACTGTGCCTTAGAGAGGTAATTCTCCTTTTAAAGTTGATTGAGATAACAACCTATTAGTAAGACTTTAAGTAGCTGGTCAGGTGTGGTGGCACATATCTAATATAAACACTTGAGTAGTGAAAGCAAGAAAATCAGGAATTCAAGGTCACTTGCAGCTTAAGCTTGAGGCCAGCCTGAACTACATGAGACCTTGTCAAAGACACAACCAAGCCCTTACCATTCACTAAACAAATCACTACAAGAAAATCTGAGAGGAAAATACTAGAAAAGAGTTATGGAAATATCCCAAACAGAAATAAAGCACCTGTTCAATCTAGATAATGGGTCTAAGTCATTTGGTCACCAAACTAGAGCATTCCAACTTTATAGTGTTTCTTGATATATCTATTGGATTATAGTCATTTGTTTCTTTACATGTAGTGTTATGTTCTGCTTTTAAACTCCCAGTCTACAAACTCCTCTCATTCCTATCCCCTTCAAATCTGCTACAAGAAATCCCAAAATAGTATATTTTATTTGAGGCCATTTATAATATGGTTTCCTTAGCAAATATAAAAAATTTAAACTTGCCAATTTTAAAACCTAATATACAATCCCACATTCTATTCCATTTTCTTTAATACAAAATTTTAAGAGAACATCCCAAAGATCAAAAATCTAAACCAAGTGCAAAGATGAAGAGCCCTGACAATCCTTCTATAGCAAGTGATAAAGTGCAAAGATGAAGAGCACTGATAATCCTTCTATACCAAGTGATAAGAGCTGCCACCACATTTCATGTGTTTTGTAGAAGAAATTATCTGTCTCAAAAGTAAAGCAAAGTGAAAAATATACTTTGGGTCATCAAGTTTATGGTTTTTATGCATGTACTGCTTAGTGATACCTGCTTTATTTAATACATTAGAGGTTTGTTTTCTTTACCATATACTGTAAATACATTATTACAGACTTACAAGTATACTGGAAGTTTAAGAAAACACTTTAAGAATTATTTTTAGTACTAAGAAACCATAGAAAAGTTATATAAAATATTTTTATTATGAGAACAATACAAAATTATAAAGTTATTTGAGTTTGGACAGAAGATATGAACCTTCCTTGGTCATGATTCTATAATAGTCTATTGAAAAATATTTTACAAACTGTTAAATATAATGTTGGCCTTAAACTCCAACTATAAGTGGATGCTCATAAAGTTTATGGAATAAACAGAAAACAAAAGCCCTAATGAAAATCCACTACCACTATTTCCTCTGTTCTTAAAGTGTAACATTAATTATTAACTTATTATCAATGTCAATCACTAATGCTAGCACTGGTATTATACTGACCACAGATTTACAGAGTTTATGGTAGAAAGGATATGAATCTAGTCTGATTTTATAGTCCATTTCTGGACCATCTGGTTATTCTTCAGCTCTATAGTTTAGGTGACCACCTATTTCTTGTAATACCATTTAGTACCATGGCTTTTAATTGCTTTCTTTGTGAATGACCTCTACAACTGATTACAACTCCAACTGGCCTCTTACATTTCAGCACTAAAATATGACTATGTTATCCTCATGGGAGCACTTAAAAATCTTGAATTAATATATAGAACACATATAAAGAACTCAAGTATATATAAATATGATGTAAAGTAGCATTCTAGAGGTATATATAAAAAAGAACATAATATTTGCAAATCATAGTGCTGAGATAAAATACTATATTGGCTTTTTAAAAAATGATTTAATGTAATTATCTGTAATTAACTGGTTGTTTTTTTTCTAAATACACTGTTGACTATACTTTTCAAAGTATAACTGATATAAAACATATGTAATATTGAATTTAAAATACAATACTTCTAAGTTCCTTGTGATTCAAATATGAATTATATAATCTTCCAGTATAACTTTTTCTGTTAAAAGTATTTGGTCATACACTGGGGGTGGGCCTAGCCCTATCCCAAAGGATGTGATAGACTCTGATGACTCCCTATGGAAGGACTCACCCTCCCTGGGGAGCAGAAAGGATATGTGATAGGGTTTTTGATTGGGGGGGGGGCGGTAGGGGAGGAGGGGAGGCAGAGGGACCTGGGATTGACATGTAAAACAATCTTGTTTCTAATTCAAATTAAAAAAAAGTATTTGGTCATTTGCAAAGGTAAAACTCTAGCTCTGTCTACCATAGTATTTATAAAACCACTAAAACCTATCAAATTCCTGCTGGAAGAAAATTTCTCTTATGCTGTACTTAGGCACATGGATCAGGAATATCTGAGAGAAAAATCTTTCTTTACAAACTGAAAGACCAACTATGCTGTATTTTGCTTATATGTTTTCTATGCTGGATTAACCTTGTTTTTATTTAAATACAGATAAAGAAAGATGAGTCAAACTGGTTTACATTTAAAAGAAGACAAGAGATAAATCAACCAGAGCATAAACCATTTTTGTAATAAAGTTTAAAATTACATTTCTCTATTTCAAGAATGTCAAGTATTCTTCACTGCTTAGTGAGTTTTGTTTAGGTGACAGTATCATTCCATAAAAAAAAAAAAAAAAAAAAAAAAATTACTTCTCTTATTTAGCTTGATTTAAAGCCTTTGAAAATAACTATTCTCACATTATTCTAACTTATTATTACTCCATTAGAGCACTAAACATCAACTCCCATCCTTCTCCCCCCCCCCCCCGATAGTTTTGTTCGACCTCCCTCTTCTACTTTTTTTTAATGGGCAGGGGGAACAGTTCTCTGGCTTATATTCTTTTAAAAATGAAAAATCTCAAAGGCTAGATACTATTAACACAGTCTACTAAAAAAATAGAGGTAACCAGGGATGAAAACTGTTAACATCAACAGCTTAGGCTTAATATCCTCTTGGAGAGACAACAGCAATACCAACACAACAAATAAAACCAAGGGGAACAATGTTTGAAGCTGTCATCTTCCTTCTTTTAAGCTCACTCTCCTCTATTTGGATTAATGAAAGGTTTGACCCCCCCCCCCCAAATAAAAGGATTTTGGTTTTTCTAACTTATGGCAAAGAGAGTATGAGTGATAGCCTTCTGAGGAGACAGACACGTTCTAGTTCCCTTTGGTACCACTTGACCTTGTGTAGCCAGAGGAGACAAAGACAAGCCCACAGGAAGACATGCTGGCGGCTGTGATCAGAACAGAAAGCATGTCAGGATTCTTGATTACATACATAAATGGGCCCATGATTCACAGATTCCTTTTCTCTAATTAAACAACTGCCCTAAACATTTTAGTACATAGTCTCATTAAAAACCTGACCACAAAAGGTAACAAAGAAAAAACATCAAAGAATGGTAAAAATTGCTGCTGCTCTGAAAGCATTCGGGACTAATGTACATACACTGTTAATATTGCTAGGTAAAAATTTACTGTCTTAATGGAAACGCAAAGATAATTAGCATATAACATAGTAGAAATGTTTGGGCAGCACAAGAATACTGTAGTAAAATTTTAAAATCTTAGATTTAGAAAGACAAAATCCTTAAGATTTTGGCTACTATGGCATCTGTTGAATCTAAAATGTTTAACTGCACTGTTACTAATTGTATGTGCAATGTGAGCTTTACCTTCTGTACTATATAAAGGTTATAAAAAAGTCATTTACTATTCAAAATAGTCGCGTTTTAACTAAAAGGCTGAAATAACTGCATTTAATGAATTTATAAAAATGTAAACAAAACCAGGCAAGGTAGAGCATACCTATAACCCCAACATTTGAGGTCTACAAAGAGGATCCCAAATTCATGGCCAATTCAGCTTAAATTTTATAGCAAAATTGTCTCAAAAACCAAACAACAAAAAAAGGTTAAAAAAAAAAGCCTATTCAAAGTTGTCCAGTAACAATAGTAGCCCATCTGAAACAGATTATTCATTTAGATTAGATTAAAAATAAAGTAATCTGTACATTGCCCAAGCTAATATTAACTATGTGGAATTATACCATCTTTCAAAAGCTATCCCTACCAGCATCTCTATTAAAAATCTTGGAAAATGGGAAGGGGGATTAATAATTATATTAATTATTCATTAATATATTAATAGTGTATTAATGTATCACTGTTATTTATAAATTAAATTAACATTTAATTAAGACTGTGGATTTCATTTCTCAGACAATTTATACTAAAGAAGGGAACTTTTGTTATTAACCAGTAATGTTTCTATTTTTCTCAATTCTTTTTTTGTGTGTGTGTGTGTTTCTGAGTGCATGTCTGTGCACTGCGTAAAGCAGGAGCCTATGGTTATAATAGACAGTCATGAGCTGAGAACATGTGTGCTGGGAACTAAACCCAGGTCATCTACTTAGCCCTTAACTGCTAGCTTTAGCCAGCTCTCTCCAGCCCCCAACAACCCACAAGGCTTGTAAAAGATTGAAAACCAACCTGGCTATCTCTTCTCGATGGGCAGTCCAATCTCGGATATAGTCTTCCTGCTCTTTAATTCGGTGCTTGAATGAAGAACTAGCAGGCATTGCTGATCCAGTGCTCTGCATGCGAGTGGTTTTCAGGGCTGGAGAAGTACGTAGACGAGTATGTTTAGGGGAATTACGGTTTGATCCAAATTCATCTTCTGAGGTGGAAGCATAATCAGTAGGAAAGCGCCTCCATCTTGAATTTACTAAATTAGTTTAATTATTAAAAAAAGAATTATTATATTATCATTTTAAAAAGACAAAATAAAAATCATGATTTCAAAATCACCATGAGAGCTCACACATAGCACAAGTTTCAGTTACTGACATATACACACCTCACAAAACAACTGTAGTCTACTACTCCTTAAGATAGAAACATATTTTGATAAATTAAAAACAATGAATACTTAAAAACAACTGAAAGACCGTGTTTTTTTAATAGTGTAGTGAATAAACATTCAGATGAAAAAGTTCACTAATGATAAACAACTAAGCAAGCTCTAGTTATAAATGTTTAACATGGGTGCTTCTCAGTTGCAAATATTTCTTGAGTAGAGATATGGATGCTTTTTAAATGACAGCAACAACACTAACACGATGAAAATAAAAAGGGAAAAGATTTCCTCATGCCACATGGACTTGGAACACGGAGACGATGAAACCCTCTTTTCCCAACACACAATTGTGCATAATTCCTGTTATAGAAATTATGCCTTATGGCAGAAAAAAAAAACATTACCTCTGTCATTCAACATCCTGTTACGCTATGGTTGGAAAAAATCTTTTTACATGGTAAAAAACACAACAAAGCATCTTCAATACAACTCTTTGCTGCTTTAACACTGAAAACGTACAGTCAAAATAGACAATGGTGTAAAATCTACAAAGCGTAAAACTATAAAAGCTACTCTCACAACCACTGACATTTAAGGCACAAAAGGTCATTCAGATAGTAACATTAAAGAAAGTGGCAATTACTTTCTCATTTACAGTTAGTAAAGACATTTAAATATGTTATTGCTGACACACTGAAAAAAAAATCAGAAGACAAATTAATGTGGACATTTTACTAATACAAGGAATTTGTAAAGTATAAAAGAGGGAAGAACAGAGAAATGTCTAATTCATGGTAAGCTTCACAAGGGCAGGAAATGTGGATGTAACAATATATATATATATATCAATCACTTGGGTCAAGTATCTGGCTAGCAAGTGCTAAGAATAGTTTTTGGTTTTGAATAATGAATGGATTCCTGGATAGACATCATTTGCATTTATAAATCTAGAATCATGGGATGCCTTTGGTATTCAAAGAGACAAAAATATTTAGCAACTGCTGCAATTCTCAACTGCCACTAATGCTTTGTGACTTTTCTTTCTCTTCAATCCTGAACTTGACCTACTGCATATACTAGGTAAGTGAAGCCCAGGATTTCCTCATTGTCCACTAGAATTTTGTACTTTTCTTGATATTTCTTCCCAAAAATTCTATTTTCCTTGATGTGGGCTGGCTCTTAGATAGAACTGCCATCACTGCAACCAGAGATGACTTAAAGCAGAGATATCTATAGAAATGTATGTAATAAATCAGAGCCAATTCATCTGTCCTCATTAATGCCCTATTTGTAGCTCCTGGGTTAGGGTATAGACTGATGGATGTAGGAGAATAAACATATGTAGAAAAAGTTCATGGCTCACTGTAAAAAGTATATATAGATAGTTGGTTTTGTTTTGTTTTTTCCTAAAGGGTGATGTGATCATCACTTTCACAGGATTTTGAATCACCATGGAAGCAAACACAACTTTGGGGTGTCCATAAGCAGGTTTCTAGAAAGGCTTAACTGAACATGGAAGACCAACTCTAAACCCATTACATATGGGAGAAAAAAGAGAAAGTGGAATGACAAGGAAAATATAAAAGGGTTTCTGCCTTTTAGTTGTTCAGATTAAATAAAAAAATACTTTTATTCTTTTGAATTTTCTGTTTACAAAAATACATTTAATTTATATATTTAGGTTCATTTGACAGAGTGATCTTATTAAGGCACTTTATAGATCACTAGATTGAATATACTGGGAATGTTTGAAATACCAATTTCTAATTTGTTGGTTGGTGAAGCACTAGTTATTCATATTACAATGAGAGCAAGTTTCAAGATCACTTTAAACTTGTAAGTCGAAAGAAACTAATTTATTTATAACATTATTAAATTAACCTTAACATAGCAAACAGAATTATATGTCTTGAAAGTGCATAAGTGCATATCATATATATTTATATATTCCTTTGAGAAATAAAATTATTTGTTCATCTTTAATTTGACAATAAATGATGTACTGTTTACACTACCAAAAAACTATTTTAGTTATAAAATGTACATTCTTTTCTTGATGAAGGTGTAAACTATGTTTACTACAAAAATACTATTATCCATGTGTAGAATAAAAATGGGCTTATTAGTACACAGCTGTGAATGCTTCTTTTTAATGTAACTAAAGCTATATTAATCTTAAAATACAATTACAGATTTAAAACAAGGTTAGAAAACACTTTATTTTCTTTACATATCAGAGTATTTTAGAGGGGAGTTAAAGCACAAACAAGTTTTGTTGACTATAAGTATTAAATGATAAGATTATTTGGGGAGAAAAATTTCTCTCAGAATACTTTGTATTTTCATTCTTCACTTGAGAGAAGAATTAACAAAAGCCATGTATATCTGTTTAATTTCCACTACTTTAACTTTGAGATTTAGAATAAAATGGAAGACACTTAAGAAAAAGTTTAAAAATATTAATAAACCTTTTAACCTGTACACTCAAAATAATGAACACCAGATAGTTTATTAGTAGTGGTGGTGCTGCTATTCATAGTAGCATATAGCTTTTAGACACAGGGTCCTGCTAGACAGTCCAAATCTGGAACACATTAAGTGGCCGAGGCTGGCCTAGAGTTTACTGAAGTCTTGGGATTATGGGTGTTAACCACTGTAGCTGGTCAACTGCTTTATTTTGATAACTAAGGGCCTTTAATTTTAAATACCAAAATCTTGACCAAAATAAAGCTGGGTATTTCCTTTGTCACCAAAAAAATATGGGAGAAAGGCAAGTCATTGAGCCCTTGGAAGCAAATAGTACCAGAGATGCATAAAAGAATTGCTATCAACGTTGCTATACATTTCCAGTCATCAATGCTTACCAAATTATATGAAAGAAAATACTGAATCAAAAATAATTTTTTTACATATGTCAATATGGACAGATTCATAGGTGGTAGATAACTTCAAGGTCTTTAAAGTTTACAAGGAGAATGGAACATTGATCAATATGATTCCATGTTCTTCCCCCCCCCCCCCCCCCCCCCGGCCAGGGTTTCTCTGTGTAGCTTTGGAGCCTATCCTGGCACTTGCTCTGGAGACCAGGCTAGCCTTGAACTCATAAAGATCCACCTGCCTTTGCCTTCCGAGTGCTGGGATTAAAGGTGTGCGCCACTAATGCCCAGCTAATTTCATGTTCTTTTAAGCCTTATTTTCTTCTCTTTTCCCACTCAAGATAATATATCTTAAATAGAAATGTTATAGCATCAAAGATATTCAATTGTTAAAAGCAAACATAAATCTTTTAGTAATAATTCCATGCAACAACTATTTAGTACATTCTTCACTGACATGGACTGGATAATATGATTTCAATGATTTACTGAACAACACCCAAACTATTATACTTTATATTCAGCTTGTATATGCTTCTAGTAATAAGATATTAGCTGTCTTCTGGAAGCTAGCATATAGTTCCATTTCTCAACAGCCAGTAATAAAGGTCCTAGATTCTCATTCTGACCTGACATCTGACCAGGGCAAATTATTTTATCTCCTGGCACCAGTTCCCTAGATAGCTCTTAAATTTCATGACTGGAGTTATGTAAAAGCTGACTACTAAGTATAAAGAACGAAAGTAACAATTTTCCCTTGGGAATTTCATTAAGGAATCCCAAGACTTTTTATTTGTTTTAGATAACAAAAAGTGAGTATCAAGATCTGCATTCAAAGCAGAAATCAAAATTTGTCTATATATGATATGAAATCTTATGCTTGTTTCTCATTCTTGCCAAGTGGTCCTATTTAGACCACATCTTAAATAAGCCCCTCATGCTAAAGAATAAGGAATAAAGCTAGATTAGCCCCATGGTAAGAGCTAGTCACTCAGCAGAGAAGCAGCCACTTCATGCTCCATGTTACCAAACAACTTCCATCACCACTCATGTTAATGTGTTAATGTGCTTAAATGGAGGTGAGGTGGTAAAGCAAGCAGTGTTTCAGAGGAAACCAGAGTACACACCAGAGTGCAGCAAAGGGAATGAACTGAGAAGGGAGGGCCATAAGAAATAAATGAGGAACAATACCTAGCAACCAATTCATTAATAGTCAATCAAGGACTAGTATGTGGAAACAGACCAGAACAACAAATGCCATTTATCCTTCAGGAAGCATGGCTATATATTCTCTAGTTTTGGTTTATATCCAGTCCTACCACAGTCTACAACTATCATTACCAAAGCCACTGACCAATGGAGATGAAAAGAAAATAGAATGGATGAAAGCAAAGTGAAAAGGAGGAACGGGAAGTGGAAAAAACAAAAACAAAAACACCGTTTATGAAGTAATACTAGTTTTGAATCATGAAAGATGTCTTATAAATCAAGCAAAAATAAAAGGAAGGTTATATACTAACGTTCCTCCACTTTAACTCAAGACTTAGGCTCACTTAGCTTGCTGGGAAAGAATCATAAACCTTCAAGGCTTCAAACTGGTTTACCCTTCCCGGCCTTTTCAGCCTCACCCACATATGCAGCTGATTGTGAGGTAATAAGAACATGCTTATTATATGAGGATACACACAATCAGCTAGCTGCCTCACTGCTGTGGTCATATACTCTCTCTCAGTGGCTTCAGCTTAAATACAGACAAATTAGCCAATATCACTTCAATACTGGGAGACTGTAAGTAGTGATTGCAATTATATTCAGTTATGTAATTACTATAGTTAAATGCTACAACAGGACTTTGTGAGATAATGCTCACAATTAATTAACTTTCCAATTTAGTTTAATCCATATATGCTTAGCAATCCCCCTATGAATCTGGTTTCTCCCACTGAAATTAAAGTTAATTTTCAAGAGCTCCAACCCCGAATGTGTAAGTATATGAAACATATTTCTTTACATCTGCTATTTATTTCCATCTTGACTGAAAAAATGTATATTCTCCATGGGTCCATAAGAAATTTGAAATACCTGATTTTAGAAGCATAGCATTACTTTTAGAATAGACAGTAATTCCTAATAAAATTCTGACAAACAAATCCAATTATTATCAAATAAAAAATTAAAACTCCTAAATCTGTTCAGTTAATTTCTTATTCTGAAATCACTACTTTGTATAAGACATTGGAATTACACTGACTTCTGAATTTTACATTTTAATGGAAGAACATTAACCCTCTAATTTTAACCTTATTTTTGAATTACTTTGCTAAGACAGCTAGAAATTTAATTTTTAAATAAAAAGCCCACATAGAGAACATGCTAATGTTATTAGAAATCTGGATCCAATTACCTGAAGGAGAGCCATGAGTGGAGGTCACACTTTTGACCTTGGAGTCTGATAGCCTTGAGATACTGTTAGCTCTAGTTCTAGGAGAAAACTTATCGGATGGTACTAATCTGGCTCCACTCCTAATGATGGCTTCTGCAGTGCGTGAAGAGGCACTACTTCTTGATATTGTTGCTTCAGAGTCACTACGGGCAGACAATGAGCCAAGTCTTGTTCTCCGAGGCTGAGCCAATAAATCAATCCGAGAGATTGTTCGCCTTCCTATGGGTGGTTTTGATGTGGAACTTGTGGTGGACACCTCAGAGGCAACAGATGCTTTGTCAGCATCAGCAAGTTCACTGTCGGAAGCTTCACCCAGCCGGGCTCGACGCAGGAGGGAAGTCCTGGTGGGCCGTGGCCTTGGGAGAGTGGTCGATTTACTTGATGAACCAGAGGCAACAGGAGAAGTCTTAGACTTTGTTCCTTTGCCTCCTTCCAGTTTGGAATGTATGTTGTGCTCATCGGCTGAGGTAAGTGGATTCCTTCCATGGGATTTACAGGAGTATGTTTCCTGGTCAGATGACATAATGTCAGAGATAGCAGAATGAGGTACACTAGAGGTCTGATCATCATCGGTTAAGTCTACGGAAGGCTGCCGGATTCTTCCACTGGACTGTACAAACTTTCGACCATCTGCTCTTGCACCTATGTCTGTAGAGCGACTTTTTGCTTTCTTTTCAATTTTCTCCCTAGTGCCTGACTTTGTAGCATCTTTGGAAGGGGAACTCGTGGAACACCTGTCTTTATAGAGACTAGTGAAACTCTTCCGCTTTTGGGTGGACTTTCTTTCCGTCTCTCCAGTAACTAGACTAATTGTACTGGCGGTGTCTACATCAGATTCCGGTGAAATAGAATTGTCTCTATTGTAACTGGGAGTATCTGGACCTTCATCAGTTTTATTATTATCTTCACGCAGTTTAGCTTCTAGAAAAGCCATCACTGCTTCTGTGTCTTTTAGAATCAAGGTTGTGTCCATGCTAGAATCAGTATCCAAAGAGTCGCTCCTTTCTCGAAGTCTACTTGCAGATGCCAATGCTAAGGAAGTGGGAGCAGATGAATTCTGCTTATTGATATGAGGAATAAGTTCTATGGGTATGTTTGAACTGGGTTTTTCTATGGTGAAACTCCCTTGCCGCACTAACGGCTTGGAGGACTCTTTCTTGTCTCCTTTTGAAGTCTGACTTTTTGGAATTTCCTCAGCTTTTCTTCTCTTGCTTTCATTTTGTATTACTCTTTCTCCTTTGCTTGTAGAGTGTCCTGACAATTTTTCTACGAGTTGGGACTCTTGCTTAGAAGACTCCTCCCTATATTTATCTATGTGGCCTGAAGCACTTTTTGAAGACAACTTAGTAGGAGTCCACTGGGCCTGCTCCTTCTGTTCTTGTTGTTGGATTTTAGCTAATGTTTGTTTTACCAAAGAAGTTTCTTTATCAGTTTCACTCTTCTCTTTACTAGAAGAGCTACCTGAGGGAGGGAGGGCTTTATTGTCTCCACCAGTGTTAGGAATCTCACCATTGACTGGCCTATCCACTTGACTCAGGCTTTTGGCTGCAGCACGCTTCTCATTCTGGTGGACTTGGGCAGCTGCTTCTTTTTCCTGTAGTTCCGTGTCTTGCTTCTCTCCTATCTCTGACCTCTGTGGTACTACCTTTGCTCTGGAGTTCTCGAGAGGCTTTTCTTCATTTGGGAGCTGGGGAAGAGTTCGTCTTTTTCTCTCTCCCTGACTAGCCAAGGAAGCTGCAGAGCTAGTACTTCTCAGTGAAATACCAACTTCACCAGTATTTGTCTCTATAAAATGAAAACACCAAAGCAGGAATTCATTAAAGCAAAAGAACACAAATAAAAGGAATGTCAAATTATACTACATTTTGAGATATAAGTTCAAAAATAACCTCAGTATAAAATGAATGCCATCACTGTGGGAAATTTGTACTTCCTGGGGGGGGGGGCACCTGATCTCTTAGCAAGGCATTAAAAGAAATCTATATCAATAGAAAAATGTGAAAATAACAAAAAAGTGGCAGGATATATCATAATTTTATATACCAAGGGACTTTTAAACTGTAATTTTCTGGTATATTAAGGCAGCTTATCAAAGTAAATGACTACTTTCTTTTTTTTCAACTTAGCAGATCCCAATGCAAAAGTAAATATTTAGAGACAACAAATTTGGTCATATTAAAAAAATTTTTTGAGGGGGTCTGTAAGTGAGTCTTTACTTGTGTAAAACTAATTGTAAAAATTATGAATAGACAATTTAGAATTCTATATATTTATGGGTACAAGGTGACATTATTACTTATAAACATAATGAAAAATAATTAAATCAGTATTTTGACAACTTAATTCATAATATACATTCATACATATATAGCTTATTTGCAAATTACCACCTTATTTTTAGTTTATGATTACACTATAGTGATAGTTACGTATTTTCTAATAGATTGGCATATCAACAAGTAATTTTTTAACTGAAAAGTAAAACCATGAAGCTTTAAAATTATACATGAATAGCAAAAATTTACAATAAAAAAATCAGAGTGTTTAAAAATGAACTATTAAATCTTAGTTTGCTTTTTTTGTCTTTAGAAGGTTCAACTTGTGATGTACACTAAAGTTTTTAAGGGAAAAGGACTTGGGGGTAGGTGGTATAACAGCATCTTGTATAACATACACAATGAGCTCCTCAATTTACTTCCAACATTGGGGAAAAAGAAAGGTTGTATTATTTAGATACTTTCTACTGCTTTAATTCCCTAAAACACAAAATGTTAATTAAAATCTAGCATTTTACTTGAATTCAACATACTGTTCAAACATAAGAATATGTTTAAGCTTAATTTACTCCCTACTACATTAAGTTTAGCTTATTTCTTTTTAAAATGCCCATGATGTATTATAAAAAAGACAGAAAAGGTAAAAACTGGAGCAGGATGAGAAAAAAGAAGTTACCGTTTTCTACAGTTGCAGACAATCCCATTAACCTTTCTTCTGGATCATGCCTTGTATGATTAGCAGCCAAACTAGCCCATTGTGAAACCCAACGCTTGCTTCCAGATGAAGACATCCCTTCCTAAAGGAGGAAAAGAGGATGAGGCAACGCAGCAGTCCTGCCAATGCTGACTCTCATGAAAGAGAACTGCATTCAGTCACATCATGTGACACAGACGCCATGTCTGAAGCTCAGCTTGTTATGCTTCATTGAATCTCTTCATGTCTAAGAAGATTCTCTAGCTGCTCCTTTCAACCAGATTTTACCACCACCGAACTTAGTATATCATTTCCTGTGCTGCTTATACAGCAACAGCACCAGGACAACCCCAGAAGCTTCCAGTTTACTGCACATCACATCTCTGCAGCTAGCCCACTGGAGTCACTTTGACTCCATTAAAAGGAACAGAGAATCTGAAGAGACAATAATGTAATCTGCTAGTCTGCTACTCTCTAGGAAATCAGGTTGACTCCGGGTCTCAGGAATTATCAAATATGCTAGGTAATTAATGTCTTAATGGATTTCAAGAACCCAAAGCCTGAGATTTTTATATTTAAGCTGCTCTATGAAATTTTTCTAGATCCAGTCTGAACCCAGACCCACTTGTGTTTAGATTTGCTTTTAAGACAAATGATTTCTGAACCTGTCTAGTCAAGTATATAGGTCCCTTAACTCATGAACATACCTTAGTATTTCTTAAGCCAAGGGTAATATAAAAAATATCTCTCTCAAGCCACAAGCTTGAGGTAAGAGCAGCCTGTGAAACCTACTAAAATTAAAGAAAAAAGGGGTTGTGGTGGTAGTAGTGCTGGCAGTGTACAGTTCTGTGGTAGAGCACCTGCTCAGCACACACAAGGCCAGATTCAATCCCCAGTAGAACAAAGAATAAAAAGACACCTCTCACTCAAAACTTAACTCAGGCATTCATACCAAAACTGAAATTTCATGCCAAGTAGGAAATGGAAAACTACAACAGAAAGCTTATTTTGAACTATTTGAAATATACCTTATTTAAAACAAACAAACAAAGTTACAGGCTAAGGTTAGACACTGATGAAGTAATGATTTCATGTAGATAATATGCTTTGTGGTTTCAAGAACAGATTAAAATAGTCAAGCACAGACATTGATGTATTTAGATAAAAGGACACCAAAGCTATCTGACTTCTTGAACTCCCTTCCAAGGTCTTGCAGTACCTGCCCACAACTCTGAGCACTAAAGGCAGTGCAGACCATCCTGCACCATGCTGAGTAAATACACAACAGGGCAGTTTTACTATTATATACTTAGGACATACTGTTGTTTGTTCTTAGTGGCCTCTTAGGCCTGCAATGGCAGGAACTTATTGGAGCTATATGAATTTTACTTGGCATGGATTGAGGAAGAGAGGAGAGGGAATCTAAAGTAATTCACTAAAACCTTTCCCTGGATTTGTCAAAATATCAACACATTGCCTGATATTACTATTAATATTACCTGTTTTCAGGGATTAATTAAACAGAAACTAGAAAATTGTCTAAAAAGGAAAAAAGATACAATTACTTTGACAATTTTCAGAAAATGGCAAGCCACAGAGGAAAAGTTTAACACTATCCAATGGCATTTGTATTTGTAAAAATAGAAACAAAATAGCAATGTTACATAATGAATTTTTATGTATATTTCATGTTTATCCACCACTCACTTATTATAACTCTTTTCCTTAGAGAAACATAATGTAATGAGTAAGATAATGAATTAAGAAAGCAAGGTCAGGTTGGGGAGATGGCTCAGTGATTATGAGCACTTGCTGTATAAGTCTGACAACTGGAGTTCAAATTCCCAGCACCCACATAAAAAGCTGGGCATGGCTGTGTGTGCCTGAGAAAGTCCCTGTCCTAAAGGACTAAGGCAGAGAGCTAACACAGGAAAACATTTGTGTTCTTGTCTGACTTCCACATGCATATGTAACACACACACACACACACACACACACACACACACACACACACACACACACACACACACACACACACCTTCTCTCTTTCAAACTAAAATAAATAGTTCATATAAAGGTTCAAATTCCAGCTCTACAAATGACAAGATTTAAGACCCCAGATAGGGTAATTACTGCATTTTCCTTATTTGTAAAAGTTTGAAGGCTTCCTTTCACTGAAAGTTACTGCCTATTATCTGAACAAATACATTTCCAACTTATACAATTTTTTATATTTTCTTTTGATACATAAGATGGAGTGGAATTCTAATGTCATAGCTGTGCCAATCAAGCTATCTCAGTATCTCAGTTCCTCTCCCCCCCCCCTTTTTTGAGACAGGATTTCTCCGTGACTTTGGAGGCTGTCCCAGAACTAGCTCTTGTAGAACAGGCTGGTCTCAAACTCATAAAGATCCACCTGCCTCTGCCTCCTGAGTGCTGGGATTAAAGGCATGTGCCACTACCACCCGGCGCTATCTCAGTTCTTATCCTCATTACATCCTGGCTTGTACCACAGTGGTACTTACTATAGTGTGTGTATAAGTTGCACCTTTCACATGTTTCCTGGTGACTTGGCCTTCTAATTCAAAACACATTCCTCCTAGAAAGTATAACCAGTGTATATTTCCTGTTTTGTCTCATGCTACTTACAAAAAGGAATATGCAGTGTATTACTTGTTTGCTGAATTGTAATTATTTTCCTTGCTGAATTGTAATTATTTTGCTCACTAACTTTGAAAGAACGATGAAAATTAAGAACTAAGCCAAAACTGTTGTAGGTTTCCATTCAAAAATAACAATTAGTCAAAATGTAGTTTTTGAAGTATTTCACAAGAGAATATATATATCAATAGTTAAAATAACTTCCAAATGATGAAAACTTACATTTTTATGCACATAAAAAAGAAATGCATACCTCTGAGTTATGAAACCCAGGTGTGCTGAATGGCTTTCTTTCTTCCATTACTACTGCAGCAGAGTTGAGAGCCCAATCTTTTACCAAACCTTTATGTTTTTCGTTGATAATAGGCCTATTATAATCCTGATTGTCATCTACTCCAAATACCTAGGAGGAAAAATTTGTTTCATAATGAAAATTAAAGTGTGGGCACCTGATTAGTAAGTGACTATCATCAACAACATCAGAAGTAAATAAAAGATATCCCAAGTTAACCTCACCTAGCAATTTCAGAAACAGGAAACCATATTTAATGACAGGGTGACCCCCCAGCTGGACTGGACAGGAAGCCTACAGCTGCAGATGTGGCTATCCCTTTTAATAATTAACAAATTATTCTAGTTGATAAAATGAAATATTCAGAATACTACATTAGATTTGTTGAATGACTTAAAGCTAAACATTATAATCATGAGAAGAGTCAAGAAAACACTTCAGCGTATTTTCAGCTTGCTTCTTGTTTCTATTTCAGAAAAGCATGTTAAAAAAACACATGCCTCTTTATTTGCTTTTTTACTAAAAAAGGTTTCATTTGCATATATCTTATATTTTTACATATAATTTCCTAAGGTACCTTTAAACAAGATTTTATTGAATGATTTTCACAAAGTATAGCAATTTTTCTGAAATGCAGGTTCTTGGTCTATTCACATAGATTAACTTTATCAATAAGTAAATGACGGTCAATGGTCAACACTTTGAAAAGCTCTCAACACAGACCAATAGTCATGTGATTATATTTTCCCAACAGGCAAGACTCCAGTGTTAGTCATTTTCTGGTACACAAAGGGACCTGGATCTAACACCTTGCAAACAAACTGCAAAAAACCTATAGTGAATACATTTAAAATCTTATTTTACTATTCAGTTTGAACTTGGTTCAACTGAATGGATGAATGTCCCCCAGACTTGCTCTGTATGGGGCACTGATCATTACAATCAGAAAAACATGTCCTCAAACAGACAATGTGTAGAGATGACCTTTAGAACCTTTGCTTCCTACAAGGGAAACCACTTGCAGTGGTACCATCTCTTCTCATGCTGATGCAATGACCTTCTCATCTACAAATGTGTTGGGTAGTATTCATAGCTACACTGGGATATATGTAGCCCATAGGTGGTAGGCTGGAAATGCTTGCTATAGCAACATACAGAAAAGGAAACTGATGGTCATATAATAATCTGATAGATTATGAAATGTGCATTTAGCAAAGCAGAGACTACATCTTTAAATCCAGTGAAATATGGAAATTTTACCACTAAACAGCTTTATTGCTTAATTTAATTTAAATACAGTTTCCCAAGAATTTGGTTAGAAATATCATTGCTTTAAGAACAAGTTACACATTATTACTTTAAATTAAATGAGACAGTTAGTATATGGAAACCAGGTTATGGGAATAAATAGTTTCCTTGCTTTATCCTGCTAGACAGAGTGAATTAAGCAACTAAAACAGTGAAGCAAAGAGGGTGTGCCTGTGTCTTGTGACTTTACCTTCATTTGTAAGGAAAGCAACATTAGAGCGGAAGTGGCTTGTGGGTCTTTTACAAAATAGTTGCACTGAAAATTTACTGGTTTGTTTTATTTTTGCATTACCAGGAAAAAAAAAAAACCTCAAGTGTGGGAGTAGAAAAATAACCATATATGATTCCCTACATTTTGCATCATTGTTGCATGTCAATTTATTATTTCTGATTTGGTAATAATTAATTGTATCAGACATAAATTTGACTTCTTAAAATACAATCACCAGTGGTTTCCAATTTAAAAATATGGTAAACCTCTTCAAAATACTTTTAATAATAAAAATGACTTGGATATTGCATTGTTAATAGACTAGTATTTTGAAAAGGTTATATCTAGAATTGTGCTCTAACGGGAGCTGAAGGCAATAGACAGCACCCCAGCGATTTTCTACACATTCCCTTTAAAGTATCAGAGATACACCTACTCATATATCTGTTAGAGAATGGCCAATTTCTTTCCATACAGGTGGCAGGGCAGGAAAAAAATTCCAGTTCGGCAAAAAAAAAAAAAAGCTTTGAGATTTCACAGCTATGATTTAGTTTAATTATTTTGTTAATTACTGAGGTAGTCTCATAGTGTAATCCAGACTGACCTAAATCTCACCACATTCCTCTTGTCTGAGCTTCTCAAGTGTTGTAAATTACAGGCATGAATAAGCCAGCATGCCGGCTTTTAAAACACATTGAAAAACATGAATAAGGTAGCAACAGCTAGTCCAGCTCAAACAATACATTCATTTCTGTGTGTAGGCACACAGACATCCACTTGTGACATCTTGCATGTGGAAACACAGTGCACAGTTAGTTACACTATCTATATGCTCCAAGACATGCATGTTTCTGCATTTCTAAAATACACACATACTGACATATGATCTAATAATGGTCTAGAACTTGAGAGTGCCTCACCAAGTCCAAATTTACAAGATTTTCCACTTTTCATTCTAGAGTCCGTCACTAGGAGATTTCATCCAGTATACGTATCTTTATTTGATCTGCCACCTGTGTACAAAGCAGCTTACCTGTCATCATGGACAGCTCAAGACACTTCAAATGCAGTTTGTTAGCCACAAGCTCGTTATTTTCTCCCTGCCCTACTCTGACTTGGTGCCAATCACAAATTCAATCTTGTTCATAACAAAATCTGGCTCTCTCCTTTAGCCAGGAGTTCTTTATATTGGACACCCACAGGGGAGAAAGACAAATACCTGTCTAATCTGTATCTTTCTTTACTGGAATTTTCACAGAATCACCCAGGGCAGGTGCAAAAGGAGCTCTTTGGGGTCTGACATTACTAAAATGACTCATGTTATCTTAGAGAAAAATGACATTCACATGCTACCTACTACTGTCTCCGTGATCCAGGCTGGTATTCCACCTGGGACATCTGTAATTGATCCCTTCAACATATTCCAGTGTTGGGCAAAGAGAATAGAACCTTTTGCTCCACACTATTACATGTTTCAATAAACACATTCTCAATCTTTAGCTCAGAATACAGACATATCATATTTATTATAGAAGTTCCCACCTAGAGTACAGTGGCTACTAAAACAACTGGCTACTGAGGCATGGTACTAAATGTAGGCACTACAGGAAATTTAAAAACCAAGGTCTAACACACACACACACACACACACACACACACACACACACACACACACACACACACACACACACACACGAATCTAAAAGAACCATACAGAGGCACTCTATTATTAAACTAAAGTTCTGTAAAACTTTTACATTTCTGTTTCAACTTTAGATTAACATTAAAAAGAAAGAACCCTCCAGATAATAACAGATTATGTTATATATAACACAAGCAGAGCCCTTGATTTTGGTTTTTCTATTACCAGGTTATACTGTCATTATTTAAAAGTCTAAAACTACAGAGCCCAAAGTTTCATGGCTTTCAATTCAAAATGGTAAGAGTGGGGCTGGGGCCTACCAGTGCTCCACTTAAAGAGATGATATTTTTGGCTATTTTTTTTAAAAAGAAAATGTTGGTTTTATTTCATTTTTTCCCAAGAGATTATTTTTTATTAGTTCAGATTTATTTTTGCTATTTTATGGATATTTATATTCTACCTATTAAACAGCCACATAGGTCAAAATTACACATTGTAATATCAGATATAGGAGACCTGCTCATTGTAACAGGAAACAGTGTGAAAGAAGGGGCAGTGGGAAACTATATCATAATTATAACACAAATGTAGACCAAATGAGAATTTCATTGCATAATACTGAATGTATTAAATTTAAAAAAGGAATGTGCAAATCTAACATGAATGAGACCCAGCACTAAAAAACTCCTAATCAATTAAAATTTAGAATCCATCTTCTCATAGAAATGAGAAAGCTAATAGTAAACAC
Organism: Cricetulus griseus; assembly: GCF_003668045.3. Classification (NCBI taxonomy): domain Eukaryota; kingdom Metazoa; phylum Chordata; class Mammalia; order Rodentia; family Cricetidae; genus Cricetulus; species Cricetulus griseus. Next base: position 17,024,125 of record NC_048598.1, on the reverse strand, counting down.
CTTACTTTTGTAGGCTTACATCCCCCAGGAACAAGGTCCTTCTGGGTAAGACAAGTGGGGGCCTCTCTCTGTAAGTTAAATCACTAGTACAAGGTCCTACACCTTACCAAAAAACATTCAGGAAACAACCCATAAAGAACTATGCTGAACTCCAAGCAAATAGTGTCAAAGAAACAAGATTATTTAAGGAAGTTTTCTTTTTAAATTTATAGCATTTTCCCAGGAAAATATAGCTTAGTTTTTAAAAAGAAAAATATCTTAAAATTCAATGGAACAAATATATTGTGATTATTTAAAACTATGATTCTGGTATTTGTAACTAACTCTTCAAATGTAAAACTTAGACAAAATTGTTACAAAAGTTCAGAATGGGATAGGAGAGACTATTTACCATTTATTGTAGTCTATACATACATTCTTGTTCATGGCATCATTATTTACAGTCAAAGATGAACTCAAATTCAACATTTGTCAATAGATGAATAGATAAAAGGATCTATCATAGAATTATTTATGATTTATCATAAAAAAGAATGAGTAGTTATGCATGTAACAACATAGATGAACTTTGAAGACAATATTCAAAGTAAAAGTAGCTAGTCATTAAAGGCCACAAATAGAATGATTGTTTATATGAAATATCCAGACAAAGTAAATGTACAAAGACAGAAAGCAGATAAGTAGTTCCAAGGGGTCCAAACAATGGGAAAAGACCATTTAAGTGTGATTTCTCTTAAGAGTGATGAATACATTCTGGAGTTAGAAAATACAATCAACACAACAGTATGAATTACCACAGCTTCCAGACTGTACAGTGATGTTTTGCTTCCGAAATCTTACTTTTAACTAATCATCATTCTGCCTCAGTTTACCAAGTCCTGGAATTACGGGTACAGATTGTAACACCTAACTGAACTGTACATTCTCAATGACTAAAATACCCAATTTTATGTTATGTGAAATTTACTTCAATTTTTAAAATAAGGTACTACATAACTCTTATCTTTTCCTTGGTGCTTCTTTATGAATAAAAAGTTTAACTTCTTTTTTAATTTTCTTGAGTTATTGCCTTAGTTTTCCTTCAATCCCCTGTCTTTCATCATTTCCTGCACCTTTCTCTATTGACTCTGTAGCTTCTCAAATACTCTATTAGCTTATTGGATAAATTAAAATTATTGAAATATTTCTTGTTAAAATTTCTAATTTCTCTACTTTTTCATGTACCACGTCATAAAATCTGGCTGCTTATCAATGACCATATTCTCTTATCTTTGTGCCAAACTGATTTTAAGCTGGGGGCATTAGCTTTGGTAGATCTCAGCAGGCCCTCTAGTCTTCCATTACACAGGCTCTTTTACTGAAATTAATATATTTTCTTTTCTTCTTACCCAATCTCTATTCATTTGCACTTTCAATACTATTAACAAAGCTAAGCTTGTAACACAGAGAAAGTTATTTTGAGATCAAGACATAAAAACTAGAGAAAAATTGCTGGGCGATAGTGGCACATGCCTTTTAATACCAATACTCAGGAGGTAGAGAAAGGCATATCTCCGTGAGTTTGAGGCCAGCCTGTTCTACAGAGCAAGTTCTAGGATAGCTAGAGTAGTTATACAGAGAAACCCTGTCTCAAAACACCAAAAGAAACAATGGGGGGGTATCATGTTGGGTTTAACCAATCTATAAATTCACTGGATTACATGAGCTAATATAGCAAAGATCATCTAAATACATTCAAATACACATCAAACTTTCACATTCATGCTTTCAAAAGACAGTTATAGTCTACTACAAAAAAGAAAGATCATTCTTGTCAGAATTAAATCAGACAGAGGTTACTTGTATAGAGAAAAAACACATGACAGACACCCTAATAGGCAGAAAGCTAGGGTGCTAGTGGTTGCTATAGGGGAGCCAGAGAAAGCCTTTTAACAGTGAATTATAAGAATGGAGTTCTAGTTTTAGTAATACAAAAATGAGTTATGGAGGGACTGGAGAGGGCTAAGCAGGTAAAGTCAACCTGAGTTCAATCCCATAAAATTAAAAGGTTAGAACTGAATCCCCCCAACTTGTCTGTCCTCTGAGGCACATTTGTGGCAATGCCTTCTTTCTCGTTGGCTGATCCAGGCCAGGTTGGTCCCCTGCACTGTAACTTCCACTTTGTCTTCACCTGTAATCCTTTTAGTGTTAAAAAGAACTTTCTAGTACTTTGAGTAAATAGTCATATGTGGAAATAATATTAAAAAGTAATATTTAGAGATCATTTTCATACATCTTTGACAGACATTATGATAAACATACTATGTTTTTGAATTTCTGCTAAACTTAAAAAATTTCTTCACTTCAGAAATGAATGACATTTAAGCTTACAGAGGTTTATTTATACCAAGAGTATAGTACATGTAGAGTTTACACACTTAATTCCAGATGCCTACAGATAGCCATTTTCTTAACCCCTGTAATATATACAAACATAAAATAATATTTTAATGGAAAAAATATTAATCACCATCAAGTAAAATATCTATGGCTTTTGAAAACCCATACCCCCCCTTTTTTTAAACAGTAAAGTACTACTTATATAAATGTTTATTTCCAAGACTAACGGGTCTCAAAATTTGGCATTATGTCACTCCAACAGTAGGATAACTAGACTCCTCAATAAATTTATATCTACAAATTATACATGTATGCAGTGAATGCATCACAAATACTACAGAACACAGACTAAAATAGAAGTAACACACTGAGAATTAAAAGTGAACATAATCCTACTATTTTTTCCTGCTTCCCAGAGGGTTAGATCTTGCCCATTCTGACAAGCCATTCTGAAAACTCATCACCTAAACTGGCATATTGCAAATGTTAATGTGCATATGAACCACATGGTCATCTAAATTTTAATTACAGATTCTGATTCAATGTATCTGTATGTGCCTCCTAAGTGATATCAACGCTGTACACTCATGAGCACATTTTGGGTAACAAGAATTTAAACGAGGGATTAATATTTAGCCAAACTTAGGTTGCTATTGTCAAAGAGGTAAAATAAATAACTTATTCTAAGGTTAACTATTCACAGTCACATCAAAACTGGGAAGTACTTTTCAAATCATACAACAATCATCATATAACTAAACCAATAACATCAAAAAAGTACCTGAAATATAGACAATCATTAGGACTGGGTTTAAGCCTGACTAAAATGAACAAAATATATAAAAACTGATTTTGTTCTGATTTCATCAAAGATGGCAGTAAAGAGAAACAAAGAGGATCAAAGATAATCACAACATATGCTTTTTATCTGCTTCTAAAATGAAATTAGTAGGTAGAAAACCTGTTCATATTTATATTCATTTAATAATTATAGCAATGTACTTCTTTGTTCAGTTTTGTATAAATAAATGCAAAATGGCATTACTTTTAAAGCCAATCAAACTAATATACCTTAAGAAGGCCCAGGTAGTTTAAATGTAGAGGACCTTACATATAAAATTCAGAAAAATTCAGAATATAAACAAAATGAAAGCAGAAAATATTTTGTTCTTGCTGCTAGTCTTCTAGGTCCCTAACAAAACCCTAAGGTTCCAATACCACCACCTACATGAGAACATGCCACACCAACTCTCCAATAAGGTCCAATAGTCAAAAGCCCCACAAAGCTAACATCATACTCAAATTTCAATTATTTACCTTGTCAATCATTTTTCTTGCTTCCACCTCCTCACTGTTGGGGTTCTCTAACTCAATGGTATAAGTACCCTTGTCACTTTGGTCATCATCATTATCCTTTTCTGAAGTAGCAGAAGTAGCTTGATTTTTTAACATTTTATCCATCTCCTGGCTTGGTCTGTGCCCAAGACTCCCTGAACTTCTTAACAATGCAGTTTGTAGGAAGGGTATTGACACCGATGGCTCCTCTGATTTCTGTTTTAACAATTTCCCATGTGGAACACCATGCCCCCCTCTGTGATGCGTAGAGCTAGTCTGTAAAGACAAAGAAACCACTTTGGCATCTGCTGGTGGAGATTTTGTTTTTTCAAGTTTTGTATGTGGTGTTGAGAAAGTAGTTTCCTGACATGAGATTCCTGAACTTTGCGTAAAAGAATATGACCTCCTCTTTCTGGAATGATCTTCATCAAAGAATGCAATCATAAAAGCAGTTTGACTTACAACGGCCTGGTCTTGATGCTTTTCAGTAGACTGGGTCTTCTTTTTCTGTTCTGAGTGATGGCGTCGTAAATGTTCCTCAAGAGTTGCACGCTTGCTACAGCGCCTGTGTGCCCCAGCATTTTCTGAATCACTCTGTGTGCCATCGTCGTGTTTGTTTCCTGGACATAAGAGAGGAATGATATAGTAGAAAAGAAAAAACTTCCACGGAGAAAATCAGAAGCACATACAAAAGTGCTATTTGTTTTGACACCCTTCCCCCTCCTAATCCAAAGTTGTATGCTGTTTTCCGTAACAGGCTCTGCATACTGTCCTCAAACACAATGATTACAATTACATTTAATCAACCAACAAGGAGGCCCTTCATAAACAACTGGATAAATTACTTTTCTTTCTCTAGATTCTAACTTTATAAAAGATTCATCAATGACTTAAGAGCAATGCACTATCATCTGTCATAGTTTATACTTATAATAGCAATACACATTAGTTCTGCCTCTGAATCGTAAACCTTTATTAACAAAACAAGAAAACCCACAAAAAACTGACTCTTAACATTAAGAGTAAGCAAGGCTTCAACCCTACACAAAGAACTGCAGGCAACTAATGAGTGTTGGGAGTGGGAGAAATAGTCTTTCCTAAGGAAGAGCACACCAACTGGTTATCCAATACCAGATGGTTAGCTCTGCCTGAAAACACACACAAGCAAGATTATACAGACTGAGCAGGTTATGTTCATGTATTTAGAATTATGTTTGTAACAGGAATTCATGAAAAAGAAGGTAATAATTTGAAAGAGACTGAACTAAGAAGAGGCATTTGGAAGGGTCTGGAGGGAGGAAAGGAAATGGGGAAATGAAGTCGTCATAATCTCAAAAAATAAAAGGAGTAATTTTTTAAAAGACTGGTGTAACTGCAACCGCATATTATTAAACAGAACATAAATGTCATAAAAATGGAATATATCTAAATTGTGACATTCGATACTTTTAAAAGTTCAGCATACCTTTTAATAAAAGATTGAAATTTTTAGTTTCTATTTATGACATAATTTTACAAATGTTTTGTTAGCAGAGATTTCTAAACTATACTGGTTTAAAAGAGTTCAAAAATGCTTAGAACCCTACCAAAGACATATGACACCCTTCCGTCTACTAAACCACATGATACAAATAAATATAGGCGAATGTCATGTCAAAGAAGTACAGTCACATTAAAACATATGTGAATTTTGAAACACCTATCTCCTAACAAAAGTTTTACTGGATCAGAGCAAGAGCTACTCTAGGCATGATTCAGATGGAATCACCAATTAAAGGTTAACTAAAATCCTTTTAAAGTTATAAATGATCTAGCGCATTGGAATATACATCGGCAGATTCCAGTTGTGTAGAAGTAATCTGATTAGGAACATTCCTGAACATTCCCAGGCTGTCTACTCTAATGCAATCACCTGAAAATAATGTGTTAGCCTACAAGACAACCAATCAGCGAGTAAAGACTTGATGTGTATGAAAGAATATGAGTTGTATGTCTAGGGGAAGGAATTATAAAGTTTGCTCCTAGTAAATCTGGAAGCTACCAACAATGGTGATAATTTAATACAAAACAGTTACCTGCAAAATGTAGCACAAAAAAGGAAAGAGGATAGACAAGGGAGTGGTAGAACTGAATGCCATCTTGAAAAAGAGAAACAGGGAGATAATAAGGTAAAAATAATGGGGCTGGGCAAGAGATATATTAATCTAAAAAACAAATGGGACAAATGTAAAACTCATCAAATTATTTAATACCCAAAACATAATTGAAAAGAAAAAGAATTTAATACGTGGAATCTCTGCCACTGATAATTTAGGAAACACAGGTAGTATATGGAAAGCAAATACAAATATAACCTCTATTTTAAATACAATTTTTACTATAGCACTGTTAAAAACATATTGGGTTGGATAAGCTGAATAGGAATTCAGTTTGCTAAGATCCAAAAGAATGAACTATAATATTTCTTATACAGGAAGACCAAATAAACTTACAATCAAAATTTTTAATGAAAATAACATTTGCATATCTTTCCTGCTATATTAATTTGTTGGAGATTAGTCATTTTCTTTCTTGTAAAATTACTATTCCTTCTAGTGCTTCAGTGTATTACACAAGATGAAAGGTGAGGATCAGGTCAGAGCTGCAATCTTCTGATTCTACTCAGCAAAAAGACCACCAGGAAATGCTCAACATGCTTAGCTCATCTGCCCATCACTAATGATGCCTAAATCTGGAAGTTCATTTACTCTCTCAGGTTAGTTTCGCTGTACTTCATAAAAAGCTGTGGCTAAAAGAAGCTGCAACTCTCCTAAAGGGTGAAAGTGTATGGGCTTTGTGAACACTATTTTCCTCACTGTCCCAAAGCGCATGCACTTTACTCTTGTAGGAGCAAGGCATCTCTATCTATCTATCTATCTATCTATCTATCTATCTATCTATCTATCTATCTATCCATCCATCTTATCTAATCTATCTGGTATCAGTTGTTTTTTAGTTACTAAAAAGCTCAAGTTTTAAGAAATTGTTACAATCTTCCTACAATCTGAATGTATCCCTTTCATAACCTAAATAGTAGGAAACTGTTATCAACTGATAGCAGCTCTGATTTCTGAAGCAAGTCAAATATCATTTGTGAATAAGTATGAAGAAATAACATCGGTCTATTTGAGATACAAAGTGAGTTATTGCTGTGAAAGGATTTTCTTGAAAGGCTTTAAAAACAGAATAATGTTAAATTTGAGAGTTCCCAGCAATGGTACCACACTGAGAGATGCCTACCTGGAAATCAAATTCAAAACTGATAGATTAATCTTTCTCAAAAATTTAAAACATATACTGATCAGTGTAGAGAAAGTGTTCATATGGATACTAATGATTCTACTTTTAATTAAGCTCAAACACGTCTTGGTGAAGAGCAGAGAATATACTAAAATGATGGTTTAAAATAATTGTTAATACAGGAAACAATAACAATGGCACTGTTATGAAAGGATTTTAAAAGATTTTTCCAAGTATTTATTTTATTTAATGTCTATGAGTGTTTTGCCTGCATGTATCTATGTTCAACCTGTGAGTGTCTGATGCCTGAAGAAGTCAGAAAAGGGCCCTGGACCCCTCTTTATGGATGATGTGGAGCCACCATCCGGGTGTTGGAAACTAAACCTGGTTCCTAACTGCTGAGCTACCTTTCCAGCCCCTTAACAAAGATTTTTAAATGCTACCTTCCTAAAGGATCTTTTCAACTCAACCTTCATATATTTAGTGAGAGTATAAACTTTAGGACGACTCATTTCCAATATATATACTACCTTTAATATTATACTAGCTTATTAATATTTTCATCAAATTTATATTATTGGTCAGTTTACAAATGTTACCTTTAACCTATGCATATGTATACTTTTCAATTATATATAAATATCATCTAGTAGGAATAAATATGTTGCACCAGAACTCAAAACCCTTTATTCCAGGTGACTATTGATGACTATCACTAAATATTTTAATAAGTGACAACAAAGAATTAGGTAATCATATGCTCTCAATATCCTGAAATGTCTTAGAAACATATTGGTACTAAGTATAAATTACTATTTCTTCATTACTTGACCAGAATTCCAGGTTGTAAGGTACGGATTAAGTCACTCAATTCCGTCATTAACAATGAAGTCACTAGATAACAATGTATGCTCAAGTCCAGATGAAATGTTAAGAAACAGAGTAAGACACATGTGATCCCCACCTCAAAAAGCATTTTTAAAAAATAAAATTAAGCAACTCCTAATAAAAGCCACAGAATGGTTAGATTCACATACAATTATACTTTGTTCAAAATCATTCCTGTATTGACAGCATATTAAAACATAAAATAGAATAACACAAATTCCAAAATAAATTCAATTCACAAAACCAGTGGGAATAAAGCTGATTATTTGTTACAACCAATATCCATGTACGAAGTTTCTAATGATTGTGATCAAGTGTTGAATATAGTATATACAATAGCTAATGTTACTATATAATAATATGCAATTATTATCCACAAATGAACATCTAAATTATAATTCCTGATAGCATAAAATTTACGTTAGAATAGACACCTAGCAAATTCATCTAAGCTGAAAATGTGTTTTGTGAGCAGCCTCTGCAAACAGCTTACATTTGAAGCACCCCATCAATAGTGTGACTGAGCTAAACAGAACTTTCAGTCCATACCAAGTAGCTTAATTTTGTTTTCAAAACCTAGCTATGATACTTCACTGAAAGCATGATACAGATAAAACAACTGAACATATCCTTTCTTTAAATCAAGAAAACAATAGGGATTATCTTCTAGGAAATTCTATTTTGCATAATGAATAGATTTTGCTTTTCTGTAGGAAAAAATAAAGATAATTAATGACATAAATATCCTCCTCCACAAACCAATGTAACCACATTGGGAAGAAAATGAAGAAAATTTTGAATGAGTAATTTGGACATGAACGGTGCTCTTTGCTTTTGAGCTTTAAAATTAAGTGTAAATTTGAAACGCAGATATTTTCCATTGTATAATTAATAGCAGTCTGCTAAGTTTGATGACCAACTTTTCATTATGACACAATAGGAATCTCTGAAAGTCACTTTACCTTTCAACCTTTTCAAGTACACGGGAACATCACTTTTAATGCTCTTGGAATCCTCTTCTGTTCTCTCCCACACCATTTGAGGAGGGTTGTTTTGTGCTAGCCAGTCAGCTACTTTGTTTTCTGGCGCCATCATTCCTGTCTGAATTCCCGGCAAGTCTTGAGTTCCAGGAGTGGCCTTCTTTGACTTGTGACGATGGTCAGAAGTGAATTTTGTCACATGATCTCTAATAGTTACTTTTCCTGGCATACTGTCATCAAATTCAATGGTAAATGAAGCATGCCCTGCACCTGCTATATGGGAACTTGGCGTGTCTTTTGTTGGAATCTCATGAATAGTGCTCTCTGCTATCTGTGATGGCTGCTGGAATTCTTTTGTAGGAATTTCAAAATAACTTGGTTCCCTACAGAAAGGAAAAAGTGCTTCTTCATTTGCAGCTGCAGACTGTTCCTCCGCTTGCTTGGCATCTATGCTGCACCCTAATGAGAAAAATGAGAGAGAATTCAAAATATTTGGAAGCCTGTAGCATGAAGGTCATTGGTAATGACCATTTGCATTATTCTGAGAATCAGAAGGCAGATGATAATCCGGATGAAAAACAATGGCACTTATATGACAGAAAAAAGTCAAAGAGATGTCACAGAGATCAAAGGATCTTGACTATGATCCAATTACAAATAGGAGATGCAAGATAAACAGCAGCAGCAAAAAAAAAAAAAAAAAGGGGGGGGGGGAAGCAAAGCAGGAAAAGATGGACTCTGCACTGACAGCTCCATACATTTTTCAACTAGAAAGTCTAGAAATCATCAAGCTGAGAAAGAAAGTATAGATGGAGATGTTCTATACATACATGTGTGTATAAATAAACACATACATAGTGTGATAGAAAAAGCATCCATTACCTAATTGAGTTACCAGAATGAGCTATTTGAAACCCTTGAGAACAAACGTAGGGCTCTGACGGTGAAGAGGCAGTCAAGTGAGGATGGAGACAGGAAGTAATTATATAAGCGATGCTTAGGAAGTCATAATTCCATTTACCAGTCTCTATCATATTCAGAGACCCCCTACTTTAGGACAAAATTGATAATATCTTGGGAGATGACACACATGTTATAAGGTAAGAGTGGTTAGCGATACAGCATGTGGCTTGCTTGCTTGAAGCATGGCAATTCAAGCAGTAGTATGAAAGAAATAATGCAGAAACAGAAAATTCTTTAGTCAGCCAGTAAGTCTGGGAGAAACTTAGTCTACACCTCTGTATATCAAATTGTGCACAACTTCCTAAAGGTCAAGGGTGAAAGTTCAATTACAAGCAGTAAGTGGCAAGGAGAGCAGGCAAAAACAGAACACTGACAATTCCTCCAGTGACTGCTTAAATCACTGACTGCATAAAGATGCAAAAACAGGTGTTTGGTAACACAATGTAAAAGAAAAAAGGCGAAGATTAAACTGCCTGTTGGTTGAGAAAATAAAATGCAGTACCTATTACCAAGACAGCCTACTATCATAAAAGAATTAATATGAAATAAATTTCCCTAAGGCTCAAATATCAACCTTATTTTAAACAGATTTCATAGTAAATCAATTACAATTTACTAGAAAGAAAAGGCAATACAGGCATACTAGGCTGTTTCCAATCTTTTTTTTAATTACAAGAAGTATGTAGTCTTCTGAAATACTTTTTCAAACATTACATCTTTGTACAATTCATTAGGTGCTATAATTGTCTTCTTTATTAGTACATTGAGTATGAAATTATAACAAAACTATCTTCTTTTGTTACAGAGTAATATTCTTGTTATCAAATATGTGGGATATGATATAGAAGATATCAGGCTACACTACTAAAATAATAATGATCACAATAGCCATGGTCATATTGTCAAAAAATGTACACAAAAGGCAGGGAACATTTGCAAATAGAAATTTTCAAAGTAAAAATTATTCTTTTCAAAATTTACTCCATTTGGTTTGCCAAAGAAAGGTGAAAGTATTTCACAGGAATTATTATAGCAAATAATAGAGGTTAAGATGAAAATCCAGAGCAGATAAATAGCCTTGAAAACAGTCTCCCAGTGCTACTCAGTATCAAGGGCCTGAGAGGCTCAGGCTCTGCAGGACATCACTGTCAGATTTCATTGTTCAATAACTTACACTTGGTGATTCTCAGTAATGAAGGAAAAACTTAAATTATTCTTAGCTTTCTCTGCCTAAGAAAGCGGTGCTGTAGATAACTACATTTCATAATGACTTTTGACAAATGGTTTCACTTTTCAGTAACTCAGTTGTAAAATTAAAGTTTCCTCATCTAGAAAATGTAGTATGTGAACAGAGATTAATTTCTCTGTAGACAAAGTCATGAAAGGTGTGAGCCTGTCAGAACTGTAGTCTGACTAGAAATACATATTAGAAAAATTGCTAAGGAGTTTTAAGATCATGCTAAAAAAATTGAACAGGTTTCTTCTCTTACAACATTGAAAGAACATAGTCTGAAGTTTATGAATTTTCTATTTCTATTCACAGCCATTTTTATTTAAACCAAATTAAACTACATGGGATAGTATTGTTTATACTAATATTTTATAATTAATTTAAAGAGCAATTTAGTAACTAAGCTAGAACTGAATTTGTATGCCTAAACTGGACAATATTAACAGATACATATATATATATATATATATATGTGTGTGTGTGTGTGTGTGTGTGTGTGTGTGTGTGTATACACATACATGTATCTGATATATTTGTTTATTTATTTTGAGATAGGTCTTTAGTAGCCCAGTTTGGCTTTGTTTATTTATATGTGAGACAGGGTCTTAATCTGTAGAAGCCTTCATTGGCTTGTGGCGATGGTCAGAAGTGAATTCTGTCAAAGAGTTACTTTCAGTGGTGTACTGTTATCAAATTCAATGGTAAATGAAGCATGTACTACACCTGCTGTATGGGAATTTGATGTGTCTATTTTTGGAATCTCATGAATAGTGCTCTCTTCAGTAAGTAAGTTAGTATCACTCTGTGTCTCAATTCTTTTATCTATAAAATGGGCAAAAATAACAAAGGTAACTACTACCTTTAGACATTGTCATGATGAAATGTATATAAATCATTTGGAAGAAGCAGACAAACTAAGTGCAACTGAATGCTTGCCATTATTTGTCATGGTTCTACTCTTTATCATAGTCATATGTATGTGTCATTTTATTTTACAAGTTATGTATGTCAGAATTTCAAAACTGTGTGAGGGAACAAATGCTACATTTTTATGGCTCCTTAATTTCCACTATCATGCAATTATTTTCTGAATTTTGCAACAATTAAATTAATCTGTGTTCTTTAATGCATCTAATTGGTTATACTCCCCCTAACCAGATAGTTCTCTCTAGTGCAAAATGAGGTTAGAATATATGGTACTTGAAGTAAGGAATTTAGAGTTCAGTGATGAAGTTTTAGACAAAGACAATTAACCAAAGCAGTATTGTTCACTAGCAGTATAGTATCATTTAGTAATTTACAATGCACATACTGTGGGAGAAGAGGAGGCAGGAATTAGCACAATTTATGTGGGGGTACATTGGGAGAGAACACTAAAACAGTAACAGATATCAGGTGCACTAGGGAACAAAAAGTTCAAAATTTTGTCAAGCAAGACAAAATCACTCTAGTTGTTGTGGAACTAAAATAAAGATCAGTTCACATTTGCTATGGAAAGTTTACAGCAATAAGTTGAATTATGATTCATCAGTGAAAACAAAGACAACAAAATAGGTTTTATATTAGATAAAATGAAGACCATAAAAAGTAGACATTCTTGATTGACGTCCAGTTTCCTTCCTAAAGAACTTTTTCCTAAAAGAACTTCAATACTTTCTGGTACCACTCTTCTATGACACTGCTTATATGCCTTAGGGACAAATAACTCCATATCATGCTTCAAGATGAGCAAGATAATGATAGTCTCACATTGTTTGCCAGAGACTGGTTAGAATAGCAGGTGACCTTCTTTAATCTGTGAGAAGCTAATGAGAGATCTGCTGAAGATTTTGGGAGAGGTCTTCTTCCAAATACTGGGAGGTCTTCTTATACAACTTTTGTTCTTTACTTCTGGGTGTGATCAAAACTGTATAACTTTGAATACTGATGGCAGCAGCTTTGAATGTGAGGGGTAACTCTATCAGTATGTATGTACTGTGGATACCAAATCAGAGATGGTGAAACTAGATAACAATGCTATCTATTGCACTGAACAACCCTGAGAGAAATCAGGTATGGGAGCCAAGACATTCCTTTCCTACTCAGTATCAGACAGCAATTCTTTCATTTACAACAGAAGGCATGTTAAATAATATTAAATGATATAAAGAACAGCACTGGTGAAGAAACAAATTTGTGATGGAAAGCTATTTTCAAATTTGGCATCCTAAGTACTACTTGATCATGACAGCTTTTTAAAGACTTGTACTCTGGTGTAATTAGACTGTGTCAAAAGACACAATGTTCATAACTCTCCAGCTAAGAAAACTGTCCTGCTTACTTTGTATAAATGAAGTCAAAAACACCTTGAAAGAGTTCTAATGGGGTTTGTCCTTGCCTCAGTGGCACACTATGTCTTCAAAACTGATCTTTGGTGTCTGTACTTTATTCCTCCAGTTTTGGATCCTTATCTGCTGTTAACAAAGAAATTGGTTGTTCCATCCTTCAGTTCTGATGTCTTTTCAACAACTTTATGCGACAATTGGTATCTCCATTTATCTTGGAAATCTTGACTTTTCTGGACACTGGTCACCACTTAACCACCCAAGTTCCTTAGTTAATAATATAAGAATCTATTTCTACACTTTGGCTGCCGAACTCTGCATCATATTGCTATCTTAATAAAGTAAGCATGCTGGGGCTTTAAAGAACTTATAATTTCATATTGTATTTTTTAATACAACAGATTTTTTATTTTGTAGTATATGATTATGAATCAAGTAAAGACATGTAACTCACATGTCCCTACTACTTTATCAATTCATTTGCATATTTTAAAATGCTTAAATGTCCAGTGTGTGGCATTAATCTGTTTAACAATTTCATAAGCTGGAAAAATATGATGAGATTTTTATAAGGATACCATATTTAGTATTTTATGTTAAACTCATAATATATTACAAGAGCAAAGCCACAATCACCTTTAAAAAAATCAAGTTATGTTATAGATCATTTTTCAGAGTAGACTGACTTTTGTTTGGAATATAAATACTTGCCCAGTATGAATTTGATATCATAGCTATTGAAGTATTTTTACCTGAAGTCCCAGTTTCATGATTTTTTTCTTCAGGCTTGCCATTAGATTTGAAAGCTCTTTGTTCATCTACCTCATCATCTCCCCACCATGATGGCTGCCCATATAATGGAGTACCACGGGGCATAGCAGAAACATCTAAAAGAGAAGGGAGGAAAATCTCTCTAAAGCAGATGAAGCAAGAAAACATATTTTGCATAGTGCTAGATTTACTTAGTTGATTAAAAGTACTTTACTTTTAGTAACGTAACATTTGAGCATGACCTTACGCAGCTCTAGACACCATTAAGTGAATTAAGATCAGCAATGATTGAGTAATGCAACATGCTATAATCAACAGCTTTTTATTACATGTTAGGGACTTCTGATATATACCTGAGCCCCGGGAACAAATGATCTTTGAGTACTTAGACAGAAGTATCTTAGGTGGAAGAATTTTGTTAGAATTACCAAAAGAATAATGAAACCAGTCTGACCAGAAATGTCACTAAATCTAAATACATAAAAGATAAAACTAAAGCAAATACTGGCATGTACAACAACATAAGAGTATTGAACAGTAACTATATTTGTACTCAGTGCTAACAGATCTTCAGTTCTAGTAGCTGTGATACTGTTTATCAATTTAATACATTTGTTACATGAAGGGATTATCTATATAAAACATCTTTGTAGTTATTAAAACTGTAAGCATTATATGATATGAGGGTGGTAATTAAATTTTTCCATTTTATTTCAATTGTAATTCAGAGAAACATAGATAATATGAAATGCTAAACTATTAAATATCCTTCAAATATTGAAATCACTTTCCTTAATAATTAAGATATTGGTTGCACATACATATAGTTCTGTCAATGTTTTCTAGGAAAAACAGGCTATATTGAAATGTGCTCTGGGATGGATCACTAGTATAATTATTTTTATGCAGGTATAGACACATGTTTGAGAACAAAGAATGCAATTTCTTCAACCCCAAACATAAATTCAGAATTTCCAAAGGAATTAGCTTATTGTAATGTATATCATAGTGACAACAATCGTGTTGTTATTGTAATGTATATAATTATTGACAAACTATCAGGTGCTGTTTGAGGTCATTGAGAAGCTAGTTCTGGAAGTGAGGTAGACACATCCCCCACTTTAGATCCCAAGCAGTTTGTCTCAAAGTGTCCTCCAAGGTCTGGGGATGAGCTAGTCCACCTAACTCTGACAGGGAGGGAGACAAAAACAAAAGAGCCCCAAAGTAAAACATGGTGTCCTTGAAAACAGCTAAAATGTAAACTATTTCCATCAGAGGTTATTGTTGTTTATCCTATAATATGAAAGTGTCTACAGAGGAAGAGAGGAGCTGGAAACATAGCTCTGGGAAGCTACATTTGAGAACTGCAGCTAACTGCCTCAGTTTCCTCAGTTAGTTACTACTGGATGTTGTGAGCAACCTATTAGATGATACTACCTTTCTGTAGGTTAGTTGCTGTGGTTACTTGGAAGCCTCACATCAAGTGACAGTCTATTCTGCCTGGGACTTTGTACTGGGAACTCCAACTGCTTTAAAGGTGCTTCCACAGTTAACCAACTGTGAGTACCCAACTTGATATTTTCCTTTTGTGCTTCCTCTCTTCCTCCCCTCCCTCTGAATACAAAGATAGATATAGCTATTGTAGGTCATTCTCCATAGCATACAAAGCACTTACCCATGGATTTCTCCTCAGATTTCAGTGCTTCTGTGGCTCTGTGTGGCACTTCTGTAGTAGCATCCACTTTTGAGTCTGTGCCTTTAGCACTTGCTGATTTTGGTAATTCTGATTCTGAAGACTTCTGAGACAACTGAAGCTGAATGGTAAACTTCTCATGCTATAAAACATTTAAAATCAAAGGGAAGCTTCGATAAAGGAGTCAACTGTAGTGAGTAATAGTCAACCACAAGGGTAAACTCTTACCTTAAGAGCCTCTTCAGGGACCCTCATTTCTCCTCGAACTACAGTGAAGAGATTTGTATGTAAACAGAGCTAAGGAAGAATATAACTCCAAAATTTTGGTTACTGTGCTTGAATATGGTCATCAAAT
Organism: Cricetulus griseus; assembly: GCF_003668045.3. Lineage (NCBI taxonomy): Eukaryota > Metazoa > Chordata > Mammalia > Rodentia > Cricetidae > Cricetulus > Cricetulus griseus. Next base: position 17,007,927 of record NC_048598.1, on the reverse strand, counting down.
ATAATTTGGAGATTGTTCTATTTCAAGAGTAAATATAGGATTATTATGTTTATTTATCATCGATTTCTACAGGTACTGGGGATTAAATCCAGGACTTTGCATATGCTAGACAAGTTTTCTACCGCTGAACCACATCCTAAGATTTAAAAGAAATTTTTCTTACAGACAAGATCTCTAGGCTATCCTCAAATCTGAGATTTTTTTTTTAAATCTGAGATTCTTCTGGCAGCTCACTGAGTACCTGGAATGCAGCATGCGTCTATAATACTCCCTTTAATATTAAAAAATATTTAAAATATGTAATTTGCCACTTAAAAATATTAACAACTTAAAAAATCTAATAAGTATTTATAATCTCAGGCAATACTAGCCTTCAAATAATTAGAGCACAAATATTTTTATTTTCACAAACAACAATATGACAGGACCAAATTATAGATTCCTAGTCATAAAGGTGTAAAAATGTCTCATGAGTTAATACCAAAAGCAAATCCTGAAGGAACTGATTATCAGATTTTTATCAACTTTGATAATAATGAGGTTCACTTTGTAAGTACAAAGAAAATGAATGCTATAATAAGGGTTTATATGGCAACCATACCACCCCTTCCCACCATGGACTGCAATAAGGTCATATTATATTATAAAACAATGATTCTATACACATGAGAACAAGTGCCAGATATAATGAAGGCTTTCATTATTATGCCAAAACAACAAGGCCTCTTACTAAAGATCAATTCACTAGAGGTCCTGTTTCCTACCATTATCAACCTTGCAGTGAAAGACATTTTATAACCATGTGCTAAATTCTATCCTCCTTTACTAACTCAAAGCATTTATCAATCACTTCAGGAGTAGAAAACTGTAATCACTGTGATGTGAGCGAAAGAGAGACAGAGACACAGAGACAGAGACAGAGACAGAGAGGTCCAAATGTAATGGGAGCAGTAAACTTATTAACAGAATTTCTTAGAGCTGTAAACAACCTTGGAGAATACGCAATTCATTTCGTTAATCTTTGTTCTTACTCAATAAGTAATTTAGTGAACAGAACCTCCCATCCCCAAATAATCTACTTAATTCTGTCTGGAGCTTTCTTGTCAATAAAGTAGCTTCCTAAAGCTCTGAAATATTAAAATTTTCCTTTTGTCACATACATATTTGCTGATATACATAAAAATATACATGTAACAGAAACATTTATTCATTGATGATGGGAGTGTAAATTGATATAAAATTATAGGCATCTGTACCAAAGCGTATCAAAAACCAGAGACAGTTAATATATGTCCCAGCTATCTTCCATACCTGGGCATATACCCAAAGTACTCCACATCCCAACAAAGAGGCGCTTGAACATCTGTACTCGTTACACTTTATTCACAATAGTAAGGAAAGGGAGCCAGCTCAGATGACAGTCAACAGTTCAATGTTTGATGAAGAGGTACTACATATACATGACGGAATTCTACTCAGCTATAAAGCAAAAGGAAATTATAATATGCATGGAGTGGATGAATATGTAATTAAGCAAGCTAATTAAAATTCAGAAAGATAAATCCCACATTTTCTATTTTATATGTGGACTTTGGATCTTAATGTGCATATGTGTGTATGTATGTTTGTATGTATGTATGTGTATGTGATAAGGGTATATAATCAAAGTGGAAAGAGTGTAGGAAAGTGGTACTGAAGAGGATGATAATAAAACATTTAAGATAAGAAAGCAGGAAAGAAGTCACTGGGAATGTAAGACTGTAAAGAGGCAACAAAAGCAAACTGTATTTGAAACCCAGGATTTTGCATAGCAATAAGAAAAAAGACGAAAAAAGAAAACTACAACCAGATATGGTGGCATATGCCTATGACCTTGGCATGCAGGGAGCTGAAGCAAAAGGACTGTGAGTTTGAGACCAATCACTGGGCTAGTGTCAGTTTTCTTTAATGATGCAACCAATTCCTGGTCAGTTATCTACAGTCCAGGTCAGGTCCATTCCCAAGGCTAGTTAGCTAGGCCACACAAACTGAGGTGGGGAAGAGCCTGAAAAAACTAAACTCAAAAGTTAGGTGGGAAGGGAGCAGAGGGTGGTTACGGAAGGAATTGGGGGAGGGAAAGTGAGTATTTTCATAATAAATTGCAGGACACCTTCAAAGACTAAAATAATATTGTTTAAAAAATAATTTAGTAGATACCCAGACCAACAAAAACTACACCTGCATAATAGGAAGCATCTAACAAATATGAAATGAATTAATTTATTTGGCTTCCTTACCTGCCAGATTTGTGGTCATCGGAATGATCACAAGCTTCTGAGGTTTATCGATTGTTGTTTTGAGTTTATGGTCATTTTGGAAACTGGAATATTTCAATGAGTTCATGCTTTTCAAAAACATGTCTCTAGTTAGAAAGCAGGCTGATGGTATATACATAATGTTCTCTAGTTTAAATCTTAAGCCATGTTAATGTTGTTGATCTAATAAGGTGACATGTTGTTAATCAGAGCTTCCCACTCTAGGGCACAGTCTGTATACATTGGCTATTGATTTTATATGTGAATAAAGCATGACAATTTCCCCAGTCTACTATAGCTAATACAGAAACAAACATAGTTATCACATGCAATGATTTAAAAAATTCTGTCCCGTGGAATAAAATTTCTGCCAATTTAACAGACCTATGTTCATTTATATTAGTGGTTCTCAATCTTCCTAATGATGTGACCCCCTTTAATACAGTTCCTCAAGTTGTGATGACCCAATGATAAAATTATTTTTCTTGCTACTACATAACCGTAATTTCCCTACTTTTATGAATTGTAATATAAATAACTTATATTTAGAATATTTGATATGCAATTCTCAAAGGGGTCACAACCCACATGTTGAGAACCAGTGCTTTATGTAAAATTCTTGGAATTATAATCAGTATAAAATGCTAAATGAAAACAATGAAACTAAATGAACTTCATCGGGACATTTAAGTAACAGTGTTAGCTCAATACTGACTGTATGATTCTGAGGAAGTCCCTAAGGACAAAAAATTAAAAGCCCTAGCCATTTTTAGATGTATTATGAGTTACATATTAGGGGGAAAATAGTTAGCAATCTGCAAAGGCATAGGCTATTTCTTATGTCTCCTCCTCCTCTTGTGAGTGCTCTCACTATGCTGAAGTCATCTTCCTGGTCCAGCCTCCTGAGAAGTGAGGATTAGAAGCATACTATACTGCATTTGCTATAGTTTCTTCTGAAATTAGTGCTCAAAAGTAACTTTACAAATTTTATTAAAATCTGAATTTCTTAGCATTTTCCCTTTTTTAAGACAACTAATAGTAAATTAATTAAAGGAGATACTTGCATATAAATATACCTAAAAGTTTTGATAAAACTGAAGCTGGTTGAAAGTAATTTTTATTATTTTATGTAATTTAAAACATTTACATTTTTAATTGGTGTATGTATGCATGTATGTGCACCAAGACACATACATAGAGGTCACACAATATATTTCAGGAGTCTTCTCTCCTTCCACCGTGTGGGTCATGCGGATTAAGCTCAGGTTGCCAGTCTTGGCAGGAAGTAACTTCAACTGCTGAGCTACATCATAAGCCTCACCAAACATATTTTTGGAAAGATTTAGAATATATAACAAATAAGTATTCATTTTTTTCAGTTTTTTTAAATATAAATGTTATATTTGTAATCTAGCTTTAAATTTTAAACTTTAAAAATTCTATCTTTTGTTATTTGTGTCAGTACATTTGCGTATCAACTACAGTTTTCTGAGACTATAATTTCTCTGATAAAGTGATCTAAGTCTATGAGGTTGTTAATGTTTAAGTTTTCAAATTATTATTTGAGTTTTGGTAAATGTTTAAAAACTAAATAAACCTCAAGAAATTTTCATCATGAGAAATATTTTTATTTTAACTAAATGCAAATAGAAATGCTATTATTGCTTAGTTATATTACTTCATTTTACTAGGTTCCTTTGTACTATTCTTTACACTACAGTAATATCATACCCGTCCAATTATTAGCCTCTGATTTTTAAACACAAATTCAAATACACACTAAATGACAACATGCTAGTCAATTAAAGTTGGTGCCAGAAAGCAGTCGATGTTAAAGTTTAAATTAAAACAGCAGGATAGCATAGAAGGGAAGGCAGGTTAATGTTTTATATCCTCCTAAGAGACTGACTTGGGACCTCATATTTCACTTGGCAAGAACCTAGGTAGACAGTACTTAAGACTTTCACTGTCTTCCTCCCAATTCCACTCTTTTAACACCCAAACTATACGCACAGCAGCACACACAAAAAGAGAGATGAGAAACAGCTGAGCCTTACCAAGCTTCCCAGGATCATTCCTAGGAACCAGTAACCGAAAACAAGCAGAAAACACCTAATAAGCACAAACTTGTAGTACTGTGAATTCTGATATCACAAGATGTTACTTGTAGCATAGCACATATTTTTTAAATTCACTTAATAAATGCAAAAAATTATATAAGGATATCATATCCAAATCTCAGCTTATCTTCAAGTTTCAAAGTGATGTAAGTCTGCTCTGGTATCCTTACATCATTCACAAAAGTCTACAAGGAAGAAAGAAAAAGGTTATATTGCATATAAAGTATTAATTCTCACATTTCAGTCAAATTCATCAACCAATTACTATTCAAAAGTTCTTATGATGAAATGCATCCTAACATGTGCCAAGCAGCCTCCAGCATAATTATCTCATACTTTTAACCTTTGTCAATATTACTGGTAACATAAAACACAGTGAATTTTGACACTTGGAAGTTTTCTAAAGATGAAGTCAGAAAAGTTCTTAATCTGCTGGAAACCTATACAGAATAAAAATGATTAATTCTAAACAGCTTCAGGATTTTTAGGAATTTTATTTGTAAAGATTAATACTTTATCGCTTCATTCTCAGAATCATTCCACTTAAAAATTTATTACATTTATTAATTGATTGTGTGTGTGTACACATGTGTACAGTACTGTGCATGTGAAGGTCAGGAAATTTTGCTGGAATTAGTTCTCTTTCTACCGTGTGGGTTTCAGGAATTAAACTCAGTTCATCAGGCTTAGCTGCAAGCATCTTTAACTGCTGAGCCATCTTGTGGTTGCTTTACAAATGCCCCAAGAATCCGTGGATCTTTCTATGAATCTATGATACATTGCAGTATCTTAGTAAATGGATTTTTCCTATATGTTGAAATTCTGCTTTATTTTCAATTATTTCTAACAATGCTAAAAATTACCAATAACAAAACAAACTGCAGAATTACCTAGACACTATCTAAGAGAAATACGCCACAATTTCCCAATCAAATAGTATACACTACTTGTTGTGTTTTCTTCGTTTGTTTTTTGGTTTTTGATTTTTTGAGACAGGGTTTGTGTGTGTAGCTTTGTAAATCATGCTGGCCTGGAACCCACAAACATCCTCCTGTCTCTGCCTCTGGAGTGCTGGAATTAAAGTCATTCACCACCACTGCCTGGCTGTATTTTCTTGTAGGTTTGTAACAAGAAATAGTTTTGATAATGCATTTTAAATGTAATCTAGTGTATTTAAAACATACTAGTTGAAGCAAAATTAGTAAGGTATTTCACATATATGTGTAAGTTTTTGGAATTTTAGACTAGTCATGTCTCAAGTATTCAGTGGTTGCTAATGGCTATGATAGTGAAGCCCAGACAGAGGAATGAGGAGGCAAAAGACATAAGTCATTCTGTCTTCCTTCAGTTTCTTAGTGCAAAGCTTGACATGCTTTCTTTGTAGGTTTTTTTTTTTTTAATTTCCTTTTCTCCTTTTTTAAAAATGCTACTAAAGAGGACAGCTAAAAACACTTAGTTAAATGTCCATTGAATCAAAGGGAGGCAAACAGGAAATAAATACAACTCAATTATACAATGAATAGACAATGAGCATTATAGATTATAACAATGATATAATCATAGCATAGACAAAATTATCTCACTGTGTATCTTCAGGGAATGAAGATAATTCTAGCTCACTTTTCTTTCCAGAATCAACAAGAAGAAAAAACAAAAAGAACAAAAAGAAAGCAAGATGTTTTTATTCTGGTAGACATTTAATAAGAAGGACCATGAAGTATCTCCCAACATGAACCTAAATAGTTATATATTTTTAAATTTTATTTTAATGTTTTATTTGTGTGTGTGTGTGTGTGTGTGTGTGTGTGTGTGTGTGTGTGTGTGTGTGTTTCACTAGGACCCAGGACTTGCTGGTAGGCTATGTGTGCTGATCAGCAAATGCTGGGAATTACCTGTCTCTGCTCCCCGGTGCTGAGATTACAAATGTTTGTAATTATACTAAACTTTCTACATGTGTGTTGGGGATTGAACACATGACCTCAGGAACTCCAGTCTGAAAAAAGGGAATCAAAAGGCCTAGGCTAGAACGTAGGCTGCTGTATAGTAGCACAGTAACAAAAGATAGGACTGGGATATGACAGTCGTGGTAGGACACACAGGCCAATGGAAAGAAAGAGAGCAGAAGATAATCAAGGTTCTCACAGAGAAACTTCAACGGGCCCACAGAATACTAAGACATATAATAACAAAACTGTGGTTGAGATGAAACTTTCTGAACTACATTCTACACATAGAAAAATAGTAAAATTTTATTCTACAAGGTCTTTTGGATTGGAAGTTAATTCAATTATATATATTCAATCATATATATTCATACATAATTACTATTACATACTCACATATACACATACACACATATATATGAGGGATTCATGAACTGTACGAAGCTCTGTGTACTGTGATTATAATTGAGAGCTAAATCATACAAATCACCCAGTAATTCATAATCAAGCACAAAAAAAGACATTAAAACACAGGTTTTTGGGTGTAGAAAATGAAAAAACCTAGCCAAAGGAGTTATGAATCCACACTATTAACATATATCCTTTATAGCAATCCTGCCTACTTTGTCTTTTTTTTTTTTTACTTTTAATTCTTTCAGCATGTTAACATTAACCACTTTATGTTCCTAAATGCAAGGACCTTTCCTTTGATCCCTTTAAGAAGTATAATTTGAGTTTTACTCTTTAAAAAAATATAGAATGGCAAAGAGAATGGAAAGACAAATAGGCCAAAGAAATCTAACCCAATTGGACTCCTGCCTGGAGAAGAGTAGAACAGCAGGAAGACTATAGTTCTGGAGATATGCCAAGGAGAAAGGTGACAGGTTATATACTGTCTCATGCCACATGTGAGGTATTTCAGTACAAATCTGAACAATGCAAACTTAATTACATGTACTAGAATCAACAGAATAATTAACCCAAAAAACTTCAAATAATCGATTTGTCTTTTAGTAGTAGGCAAATTATAAACTGAAAAAGTTCTATTTATGAATACGATTTCCGTGTGTTTAAAGTGTATTTTTCATGGCAGCAATTCACAACACTCAAAATGCAGTAGTTTGTTAAATTTCAACAGGATATAGTATCAAAGATAATATATCTGCTTGTTAGAAGAGTCACAAGAAAATTAAGATGTTGAAATAATTCAACACATCAATATTCTCTCATATCCTGTGACTATAGTCTGAAAAACGTGAAAGTTCATATAGAAATAAAAAAAATCTACCACAATTACACAAAAATATCTAAAAAGACAAAGAAAAGCCATCCTAGTGTTCATTGTGTGTGTTAAGTGTTTAGATCCTTGTTTTTCTCTAGTTCTCTAGTATCTAGCACCAAATCTACCTTTCCATTCTTATTTTCTAAAAGTGAGAACGTCTCTTGTGCCCAAAAATGTTTTACACAATCTTACCACCAGGGACTTTTTCTGTCTCCCCACAGATGAACCCAGTCACATACTGAGCTCAAACTTCCATCTCATCTCCCAAAAGAAATCTATCACATACCATATCATTAAATGCCTTTCTTAATTCCTCTATTTATTCCTTAGCTTCTTCTACATATGACTTCAATGTACTATGCACATTTTAAGTATTTAAAAGGGAAAGACAAACTAAAGAAAAGGGGACTATACACACAAGGAATATGACTTTATTAACATTAAACAAGTATTCAAGCAAAATAAAAACAACATGGTTAGCTTACCCCATTAAGGCTGCCTAAATCTTTCACCAAATGTTCATCCATAGACGCCTCATAATTGATTACTGCATGCTGCTTATCCACACTACGGGACTAAAAGGAAAAAATTTAAGCTCACAACCACAAGAAAATACTAAAGTAACAAAAGAGATTTTTACCTATATATACAATATTAATAGGACAGCTGATAAATACAGGGATAGATCAAAAATGCAGATTAAATCTAAACAACATAAATTTGGCCTGATTTCCTTAAGACAAAAATAGCTAAATTTCCAAAATACTCTTATCAACAAATCCATATTTTAATTCTGAATTTAAATTAATTTTGTTGGCTGCATCAACTATATAGTTTAAAAATTGTAAAATTGTTACACAGAAATCCAACAAGTTATTTTCTATTTTACCTATCTTATTGTTAAGAAAGTGTTACCTCCCAAGATTTCTTCCTTTAATACTGAATACTGTTAGACAAACTGAGTAAGAAACCCAAAGACTTACGTGATAAAAAGGGACAAAATGATGGATATCTGACCAAATTTATTATCACTTAAAATGTGAATTCTAAAACTAGAATATTTAGAAATGAATTTTTTATAAACACAGGAAGTATACCTATATGTACACATGTGTACATCATATACAAGCACGCATACACATTTCTCTATTTTATGCTTTCAGTTTTCAAACTATAATCCGTAAAACACAACTTAGTTACAGATAATACAAGGGTAGATAATACAAGGGTGAAAATTAATTAAACAGATGCAAGAGTTAGGTGAGCCAGAAAACTTGTCTGAATTTTAAAAAGTGTATCTGATATCTGACTGAATACTGTGTCTCTGTAAAGGGGAAGGCAGCTAGCTCTTGACACCCAGCTGATCTTAGCGCTTGCATATAGAGAAGGCTGACATATTACCTGCAGCATGAGCTCACAGTCATCTCTTCCAACAAAAATCATTTCTCGTGGCAGCCTGTGGCGAGTGCCTCCACTGCTCACCAAAAACCAGGATGTTAAGCTCATTTCTGCTTAGCTTCTGAATCCTTAGCAAAGCTACATCATCCTGCAGATGAAGAAAAGCACATCAGAAACTCTCTTCAGTATCTAGTTACCAGCCCTGTAAGTAGGCCTAAAATAGAAATGCCTTCATCAACATTTATATCCACTATAAACCACATTCTCTTCAGTATTGTAATCCAGAAACTCCACCAAGAGTCCACTTAAAAAGGAAAGAATTAAGAAAATAAGTAGGTGGTCAATTAGTAAATTTTTATTCTATTTCTAAAAGGCTTCTAGACCCAATCTGTACGTTCCAAGTAAATACCTCTAGTAGTTTAGTAATATAAAAAAACAGCTGTGTTGTACAAATACATGTCTTACTGAAAAAGTCTGACAGAATAAAACTGAGAAAGTATATATGGTATCTAACTAGAATAACTTTGGAATCCAAAGACATTGCTTGTATATCAAGTGTAGAGACACTGGGCACTGGGTAAAATTTCAACAATTTAAAATTCCAATTCCTTCTTCCTCCTCCTCCTGTCCCTTGTCCCTTCCCTGGAACTTGCTAAAGAGATCAGGGTGTCTTTGAGACCACATCATTTATTCCTCTTGCTGCTGCCTCCTTAGCGCTGGGATTACAGGCGTGAGCCACTACTTTGTTTTTTCAATTCATTTTTCTTAGAGTAGCAATTCTTAAACTTTTGGTTCTCAGGACTTACTAGTACTAAGAAAAAGATAAGAAAAGAAAAGAAAAAAGAAAAGAAAAGAAAAGAAAAGGAAAAAAAAGGACCCCTGGGAGTACTTGCTTACATGGGTTATGATATACCTGAAAAACTAGCATTTCTTTCATTTGAAAGAATAATAAGAAATCTCACTTAAAATTACTAATATTTGTAGAAAACTTCATTTTCTAACCCCATCTCCAATGACAAAAATAGCACTACTTAAAATATGGGTTATCTTTTAGACATCTGTATTAATAGAAAAATTTCCCCCATCATCTTGCATTTATTCTACTACCATAATTTTAAACTAGAAAATATAAAGGAAAGCTGGTTTTAAGGGGGGTAAAAGGGAGTTTTATTTAAAGTCTTTTAATATATCTGTAGGGCATTTTAAAATATACAAGGCAAAGTTTCTTGATTGTATACAATATGGAAGTGCTGTATGAATTATGCACAAATTCATCTTCCACTCAGATGGACTTCTGTAACATCATACATTGATCTTTTGAAAAAAATTAAGGTTTTCAGAATTATGTAGATCTTCAAAATGCTTGACTCTTTAATTCACACTACTTTAAAACACATTAAATATTACCACCCATCTCAACAGAAAAGTTTTATTAGGTTCCTACTAAGCTTACGGGATGAATTCATTATCTCAAATTATGTCCTTGACACCTAAAATTTTACCACTGAAAAGAAAATCCTGTCACTTTTTCTTAAGGTTCATTTTGACAAATACTTAGCTCTACTTTAGCAATCTGCCAATCATTGGCATAAAGTGATGTTTTACGAAAGCATGGGTCTAACTTAGCTTACACTTCACATAGTGACACATCTTATTTTCTTGCAGACAAACACAATAGTCTGGCACAGAGAGTAACTGTTCTGTAAGTAGGTTCCTCTAGATCTGAGAACACTACAAAGGTATGAATTCAAGGTCAAGCTTTCAGATAGGCACCCACTGTTACATTTCTGTGAGATAATCTTAGGAAAAGGATTTAATTGCAGCTAAACAACAATGATGACTAGAGCTACTATTGGTACTGTCTGGTCCAGTGCCTTAATCTGTTCTACTGAGCTTTTACCACAGTTGTTTTTGTGTCATGTGTGCTAATAGAAATGCAACAAGAGAGGCAGAAAGTCCTTTGATATCACTGAACATCTGGTCCCATGGACCTTGAAAGGATTTCCTTCATGGAGTCCCAAGGACCTGGAGACTGAGATTTTAGCAAATCCTATGGTATGTAGCATTGTCAGTAACATATTCAAGCTCAGGAATCAAACAGATCAATGGGTGAGTCTGAATCCTGTTCTACTATTTTTACTCTTCATAGCCTTAGGCAAGGTGTGTCATGTTCCTTAGTTTCCTCTCCTATACTTAAAAGTCATGATACCACCTACTCAAGTTTTGTCAGGAATCCAAAAGAATATTTTCATTTTTTCCTAAGATGTATACTATGCTGCACTTGAACAGGAAATAAACTATAATGGAAGGAAGCATTCTACAATAAAATAGATGCATATGTAAGCCAAACATTGTACAATGTTCTGAGGAAAATCCTGGTTATTATGTTAAAAGAACACTGTCTTAGTTTGGTTTTTGTTACTGTGATAAAATATCATAATGACAAGCATTTCGGGCAGAAAAGGGTTTATTTGGCTTATAGAGTGCAGTGGATCATCAGAAGAAGCCAAGTCAGGAACTCAAAGAAAGAAACTGAAGGTAGGAATTGAAGCAGAGGCCATGAAGAAACATGTCACACTGGCTTTTTCAGCCTGCTTTCTTATAAAATACAGAACCACTTTCCCAGGGTGACACTGTCCATAGGTGGGATAGGCCCTCCCACATCAGTTACCAATCATGAAAATGCTCCCCAGGCTAGCCTACAGGACAGTCTGATGGAGACATTTTCTCAACTGAGGTTCTCTCTTCCTAGGTGACCTTAGTTTGTGTAATACTGACAAAAAAAAAAAAAAAAAAAAAAAAAAAAAAACCTAACCACCACAGTCATGTACACATACACGATGTACACAACTATGTAATATAATATTATTATAATATTATGTATAAAGTTGTAACAATCAAGTCTTAATATTCCTGAGCTTATACAATCAGATTGGTCTACTTAAGTGGTTTATCAAGTCTCACAGCTACCCAACCTTTCAATGCAGTTGATCTTAGTCCTATACTTTCTGTCAAATGGGTGTTTAGCATTTCTTTCACTACTTCAGAATACAGTCTCCGTGGCCCTGTCAATAGATAGCCAGAACTTAACTAAAGGAAAATATTTTACATAAATATATCACATAATTTACATACTCCATTTACAAGGAAGAACAATTTTTAAAACTCTGAATAGTTAAGTAGGTCAATAGTTACATACTTTTTAAAGGAAACAAAAACAAAAACTATAGTATGACATATTCAAAGGAAATCAATTCATCTTCAACAGTAATTTAAAACAAGGACCAAACATGGACAAAAAAAAAAAAAAAAAAACCAACTTCTTAGTGTAGAAAAATCTGTTTAAACAATCACCATTTATGTTATAAAACAGCTTTTAATTCTCATTTGCAATAAGATAGTCTTTAAACATTTCTACAGCATGACACATTATAACTATATAATTGACATAACTGTATTTATGCAATTTTCACAATTATATATATAATGTAGTTAAATGGCTTTTTATAAATCTCATTGGCTTTTCATGAAGTTTAGAGAATACATATTTTCTAAAATGAAACAAAAATGTAATATTTAATATACAGTGCATTTTGTCGGCTAAGGCAATGACCTTGAGTCCACTAAATATCTTTTCTTCTGGGGAATGCAATATAGCATAAAGCTACATTCTCTGTTTTTCTCTCAGTATCTCTTAGATTTACTATCATTCCCCAAGTACTCATTTTTTTTTTCTTTTTTCATGTGTGTGTGTATATATATGGTATATCTATATGTATAGGTTATGTGGCAAGAGAACATGTAGAGATCAGAAGTGGATGTTGGATATCTCTTGATCACTATTTATTGAGGTGGATTCTCTTGCTGATCCTGAAACTGATCCAGCTAGTTGAACTACCCAGGGACCCCAGGCCTGTACTTCCTAGTGTTGGGATTACAGGCAGGTCATCCATGTGGGCTGCCAAGCAGTTTCAAATTGTGCAATAGACCCAAACAGACATTTCTCAAAAGAAAACAAGTAAGTAGCCAGCAGTAAACACCAGGAAATGAAGACAAAACCAATATGAACTCTTTAATCCATTCAATAGGTACTGTCAAAACACCACAAGCACTGATGGGAATTGTAGATAGGAATGCAAATTAGCACAGCTATTATGAAAAACATTATGTAGGTTCCTAAAAATTTAATAATAGAGCCACTGTATTTGATGCTGTAGCCTCATTTACAGGTGTATTTATATACAAAGGAAGTGAGATCGATGGGAGAAGCATTTGCATTTCCAAGTGTATTGCAGCCAAGAAACCCCAACAGCCATGAAACAAAACAACCCAAACCCAAACATTCACATACTCATGAAGGCTATATAGTTCTACTATAATAAAGTAAAAAATCCTGCTATTCCACACAGCACTGATGGAAATAGAGGCTCTTGGGTTAAGTGAAATAAGCTAGGCACATAAAAAGGAAGCATTATAAAATCTCACTGGTATGTACAAGCTGCAAACACTGCTCTCATAGAAGTAGAAGATATAATGATGGATACTAGAATCTGAGAATGGCCAGGAAAGGGGGGATGAGGAGAGACTGGTTGATCAATCATGAATTAATTTACAGTTCAATGGAAGCAAGAAGCTCTGATATGTTATTTCCATAAGGTGACTTTAGATAACATAAATTCTAAAGCACTAGAAAAAATATCAATGTTAAAGAGACAGACAAGTTAAACTCATTTAAATGCTATACCAAGTATCTATGTATTAAAACATATAATATACTGAAATATATATACATACCTATTGAGAAGCCTACCAAATCCAGGGTTGCTAGGGCAAACAAACAAAAGAATCTTGCTTCAGGGAACTAAGTCCTGTAGAGAATGCTGCGCAGTTAGATGGAAACAGGAAGCTGTCCTTATTCTAAACTGGAATGAGGACATGAGATGATCTCACCTGTCCTAGTAGAAGGCCAAAAGAGTTTCTTCATCTCTAGCTGCTAGTCTAGAACAAACTTTCACCCACCATAATTGACAACCATTCTCATTTGGGGGGGGGGGGTTCGAGACAGGGTTTCTCTGTATTGCTTTGGAGCCTGTCCTGGAACTCACTCTTCTTACTCTGTAGACCAGGCTGGTCTCGAACTAACAGAGATCCACCTGCCTCTGCCTCCCAAGTGCTGGGATTAAAGGTGCGTGCCACCAATGCCCAGCCAGAAGCCATTTTTAATGGATGAAGGAACAGTGATGACTCTACCAGAAGTCTTGACAAGCAGGTAACAGGGAACTCTAGGGTCACCTAACTTCTGTTACTGAGTATTTCTGGTCCTAACTTTCTAGTTAAATTCCTCTTTAGCAATCTCTTGCCCCATAGGACCTGGCTTTCCAGCAACTAGATGACAAAAGTTTAACATTCAAACTTTGGAAGCTAGACAGATGTAAACACTACATAGCACCACAGTTACACTTTCACCTTCCTAGGGCTATAATTAGTTTTAAAATTAGACTTTCCGGCTGGGCCTCGGTGGCGCTCACCTTTAATCCCAGCACTTGGGAGGCAGAGGCAGGTGGATCTCTGTTAGTTCGAGACTAGCCTGGTCTACAGAGAGAGTTCCAGGACATCCAAAGCAATACAGAAAAACCCTGTCTCGGAAAAAAAAAAAAAAATGACTTTCCAGTGGGATCAATTCATCTTAGGATCCAATGGACTAGCATTTTAATACTTAAACCCTGAAGTCTAAAAATAGACCAATCAAATTTCTCTGCAGCTGTCAAGAAGAGCACAGCTTCACTGTCCTGTACACTTCAATGCTTTATGTTTTAATTTTATGTTTAAAATGTTAATTGTTCTTAGAATCAAATGAAAATGATAGTGCAACCATAATAACATCTAGCAATCTAGCACGCAGCTAAAGCAGTTCTGAGAGCAAAGTTTATTTTATATTTTTATCATTATTATTTTGTGGGGAGGAAAGGGGGTCAGGAGTGGTGGCACGTGCCTTTTTAATACCAACACTCCAGAAGCAGAAGCAGAGGAAGGCAGATCTCTAAGTTAAGACCAGACTGTTCTATATAGACTCTGTCTCAAGGTGAATCAAGCAAAATAACACACATCAAGGTTTTAGAAAATGACAAAGTGGATGGGGGAGCCCTTTGCGCCTCTACTCTATCAACTGAAGAAAGCTGGGAGTAGGAGAGGGTTAGATATGCAGTGCCAAACAGCCCTGGAAACATACAAGAAATATTAGGAACCGAGCAGGTTATATGTAAGAATATAAACGCATATACATACATGCATGCTATAATAATTAATGAAAGAAAAGGCCATGAACTTGAAGGAGAGTGAGAGAGGTATATGGTAGGGATTTAGAGGGAAAAAGGAAAGGGGGCAATGTAATATTATAATCTCAAAAATTAATAAAATAGCAAAATGTATACATAAAAAATAAGAAAGTAACTCAGACTCAGAAAAAAATACCATATTTTCTATCACACATGGATTCTAAATTTTAATTTTGTGAGTGTGCATGTGGCTCATGAGACTGGGAGGAGGACTATGAAGGGGAGAGGAGTCTTTGGGAGAAGAGGGGAAAGGGGTTATTAGAGTATATGTTAAAAACGTGGAATGGGACCTAAGAGGTAGAGAAAAAGGGGATGGGAGAGGGGAGTAAAGAAAGAAAACAGGGGCTGGAGAGATGGCTCAGAGCTTAAGAGCACTGGATGCTCTTCCAGAGGTCCTTAGTTCAATTCCCAGCAGCCACATGGTGGCTCACAGCCATCCATTACGAGATCTGGTGCCCTCTTCTGGTGTGCAGATATACATGGAAGCAGAATGTTGTATATATACATACATACATACATACATACATACATACATACAGAAAGCCAATGACAAAAAGAGTATATATGAAAATGCCAGAGGGAAACCCATTAACTGTATGGTCATTAAAAAATAAATATTTAATGCTGCTTGTAGTTACATGCAATTCAAATTGAGAATTGAAGTCAAGAGGAGTCTGAGTAATGCAAATTATTATAATGGAGTTTTGAGATGGACAATAGCATCACCACAGAACTAGGAAACAGTGCATTATGCAATCCATGGCAAAAAACTGGCTTCCTTACATTACATACCTAGTGTATAATTACTGCATGCAATTACTTGAGCTAAGCCACATGTTAAGGATAGTCCATCCTTATGCTCTGGAAATCAGCTGGCTGATTCATCACCAGATGGCTTTACATGGAATAATGCTCATCTTACCTTGCAATTTCTGCTCTTGCAGAGAAATAAATAGCTGGCTGTCAGTCTTCAGAGCGGAAGGGGTTGTTTTCTAACCTTTTATTTTAATAAAATATTATCATTTACTATGTGACAACTTTTTTTCAGCTACCAGGAGGTATGAGAGACAATGTCCTCTAAAGTCTTGGCCCACTGACTCCCTCTTTGCAAAGTATATATATTTTCCCAAAATAAATGAAAATTTAAACAAAGGGGAATAAAGTGATAAATTTCACCTTCCAAATTTATCCTCTGACCATCAGTAAAACTCACATCTAAACAAATGTAATAAGCCACTGCATGAACTATCTCTTAAGACTTTTTTTTTTTTTTTTTTGAGACAGGGTTTCTCTGTGGCTTTGGAGCCTGTTCTGGAGCTAGCTCTTGTAGACCAAGCTGGTCTCCAACTCAGAGATCTGCCTGCCTCTACCTCCTGAGTGTTGGGATTAAAGGAGTGTGCCACCAATGCCAGGCCTATCTCACAAGACTTTATAACTTGTACTTCCCCTATCTTGTCAAACATTAAAAAAAGAAAAAGTTTAAATGTACAAATTTGAGATTCCTGTTTCACTTCTGGCCCTGAACTCAGGCTCTAACAGAAAATACATTTGAAATTTAAACTCTTTGATTTTGATACCATGTATTTGAAAATGGAAGAAATAGCTATAGCTGGATTTTGTATATGGACTAAGGGTCAAACAAATGCAACCTGGGTTTCATAAACAAATAGACACAATTTTCTATGACTCTGTAATATAACAGAATAGCTCTGATTAACATTTACCATTTTTCTAGGAATTTTATATGTTAGAAATGAACGTATACAAGTATAATATATTGTCTTAACAAACTCCTGGTTTTCTTGAAAATGAACACAAACATGTATCAATTCCAAACAATACTTCAGCATTATTCTAGATATAAGGGACAAAGTAGAGAATCAAGACAGAAAAAGGATCTAATCTCATAGACGCAAAAATAAACAAATGGCTAAATAAACTAAAGCAGCTTCCCTGACAGTGGAGGAGGAAAAAAATAAAACAAACCAAAGAGAAAAGGATGATGTAACAGCTTAGCGTGGTACTCTTTAGACTGGATGGTTAGAGGATGTGTCTCTGAGAAAGTAACAGCCATACAACATTGAAAATTTCAACTCTGCTGTACAAACGACTTGATTTGGGACAGATAATGAAAAACACTCTTGGGAAAACTTCATTTAAACTCCACCCTGATTTGTACAGTTACTCACAAAAAATAAATCTGCAGCTGTGCTGTTTTTGGATTCCTACCAAGATACTGGCTCCAGGCTCATGTGAAAAACTCAGCAGTAAGAATATTTTTTGCACACAAAAAATTGCTGTCATATTCATGATGATTTTGGAATAAATGCTCCATATTTTAGCTATATTATCTGCCAAATAAATCAAGGATTCTTCTTTAAAAGCAATTAACATAAATAACTAGGGTAAATGAAATCTACAACTTACATTTGAAGTAGCATTAAAATTAAAAAGTCCTACTTCCCTAAGTTCAAGCATCAAGCCTCATGTAGTATCTAACTTTAACTATATATTTTCTTTTTTTTGGGGGGGGGGTTTGGAGACAGGGTTCCTTGTGGCTTTGGAGGCTGTCCTGGAAACTAGCTCTTGTAGACCAGGATGGTCTGGAACTCACAGAGATCCACAGGCCTCTGCCTCTTGAGTGTTGGGATTAAAGGTGAGCGCACAACCACCAGGCTATTAACTACACATTTTCAAAAGAAAACTTCCATTTGGTAAGAGAAGCCAGCAACTTAATAAACCTCCTTCATAAAATCACTTTTATTAAATCTTCAATGAATAGTTGGGCTACACCTTTGCATGACCAAGGCATTAAAACTTCTTACCACAATTTCTGTGCTAGCTAATGAAAAATGTAAAGTGACTCACTTTTATATTTCTTTAGAACTGTGTAACTTTTGCTAAACAGGTAGTTAGTGGCTACTCTAGTCAGGGCAGCTCTACAACAGAAATCACATGCTTATTTATATGAAGGAGGGCTTCGGTTAAGTATTTTGTATCTGTAGCAGGCAATATGGATAAGCTGATAATCAAAAGAGGATGAAGAGCTTCATGCTTTCATTTCTAAAGGCAGCAGCAAAGAATTTACAAATAAATTAGTAAATTAAAAAACAAATGAACCCCCATCTTTCAGCTAAGCTCTGAATCATCTGTGTTAGTATGTTCTTACACAGACTAGACTGTATTCTTTTGGCTCTCCACCTTAAGGTGATTAGGCTCATCATTGCCTGAATCTATCAGGTACCTATCTACGAATTCATTGGAAACAGTACATGTGATAACTTTTGAGAAGATGAAATTCAGAGATTTTGTTAAAGTGGATAATCTCCAAACACAGCCAGCACAAAATATGTGGATGTAATATATGTATGTATTATGTATGTTCTTGGATGCATTATTTCACTTGGTATCAACTTCTGTAATTTTGAGGCAGAAAACAGCTAACTTATATAAATGATTACTGTTATCAATACTCAATACATAGGAAACAATATAAGTGTTCATGGGCAGATGAATGAATACACAAAATATGGTACAGTTTTTTTTTAAAGGAAGAGAATTTTGATGCCTGATAAAGTATGGATCAACCTTGAAGACAATAAGCTAAGGAAAAAAAAAAAAGAGTCATTCACAGAAAGATAAGCACCATATGACTTCAACTATATGGGGTACTTTCAATAGCAGAAATCAGAGACATAGTAATTGCCAGGGTCTGGGGATGGGAACACTGAACGGGTTACTGGTTAATATTTCTATATTTCAGTTTTATGCATGAACGGTGGTGATGGTTGTACTGTATTGTGTATATTTACTAGACTTAAATGCTTAAGATGGTAAATGGTATGTAATATGTATCTTATCATAACTTTTAATTGGGGAAATGTTACTTTTCCCCCTTTCCCATTTATATAGTGTCCATGTGAATGCACATTGGTGCACATTAATATGGTGGCCTGACGTTGTTACTGGGAATCATCTTCAATTGCTCTTCATCTTATTTATTGAAGCAGGGTTTCAAATTTAAACCCAAGAGTTCAACAATATGGCTATTTTTGAAATCCCACCTTCCAGGGCTAGAATTATAAGCAGACTTCCATACCCACACAGAGTTTATGTAAGTTTCTAGGAATCTGAACTCCAGTCCTCACACTTGCTCAGTAAAGTGCTTAAGTCAGTGAGCCATTTCCTTAGCCCCAAATATTAATAATTTTAAGAACAATTCTTGTCAGGAAATAATTACTGACCCAGGGTGAAATCACTGTCAACCCTATTGCCAATAAAACAAAACTGATTACCTTCAAAGAAATGAACTTCAACCCCACCTTCTTTTCCTCCTGTCCAACCCTCTTCTCTTTTTCTTGTCCCAATCTTCATATACCACTGCATGGCCTACATACCCTTCAATTTCTTTGACTTTATGCTATAGTTTAAATGAAGGCATTTGTTACAGATTGAATCTTAAATGCCCTCCAACAGCTTCATGTGTCTGAATATTGTCTGGGGAGTTCATGAAAATTTTTGAGGCATGGGGTCTAGATGGGAAAGACCACTAAGGCCTTTGAGAGTTAGGGTTTTTTTCCTGTTTATGATCCAACTCTCTGCTTTCCAATATGCCAACTCATAAAGAAGTCATACCCTAAACTTCTGTTACCATGAGGCTGGCCATTTCAGCTACCAGGTTTTCTGCCTGTGATGGGACTACATCTTGTAAAACTGAGAAGAAACTTTCCCCCAAATTCGTTCTTTTAGGTATTTGGGCACAGCAATGGGGAAAATAACTAATATAGTACCTCTATCAAAATTCATGTTGAAAGTCCATCCCCAATGCAACTGACAGATGTGGCCTTTGGGAGGGAAAAGAATCAGTACTCATATAAAAGACTTCAGAACGTGAGGGAGGATTCTCTTGCTCATCTATCCACTGCATGCTTAGATGGTGCTTTCTCTTCTAAGCAAAAGACCTTCAGCAGGCATTTAACCTGATAGAACTTTGATAATAGCCTTTGGAGTTTTCACAACTCTTGAGTTCATCTTATCAAACATGTAATTTATGTAAATTGTGTTTTTAAAACTATAAACATTACAATGGACAATTCTAGTCTTTGTGGAAATCACTATTTTCCTTTGGTTTGAAAGAACTGTATTAGATCCAATGCAAATACAAATGCAGAATTCTAAAATTCATACTAATTTTAAAATAAGATTTTTTCCTACACAAAATTTATATTTTTCCAACTTGCTAAAAATATTTAAATAAAATAGTCATAAAATCTAACCCCAGTATAGAATCACGCCAAATTAATTAAGAATAGACCATATGTGACAGAGATATAATGGCTGGTGAGTTGTTATTAATGTGTGCTTTTTGACTCAACAACACTTGTATAACTTTCCACAATGTATAAGAATTATCTTTAAATCTGTAAATGAATAAGAAAACAGTAAGTAGCCTTTACTTTGCAATGTGTTAGTTGTATGACGAGAAACATTTCTCTTGAACATCCACGGCACATAACAGTGAAGTCTTCAAAATATATATGGACACGTACAAACACATACTCCTATGGGTTCCAAATTCATGGATCCAATAACCTCAGATGAAAAATACTGGAAGGAGAGTGTAACTCTGCCTGTTTTGAACATATATAGACATTTTTCATTGCCACTAATCCTCAAGCGATAGAGAACAGTATTTATGGAACACTGCATTGTATTATTAGACATTTTAAGCAACACAGAGATAACTTAAATAATGTACATAGGAGGATCAAGCAGAGAGGGCTCAGTGGGCAAAGGCACTTGCTGCCAAGCCTGATGACCAGAGCTAATACTTGGACTCGCACAGTGGAAGGAGGGAACTGATTCCTCCAAGGCATCCTTTGGCCTCCTCATGTGCCCACATGCGTACACACATAAATAAATGTACATTTTTCTCTAAGTATGTAAGAAGATGATGATGGATTATATGCAAATGATATACCATTTTATTTAAAGGTCTCAAGCATTGGAAGATTTAATTTCCCTTGGATACCAAGGTGTGCTGGTCTGCTTTATGACCCTAAAGAGCAAAGATGGCGCCTCTCACATGTTATACAGAGTTTACCACTGTCTCATGAAGCTCACCATAGAAAGTTTTCTATTTCCAATGTGCTTTCCAACAAACTGAATATTTTATACTTTATGCCTTTCTCCTCAAGTAGGCTCTTTCCCCTTTCCTTGAATTTTCTCAGATCAGTATTCTCTTTGCCTGAAGTACAAGACCCCTATTTAAGCTTTAAAGTTTGAATTTGCTATCCTTTATTCCATATAACATGTAACAAGCCTTTATCCAGAAGACTATCTAACAGAATAAGGTTAGTTTGGATCGGATTAGTTGAGGACTGGACAAAGTGTTCTCAAAGCTTGCTTGTTCTTTTCTTCTTCCTGGCATCATGCCCCTTTCTCTACACCACAAGAATGCTATAAAATGGTATGCAAAACTGCCCAGTGAGACAGAACCCACAAGAGGTAAATATTACTTCTACAGAATTAATGAAAAGTATTTTTTTACTTCAGCCAATGTGTTTCCTCACATCCAACAATAATGAGGTGGCAAACTACTTGAGGCTGTTAGGAAAGAGGTATCTATCTGTGATTAAACATTTCATTTATTTTTTTTTATAATAAGCCTCTAAGAAAGTAGCCTATCAGTAACTGAACCCAACAGATGAAACTGGGATAAAGAGACTCACTATCACACAACTAGGAACACTGAGGCACCACCTGATCAGTACTTACCAAACAGAACATCACTGCCAATCTACCTAAAATCAGCAATGTCCTATCTGTGAACAAATTGTTCAGAGATACAGGCGGCTAATTTACAGGAAGAATGGTTGCAAGCATTCTTATTAATAATTAAGAATGAAGGGAGGTCTATTAAAGTCATTTGTTCAGAGACCACTAGTGGGAGGCTACTATATTTCTTAAGATGTATTCAAGTGATTAAATGTGATACAGTGACTGAACACTCTTACCTTCAAACTTGCTTTCTTTCCTTGGAATCTGGGGCACCACACACTTGTAATTTTTCTCACACTGTTGACCAAATTTCAATCTTTCCTGATGCTAATGTTCCAATGTAGCAGCATACAAATGTTGGGTCTCTTAGCACCTTAATTAATTTCCTACCTTAGTGGCCTCTTCTAGTTTACTAGTTGTAGTTAAGTTTTATCTTTAAACCTTCTCCTCAGAATTTGTGTCTTATAGATCCCATTACCTACCTGACATTTTACTTTGATGTCCAATAAAGATTCCTAACTTTACACACCCAACTCCTGATTCTGTAAAGCCAAACACAGACAACTTTCATTACCATCATCACAGTTACTCTAAACAAACTTAGTCTAGATCACTCCAATTATTTCTTAGTTCATCTTATTCCCATACTTTCTCCCCTCTAGCCACTATCTATAAAACAGGGCAATCCTTTCAAAGCCCTCAATAAATTCCCACGGCACTTAAATAACATCAACCAATAAAAGCTCCCTCCAATCTTAATTCCTCCTACTCTTCTTTCCTCTCACTCACCTCAAGCACAGTGGTCTCTTTGTTCTCTAAGCCACTTACCCTATTCCTTGCAGAAGCACACTGCATGTGAGAATATTCTCTACCCAGATACCTACATGCCTCGCCCCCTCTACCTAAGCCAGAATGTTAAACACCTTGGGTGAGGTGGGATGACGAACACTGTTCCTGAAGACTGACTTCTTAAACACTCAGAAATGACAACATTCAAGATAGTGTGTATGTAGTGAGGCTTTCTTTCCTGTCAAAGATGGAAAGAGGGCTGATAATATTGGTATTTGTTTGAGTTGAGGAATACATAAAATATACTAAAATTGCCAGGCATTGGTGGCGCACACCCTTAATCCCAGCACTCGGGAAGCAGAGGCAGGTGGATCTCTGTGAGGTCGAGGCCAGCCTGGTCTCCAGAGAGAGTGCTAGGACAGGCTCCAAAGCTACACAGAGAAACCCTGTCTCGAAAAACAAACAAGAAAAAAAAATTGCTTAATGGCACTGGAGAAAGAGATAATTCTTTATTTATAAAACAGGGATAAAAAGAATTTACATACCATCAATAAAACATTGACTATTGGAACCATTTGTATGTACTGACATCTTAAAAATTAAAAAAGAAAAGTGGACCATCACTGACTCTCTTTAATTTTGATAATTTTATTCAGTTTCTTTTGCTTTCCCTTTCTGTCAAATGGCCATAAGTTTTGTCAATGCCATTTTATTTAAATTCTGATCTAGTTTCCATGCTTAATTGTTCAGCTACAGTATAAATGCAGTTGTAACTACTGTTGTCCTCATTTCAAGCCATTTAGTCTAAAAGTTCTGTCACATCCTTAACAATAGCAATGCCTTTATTCGTTCTGATGGACTCTTTTTCATACACTTTCCCTTACTCAGCTTTATTATCATAATATTATTATCCATATCCTCCAAACTCCTAGATTCATCCAATTCCTCTGTTACTTAGGGAAATAAAAAAAACAAACTAAAACTATACAAATACTTTTTATTACCTCTGTATCACTTATCCACCCCCAGCATATTTTGTGTAGCATTGATTCTATTTATAAATCTGGATGGCTTTATCCTTGGCTATGACAAATACATGGACAGGAAGGATGACGACAATAGAGATATGGCTTATTAAATTTATAAATGTACAAAAGCCAGGAAGGGAAGCTAATCCCCTAGATGACAAGACAGAATCACAATTCAAGAAAATCTAAACAGATTTTTAACTACAGTAATATTAAAACAGACAAAATTTAGTAGCAGGTAAAGGTAATTCAGTTTCAAAAATATCACCTACGTTATAAATGGAATATGTGAGACCTAGATAAATGTTTAGATTGCATCAGTAATTTTAAAACATTTCAAAAAGCAAAATGAGAACCATAAGGCTGCTGACTTTTTAATGGTTAAAAACACTAGAATAAAACAAAACACACAACTAGTATCAAAGACAACTTACCACTTATTAATAGTATCCGTTCATAAGAAAGAACCTTTTAAAAAAGCCTAAGTACAGAATCTCACCCTGAATTACAAGAAGGTAACTTTTAAAAACCATATGACCCCACTCCCTCCCCATCTCTCAGAAATTAGGAAAACATTACTGTTGCTAAAGATATGACACAGCTTCAGACTGAAAACAAAAGCACATGGCTTTAAATAAGCAATAGGTCACTACACTGTACAGCCAGACCATAACTGCAGAATTAAATATGGAAATTAAACTGGAAAAAAAGCATTGACTCAATTGTCTCAAATCAACTGGTAGAGACATGGTGGAGGAAGCTGCATAATGTGAAGTTTTGAATGGTAATTTTGAAAATCTTTATTGAGAAAAGTCTTTCTGTATTGTTCTGAAGACAGAACTAACAGGAATAAGTCAGACAGCAAAACCAGCCCTAGATTTCGGGCTTTTTTCATATCTTGTTATGGCTGACTATCACTTCTATTCAACTTCTCCCTCATCCCTTTGTCTTCACTCCCTCCTCTCCACCTCCAGGGTTCTAACCTTTCTAACTCACATATGTTCTACTACCTTCCCTGTCCCCTAAAGGATCATGTTTTCCTCCATGGGCTCCTTTCTAGTGCTCTTGGGTGTGTGTGTGTGTGTGTGTGTGTGTGTGTGTGTGTGTGTGTGTGTGTGTAAGAGAAAGAGAGAGAGACAGAGAGAGACGAGACACACAGAGACAGCGAGATGATCAAATATATTATGTATGAAAATGTCATAACAAAAGCCATTATTAATAAATGCCACTTACATAAACATTAAAATTGTAATAAGGCTCATTTGAAGTTATCTTTTGCTACCCTGGAAAAGAGACAGTTACTGTCCCAATTGATCTCATTTTGCTCCTCCAGCCTATTCTTTCAAGGGTCCCTTTTCCACACTGGAATTGTAGGAACACTGAGCCCTGTTGTCTTCTACTTCCTGAAAGGATCCTAGACTGCTCTCCTAAACAGGACCAATCATCTCCTAAAAGGAACTGAGCTGTCCCTTCAAGCAACAATGACTTCCCGGTGCCAACCGGACCCAGCAGAATCAAATAATGATCAACCAGATCATGGTTTAGCTAACGCTGTTTGATTATGAATGCTCCTGGCCCCCACTTCTTCCTTAATTTATATAATGTATCCAGAAGACAGGGGTTAGTTAGTATACTGTTTCTCTTGTTCCTTGCTAGTGTAGCCACACTGAAAAACAATCCTTTCTGATTTCACCTCACTCCTCTCTCCTCCCCATGCAGCAGATGGCTCAATCTGGTTAGCTGGGAACTCCTCTGGCCTAGAACTCTGGTAACAATCTTTCATTAAACTTTCTGAAAGTTAAATGGGTTTCCTTTCAAGTCTAGGGAAGAGTTCATGGAAATGCTGGATCTCAAGAATATTAGCAATGTGTGGGAACACTGTACAGAAGACTTGTAAAACACTTCCAATGCTACCATTTTATTAATGACAGTAAGACAATAAGTGTCACCCTTAAACTTACAAAAAAGATAAGTCAAAAGAATTTTGACTTTGGTCAAAAAGACAAAGGTTCAGTTACAGACTCAACAATTCTGCAATGTGTGTCACAGAAACAGTCATTAACTAATTCTGTGCTTCGAGTTTTTCTAACATTTTAAAAGAGCTTACTAAAATTTTATGTGTTTAACTGCACCTACAGAGATATTGACCATGTGTGTTCCTGGTGTCAAGTCCAGAAGAGGGTACCTGACTCCCTAGAGCTGGAGTTGCAGCACTTGTGAACCACCACATGGATGTTAGGAACTAAACTTGGATCTTCCACAAGAGCAGCTATCGATCTTAACTGCAGAGGCTTTTCTCCAACCCTTAGTTTTTCAACTTTAAATGTGTTACACAATACCTTGATAAAGAAAAATGTTGCAAAACTGCCATTTAGTAGGCATTCCATGCAGTGTAGGAATTATTCACTTTATCAGAAATACTATGCCCCCTATGAGAAATATTTTCTTTCTTTTTTTTTTTTTTTCCTCTTGGTTTTCGAGACAGGGTTTCTCTGTGTAGCTTTGGAGCCTATCCTGGCACTTGCTCTGGAGACCAGGCTAGCCTCGAACTCACAGAGATCCGCCTACCTCTGCCTCCCGAGTGCTGGGATTAAAGGCGCACACCATCAACGCCCGGCTTCCTGTTAGTTTCTTATATGCTTTTATTTGACATGTAAACAGGTTTCATACATTTGGTTATGTTATTTTGCCTTTTAAAAAAAAAGAGCAAAGAAATATGCTGTTGCACAATCATTTCAACCAAACCAGTTAAGATAGACAGTTTAATCAATCACAGATGTTTTCTTATTCTTTTTATACCACAAAAAGTGAACTCATTACTGAACACATCCCTCATAAAACACTAGAGCAAATAAACCAAAGCTCACTTTGCCATGGATAATCATTAGAAATCTCCATTGTTGAGGAAAATTAAATGAGAAAAGATGGATTGAGGCTTTTACCCCACTAAACATGACCCCATTTTTTGTGTGAAAGAGATCAATGTTTAATGCTTTAATCATTAACTACTCGTCAAACATTGGTGGCATATAACTAATTCAGAACACAGATAGAAAGGTATTTACAACTTAACGTCACCTATCATATTCTTATTAGAATAGTACATTGCTTAACAATCTGATGTTTAAGACACAAGAAAAAATCAGTATGCATTAGATAGTAAACAGATTTATCAGAACAGAATTTTGTTGAGTGAATGAACCATACAGGGTCTGGTTAAAGGAACTGCCAGGTAAGCAAGAAGATCAGACAGGGTTTAGATCACCAGAAGCCATGTAAAATGCTGAGTGAGTATGGAGACCTGTGTGGAAAGGTGTATTAGTCTTAAAACCTAAAAATGGGATCCCTGGAACATGCTGGCTAGTAAGACTAACCTTACCCATAAACTTTGGATTCAACAAGAGACACCCTGCCTCAAAATAAACAATGTAGAAAAGCAGTCAAGGAAGATTTTAACCTCAGATTTCCATGTGCATAAGCACATACACATGCTCTGACACATGTAAACACATACACACACACAGTAAACCCATCTAGATAAGAAGCTCAAACACAGAGCTTTTACCACCATCAATGATTACTAGCAGATGCAGTGGTAAAACTGAGTTTTGACCCCCCCCCCCCCCCCCCGTAAATAAAAAGAAATGAGTAAGTGAAACAAATTACTAAGCACGGAATTTTAAAAACCACCTGATGTCTAACTTCATTATTCTAATGCTAAAATAATCTTAGGATACCATGAAATTTATTAGTAAAATATATTTAAATTTTTACTGACTAAAACTCACATATGGAATTTAATTATGAATTTTTTTAAAAAACTGGCTGAAATCTAAGCCCAACACGGTGTCGAATACCTTTTATCCCAGCACTCAGGAAACAGGCAGGTGGATCTCTGAGTTTGAAGCCAGCCTATATACAGAGCAAGTTCTAAAACAGTCGGAGCTATACAGAGAAACCCTGTCTCTAAAAAAATCAAGTAACAAAGCTGGGTGGTGGTGCACATGCCTGTGACACCAGCACTCAGAGAGGCAGAGGCAAGTGGATCTCTGAGTTCTAGTCCAGCCTGGAATACACAGAGGGAGTTCCAGGACAGTCATGTATAGCCATGGCTACACAGAGAAACCCTGTCTTGAACCCTGCCTCCCCAAACCAACAAAACAAAAAATTGGCTAAAATCCAATACATTCTAAAAATAACATTAAATTTAAGCAGAAAGAACAAAAATTGTATTTCAATAAAAGCCCCGTTTTATAGCAAAATAAGCCTCCCAAAATATATTATCAAAAGGTAAGTTCTAGTACAAGTTGAGAATATAACTCACAAATTAAAGAAAAACAAACATCATTAAGCTCTTGTGTGTAAATTTTATTTTTAACACAGGTTATAGAGTTGACCACACTGTAAAATATTATTGGATGTCAGGTTATTAATAAGTAGGGAAGCCAGTCTGTTTTTACAAAAAGCACATGTTATGGCATCTTCCTTTAATCTGTAACTCAAAAGGCCACTTCAGTATAATTAATAATTTATAATACAAGGAGTAAACTAATACAACTGTTGAGAATAGGGTTTTAAAAAGAAAAAAGACCACTCAAGGAGCATGTAGAAAATGTTCTATGTATTTGTGCAGGGCAGGGGACTAGGGCACACATATGAGAGATCACACTACAACAGTACAGATCTTGGTTTTGTTGGGCTCTGCCTTCCATTGCTTCAGGGAGGCAGACAAGGGGGCCCGACTTTGCCAGTGTGAGCTTCGTCTTAGTTTCTGTTAAGCCCACTTAAGTCTTGTTTTAGGACACCAAAGTTTTATAGCACTTACAAGAGTTAGAACTAAAAGCATCCCTGACTTTATTTTTAAAAAAATAAAAATAAAAACTGTGGCAAAAAGACTAGCTATTTCTCAGTGCTGAATTCCTAGGTCTCTGAAGGCTAAGTACATATTTATAATGTAACTCTCACATATCCCTCCACCTGCCCCGCCTCATCCTGCTTCATCCTATCAGATGCTTGTTCTAAGCAGAAAGGTTGGCGTAGCACTGCAAATACCATCCGCTTAAGATTCGAATCATTTTAAAGGATGCCTTTTCAACCAAATGTATTGTCTGCATCAACAAAATCCTCTCCGGCGGGTGAATTTTCATTAACCTAATAGAAACCAATCAATTTCAGAAACTGAAATATACCCGGCCTATTTTTTTGTTTTGTTTTGTTTGCTTTCAGCGTATCCTAATGTATTCCCTTAGGAACATGAACGCATCACCCACCCAGTGGAAAAAAATAATTCTGCTGGTTCATTTCCCTGCTAAACAACAGCTTCGCTGTTAGGCCCTACCTAGCCCAGCCTTCATTGTCACCTAGTAGTTTTATATTGATCACCTAGGCAGGCTCGGACTCTAGCAGGTATAGCCTGTCTTCTTCGTATTTGGGGGTAAAAAAAAAAAGAAGACGAAGAAAAAAAACAGTGAAACTACTCAAGACCAGAAAACAGAGATCATATGACTTAGGACACATTTCCTTGTCTTCCCTTCCGTGTCACGCAGCTGCTGTTTCTCCCCCCACCCCACCCTACCCCCTCGAATAAAACGGAAGGGAACCAGATCCAAACCCCACAACTGGATCTTGGGACAATGAAGCCCACGGGAAGCCACTCGCTCCTCCCGCGGGGATTGCTACCAGGGCCGGAGGCTACGTGGGGTGCAGTCGCGCGGGGCAGGCTGCCTGACAGCGCGTCTTCCACGCCCTCGCGACGCCACCCGAAGGCTCGCTCGTCCCGTCGTCCGACCTCCCCGCACCCCGCGCCACCAGCCTCACACCCCGAAACCAACCCTACATAAAAGGGACGGGCGCCCCGGGAGAGCTCGTTTCCCCAGCGGCCGAGCGGCCCCTTCCCTCGACGCTCCGCCCGCAGCGACTGCCGACGCCTCTGGCGGCCGCCGCACAAAGCCCGGGGCCAGCAGAAGAGCAGCGGGGCGCGCCGAAGGGAAGCCGGCCCGGGGCGTCCGGCTGCAGCCCGTGGGGGAGGGAGGGGAGGGAGGGCGGCGGCCGCGCGGAGCGTCCCGGGCAGCGCCCCTCGCACTCGGGCCCGCGGGCCGCGCCCCGACCCCGGCCGCAGCAGCCGAGGAGGAGGAGGAGGCGGCGGACGAGGATGTGCAGAATCCCGGGCCGCTCCGAACCCGAGCGCATCACTTACCCCTCACCGCCGAGAGGGACCGGACCGGGAGGCGGGGCGCGGCGCGGCGCGTCCCGTCAGTCTCTGCCACGCTGTCCTCCCCCCACCCCGTCGCCGTAGTCGTCGTCGCCGCCGCGGAGCTCGGGCCCCCTCGGTTCCGCCGGGCAATAACGTTATTCCACACACGCCCCACACATAGCGGGAACGGCAGCGAGCGGCGGCCCAGTGCGCAGGCGCCTCGCAAAGGGCAAGCAGCCAGACCCTCTCCCTCCTTTTTCCCCGGGCCGGGCGATGCCTTACTGCGCAGGCGCCAGACCCAGACAATGAAAGGGGGCTTTGAGGAGGGTCTCAGCCACACGCTCGCCCGGCCGCCCACTGCGCAGGCGTGCCCTCCAGACCCGCTGCTGGAACAATGAAGAGCTGCCTGGCTGGAGTAGGACCGCAACCAACCCGGACTACGATTCCCAGCGGGCAGCGCGCCAACTCCACGCGGAGGGCGGGGCGCTGGGCATTCTAGGAGTTGTAGTGTCCGCCGCCTTCACAATCTGGCTGTTTGGAAGATTTTCTGCTTCATTTTCTAGAGAAAAACGATTTTGACAGACATCCTAACTTATACAGAGTTTACAGTGAATCCCTGAGCGGGCTTAGAGATCAACTCCACAACGACCCATTTTGGAGGGGCCTTCACCGGGCCCCTTCTGTCAGCGGGTCGATCCAGGTGGCTGGAGGATGGCAGGAGAGCAGAACTAATCCAAGCTGGGCAGAGGGAAAGGGCGCGGCCTGCCAGTCCGTCTCTTGGCAACCGTCTCAGGCCGCTAAACTGCCTGAGTGGCGCCCTGAGCGCATAGCCCTCTGGGAATCGTAGTGTTGCTGGAAGGCTCATAGGACTCTCGAAGTAGCAAGCTTTCAGCCTGCGAACTACAACTCCCGAAGATCACCATGAGGGCCAGGGAGTAGGAAGAGCCCCCAGGAGATCGGTCCAGGGTTCCTGGCTCCCTAGTGACAGCCGCGACAGGAAGCAGGCAGGCATCCCCCAACCCCCAGCGCTAGGCCTGTCCTCGGAGGGGTGCACTGGACACTTTCCCGCATAACTCCCATCTCTGACCCCATGGCGAAATCCCCAGGGAACTCTACCCTGGAGGACAGTCTGGGGCAATACCAACGGAGTCTCCGGGGTGAGTTGCTCCGAATCTCAGTGCCTAGCTCCTAGGTACCCTGGGCAGTAGTGGGTGGTTTTCCTAACACTTTCCTTGAGCACCAGCCAGGCCGCGGAGAAAGAAGACGGATGTTGCTCTGATCTTAAGGATGAAATAGTTTGATTTTGGTTGTAGGATTAAGCAACGCTGTTAGCTCTTTTTCTGGTAACCTGACCCAACAGGGTACCTACATCTTGATTTAGGTGTCTGTCAGCTAGTGCCAGTACAAACTTGTGGGCATCTCTATGCCTCTTTTACCCTGTTACTATACTTAGATGTTTAACCCAATAAATTTCTCATTCATATTTTTTACACAATTCAAATTCTGGTTTAGTACATTGAATCTTTCTTAGACCAGAAAAAAAAAAAAACAACTACCAATTATTTGAAATAATACGATATTTGTTTATCTACGTTATTTTCATATAGCCAAAGCATTTAAAACTTTATCTTACAAGTGTTCCCATTTTACATGTCAAGAAATCAAAGCTCAGAGAGATTGAGTTGTAGGCCAAAACCCACACAGCTAGATGGTTAGTGGCAAAGGCAGGTATTGAATTCAGGCCTATCCATCTTCAAAACCTATGTATTCTTATTAATCAAGTCACAATTACTATAATCAAAACCCTATTTAGTTAAGTCACGTTTTTCTGAACATAATACCAGAGACATATATATATATATATATATATATATATATATATATATATATATATCATTCTCTGGAAACTTGAGTCCTTGTTATATTGAAGTTGTAGTGTCAACCACACATTGATTTTTGTGGGGAACAAATGAAGAAGAAAATAAATAGTGAACATAAAGCAGAGGATTTTCAGATCTTAAAAGAGGCGTTCATCCATAGCAAGACATGCATGTTAGAGGCTGGGAATGTGACTCATTATTAGATGCTTGTCTGGCGTGTGGAAAGGAAGGAAGGTGAGATGGGCATACAGTAAAGTGGGGCATAGAAAGTAATAAATTCACTAAAGACTTTATTCTATTGGTTGTGACGCACTTTTTCCTATTCTGCATTTTTAGAGGTAATGGCCAACAGCTAAAATATTTGAATTATTTGTAACCTGATTTATTCTGCAAATAATAATTGAGTGCCTGATTTGGGTTGTTCATACTAGGTCATGAATTTGCAATGAGTCCCTATTGCTGTGGAGTCTTTGGGTTAATGAGAAAACAATAAATAACACAATTGCAATTTGTTGTGGTTTCAGATATGGGTGAAAACTAATGTCTGACACATAAATACTTAAGTGTTAGCCCCTAACATTTGCTTCCTTATTTTTTTAAGAAGACTGGAAAGTTTATTTCCTGATGACTCTTGACTTTGTAGGCCTATTGTTTATTGGCTGTATCTATTGGTGGTGGTGTAGATTGTCAGCATCCCCAGTGTTCAAAGTATAGGATGAAGGAATTAAATGCAGTCCTCAGCCTATTGATAGTTCCAAAGTTGTTGGGTACTCAAGTAACTGTTTCTAACTTTTTATTTGGAATCAAGAAAAGTACTGTGCTCAGAGATATAAATGGTTGTAATTTTTAGGTTGGAAAGTTTTTCTGATTTTTTTTGTTGTTGTTTCATCCAGTACTTCTGCAACATAATTTTGGGCCTTTATTTAACCACTGGGGTACAATTTAGTATTAATCATTTTGATATAGTCATGTGGTTGATCTGACTGGGGCAACAGGGAATGAAGAAATGCCAGAAATGAAGAAACATCCAGCTGGGATGGAATGGGCCATGGAGTCAGATGGAGAAACAGCAACGCAGTCTGGAAACTCAGCAGTAGGGGGTTTCTGGAGGGGAGCAGTCTGGGGCGGAAGTCATCTGGGATGAGGAAGCTGTGGTCTGGACTTCCTACATGTACTGGTTTTAGATAAAGGCCAGCTGTATACATACTTTGACCAGGGGAAGCCTTGCTATTCTGCAGAGCCTGACTACAGGGAAGGCCTTGCCATTCCGATGGGTCTGAGGCCTTGGAATCCTTGATATGGCTGTGCTCATGTCAAATATACACATTCAGGATTTCATCTGATCCCCACAATTTGAGGGGTGATTTAATATTAAGCATTTTGATATAGTCATAGGTCTAATTTCAAGCTAGTTTGATAGAAGTGGGTACTTAGCTTGATGGAGTGGCTCTTAATTAGCCTGTACAAGGTCCTGAGTTCAACCCCCAGCACCATAAAAAATAAATCTTGTAGTAATAGGTAGTATGCTGTAGTAGTGCTGCTACTGCTTCCAGTCATTATAACATGAATTTCTAATTAAAATAAATGTAAATTTTATATAATTAGTGCTATAGCCACTTAAAGTCAAAACATTTCACCAATGGCAAATGTGAGGTATAGAAAAAAGATAAACTTTTGAAAACAATTAAGCCATAATTTTAACAATGATTTAAGAAGTGGAACTTGATTTTCTCCTGGTTTTCAGGATGCATTGTTTACTGATTTAGTGACTTCTTAATTGTATTAGCATAGACAACAATATCTGGAAGGAAACAAAGCATGATTAACCCTGGACTTGAGCAGAGTCAAGTATCAGTCACCACTGTCAAAGAGAATAATTCCCTTTAAAGTAAACTTTTCTTTCTGAATAGCCAAACTGTGGTGAGTATGATGTCATTTGTTATTTCAAGAGTGACCAATATTTAAAAGTTGTGTTATAAAATATCTTCCCTAGTTCACGCATACTGCAAAACTAGTAAAGTATTGGTCTTTTATTCCTGAGACTATAAAATAAGTATCTCTTCATTTTTATGAACTAGCCATATGAACATTCAAATTTCCAGCATAGTCAAAGTGAGCATATCGCTGGCGTCCTGGGGGCCACAGAACTCAATCTGGGACTAGAAGGGGTTTTATAGGCCTCTTGGCAGTGTGGTTAGGTGTCTGTTTACTTAGGCGGCATCAGTCAAGGTACACAGTTGCTCAGAGACATTTATAACTAGGGAATGTACAAATGCATCTGCTTCTTCTGTTATAGCCCCCACAAAATTGCATGTTTGAGCACTTGGCCCCCAGTTGGTGGCACTGTTTTGGGAGGTTGTAGAATGTTTGGGGTGAGTGTCCTAGCATCACTCCATTTTATCAAGTAGATTATGTTTCCTAGGTATTCCTTACTTTGTGTTGCCTGTGGCCTTGGTGAGAAGTCGGGGAAGAAACTGTGGC
Organism: Cricetulus griseus; assembly: GCF_003668045.3. NCBI lineage: Eukaryota > Metazoa > Chordata > Mammalia > Rodentia > Cricetidae > Cricetulus > Cricetulus griseus. Next base: position 16,973,404 of record NC_048598.1, on the reverse strand, counting down.
ACACACTTGGATTTCTCTTACTTGAGAGGTTTATGCAGGAGGCTGAGCGCTTTGCTTCTTGCTTGGCTACGGTGTGAACAGACTGAGAGTGCCTGCCTCCAGAAACTGAGAGGCCACTCTATGCCACCAGCCAGGATACATAAGGACATTTGAACTGTGAGTCAAAAATTCTTCTCAAGTTGCTTCTGTAAGGTGTTTAGTCCCCAGTAATGAGAAAAGTAACTAATACATACTCCCATCTAAATTTTGTGCATTGCTCTGGATATGTGGTCCTGCGGTAGAGCGGTTGTCTAGTGAGTGAAGGGTCAATTAAACCTCCACCATTGAAATAAAAGAGTAAAGCACTTCAATGCATAATTGTATGTGGACATAGATGAAACCAGCTGGGTTACAGCCAAGAGAGTAGAAGAAATTAAGAATTACAGTCACCCTGAATGTTTTTGTGCTACACATTTGAGCATGCTCTTCCAGGACTAAAAAGGAGTGAGGCTGCAGGGCAGTGTGGTGTCTGTCCCTCCTCACAGAGCCATGCCGCATTCCTGGTCCAGCATGCTGTGTGGATGCAGTGGAGCAACAGTGCCCTTTTCACCTGAGCAGATGGTTGCTGTCCACCTTTGGCTGAGTGGGCAGACTGTTCAAACAAGCTTGTCTTTGACAGGAACACACACTTTCTCTTTTATATACACTCTCCATGCAGCTCTCCCTTTTCCCTTCAAAACACCGCTATTTCAGCCTCTAGATGCAACCCATGGAGACTATGACAGAGTCAGGAGAGAATGTGCGACTAAGAGCCAGATCACTCAACTTCCTGTGGCTTGGCCGATTAGCATCTGTGCAACCGTGGACAAGTTAGTCAGTTGGATTTGGATTTCTGCTCCCTTGTCTGCAAAGTTAAAACCTTGAACTCGATGTGAGAATTGTTGCCTGTAGGAGCCAGGACAATGAAGTATGTAAGGGACTGAGTGAAAGGTACCAGGGAAAGGGTAGGTGTGTGCTCAGACTCTGTGCTTTGTGCTTTTCCTTGTTTTCCTGACTTCCTTCTCCCTCTACTTCTTCCTTCCTTCTGCTCTTTCTCTAAGAAAGCCAAGCATAAACACATCTAAGAGCCCAATGTTCCCTCTGTCACCTGGAGTGCTGGTGACCTTCTCAGTGCTCTGAAGAGTAAAGATTGTGCTCACGTCTTAGGAAATTCAAATGAGTTGAGGTAGTACACTGAAAGTGAGAAGGGCACTGAGGTCAGAACACTAATCTTGAGGAAGGTCCTTTTTGTATTTGATGTAGCTGGAGAAAGCTGGAGATAATGTTGGTGGTGGGTGTTTTACTTGGATGTAGGGAAGAATTCACATCTGCAGAGGGTTGTGTAATAACACTACTAACCGAGAGGTTTGCATGTGTGCCAGCTAGCAGTGATGTCATCAGGACCTTTGGCCCACTAAGAATACATGTTTATCTTCAGGGAAAGTTTCTGTTTTTCTCAGATTTACTTATGACACTTAATTTCTTCTTTTCTATGTCCATAAGTATTTTCTTGACTTTTTTTTATTCTTTGCCATGTGTTATTTGTATTTATATGTCTGTAGGGGCACACACATACACAAACACACACACACAAAACACTTGAAGTCCTCCTTTGGTATCAACAAATGCACACACACACACACACACACACACACACACGTATATAAACCACACACACGTGTATGTAAAACACACACACACACACACACACACACACACACACACACACACACACAGGGGTACATGTACACCTTTGGGGGATGTAAAAATAATTATGAGTACTTTTGTTTATATGTTCATGTTTTTAGTGGGTCCTTTGTTTTTTAATTGTATGTTTTGTTCTTTCTTTACTAGAACAAAAATCAATAAGCAAGGCATTGTGGAATATGCCTGTCATTCTAAGCTGAAGAGGCTGAGGCAGGAGGAGTTCTAGTTCAAGGCTACCCAGGATAGTTGAAAACAAATAAATAAAATCCCAGTTTTCTTTTTCCTCTACTAATGAGGTAAACTAGGTAAAAGACAAGACTTAACGACAGACAGAAAGGACACCTCACGGTAGTCACCCTGAGCCATAACTGTGTGTCTAACCATATTATAGAATTATAAGGGCACTTTGTTGTGTTCTTGGAAAGAAGATGACAAGCTACTGGGATAATGAGAAAAGTTGTATTCTTCTCAGCATCTTTAAAATGACATTACCAGCGCATGGCAAGGTTTTCATGTGAGTCCACAGGTAAAGACAGTCTCTGCACTCTGCACACATCTCAGCAGCCTGGGTCATGATGGAGTTCACTAAGCCCACTGGAAGGTTGGAAGGAGTGGACCTAGACTAGATACTGCATCAGGCTCTAGACTTGCAATAAAGTAGGCTAAATGCAGAATTTGGACTCTTAAGGTAGAAATGATAAGGAATATTACTATTACGGTAGTAATATTGAAGAATCCTACATTGACAGTCGTGGGATATGGTTATACCCTGCCCTACAAGTGCTAATAACATCAGCAGGCTATGCTGTGCATTCATCAAAGGGCTGTTATGTTTGTAGTGTAATGATGTGTCTGGTGGTAGGTACAGCATTTCCAGTGGGACTAGCTCCTAAGGCTGAGCAGGGGCTGTTTTGCTTCATTCTTCTCAACCAGGAACAATTTGTCTGGCAAGGAAAACGAGGGGCGTGCTAGTGGTATCCATGAGTAGAAGCCAGGGACAGTGGCAAAGATGCATAGTCAGCTTCCTATGACAAAGTTATCAGGTCTGAAGCACCAATAGCACCGTGTTCAGAACAATGTTGTAGCCTTTGCAAGAGACTCAAGGAAAAGTAATTGCAATTATGAATACACACTCTATTGTCTGGTGATTCTGCTCCAATTCTTCTGCCAGCCCAGCTAAGATCAATTATCTACTGGTAAAAGGACCAGCTGCATTAGTCCACCCTGCTGCTGCCAAGGAGGTGCCAGGTGCATGCCACAGGGTAGACATACCAGACTCAGATTGGCTCCCTCACACCTGTCATTGATAATCTTCCAGGCCCTGCTTTCTTAATGAAGATTACACTGTTGTTGAAGTTGTCTTTCCCTATTGTGCCATGCCATGTATTTCGGCACATTTTTAGCCATTAGAGTTAGGATCATGGATTTGTTGAGACTTTTTCATTTTCGTGTAGGTCTTTTAATGGCTTTCACTATTGTGCTGGCTACTTACAAGACTTGGCTTTGTCTGACTTTGGGTGAGCCGCTCTTTCTCTCATGATTTTGTTACCTGTTGGTTCTCTAGGAAACCATGACAGCTGTCTTCTAAACTGGGCTGTGGTCCAGTCAAGTATGAACAGACACGTTTTTCTTGTCTTCCTGTGGTTTCATTTTCCTGCTTGTCCGCCTAGCCTAAGCTTGTGTCAGGAACTGCAGGGCATCTCATATCTCAGGCTAGGAAATGGTTCATTGCATGTTTTCTCAGAGACAGCTGGGCACTTTACAGAATGAGTCCCCACCCCTGACACTAGGTCATTTCTCTTTCACATCTCCTAGGCAGATGGAAAATGTAGAAATTAATAATTGATTAGATGAATGTAGTTGTTGGTCTTACACTGAGTGTACTTTTGTTTGTCCAAATCCATGTTAATGCCACCTCTAGCTAAGGAGCTGTTGGTGGGTCTGTTGCCTGAGGGGGGGGGGCGGGTCCTTCTTCAGTGGTGGAGCTACTGGTAAGCTGCCATGTTCCTAAGTAGCTCCACATCCGGACGCATGCAGGCAATACTAATTAACTATAACTCAGGGGGTTATAGAAGAACAATAACAAAATAAACCAATTTAAATAGTAGAAGACTTTTGGGGGAGTAGGAAGGAGTCTAGAGGGAGTGGGAGGGGTGAGGGGAAGTAAGGGTGTTAAATATGATCAAAAACAGTATATGCATGCACATAATTGATGAAATGAAGCTCAGCGGTGAGCCAGGTGTTAAAACGTAGGGAAAAGAGAAATTGTACTGAGGAATGAGTAAGACACACTTGGACTTTAGTCTTTGGCTTTAGTACCTTTCAGTGCTCATTGTATTGATTGATGTTTAGAAAACAGGCTGCAGAAATATTTATTTTCATGTGATCTGTAGGATGCAGAGGTTCTGTTTGCATTTAGATTCATAATTAAGTTTATAGACAGCCTGTGGTTATTGAGGGAGAGAAGAAATCAGAATGTATTCTGAGAAAGGCGACTGTTCTCAGAGAGCAGAGGAAGCAGATAGTCTTTCTCTGGCTCTTGTTAGATAAAACTGCTGCCATGAGCAGCAGGTAGGAAATGATACCGGGACCCTCCCGTCTAATCTGTTCTCCTAAGTGTGAGCCGCAGTGAGCTGCATCTGGTGAGAAGTGGATTATGGGAGGTTCCATTACAGTGGCTCAAACTAAAGAGTTATGGCATTTCATGTGTCTTGAAGCATCTGAATTTATCCCTCTGGATTAAGTCAGTTTGTCATATTATATGTGTGCTGCTAAGGGAATTGAAAACACTTATTGTGCTTTGAAATCTTACACTACAATGATTTTAAAATGTCATTTGCCTCCTTCATCTTAGTTTTAGGATGTAGATCTTGCAAAAATTCCTTCTCTGACCCTTACAACTGAATTAGTAGTTGCAAAGACAAAGCCAATAAACCAAAATTCACTTTTTGAGGGAGGTTAATTGTTGATCTTAGTGTCTCGTAATTTTATACAATATTTTTGATGCAATTTAGCATGTAATATTGGTATGGTTCTGAAAAGCTAAACAAAAATATTAGAAACAAGATTAAAAAGGTTGTTGCAAGTTGACCTGCAGTCTGAGGATGTTGCTCAGTGACAGAGCCCTTGCCCAGCATCCTCTTAGGCCCAGGGTTCAATCCCTAGGACCACAAAAGAAATGCATAAAGCAGAACCCTGCCGTTGTTGTGATATCATGAAGGAACTATACCTAAAGGGACTTCCCACTATGCACTTTTTCATGTAGGATCCCCCCCCCTTTTTTCCTAATGTAACTTCTTAGCTTTCAATTAGAGTAGGTATAAATAAATAATTATTCTTTGTCTTAGAAATGAAGTAATTTGATAGCTTTATGAAGCATTCTTTTAATGTTAGTCAAACCCTCTGTCTCCTTCCTAATGGATGCTGTAAAGGCAAGTGCTTTATTTATAGATTTAAGGACATAAATCTCAATGTCTGAATTGCATTGCATCTCATAGACCACTTTGATTATCCTTTTCCATTGACAAGTCTTTTCAGAAAATCCTGAGTTTTAGAAAACTACTTTTGCTTCTTGTATTGCTAAAAACAGGACTGCATCTTATCTAGACTTTCTGAAACCCAGAGGGGGTAAGAAGGGACCAGACCTGGCTATCAGTCAAGACCAGGCCTGTGTTCAGAAGAAGGTCTGTGTGGAAATCAGGTTGCTATGGGGAAAACTGGTGATAAATTCACTATGAAGACAATAGCATTTCGTCATTCATGTCAGACAGGGGAGGCCGCTTCTTTTTAGTGTTAGCCATGTAAAGGGTGGGTTTCTATAAGTAAAGAAATTATGCTACATATTTTGTAACATGGAGTATTTTTTTCTGTTAAGTAATAGTTATTATGTTTGGTTCTAAACTTAAAAGTTAATGACATTAGAAAAAATGTAGAATGTATGTTCATGAATGTTTTCCTAGATGACTGATAATGAATTGGGCCTTTTAGAATGTGTGTGTGTGTGTGTATGTGTGTGTGTGTGTGTGTGTGTGTGTGTGTGTGTGTGTGTGTGCGCATGGAAGTAAGAGGATGACCTTGAATGTCTTTCCTCAATTGCTCTCCACCTTATCTTATGAGACTTAGACTGAAACTCATAAATCCAACTACAGTGGCTGACTTATGACCCTCGGGGATCCACCTGTTCTCTGCCCCACCAACAATGGGGTTACATGTGTGCTCTGCCACATGCAGCTTTTTACAAAGGTGCTGGTGATCTAAACCCAGATCCTAATGTTTTCAGAGCAAGCACTTTACCAACACATTTTTCTCCCCAACTTCATTTTTATGCCATTACAGTTAAATGGCCTCTGGAATCTTTTGGAGGCTACGCTGAACACTTAGGTGGAAAATAGGTAGAGGAGCTTCTTGTAGTCTCAGGGTCGGTCCCCAACCACTGACTTCTTTATATTTCTCTCCCATAGTGTGTCCAGCTCTTAAGTAAGCAATGCGAGACAGAGAAAGCAAACCCTGCTGATCCTTCTAAGGATGAGATGTAGCTATCACTGTAGCCTGTTAATGAGAATTCGGGCCGTGAAGAAGTGCAATGTGACCCTGAGGCTATTTTTAGAGATGAGTGATCATAACAGTGTACCTTAAAGTATTCCATCAGAGACTGTTTGTCAGTTGTGTGCTGGTTGTTTTCATTTTCGACTCCAGGGGGTTGGTCCTTCATACTAACCAAGTGAGATGTAGTCAGTCAAGACTGTGCAGTAGGGGTTGCCACCTTGAGCACCCAGCTGTGCCACTCTTGATCAGAACTAGGTCAGGCAGTTTGAATTCTTTTGTTGAGGCAGGGATGTCAAGTCTTCAGAGAAAATGTGGCTTCCCTGGGCCAGAATGGTTCTGTCCACTCACCTCATAGCTCTAGGTTGGACAAGCAAATTTCAAGCACTTAGGGAAAAGAAGGAACCTCCCAAGGCTGGAAATTATCTCACCACAAAGGGAGCTCTGCCATTCAGTTCTCTTTTCTGATTGCATCAGTGCACTGGCTGGTTTTGTGTGTCAGCTTGACACAAGCTAGAGTCATTGGAGAGGAAGGAGCCTCAGTTAAGGAAATGCCTCCATGAGATCCATCTGTAAGGCATTTTCTCAATTAGTGATCAGTGTTGGAGGGCCCAGCCCATGGTGGGTGGTACCATCCCTGGGCTGGTGATCCTGGGTTCTATAAGAAAGCAGGCTGAGCAAATCAGGGGAAGCAAGTAGCAAGAAGAACTCCATACCCTCTATATCGGCACCTGCCTTCAGGTTCCAGCCCTGCTTGAGTTCCTGTTCTGACTTCCTCTAATGATGGACTATGATGTGAAAGCGTAAGCCAAATAAACCCTCACCTCCCCAACTTGCTTTTTGATCATAGTGTTCCATTGCAGCAATAGAAACCCCAATGAGACAGTCGCATACAGTGAATGTTCATGATGTCATGAGCAAGCAGGAACTGTAGTGACTCCCAAGTCTAATGTCTAACTATGAATGCCATCTTCTCTTAACTCCTCTGTTATTCTTTAGCTAGCCAGAGCTAGAATTCTACTTCTCCCTCATAAATTCCCCAAAACTCCTTTTGAGGATGCCTGGTTGGCCAAGTATTCCTGTGAGCACCACCATTTTATTGGCCCTGACTTTCATCAGGTTTTTGTTGCAGAACGTGCCAATAGAAGCATTCACCAACTGAAATGTGCCCTGAGAGATGTTGATGTCACTGTGGAAGAAGGTGCACTAGATCCTTCCGCCAGCATCAACGTCGAAAATGAGGACACAGAAATGGCCTGGCATGAACTGCAGCACAGCCATGCTGGTGAGTGTGACTGTCAGTCTGAGCATGAGTGGCACACAGGGGATTCTCCCAACGCCGCAGAAATGACTGCATTCAGTTGGCCACTCTACTGCCAAGTTTCTGTTGCTGTGTAACAAAAGAGCAATGTAATTCCTTAACACTTAGCTTTTTCTTTTGACTTCCAATATCCTATAGACTTAAGTCCAAAATCTTTAGGATGGAATAATACTATTTTTCTGACTTAACAATATTCCCTCACCTACTTCTCCAGTCAGATTTTCCCTGCTGTCATCTTAACCATCCTTTTCACAGGCCTTATCCAAACCATTTGTCTTAGAAAGCAGCTGTCTCTTAGCAACTCCTGACCATGCTTCCATATTTTTATACTGGAGTTCCTCGTGACTGACACTTCTGATGCCTTTCACACTCTTTACCTAGTGCCTATGTCCTGTTGACCACCATTGCTAGTGCCTATGTCCTGTTGACTACCACTGTTAGTGCCTATGTCCTGTTGACTACCACTGTTAGTGCCTATGTCCTGTTGACTATCACTGTTTGTTAGTGCCTATGTCCTGTTGACTACCACTGTTAGTGCCTATGTCCTGTTGACTACCACTGTTAGTGCCTATGTCCTGTTGACTACCACTGTTAGTGTCTATGTCCTGTTGACTACCACTGTTAGTGCCTATGTCCTGTTGACTATCACTGTTTGTTAGTGCCTATGTCCTGTTGACTACCACTGTTAGTGCCTATGTCCTGTTGACTACCACTGTTAGTGCCTATGTCCTGTTGACCATCACTGTTAGTGCCTATGTCCTGTTGACCACCACTGTTAGTGCCTATGTCCTGTTGACTACCACTGTTAGTGTCTATGTCCTGTTGACTATCACTGTTAGTGCCTATGTCCTGTTGACCATCACTGTTAGTGCCTATGTCCTGTTGACCATCACTATTAGTGCCTATGTCCTGTTGACTATCACTGTTAGTGTCTATGTCCTGTTGACTATCACTGTTAGTGTCTATGTGAAAGCAAAGACAGTGCTGTGTTCCCTATCCATGAAGCTTTGTGCACAGCTCTGGGATTACATTAAAAGCTTACATATATCTGCTGGTGTAACTATTGTGCTTATCACATTCTTACTTAAAAGGCAGTTTTTTTTATTGTCTTTCTTTTCTTTGTATCCCCAGCCAATAGCAAAGTTTTTATTGCCTATAGTAGTTTAAGCAATATTTGCTAGATTGATGTTTGGTAATAAAATGTTAGTCTACTTTCCATCAATATAACAACATCTTAGATAAAAAAGACTTACAAAGAATATGCTTTTTCTGCATGAAGACAGAGTCTCGCTGTGAAACCTTGGATGGCCAGGAACTCTCTGTGTAGACCAGGTGGGCTTGAACTTGTGGTCATCCCCTGCCTGGGTCTCCCAAGTGATGCTATTACAGGAGTCTGCCAACATACCTGAATGGTTTACTTTGGCTTATTTTTACATGTTTTAGCCCATTATTAATTGGCCTTGCTTCTTTAGGCATGTGGCAGGGCTGTTCCTCCAGGCAGGCACATACAGATTGGTAAAATACTCACCTCATGCCAGGAAGGGGGAAAGAGAAAGAAGAGGTAGTGCCCATCCTCCCCAGTAACTTGAAGACTTCCCACATTTCATAATTTAATTTAATAGTCAAATCCCCACCTCTTCACTGGTCCTACCTCTTCTGATTTTATCTCCCATTAATGTTAAGTGAGGGGCATTTTCTTCAATGCATGGTCTTTGGGGGACATTTACAACCTAAACTGTGTGTAATCCATGGATCTCTAGCAAGGTCAATAAATTCATTGCTTTTGCTCTGTAGTCAGTCAACTCAAAGCTTTGTTGCGCCAACAAGCAAGTAAGGACAATGAAATATCTCCACCACGAAGACGAAAGATGTCCCCTTTGGTAAGTGTCACCCTTAAAGCCTAACAAAAGCATGGGATTTCTAGCTTTGCTTTATTTTCCTGTCTCATTTTGAGCATGTTGCACACATTCCAGATTATAGTCACAGGAATTTTAGAAAAAAATTCCTTCATCTCTGATCATTTAAACTGATACTTTTAATTTATTTTTTAGATTCAAAAGCATGGGCAAGAGAACAGTTTGAGAAATGTATTTTGCAAATGTTAGTGAATATATAAAATGACAGTCAATGCAAAAGCATGTTTTAGTAATATTTCTTAGAAGTTCCTGTCTATATTTAATCATTTGTAGGTTGCTAACTGTAATGTTAGATCCCCTCCTTTTAATGCTGTTTCATTTAATGTTATAATTAGTGAGAAATTATGCAGCATTTTTTGAATTTGTATATACTTTGAAGAGTTTGTTATAGTTTGGATATCCATCTATGACACTTAGAACAAAATACTAGACATACTTTCCATCCCAACAATGCCTTAGTTTTACTCTCAGGAGACCCACATGCTTCTAACAAGCCATGCTGGCTATGGGAGGGTATTTCATGGCACAGTTTGAAAAGTGACTTCTAATTAGCATGCCTTACAGTCAGTACACAATGCCCTCTTTTACATATGCTCCTGTAAGTGCACTTGTAAGGCAATGGTAAAGAAATTCTCAGGGTGCAGACGTTTCTCCCTACCGTGACTGAGTAAGCTCTGTTGCGCTAGTTTGCAGCTTTGCCTGTGAAGTTAGGGAGGGTACATGAACGCGCAGCCGCTCTAGCACCTTCCTCTAATGGACTTGAAAGAACTGCATTCACTATGCTTTTAAGGGCGTTCTAGAAACCACACCAGCAGTAGTAAATGCACTGAGTGGTAAGATATCTTACTAAAATTATAATCAATAGCAATAAATTCTGAATCCGTGAATGAAGTGTATTTCTCTAAAGCAAGAATAGAGCATAAATTGTATACTGTGAAGAATGCAGTGCTCCTTCAAGGGTGCCATTATGACACTCTTTCTGTGAGCCAAGGCATGCCACATATTTATAGAGTACAGCCTGCAGGCTTTACATTCAGTTGTCACACGTACCAGAATTCTAAGGTGGCTGCTGCTATGATTGCTAATATTTATATCTTACTTTGAGGGTTTCTAAAGAGGTCTAAATATATCATCTTCCCTAATGATTGCGAAGATTCCAGGACTTAGGCCCAGTGCCTTTTTAGCAACTCTGTGACGTACATTGTGGACTTAAGGCCTAGATTATGATTTTGGTCTAGTTCGGGTTCATTCTTTAATATACTCAGCCCTATTCTTTTTTATTTTTTTGTATTTTGATTTCAAATCTTTTTTTTTCTCAGATTATTTTTAATTTGAATTAGAAACAGGATTGTTTTACATTACAATCCTAGTTCCCAGCCCTATTCTTAGGATGGAAAATATTTCAGTCAGAGATACTGCTCTGTCAAAGCCATGAAAATCAACTGAGTGAGAAATAGAAGTGTCTCTTTGCAGGCCTTCCTGTCAGGCTGACTGTTGACTCTCATTTCCCTTTTCCTGATTTTTTCTTCCTTAAAAACCAACAGTAGGAGAACTTTTTCTGAAATGTCTTCTTAGGCTCCTTAGGGCAGCTTGCGTGTCTCTTTTAGGGCTTACCTTAGAGGATCTGTGCCCACAGATGCATAGTTTTGAATTGCAGCAAAATGAGGATCACACACATACACACACACACACACACACACACACACACACACACAGAGAGAGAGAGAGAGAGAGAGAGAGAGAGAGAGAGAGAGAGACTGCACAAGCCTAAAGCATCCACTCAACAACAACAACAAAATGAAACCCCAAACTCTAGAATTTTTATTGTGCCCCTTTGGAATAGAATTTTGCTTCACTGGCATGCATCTGACTTCCGAGTCCCTGTCTGAAGTCTCTTACATGGTGAGCTGATGTGCAGTTTCAGTTGGCATTCCTCTTCCCAGACAAGGTTTTGAAGAGAACTGTTCATTATGTCTCAGCATTCTGTATGGGCTGTCACATTGTTAGGTAGTTAAGCAGGTAGCCATTCCAGCCAGTTACGGTACCCTGCTCTGGAAAAGAAACTCCATGTGTCGTGTGCTTTTAATAACTGTTCGCTCTCTATCTTTCCAAAATAATACTCCTCTCCTTATACTTGTGGAGTTTCTAGAATAAAGATATAAATACTGTGTGTATTCTGTGATGTGGTACACTGTGATCTAGTCTTTGCTTCTGTCACGCCAGCACTAGATTGCATGTAGAGGATAATCAGATGATTGTGTGTGTGGCTGCCTGATCTGACCTTCTTCCCTTAGCGGCCATCAGAATGTGAGGACAATAGCACGCCTACTGTCTACAACCTTGTTCCCATCATTAATGACCAGTCTCAGTACATTCATCATTTAGAAGCAGAAGTTAAGTTCTGCAAGGTAAGTTGCTCATCAAGACTTCAATGTATGTCAATTATACCTTATATTGAAATTTGCTGTTCTTAGTTTCCATGTTTACTGCAATCTACTGAAAAGGACTGTTCCTATGTGGTACTCTCCATCATGCCATTTCTAATTGTTTAACTCCCTAGTAGTCCTTGTTATTGTTTTGTCGAATGCTGTCCATGGTCAGCATTAGTAAGAGTCACGAAGTAGCTCTGCCGGTTCTCCCAGGTTCCTGCCTTGAGACCCTGCCCTGACTTCCTTCATTGCTGTATGTAATCAGGAAGTGTGAATGAAATAAATCCTTTCCTCTCCCAAGTTGCTTCTGGTATTTCTCACATACCAGAGACCTAACTGGAACAGTAAGCCTTTACTGTGAGGCCTTGGCTTTATGACTAGAAGTTAGGCTGCTTTTACAGTTTGCTTTTTACTATAAACATCAGGGAACCATTCTTCCATGGACTTGCACTTGTCTCCTTTCCTTAGAGAATCCTTAAATTCTGTAGGTTGACTTTCTCCACTGTTGTCTGGGAGCCCTGTTGGTTTGGTAAAGCATTGGAGGGGACATGGTGCTGTCTAATTCCGAGTCCCTTTCACATTTTACTGAGCCTGTGCCCTGGAGGTGGGGAGGGTGGAGAAGACTAGGGTTGTGTGTTTATTATTATCCCACTCCATTTAAGCTTTGATAAAGCCAGTGTCTTTATGTCCTTGAAAGTGTTTTCACTGGAGGCAGGCCTTATTACAGAGAACACAAGCTCCTGGGCATATTTCACAAGTGCTGCTTTGCCTCTTCCTGGCATGTGGATTTATTTCTAGTCTTTACTTTGAATACTTGGTAGTCATAGAATTAAAACTCTGAGGGGGTTCTTGATCTCCCTAGAGTTTTGAAATCTTAAACTGATCCACACTGAGCTTTGAACCATTAATCAATTATAATTTGGATTTTCATTTGTAAGTACTGGCTTCTGCAGAGGTTTCTTCTCAGGTATTGCAATTCTAAGTATGTTTTCTTTAATTTGGAGGAGCAGCTTTCTCTGTGACTTTATTTCTTAGTGGGTCTAAGAAGAATTTTGATTTTCAGATTGTTAAACTTTTTTATTAGAGAGACTGGGTTGATATCCTCTAAGCTCAATTATATGCCTGACAGAAAACTGGAATTTTGAAACTATTTTTCAAATTACAACATTTAATTACAGATTTGCTTTTTTCTCCGTAAAGTAGATAAAAAGAAATCTGCATATTGCATAATAGCTTTTGGTTACAGTAGTAATGAATATTAGGTTACACATTCATATATTTGAGATTTTTATTTTCAGAAAGTGAGTTGCCACTCAGTAACTATTCAAGTCATGACTTCCCTAATTCCTTATATTACACATTGCTAGGCCAAGGATGTATATAAACTAAGAATGCTCAAACATTAGAGCAGACTGCTTCATTTGTGATTTTTCTGGGCACTGGTTCATAGACACTGTAATTTCTATGATTTGTCTCTCCTTCCATTTATTCCTCTCATGGTATTGACATTTGACCTTTGGTAGTAATTTACTTTTCAGCAGAAAATCTCTTAGATAATCATTTTAAATAAGACTTTTCTCTAGTCCTTGATTCCGTGAAGAAACAAACTTCCAGAAAAAGGACTCATTTGTCATGTGGTCATCAGCGGGCTTTCAACTGTCCACCAAGTAACCTGGATACTTGATAATATTACCTAATGTTGGTTTCCTTTCCTGCTTTCATATAATTGTTGTATGTCAGGAAATTGATAGCATAAGTCTTCCATAATTTATTTCACCCTAGATTTCATAGTAATTGATAAATATAAGTATTGCCTAAAATGCTTTAATGTATTTTGATTTCTGCTTTTCATAGGATGAATTATCTGGAATGAAAAATAGGGTACAGGTAGTTGTACTTGAGAATGAAAGGCTCCAGCAAGAACTGAAATCTCAAAGACAGGAGGAGACACTGAGGGAGCAGACACTTCTGGATGCATCTGTGAGTAGTGTTTGTAACCACAATCTTTATCTTGAATGTTTCTTCCTATACTTTATCCCAGTTTTTCAACTTTGTCCAGCCTTTTGATGTAAAATTGTCAACTGCAAAGTTCATACCATGAAGTTGAATTATAAAGAAACAAAACAAAACAAAACAAAAACTCATAGTATTTTAAGTAAGTTGATTATTTTGTGTTGGGTTACATTCATGGCTACTCTGGGGCTCATATGGACAATGATGCACAGATCAGACTTATCAGGCCCATCTCTTTGAAGTTTGGTGAGAGTGTAATGCTCAAATTTGCATGGTGCCTCAAAAGTTAGAATCAGATGTGGTGGACTGGATCTGCAAGTGACAGAACAGGTGGCTGGAAGTCCCTCCAGTTTCCACTCTGAGCATGCTCTTGTGCCTTTTCCATATGGAAAGAGGAACCTGCAAGTACAGAATGTTACGTAGGAGGAATTGTACTAAATCTAGAAATGGTTCAGAATCTTACCCAACTCTGTTGACCTTCTAAGATCTTAGTATGATGAGCAGCATAGTGTAGTGAAAGAACTCAGATCTGTGAGGCTGAGATTCAAGAGTCCATAAGTTTATGTTTCTGGTGGTATTTACTACGTAGTTTAATGAAACTTGCATGGCTTAACCTCAGTGATAATTAGTAATTTGAGAAGCTTTACTCACATCAGGGTCTATAATAGGAGCTCTTGGGTTCCATCCCCTGTGTCTGATTTTCCTGGTCTGGTTGTGTCCTGGGAATATAAGCTTCAAGTTACCTATGGGATTCTAGTATCAGTGGCCAAACTTTGAAGAAGAGTGGGTCAAATTATCTTTAGAATTCTATGACACAAAATGCTTGGAATTGTATTTAAATTATGTTTAAATTTAATATCTTTTTATTACTTATTAAAGATACTCTTGTATTAAAAAGTTTCTTTCACAATTTTCCCATGGGACACAGCTGATCATAGCCTGTTCCTCTGTATGAGACAAATTGTACCTTCCATGGTAGGTTTCTTTTTTTCTTTTTCTTTTTTTATTTATTTTACATACCAACCATAGTTTCCCTTCCCTCTTCTCCTGCTGTTCCCTCCTCCCACCTGTTTTCTACACTACTCCCACCCCCCTGACTCCTCAAAAAAGGTAAGGCTTCCCATGGGAGTCAACAAAGCATGGCATATCAAGTTGAGGCAGGACCAAGCTCCTCCCCCCTTCATCAAGGCTGTGCAAGGTATCCCGCCATAAGGAATGGGCTCCAAAGAGCCAGCTCATGTGCCAGGGACAGATCCTGGTTCCACTAATAGGGGATCCACAAACAAACCAAGCTATACAACTGTCACTCACATGCAGAGAGCCTAGGTCAGTCCCATGCAGGCTTCCTAGCTGTTGGTCTAGAGTCCATGAACTCTCAGGTCAGCTGTCTCTATGGGTTTCCATGGGAGAGTTTTAATGCTTGCTGGTTGTGGCTTACTTTGTCCTTTATAGGGTTTTTGTTTTTGTTTTTGTGCGTTTACTTAAGTGTCATTAGAAAATCACTTCTATTAAGAAGAATATGTGAAAGTCTTGATGTACTTATGTATCAGCTGATTTTGGCTTTGAAGCTTTCTTGCCCCAGTCTGACTCAATGTTTCATTTCTGATCCTTGAGTCATGTGTGTAAGAATGATTTGCTGAGAAGCAACTCATTTGTTGCTGAGAAGCATCTGAAAACTCACCATCAGACTGATGATTAGTGTTTCCATTTGCTTTTCTGTGTTTCCTTTTACATTTTCGACAAGTTACTTACCCTTTGATATACAATTATTTTGAAGCTTTACATAATTAACACTGGTGGTTAAAAATTCTTAGTACTTATAATTTGAATGTCAAATTGAAAAAGACATATCACCCTATAAAAAGTACTTGGGAATAGCCCATTTGAAAAATAGTCTTGTGCTTTTCTTAAAACTATACAATCACTAAACAGTGAATCAATTATTCATGGTCTTCAATACTTACACAGAGGCAAAGAAGGGAGAGAGGAAGTGGAGGGAGAGAGGAAATCAGACAGACAAGTGCATAAGAGGGCAGCCAAAGGGAGCAACACATGGGGGAAGGAAGCGATGGCGAAGCCCAAGTGCCTGGCAGTCTGAGCAAAGAGTATTTGCCAAAAGAAAACTACAGCCACAATCTTAGAATAAACACAGTTCCAGGGAGGTTTTCCTGTTGATCTTACTCATTCACATGACATGAAAAGCACTGCAAAGATTGAAATGAGTGTTGTAGGAATGCCAGCTGACCCCCTTAGTCTTCTGGGGTATCCACTATTACAGAACAGTTGCCCCTGCTTTCTACTTGAGTAGATTAAGAGGTGTTTCACCAATGCATACCGTATTCCAGTTAGGATGAATAAGATTGTTCAGGAGATCTTAACTGCTGCTAGGTTAAGAATATTTTTTCTAAGGAAGAGTAGGCTTTTCTAGTGACACAAATGCTCGCACTAAATCTCAACAATGCTATTGGTTAATTTGAACTTAGATATCCCAGTGTCGTGCAATGTTCTCTTTTGTGAATAACTGAAACAATGATGTAGTAATAACTATCATTTGTCGGGGCACTGTTTCAAGCCTATTATTTATCTTGTATTATTTCAGCTTTACAATAACCCTATAAGGCAGGTGTTATTATTTATATTTTTTCAGAGGAGAAAGTTAAAATATGTAGTAGTTAAGTAACCTAAGTAACTGGTATACTGTCCCAGAACTGGAAAATGGTAAAGCAAGGACTGGAGCCCAGGACTGTCTGGCTCTTGAGCCCCCCAACCTTGTATTGTGCTGCACATCTGCATAAATTAGTGGGAGATGCTCATGCTACACCAGACCTGAGATTCCTCCCAGAGAAGAGAGGAATATTCTCTGTTCTCCATTTTATCTCTGCACTCTCAGGCTAGCCAACAAGACATAGAACTTTTGAGCTAGTTGATGACCTAGATGTCATAAAAAATGGTGATCCTATTTTATAACTAAAACTATACAGGGTGGGAGAAATGGCTCAGCAGTTAAGAGCTCTGGCTGCTCTTCCAGAAGACCTGGGTTCAATTCCCAGCACCCACATGGCACCCACATTCTCATCAGGAGAAGGGAGCAATGAGTGGGGGAAAGAAGTGAAGTGATGGCACAGTGCATCTGCCTGGCAGTCTGAGCAAAGAGTATTTGCCAACAGAATGTGCACATGGACATGTTCACATGGACATGCATGCAGGCAAAACCCCAATGCACAGAAAATAAAAATAACAAATTATTTTAAGAAAACTATTTAAAGTATACAATTCATTTTAAACTCTCATGAAATCCCCCTTCCAGGAAAGTTTTCTCTGTACTTAAAAGGTACAATAATATTAAAATATGTTACTTATGAGAAATGTGGCACTTATTTGAAGGTCTAGGTAGGTATTTCTACCTAGATAAAATTTCTGAGTCATTTTCTTAATTAAAAATGTTTCTGACAATAAGTAAGATGTTTTCAATGATTTTAAGGATTAAAAAAAATCGGTTAAATACTATTCAAGTTTTTTAAAGCTATCTGTAGAAGACAAGCACTTATTCCTAAAGAATAATAATATTTTATATCATGAGTGTAGTCTGTGTGTTTTAGCCAGTTTCTCTAGAGGAGATTAGTGCCCTCCCTCATCCTTTGCTGACTCCAGAGCAACTTTGAATAGGAGCAATCTTACGAGAGCGAGATCTCTTACACAAAAGCTTGCAAACTTGTTGCCTGGGACCCCTCTTGTTGTGACCCAGCATGTCTCAGCCTTATTCCCTGGGGTTCTACCTGAGTGGGGGTGTGTGGACCTGGAAGCTTCGAGGAACCCAACGGCGATAAAGACCAAACACAGGCATCTTGTCATCTTCAGAGAGCTCTCAGTTCCATGTTGTGGAACTAGAGCTATTTCTTTATTAGCCATCTTTTCTGGTGTCTCTTAACCATCCTGCTAATACTAGGAGGCAACCATTTCTCTTTGTTCTCCTCTCGCAGCTCGCCCACTTAGCTCCTAACCTTGGTCCTCAATACATTACTCACATACCTCTGATCTCCCTGCCCAGGTGCAGGCCTATACAGATGCTTAGGCACATACAGATGCAAATAAGAGGCATATTACCCTCAGGCCATGGTAAACAAAAGTACCCCTGCTGACATTAACAATACAATAGTGGGCCGGAGTTTCCTGGCACCACCGCTGTTTATGGTGGCCAGAACCTGGGACCCTATATTCCATCCCCCACACCCTCTGGATTGTCCAGCTTCCTACCATCATCCTTCTCCTTTCTATGAACACTCCTGTGGGAGCTGTGCTCATTCCCACTCCAGGTTTTCTTGGGAGGCGTCCTCTTTCTGTAAGGTTTTCCCATCTAAATGATATGCCAGGACCAAAACTTTTCCAAAAAAAAACTCATTTGAATTTCTGACTCCTCTCAACCTCCTTCCTCTATTCTGGCTTAGTCCTTATGGGAACAACTGATCTTTTCTTGGCTTGAAGAGCTATGATCCTGGAAAACTCAATGGCCACCAAAGCCAGTGGCTTTCAAGTTCTTGTCTACCAAATTAGAGAAATGAAGGTCACAGGTCACAGGTTACAGAGGGTCAGTTTTAGAGAAAAGTTTATTATAGGTTCATAGGTGGGATGGAGGGGAGGAGAGAGAAGGAATAAAAGAGGGGTGAGATTCATGAGAGAGAGAGAAAGAGAAAGAGAGAGAGAGAGAGAGAGAGAGAACAAAACCCACAAAGCTCCTATATAGCAGGAGGAGTTCTACCTGAGGTACCATCATATCAAACACATCAAACTTCTGGTCTGGGGCTTTTTAAAGCAATTCCTGCGGAAATTGGTGTGAGGTATGAGGAGGGGGCCAAGATGGAAGTGTAGTTGACTTTTCTTGGTTCTCCGGCACACCTGCAGCCCAGAACTTACCTTTTAGACTCCTAACTGTCTACTTTGGTGTGCATTTTCCTTCATTAGACTGTAAACCCATTGGTGCTAAGCTTTGTTATTTTTATTTTTGTATTCCAAGTTATTAGTATGGGTTTTTTTTTGTTTTTTTGTTTTTTTTTTAGCACAATACACATACAAGTGTATATGCACACAGTAGGTCCTGTGCACATGTCTGAACATAATAGGTGCTATACACATGCTTGCAGTAAACTAAGCTTGCAAGAGAATATGGAGTAGGATCAGCACTGCCCTGGAATGTCGGCCACATTACAGATCAGCGTGGCACTGCCTCATATAATTCAGTGTCTGGGGGCCTCACCTTCTTTATAAGTATTGCATCCTTTGGCACTTAGCAAAGGCTCTAAATTAATGTAAGTATGGTAGTCCTTATTGCCTCTATACATTTCCCAGATCTTTAAGTTGCTTATCTCCTTGAACATTGAAAACAGAGATTATAAATTGGTTATAGGTTCCTCAAAGTCGACCAACTGCGAGCCAGCATTTAGTAATGTTTTCAGTGGAGAACAATAACCTACCTTACCGTTAATCTTATGATGATGTGGATTTCTGTTCCCACATGGAAATGGCTGTTCCTGTTTGCTTATGGCACATTTTAGCTATGTGTCCTGCTCCCCACCACTCCTTTGTGAGTCCCTGAGATGTGTGGCACATGTCACTTCTATTAGCTGCACATGTGTTCTTTTTTTCTTTCCCTTTTTTGATACTGAAAATGGTACCCAGGGCCTTGCCTTAGCCTCCTTGGAATACGGAAAAGGAAAGACAAACTGAGACTGAGCTATCAGGTTTCTGTCGAGAATGGTAAATACATAGGCATCCAGGCTCCTCTGTGGATATTTGGATTATTCTCTGCACATGTGGGCACTTGACCTGTACTACCCATCTGCAGCAGAGCCCTAATGGCATGACCATGCAAAGCGATGCTTGACTTAGAGCCTCAACATATGCGTCTCCCCATGGGTGGGAACCATGGTCCATTTATAGTCTGCATATTTATTTACTGTTGAATGCCAGCTGCAACTAATGGTGCATTTTATTTTAGGGAAACATTCAGGATTCTTGGATTAAGACAGGAGAAGATTCTAGGGTGGATGAAGCTGCGAAGAGACCATTTTCTCATGGTGATGCTGAATCTGGCAAAACTACATCCACTGGTGATGCTGAAAAATGGAAGCTAGAGCTGGTGAGTGTGGGGTGCAGTTTGTGGTTTGTTTGTTTGTTTTTTTTGCATCTCTTTTTAGTATCTTGAGTTATATCTAGAAGTGGACTTGTTGGATCATATGGTCATTGTTCACCTTTCCCCTTTGCTTCTTAGAGCTGACTGTTGCTGTCACCTGTCAGTCTCCAGCGCTTTGTCCTGCCTTCCCACATCCACTTTCGAACCCCTCTAAGGGATTTGTCGTGTCAGTTACTGCATTTTTTCTATTCTAGAGTTTTTCTTGGTTCCTTTTTGGAACTTGCCCTGCTTTCTCTAGCTCTTTGGCTATTCTTCTTGTTGCTCTTTGGCTGCATTCAAGGCAGTTGCTTAAATCCGTTTCTTTAGTAAGTCTGATGTCTTTGGTTTCTCAAGATTTGTTTTTGATTTATCCCCTTCATGACCCCATGGGTTTTTTTGTTTTGTTTTTTAATTTTTTTTATTTATTAACGTATGAATGTTCTGCACATATACCTACATGCCAGAAGAGGCCACCAGATCTCATTACAGATGGTTGCGAGCCACCATGTGGTTGCTGAGAATCGAACTCAGGACCTCTGAAAGGGCAGCCAGTGCTCTTAACCTCTGAGCCATATCTTCAGTCCTGTCCCTGTGTTTTTAATCTCCTTTATTCCCAAACTTTACAGACAGTTGAGTGTTACGATAAATCTTTCTGCCAAAAGCCGCCTGAGCCCCACTGCCACATGTGAGCTTTATGCCAGCTGCCTGTCCGAGTTAGGCCCAAATGAATACACAGAAACTTGTATTAAGTTCAAAACTGCTTGGCCAATGACTAGGATTCTCATCTGTTAGCTCAGTCTTAATTATCATAAATCTATATATTTTATAAGACTTATCTTATCGGACGCCTTATTGGCGTCCCTCCTAGCTGGTGGCTCACATCCTGCTGCTGGAGGAGGCGAATGGGAAAAAAGGGCCCCTTCCTGTTTCTCCTTCGCTTAAATATGAGTCTCCTTGCTATGTCACTTCCTGCCTGGATCACCACTTCTCTTCTACATTTCCCAGAATCCTCTTTGACTCCTAGTCCCATCGAACTTGCTGTCTCATTGGCCAAACAGTATTTTATTTAACAATCAATAAGATAAACATACACAGAAGTACATTCCCCATCAGTTGAGTGTCTTCCTATGTCTTGCCTTGCCTCCCACTGTCACTTTGATATCTGACAGTGTATTCAGCCTGCTTTTCTAAGGTAGCAAGTGAACTCTACCCCAGAACAGTTTTGATACCACGTGCGCCATTCCACAGGCTCTTCCTGAACATTTCTAACATTGGCACGGCTTAGACACATCCATTAAGGTCCTCCAAGTTCTACAGCCCGGTGATTTGGCTCTGAAAGAGCACTCATGTAATTATCCCATGGATCAGGATGTTTTTATTTTTTTACTTCTCTTGTGATCCCGAGGCTCTGCCATTCCCTGTCTCTTCATTCCCATAGCTAGTCACCATCCTGATTTTCATGAACATTTGCCAAGAATGCATTACTGAAGATTGTACTTGAATCTTGCCAATTAAAAAAGGATCTATAAGATGGAATCTTTTTTTAAAAAAAAGGAAGTATTTTATTGTATGATTCCAATAATAGAAACCATATTTACGATCTGCCTAATCACACAGGAAAAAATGAGTCAAAAGAAGCAGTACTAGTGATTAAAGCATTCACTTTGAACTGGAGGATGGTTTTGGCTGACTGTGCTTTCAAATGCAATTTTACACTGATTGGGATTAGCCTCTTCTTTTAAGCTTCTGTATTGAACCACTAATAACTAGGTACAGTTTATTCACTGGGACAGCTTTGAAAAAAGCTTACAAACTTCCAATCATTTCCCACTTTTGCTGTCACACCTGCCTAATTCCATCACCATACAGAGTTTTCCACCTCATTTCTGGAGGAATCTCGAGGAAAATCTGTCTTCCCTTGAAAAGATATGGACACTCCTAATTCCCCCAACTCCATTCTGTCCTTTCCAAATGTGTTTCTTTTTGGCATAATAGATAAAGATACTAGTAGGATTTTGGAAACCTAAATTCTGTCCTCCTCCTATCAAACTACAGACAATTCAGTCATATGTTCTTTAGTCACCTATTTTTAACTACGAAGATTTGTATTTGCTTGGTCCTTTGTCATTTATCTTCACCATTGTCCAGGAATTTACACAAGACAGCATTATACCTTTATAGAAATTCAGTTACAGAGAGGCCAAACAATATAGCCAAGAACCCACAGGTATAACACATCATGCTACCTCATCTGAGATTCTATTACTGGAGTGTTATGCTCCCGAGTTTAGTGGGTGAAAAAATTGGTAATTTCCCAGGTCCCTTCAGGGACTATTATTTTATACTTCTGCTTGTTACTTTTTCTCCCAGAATTAAAATAGGCAAAAATGCTTGATCATAAAATTTAGATCCTTGTATTTTTAACTGTCCCTTACATATTTTCCTTATTTCTGTATTAGAGGAAGTTATTTGTTCAAATAGTTGTAAGAACTGCCCATTCTTTTTTTTTTTTTTTTCTGAGACAGGGTTTCTCTGTGTAGCTTTGGAGCCTATCCTGGCACTCGCACTGTAGACCAGGCTGGCCTCGAACTCACAAAGATCCCTTGCCTCTGCCTCCTGAGTGCTGGGATTAAAGGCATGCGCCACCAATGCCCAACTCAGAACTGCCCATTCTTCCAAAAGCTTTTGAAGTTACCTCTTTCTGTCAGAAGAGAGACTGCTAACATGTTACAGATGTCACAAATTCTTCTAAAAAGTTATTTCATATTTAAAACCAATTCAAAATGAAAAAAAAAACCTATGGACCTTTATTCTTTGGAGTGCTAATAAATATTTTTCCACTTTTGTGCTCAGTTTATTGGGAAATAGTCACCATGTCTCAGTGCTGAGAATCTCTCCCTAACAAAACGCCAGTCTTACAGGAGTCAGGAGGGCTCTTGCTTTAGGCATCTCCTACAAAGAACAAACCATCCTAAACAGGAAAGTAGTGAAGCTTAACATTAAATGATTTGGGCCACATGATCAATTTAAAAGGTGATGTGTCTAAAATGACACATAACCTCTCATACATGTAATAAATTTATACATGGGATTAGCCATGCTGACATATACGCAGGAACTAAACATACATAAAATTAAAAAAAAAAAAAAGAACAACATTGTATGACCAATTCTGAAGAGGTCAAACAGCGCTCAAATTAGGGACACTCGGTTCACAGTAACTTATATAATTTAATACACTAAAAACCAGGACAGAGCTTGGGAGCACATACAGGAAGTTGTTATGATTTTCTTCATTTTGATGTATTGCTTTCCTGTCTTCAGGAGGGAAGATTTTGACTTCAAAAGTAACAAAATATTTGAGAAGGGAATTTACATCTTTCAGTTCTAAATGGTACTCTTGGGCAATTTTCTCAGCAGTCCACATTTTTGGAAAAAGTTTATGATTATTGAGAAGTGTCAATGCTTCTACAACAGAAATTTTGCCTTTGGGAATGTTCACGACATTCTTATCCACATGATGTCCTATCGGCAGTCTAAATTCCTTTGGTTCTTGCCATATTTCAACATCTTTTACCGGCAGGGAAGACACCGGATCTTTGGACTCCACATATACGTCTTTTAGCAATGACAACAGCTTATCTTTCCTAAAAAACTTCTTGATTTCTGGGTGCTGACTCAGTTGCTCGCGCAGGAGGTCGTGCGTGGACGTGTGCTTGGGAGCCGTGGAGGGCTTGGTCCTGCTGATCTCCCGCTCCGTGCGATTCTCCAGGTTGAAGTTCCTCATGGCGTGGCTCACACGAGCTCCCATCTCTACATCCTGACGCCCGCGGCTCTCCCGGTGCGGGTGACCTGCCGGTGCCAGTGACCTATAAGATGGAATCTTATAATGGTGTATATTCTTTTGTATCTATTCTCTTCCCCCATCCTCCCCATCTGCCCTCCCCTTTTTCTTGTAAATTTAGTTTGACTTTTAGAGACAGGGTCACATACAGCCCAGGATGGCCCTGAGCTCACTGTGGTACCAAATCTAGCTTTGAACTCAACCCTCCTGCCTCTGTTTCTCAAGTGCTGAGATTACTTGTGTGCCTCACCAACTGACCTTTCTTTCCCACCATGGTGTTTTTATCCATGTCACCGCGTGTGGCAGAAGCCTATCTGTTTTCATTGAGGGGCCTCTGGATGTCCTCACACTACGACTGGCTCATGTGGTGTTGATGGGTATTGGAGTTGTTTCTGGCTTGTGCCTGTGGGGTGCACCCCACAGATCTCCCCGAGAGTGGAGCTCCCGGTCTTAGGCTATGTCAGTGTTCCTCTTAGACTGAGTTTTAATGGCTGTCTTCCAGGCCGTTCTTTACAGTTTATACCCTGTCAGCTGCACAGGAGGGATCCTGACTTCCCAAGACCTTCTTCATATGCTACCAGCCATTTTGGGGGTTTTGTTTATTTGTCTTTTCTGTGTTTGCTTGTTTCATATAAAGTCTCTCTTTGTAGTCCAGGCTGCTTTGGAACTCACTATGTACCCCAGGCTATCCTTGAGTTTATGACAAACCTCCTACCTCCTTCTCCTTATTTTATTGCATTTGAATGGTATGTTGACTTGGGGAGTTCTTTATATATTCAGGTACAAGGCTTTCACACATACACGCATACACACACATTTTACTATGTATAGGAAGTTTGTAGTCTCATTTTTTAGAGAGTTGCTTACTTTTTTAGTTCTTCTGTTAACTAATTGCTTGCTTCGGTTTCAAAGAATTCATTGTTTATTCATTCAGTAGTGCCTTCCTGTGTCTTCTTTAAAAAGTCTCTTTCTACTTAGACACAACGATGTTTTCCTAAAGTCTTTTCCACAGAGTTTAGCTGTGCCTTTTACATTTAAATGTGCAATCTGCCCAGAATTCATCTTGATAGGTGACGTGAAGCACACCAATCACATTTTGTTTTTCACTCATGCGTTTATCAATATATCAGAGTTCTATTTATTGCAAAGGTAGTCGTTTGCCTTCATGGTTTACTTTCTGTGTTTTGTTTTTGTGGTATTGAGGGTTCAATGCAAGGCCTTACACATATAAGGCAATAATACTCTTGTGAAGCTTCCCCTGCATCACACACCTTTCCCATGGGGTCAGAGTGGCTCTGCTTCAGAAACTGTTTCATTGTGCTGTCTTGACTATGACAGCGTGAGTCTGGTAGACCATGTCCAAAAGAATCCCTTTGCTATTTTGGCTTTTACATTGTGGAGTTTGATTGAGATTGCCTCCAGAGTATGTGTCATTTGGGAATTAATATCCTTATAACACCATTTCACCCATCCTTGGGAACTGTATACATACTCCATTTATTTAAGTCATCCCTAATTTTTATTAGTTTTTTTGTCTCTTTGAGGTGCTAGGAATCAAAATGTAGGCCACGCACAGCTAGGCAAAGATTGAATTGCTGAATTGTAATCCTGGTCCTTTGGTTTCTTGAAACAGGGTCTCGCAGTGTAGCCCAGGATGTCCTGGAGCATGTTCTATCCCAGGTTGGTCTAGAATTCATGATCTTTCTGCCTGGGCCCCTAGAGTGTAGGGCATATGGAATGTACTGCCATGCTGGACAGATGTTAGTTTCTCTGAGTAAAGGACTTAAATATCTTTCATTAGAACTGGTCCTAGCATGGTTTGGATGCTATCATAAATGACATCTATTTTGTTATTTCATTTCCTAACTCCTTACATGACATAAAATTTATAGATTTTGCTATTTTACTAAGTCACACTTTTTAAGAACTAGCATTAGCATGGTGGGATTTCTCCTTTCCTGTCCTGTATTTTTAACCTATCTTTATCTTGGTATCTGAGGGGAGTTTCCTTGAGGAAGCACACAGCTGGGCTTCAGCTTCCAGCCATTCTGATGTTAGTTTTATGATATGGTATCTGTGCCATTGTTAATTGTTGGGATTATTCATGCGGTTGGTGTTCACTCAACATGATCATCTTGCTTTTTGAGTTATTTTTTATTGTACTATTGCTTACTCTCCCTTTTGTCATTGTTTGAATTATTTTTGTGAGCTCTTTTTCTTTCCTTAATTGATCTTAAATAATATTTAGCACTAGCATTCACTTTATTGCTCAATTTGGAAACCTTGGATTATTTTTAGGGTCTTTTCCTATCTCACATCTAACCAATTATAAAAGTCAGTCATCCTGACTCTTGAATACTTGTATATTAAAAACTTACTTTTCAGTGTTTATTCTTGGGTTCCTCTGGTTCACAGTTTGACCTCCTACCTATGTATTTGTAACTACTTCTTTATAAGCATCTTCCTTCCCCCTTTATTCTGATGTGTGATCCATTCTGATAAAAAGTCTCCATGTATATCCAGTGCCTCGGCTACATGGGTTGGCTCTATAAATTTCTTAACATTTATATTCTTCTCGTATCCCCAGCTTTTCTGTTTCTCCCATATCCAGCTACTCTTTCTCTTAACGTTTTACCTTCCAGTGCTGCAATCAGGATGGTCAAAGATATGGGGTGGTGTCTTTAGATTCCATAGCCTCCCACATCCTGGAAACCATCCTTCAAGTCTTCACACCTGCTCTGGGAAGCCCAATGGACTTCTTTTAGCTGCATTGTTTTCCCTCCCATTTATCTCATAGAGTCCTGTGCTATTCTGTTCCTTGTAGAGTGTAAGCTCTTGCTGAGGTTTGAGGCATCTTTGTGTAGATACCGTAGAAGTACTTGTTAAAGGGTAGGTTGCATACAGAGCTGGCTGAGAGATAGGGTGGCCATTTGGCTGATCATTGTAGGCATTCAACTTTTGGCCTTTTTTATTGGTTATGTGTATATATTGCATGCCAGACATGCTTCACTTACAATGGGCGATTCTGTTAAGGTTTGGGCTTTACCATCATGAACCTACTAAATGACAATCAGTTTTCTGCAGAGTTACCCTTTTAAGGGAAGACCTACTCTGTGCGGTTTTTAAAGAAAATAAAAATTGTAGGCAGTCACCATTTTGGGACCCAGTGGGGTGTTTTGTTTTTTTTTTTGCTTTTATTGAAATTCACCCATAACCAGACAGTGGAGTCAGAGTGCGCTAGTGAAAACAGAGTTAGAGTGAGCTAGTGACAATGCAGAGTCAGAGTGAGCTAGGGACAATGCAGAGTTAGAGTGAGCTAGGGACAATGCAGAGTTAGAGTGAGCTAGGGACAATGCAGAGTCAGAGTGAGCTAGGGACAATGCAGAGTTAGAGTGAGCTAGTGACAATGCCCCTGCAGCATTGTTCTTCCTGTGGGTAAGAGAGAGAAACTTGAGTTAATATTTAGCATTTAGATTTTCTTATGAAAACAAGACATGGCAAAATGTGCTTTCCTGTCCGTTCCACAGGAGAGGCTGAAACTCACATATGAGGCGAAGAGTGAACTTCTGGAGTCTCAGTTGATGCTTCTGAGGTAACAAATTATCCACTTACAGATAGAACCTAAGGATGGGTTCTTAAGATAGACTTTAATGTCTGATGAACTGACTGTCATCAACATGTGCATTACTTGATAGCATTTTATATGTGGTACAACAACAAAGCAATCACTCTGTGTTTCGAACTGTGGGAATGAGTAAGACACCACACGTCAACACCACCAATGGCGGTAAAAGTTCTCTCTGATGCTTCATTTGAAAGTACTGTGCTTTTCCCTGGACATTGCCTAGATTTTTTTCCACTTTCTTTTAGGAAGGACTTAGTTGAATATCAGCAAAACTGTGAGGATCTTAAGGAAAGACTGAAGCATAAAGATTCTCTTCTGGCTACTGGAGTGTCCAGCCGAGTAGGTGGCCTCTGTTTGAAATGTGCCCAGCATGAGGCTGTTCTTTCCCAGACCCATAGCAACGTGCATATCCAGGCCATCGAGACAATGACTAAGTAAGTATGCATTGCGTCTGGAGTCTTTGCCAGTGGAAGGTATCATGTCTCTAAGGACATTGTGCCCTTCTATCCCATGCTAAGTCATACGTGGTTCGGCTCCATAAACCAGATTTTATATGGTTCCTTTATTGAAGCTTTCTTGAAGAAAGGATGGCTAGGTTCTGGTCTGCCAGCTCTGGGTGACCATACCACTGAACAAAGCATTTTATCTGTTAGTTCAGATCTCACTTGAAATGAGAGGATTGAAATAGATAATCTTCATGGGTCGCCCAGTTCTGTGACCCCAGCCTTAACACTGCTCTTCACAAGACCGAGTAAGATGGGAATTCCTTAGATTGCACCACATCTGGGATTTTCCAGTGTGGTTTAGACAGAATGGACCATTAGCACATCTTCTTTGTGTGCCTATTGCAAAGAATATTCTGAGTTAGTGCAAGGATGCAGCTGTCACAGTATTAGCAGATGAAGGCTGACTAGGGAGTGATTATGGAGGAGCTTTTGTCCAAGTTCCGGCCCAGGCTGAAATACTACAATCCTTCCACATGCATCTCTTATTCCAGCTTCTTCTGGACGAAGTCTTCTTTTCTTTTTTTTTCCTGTAAAACTCATTGAATGGAAATTGAAAATTATTATTTATTATAGCACCCAGTGCTGGTTTGCAGTCTGTGCTTTCCTTTGCTGATGACTCTTGTCCCCTCTGTCTGTTGTGCTCATTGTAAAAGCCCAGGCAGCATCCATTTCAGAAGTATTCCCTCACTGAGCCCTGCCCTCTTGGTCCTCGGCTGACTTCATGGATTTTCTCAGTAGTTTTAGAAGACATTGTGTACACATGAAAGCAGCATTGTTATTTTGTTTATTGCTTCAGCTCTGGGTCCTATCAGAGTATCTGGGTCGGGCGGGCACTTGGTGTTCATGCTTCCTATCTGGTGCTAAGGTTGGTGTTGAGTGCTTAGCAATCGCGGAGATCCTGTAGTTGGAGTCCGTGTGCAAACATGGGATGACTGTGATCATTATAGGCAGACAGTTTTTGCTGTCTTGACCTATAGACAAATTGCTTTATTGCTCTGTTCAGTTTTCTGCTATTTGGGGGGAAAGTATGTACCTTTGTGGGATTTTTACCAAGATAGTTTAACTTTATGAACAGGAGCACTGAGTTTTGAGGCAGACTGCCTTGAATTCATAGTCTAGTTTTGCTATGTCATCCTACTAAAGCTGCTTAACCTCCCCTCTCCTCACTTTTCAAATGATGCTAGGTGTTTTGGTTTGGTTTGGTTTGGTTTCTTGAGACAGGGTTTCTCTGTGGCTTTGGAGGCTGTCTGGAACTCGATCTGTAGACCAGGCTGGTCTCGAACTCACAGACACCCAGCTGCCTCTGCCTCCTGAGTGCTGGGATTAAAGGCATATGCCATCAACACCCCAAGTAGCTGATACCAGGTGTTTTGAACAGTAGTTGAGATGGTATCCCTGCTTTGTAAATTCTCTGCATTCTACTGCTGAATTCTGTCTCGACACTAAATACTAAAGACCCCACACTTCACAGAGTAGAAGAGGGATTAGTGTTCTTCCTGTGACATCCACACATGATCAGTGGATGAAGAGGGATTAGTGTTCTTCCTGTGAGATCCACACATGCTCAGTGGATGATTTCTGTACAAAAGGGAGCTGCCAGGGATGACTGATGGTTGAGATCAGCAGTGATGGTTTGATTTTGTTAAATATTATATTATTAATTGTTTTTAAAAAGCTTTCACATATATTCAATAAAACAATTACCCTTATTAATATATATAAAATAGATTTTTCAGACCCAAGTAATATATAGTGAATGCTTGTTATTTGATAAGGGCTGAGCTAGGCAACTGAGAAAACAGTATCCTTTCATCTTAAAAAGCAATTTTGTGTGGCAGGTATTATAACTCTGGAGGCAGTTATAATACCTGCCCAACTCTAGTCCTGCCCCTTTCTTCCTTTTAGTCTTCTCTATACAAATTCCTGGCTTCTCTAAGGCTAATTCCAGTCAGCTGTCTATGGCTCTGCCCCCACTTCAAGGTTAACTTTATTAACAGTCTTGGAGTGTCACAATGCGATTAAAGATCCCACAACGCTTTACAAAAATGAATTATGTATACAGAGCCAAATGTAATTCAGGTTATGAAAGTATTAGAAGTAAATGGACAGCCTTGATATTGTATCCTAAGCATGACACGCAAAGAGAAAGTCATAAACAGAAAAACAATCATTCCCTTGACCCATTGAAAAGTTAATTCATGAGCACTGGACATGGTAGCCACACCTGTAATAACAGCACTTGGTAGACCAAAGCAGAGGAATTGAGAGGTCTAAGCCAGCCTAAACTATACAGCAAGATCTTGCTCACAGAACACAAGGTTGGATATGTAGAGGATGGGTACTGATCCAGCATGTCCAAGGTTTAGTTCCCAGCACTAAAATAATTTTAATTAAATTAATTTACTTAAAATTTGCAAATTACAGTAAAAGACTAGGAAAATACTTTTCATGTATAACTAACTAGTAGTAGAATGTGCAAAGTTTTGAAATAGAAAATGACACACTGACTAGCTGCACTGTGAGAAAAAGGAAGGAATTTGTGAGAGAGGAAGTTGTTCTACTTAAGGAAATTCAAGTCAAGAAAAAAGCTCACCCATCAGACTGGTGAAGATAAGTAATTGATGATTGCTGTGGGGCCAAGATTAAGCAAACATTTTTCATGCCCTGCTGGTGACACTATGAAACTAGCCGAGCCGCTTGGCAGGGTGATGTAGCTCTATCCATTAATGTTTAAATTATGCATTCTGGTTTCCTGTGAAGAAAAGCTCATATGTGCTCACAGTAGAGCACACATAAGAATGCTTCTGTAGCACTATTTGTAATGACGTGGAAGCCTGGTTAGCCTTCAAAGGGAATCTAAACTGTGGTTGTGTCAACTATGATGATTTATGGACAGTATTAAAAAAATAAAAAGAATGCAGGGCGGTGGTGGCTCATGCCTTTAATCCCAGCACTCGGGAGGCAGAGGCAGGCGGATCTCTGTGAGTTCGAGACCAGCCTGGTCTACAAGAACTAGTTCCAGGACAGCTTCCAAAGCCACAGAGAAACCCTGTCTCAAAGAAAAGAAACAGAATAAAAAGGAATTGAAGGCTGAAGAGATGGCTCTGCCAGCATAGCTGCCTGGTGCCAAGCTTGATGGTCTAAGTTCCATCTCTGAGCCCATGTGATGGAAGTAGAGAACCGACTCCTGCAGGCTGTCCTGTGACCTCCACACGTGTGCTGTGACACATGCATGTGTAAAACACACACACACACACACACACACACACACACACACACACACACACACATACAGAGTAGATAAATGTGAAAAATTAAGGTGGTGTATGCACACCCACACACATAGTTCACACAAACTTGTATATCCATGTTCACACACAAGAAGAAGTGAAGAGGACACACGTGAACTAATGTTGAGACTAACTCCAAACTAAATAAAACTACTAAAGATAACGTCAACACAAAGACATTTGATTTTCTAGGTCAAATACAGTATTAGATATTTTCTCCAGGTTCATAGAAAAAGATTTGAAAGACTAGGCACCAGATATTTAGCAATGGTTAAAGTATGAAAAGGTCATTAGATTTCAAGATTTGTTTCAAATTGTCTTTAGTCCTATTGGTAACTAGCTTTACGTGGAAATATTATAAAAATAAAATGTAAAAAGATATTTTATATTAAGTAGATTACTTTAGCCTCTAGGGTGTGAAAAAAGTGGTCCACAGAGGCTGCCATGTCTGCAGTGATTGAGCGTCTGGCTTTCATTTAGAAATTAGTTGGTCAGTTAGGAATTCTGTTGTCACTATCTTAAGTTTGATCTCAGCCCCGGAAAGGAAATGCCAGACTGCTTAGTTCCCGTTTCTGCTTTGTCAGCAGTGCGCTTCGAGTTCTGCTTTAGCAGCAGAATGGGGTGAAAGGTCTCTGCTTTTATGATTTCTAGGAGTTTGGGGTTGTCTGGCTCCCTTTGTCTAATCTGGTATTTAGACCTTTCTGAGGTACCAGTGCACAAGGCTGCCTACTGACTGGCACCCTGACCCTCAGGGTTAGATTTCTAGCTTCGTGGATTTAAAGTTGGTACCTGCTACATGGTTTTAGGTAAAATTTGAAAATTGGACCATAAATATGATAAATCCAGAGTTTGCTGGAGCCCTTTTGGCCTTGTGAAGCCAGCTGTCAGCTGACTCAGTTCCATCTTCCAGCAAGTACTGCTTGGATGTGTGTTGGGGGGGGTGTGGCTTGTGTGAGAGGAGGGGATGAGGTGTTAACACAGGGACCAGAGCGGCCATCTGTTTGTGGTAATTTATATTGGGTTTGTAGGGATTGTAGTGAGTAGCTTAATATTTGTTTTTTAAGTTGATTTATATTTTTCTGAAGTGCCTTCCACTCAGGCTCCTTCGTGCTGTAAAGTAGGTCAAAATAATATTTGCTTCTTTCATTCTTTTTCTCAGTGATCAAAATTTAACTATCAAGATGATAATTCAAAAATCATCAGAGAAGTCCTGGATACTTTTTTTTTTTTTTTTTTTTGAGAAATGTTTCCCGTAGTCCTGGGATTTTGGTCCATTTTGTGATCCTTGGCAGGCTCCTGTCCAGTTGGCTTTGAAAGACTGCAGCAGGGAGCTTTCCAAAAATGGGGAACAAAGAACTGCTTCATCAGCCTCCTGGACTTTCCCTTAAAACCAAGAGTAATAATGCTTATTAAAACGATGTTTATTTTAAATGCTTAAAATTAACAGTGGCGTTTCCTAGTTACTCCATATTTCAAGATAAAGTTGGCACCCATCTCTTAAAGCCACCCTGTCCTTTGTGTGTGAGGCACATGGCTTTACCTGGGTTTTCCCTGCTCTGACTGCTGCATGGAGTTCCCCCACATACTACAGTCATAGAGAGTGCTAGCTCAGCCCTGTCCTCACTGGGGCTGTGGAATAGCATGAGCTTAACATCCTGTGGCTGCCCGTTTCCTTAGGCACTCCCTGGTGGAGTCCCTGA
Source organism: Cricetulus griseus (assembly GCF_003668045.3). Classification (NCBI taxonomy): domain Eukaryota; kingdom Metazoa; phylum Chordata; class Mammalia; order Rodentia; family Cricetidae; genus Cricetulus; species Cricetulus griseus. Next base: position 16,940,327 of record NC_048598.1, on the reverse strand, counting down.
AGTCACTGGTGTGCATTTTTAAGTGCTTGCAGAACTTTTCCTTGGAAGATGATGTCACATGTGTCTGTCCCTCTGTGAGAACATCCTTGGGCCTAGCACTAGATATGCCCTTCAGGAGCAGGAGTGCAGCTGCCCAGTGGTCCCCTGGATGCCTGCCATGGTGACTTCATGTATCCGAAGAACAGATAACTAGTAGTCTTGTCTAATGCAAGAGGCAAGTGTGGGGTGACAGACAGGAGGTCAGCTAAGAAAGTGGCAGACGGATGATGATGGGGGTAGAAGCAAGCAAGGCTTCCCACTGACAAGCCTGCACTGGACGCACAGCTCTGTGGGGAAATGAGGGAGCTGAAGCACAGCCAAAGGCCAGATGCAGCGGCTAAGTGTAGGGTCCTGCACTGCCAAGATGGAAATCCATGTTCTCCCGTGGTCCCCGGAGGAAGCTGGAGTGGGCCAGTCCAGTCTGTGCAGGTGTTCAGTTACTTGTTTGCCGTCTCCTAAAAGATGATTTAATGAAACATCTGTGTTTGGGCTCAGCTTTAATAATGTTCTGTGGCTCAAGAGCAGATGAATTTATATTCTGAAACATCTTCAACTAGAAGAACTAGCTTTTACTTTGCTCTTTAAATAATAATGACCTTTTCCATTGAAATCTCATAATTGACAGGGAACTTTCTTTTGATATCACGTCTGAAGTCTTCCTGTTGGGGATTTCCATATTCATACACTTGAGCTTTTTAAATATTTTTTAATATGGAAATTTAGTAGGCTCAAAAGCAGGTAAAACTATTTTTACATTTTAGGTTTTTAATTCCACATTGATTTATTGTGTGCGCATATGTTTGTGTGAGCACATAAGCATGACGTGGTGCACATGTGAAGGTCAGAGACCGTCTTCCAGGAGTTGGTTCATTCTCTACACCATGCAGGTCCTTGGGATCCGGCTCAGCTTGTCAGCCTTGACAGCAAGTGCTTTTACCCAATGAGCCATCTTGGAGGCCATATACATTTGTTCTTTTTGTCATTTTTTGTTGTTGTTGAGCATCTACTGAGTGACAAATACTACTCTTAAAAAGAGCATGCCCCCCAAATAAATAAGTGGCTTAAAGATGTCTCCTATGAGAAGCACATCACTTTGTGATACTGTAGTAACAGGGCAGATAAAAGATGTCACTGAGTTATGACTTTTGCTATTCAGTAACTCTCCCAGGAGCTTAGGGGAGGTGACCACATGATTCTGAGACTGACCTGTACTCCTTAATGGATGGCTTTCTTTTAGAATCATAGGTCCTTTTGGGTTGCAAATCCTATGAAGCTAGCCCCCCCTAATGTTAGACTTTTTTTTGTTTTGTTTTGCAACTCAAATACATACAAATTCTATTTTGCTTGCATTCAATTTATCTTTTACTGTGGAATAATTTATTCTGCTTTTTAGTCTTCTACTTTTCCACATAATTATTGTGCTTCATAATATTCAATCAGAAAAATTAACTGTTTTTTATTTCATTTAGAATAAAAATTGAGTAATTTACATCAATTTAAAACAAATCAGGAAGCTTTAAAGGGAAGCTCATCATAATTCCATGAATTTCCTGCTATTTGTAACAATTTTTTAACAAAAAGAGCTTTTATGAATGTGTTCAGCATTACATGGTTCTTAAAATATGGCTGTTTGCCAAATTCCACAGATAGTTTAAATTCTTGTCTTCAGGAGATTTGTTGAGAAGGAGTCATTGGTTAGTTTAGAAGGGTATTCAAGCTCAGTGTTTGCAATCTTCCAAACAACTCTTTAATGTTTGCTTTTCTGCTCAATCCCAGTTGTTTCTTCTCTGACAGTTTGGAATCTGGCAGTGGGAAGCAAACTGGGCTTTTGTTGAGCGGTTTTGATGCTGCAAGGGGAAGCTGGTTACCTTGACAGTGTGCATGATGCATATGTACAGTCCAGTTTGTGTTTTGCTTTGTATATGTAGAAAATTGATCACCTCATCTTTCTCTCTGGCCTACTGAATATGGAATTTAAATTTTTTTTTGCATACAAGTGTGCCAGCTTGTCTGCATGGACACCACATGCACGCAGGTGGCTGTGTCAGATAGAAGAAAGCATTGGATCCCGAGGAACTGAACTTACAGCTGGTTGGGAGCCACTTAATGTGGGTGCTGAACCCAGATCCTCAAGAAGAGCAAAGTCTCTTACCTGAGCTGTCTCTCCAGCCCCCTCTACTGGAGCTTTTTATACAGTGATAAGTTCCAAGGCATCCTGAGATTTTGATCTGGAGTTTATTTAACCCATGAAACTGGATCCTTACTATTTTACATGCCTCAAAATTAGTGTTCTGCCTAATGCTGTCCCTGACAAGCATCCTATCTTAGTGGACATCTGAAACTTGTTTAGGAATGGGTGAAGCTTGCTCAGGATCAAAACCAGTGGCCAACATTTTGTTAAATTTGAGCATCATATATATAACCGGAGGGTTTGAGGGTCCCATAATACTACCCACTGAAATAAAAAGAGCAAGTGAACAAACTACAGGTTTTGTTCATAACTAGCTGAGAGAATTTAATTAGATGAGAAGGAAGAAATGAGGCCCATGAGAAAGATACAAAAGGGAGGGTTTATGTTAGTTCAGGCAGCGGGAGTAGATGTCATGGCACCACCCCTGCCAAGGAGGGAGACCCTGGTTTCTCTTCAGCTGGTGTCACTCTTTTCCACTCGGCTCCTTTTGAAAGGCTGCCTGGATGCACAGCGTCGTCCTCTGAACTGGCCCTTTCCAGGCTCCTCCACTTCCTTCTCCTAAGTGATTTGCTCTTGCTGAGGCTTTGCCCTGTGGTCCCGCATGTGCCAGCCCTTTCCACAGAAGGGCATTGTCCCGCGCAGATGTGGTCCTGCGATGAATGCCTCAGTCTTTCAGGCAGCTCTGCCTGCCACTCGCTGAGGGAGGACAGAGGGTCATTCTGTGGGTTGTGCTTTAATACATGCTGGGCAGGCCCTCCATAGCAGGCCTTCTACTCTGCACAAATGCTTTCCTTTCTTCTGACTGCTGAGTACCCGATCACATGGTCACTTCTCATTGGGGTGTTCTTTTTGTGCTCACAGAGAACGGGATGACTTAATGTCTGCACTAGTGTCTGTGCGGAGCAGCTTGGCAGAAGTGCAGCAGAGAGAGACAAGTGCCTATAAACAGGTGAAGCATGCTGTGCAGATGACCGAGGAAGCCAACTTTGAGAAGACCAAGGCAAGTCTCTAGATGGCCATGGGTACTGCACACAGCCACTGCTTCCCCCGAATATTGCTGTGGTTACTTTTCATAACTAAATAATGCCAAACACATAAAACAGATGCCAGTCCACTAATGCTGGCTTCTCTAAATTAGGCAAACCTGCTGTTTGGAGAATTCTTATTCCTCTGCATATTTCTGTCCTATGACTACCCAGAGATCGTAGGACAATATGGGAAGGCGCTGTGGGGGTTGGCGACTTCATCTTCTTGTCATTGAGAGTTTTCAGTGCTGTGAACATCGCTTGCTTAACTGTGTTCCTGTGTGACTAAAGGCAGATGTTTTCCTCTGTGAGTAAGAACTTTTAGGATATCTGCATATGCCAACACTAATCACACCTGTGTGTCTGGTTATGTCTTTAGATGTGAATTTGGATCCTTTGTGAGCTAAATTAGACGTACCTGACAATAGTAATAAAATAATAGTTTATACTGAGCGATCACTGTTCTTGATACTTTGAATAATTGGAGGTTACTATTGATTGATTGCTATGTTTGAGGACCACACTTTAATCAATTAAAGTTGTTCTGTATTTTCCTTTGACATGTTGCTGGCTGTTTTTCAAGTATTTAATAGGCACAGATAGCCAGAAATAACCACAGTGGTAGAGCACACATAGAACATGTTGTCATCACTGGTGGTTGTGTTAGACAGCATGTGTCTAACATGGGTGTATATTGAATAGCCCTGATCTGATGTACATCCCAAACCTGAAGTCTTTTAAGTGCTAATAAGATTTCAAGAAGTTTTGAAATTTTAGATTTGTGGTTTTGGCATATGGGTGCTCATTTGGTAAATTCTACACAAATACTGTGTCTTAGTTAGGGTTCCATTGCTGTGAAGAGACACTATGACCACACAACTCTTATAAATGAAAGCATTTAGTTGGGGTGGGTTGCTTACAGTTCAGAGGTTCAGTTCACTATCAGCATGGTGGAGAGCATGGTGACTTGCAGGCAGCTGGAGTTCTGGAGTAGTAGCTGAGAGTCCTATATCTTGTAGGCAACAGAAAGTTGATTGAGACACTGGGCAGTGTCCTGAGCATAGGAAATCTTAAAGCCCATCCCCACAGTGACATACTTCTTCCAACAAGGCCATAAACACACCAACAAAGCCACGTCTCCTAACAATGCCACTTTCTATGAGATTATGGGGGCCAATTATATTCAAACTACCACATTCCACTCCCCGGCTTCCATAAGCTTATGACAGTAATAATGCAAAATGCATTTAGTGCAACTTCAAAAGTCCCCATAGTCTATCCCAGTCTCAACAGTGTTTGAAAGTCCGAAGTTCAGAATCTCTTCTGAGATTCATGCAGTTTCTTAACTGTAATCTCCTACAAAATCAAAATCAAAAAACAGATCACATATTTCCAACATACAAAGGCACAGTATATACATTAACCATTCCAAAATGCAGGGAAGGGAGCATAGTGAGGAAATACTGGACTACAGTAAGACTGAAAACCAGTTGGTTACACTCCAAACTGCATCCTTGTCTGATGTCAAAATGCTCTTCAGATCTCCAGTTCCATTCAGCTTTGTTAACTGCAACACACTTTTTTCTTGGGCTGTTTCCACTCCCTGTTAGCAGCTCTTGTCAGAAGGTATCCCATGATTGTGCCATCTCCAGCATCTTGGGGTCCAAGGCTGGAGCTTGGACCAGGCTTCAGCTTCATAGCTTCATGAATAGCCTCTCTAGGCCTCTATTCAGAAACACCCCTGACACATGCCTGCCCTCAGCAGCTTTCTTTGGGCCTGGAGGCAAATTCCATAGCCCATTTCTTCTGTCCTTAATTCTAAAACCAGAACCACGTGGCTGAAACCGCCAAGTTCTGCTGCTTACTGGGGCTGGAACATGGCCCCTCCTTCAGTTACATCCTCACCAGCGTTTGTCCTTCACTGCCCAAACTGGGCTGTCCCGAAACTGGATCTGTAGACCAGGCTGGCCTCAATCTTAAGAGATCCGCCAGCCTCTGCCTTCCCAGTGCTGGGATTAAAGGCGTGCACCTCCATACCCCCACACTGGGCTCTAAACTTTTCTTTACTTCCTTTTCACAAATGGAAACTTAGCTGGGTGGGATCTTGCCTGAGGTCACCACTCCCTTCATTCCATTTCTTAATCGGTTTATCTCCTCCTAACACAGGACTTAGTTCCACTCCACTTTCTGGTGCTCTTTTTCTCCTCAGCCTGCCCCTTTTTATTATATATCTTCATTAGAGTAAACGCTAATAACCATGAGACAGAATCTACACTGGGCTGTTTTGAGATTTCCTCAGCTAGTGGAGTCAATCCAAAACTCTTCACGTTAGCCTCAAATTCCAGCAGCTAATGGGAGCAGATGCAGAGACCCACAGCCAAACATGACACAGGGAGAGAGCCCAGATTGGAAATCTTCATCAGATCCCTCCCCTTGGAGCTTGGGAAACCCTATAGAAGCAGGGGAGGAAAAATTGTAAGAGCCAGGAGCATCAAGTACACCAGGAGAACATGGCCCACAGAATCAACTAAGCAGGGCTCACAGGGGCTCATAGAGGCTGAAGTGTCAATTTTGGAGCCATCATGGGTTTGCTCTAGGTCCTCTGCATATATGTTATGGCTGTTAGCTTGGTGTTTTTGTGGAACTCCTACAGTGGGAGTGTGGGTGTCTCTGACTCTTGCGGGCTCTTGGGACCTTTTTCCTCCTACTTGGTTATCTTTCCCAGCCTTGATATGAGGGTTTGTGCCTAGTCTTATTGTAACTTATTATGCCACATTTGGTGGATATCCCTGGAAGGCCTGCTCCTTTCTGGAGGGAAATAGAAAGAGTGCAGAGCATTGGGGGTGGGGTGAGAGCGTAGAGGGAGGGGAAACAAACTGTGGTTGGGATGTATTGTATAAGAGAAGAATAAATAAGGAATGGAAGAGGCGTTGCATACTGTGAATCCAGGATTTTCACCGCATTCACGGGAAAGAAGGCAAAGGCTGGTTGTCACGTGGTTGACGTGACGTGATGAAAGTCTAGTTTTTACCTTAAGTTCTGATGAGACATATGAACTTTTCTTTGGGGGGTAGGGAATTAAAAGATAGTAAGTATGGATATTTTCAATTTAGAATTACTTTTTAATCCAAAGTAGTTCTGTGTTTCTTAGTTTCTTGGTGTTTATTGCCATCTAGTGGACATTGTTTGTATTGCATGCCAGGTAAAAGGCATTGCTTTATTGCATTGTTTACAATCGTAGTAACTGTTTTTAAGAAAACAAATATCTGATATGACCACAATGTCATTTTCAGGTGATGGTGTGAAATTGCTGTCCATCAAATTTCTACTGTTCCACCAAATCTGTGATTTGGGCAAATTAATTCATGTTTCACGGCCCTGGTTTTTATTTGTTTGTTTGTTTTGTTTTTTGTTGTTGTTTTACCTGAATGATAAGAACCACTTAAAATTTGTTAATGGGGTTAATGAAATGACTCTATACTAGCCACTTAGAGAGATTTTAATGCATAGCAAGTGTTCAGTGGAAGGCTGTGTAAATTATTACAACCGGAGATAATTTTTAAAGAAAAAAAGAATGGCAGAGTGTTTGTAGTACTGTGTTGGTAAAACTCCAAGAAACAGCTGGCAAAAGTTCACACTCCTTCCACCTGCCTGCCTGTCGTAGGAGGGAATGCTGAGTGATGTATGGAGGGTTAGGCTTAGGAAAATGGGATGAGCACATCACAAATGAGAGAACACTCTATGGAAGATTTTCTTTAAAATTGGCAATATAAAAGGTTAAAAGGTTAAATAAGTGTTTGTTTTTTGAGACAGGGTTTCTCTGTGTAACTGTGGAGGCTGTCCTGAAACTAGCTCTGTAGACCAGGCTGGTCTCGAACTCACAGAGATCCACCTGCCTCTGCCTCACAAGTGCTGGGATTAAAGGCGTGTGCCACCAACGCCTGACTGTTTGTTCTTTTAAAAATGTCTCTATTATTCTGTGTCTTGGATTGTGGTAGAATCAAAAAAGCAGGAATAAGAGACTTGGATATTGTGGAGTATTTGTTTAACCAGGCAAAGGCGTGTTACATTTGTTTCTGCTGCATTTGCTTATGTAATGATGTGTTGCATCTGTTTCACCTTGTCTGCCTAAGGTACCTGATTGGTTTAATAAAAAGCTGAATGGCCAATAGCTAGGCAGGCAGGAGAAAGGATAGGCTGGGCTGTCAGGCAGCGAGAATAAATAGGAGGAGAAAGCTAGGCTCAAGAGAAGGAGGAGGAAAAGAAAATGACGAGATACCAGCCAACAAGAAATAGAGACTGTAGGAAAGTAAGACATACAGAGAGAAAGAAAAGTAATAACCCCCGAGGCAAAAGGTAAAGAAAAACAGGTTAATTTAAGATAAAAGAGCTAGCCAGAAACTAGCTTAAGCTAGGCTGAACATTCAAAATTAATAAGTCTCTGTGTCTTGATTTGGGAGCTGGTTGGTTGCCCAAAAGAAAAAGCCTGTTAAACTTGGAGTGGAAAAAAAATTATCAGAAAAGCATTGAGCATTGGACTCCAATCAAAGGCATGGAAGTAATGCTCCTTGCATCACATTGTCTGCTGCAAAACAAGAAAAACACAAAAAGGACAGTGGCCCCAGAAGATTGTAACACAAATAATAAAAACCCATAAACAGATATTGAGGTTCAAGCTGAAAGACCGAGAAGCAAAGTAACCAGCCAGTGGCTCTTAGCTCTGCGAAGGTTGAAATGGAAATCCTGTCTCCCGTGACAGAAGCTAAATCTCTCATGAGACTTTTCCTGAAATGGAAATCCTGTCTTCCTGTGACAGAAACTAAATCTCTCATGAGACCTTCCTTATATACCTTTCTAGTGCTGGGATTAAAGGGATGAGCTCTGTTACTCTTTAAGACGGATTCACCCTCATGTAGTCCTGGGTGCCCTTGAACTCACGGAGATCCATCTGCCTCTTTCACCTGAGATTAGAGGTGTGGCCACCACTGCCCAGTTTCTGTGGCTGACTAGTGTGGCTGCTTTGCACTCTGACCTTCAGTTGCTTTATTAGATCATAAACAATATATCGCCACAGAAGATCCTAAGAGAGGTGATGGAATTCCTATCAGCTACTCAAATGGTAGTGTTAACAGGTGTGTGTGTGGTGGTCCTGGGACAGGCAAGCTTACTGTTGCATTACAATGTGGCATATGCAGCAATGTGTGGTATGTAAGCCTCAGTAATAAAAAGCAGCTCTGTTATTGGCTTACATATTTGCTCTACTTATTATTTTAGAATGTATCCCACATGTATACATAATACATGCATACATAATACATACGAGCTCACTGTGAAACAGTGTAGTATTACACCAGCAGCAGCCCCATCCACTTCATATTTAGTGTTTCTTGATTGTTTCAGAGGCAGTCACATGACCGATAACATCTAGGCCTATGTAAGTTTGAAATTACATAATGATGCATTTCTCAGAACATGGTCGCTGATGCACGCCTGTGCAGATAGTCTCAATATAGACTTATTGACACATTTCTGGTAAACAAGTATTTATAAATTACAGGCAATACCTTTTTTTATTCATAAGTAAGACACATATGTTGATAATCATTCTTATTTAATGGGCTTTTCCACAAAAAATAAATTCACATTCGTAAGTTTCAAATTTTATGTTCAATAATAGTAAATAGTAAATCCTCATAATACCTTAATTTATTATTCATGAGTTTTTTTACTGGGATTTCTAGGAAACTATCCATCACAGTTGAGAAGGGAAATTAGAGATGTCATTAAATAGGTTTTCTATTTTAAAACTTTAGTGGACAGATGTCAGTTTTGTTGTGGAAATTGATTGATTCCTTTAGGATAGCAGTATTTACATTTGGCTTAATAAAACTAGATTTAGAAATACTAAATATAATAAATTATGTTTTGAAATAAATGTTGGTAGGGAAGCGCAATCTTTTGCCAGGTGGTGGTAGCACATGCCTTTAATCCCAGCACTCGAGAGGCAGAGGCAGGTGGATCTCTGTGAGTTCGAAACCAGGCTGGTCTAGAAGAGCTAGTTCCAGGACAGCCTCCAAAGCCACAGAGAAACCCTGTCTCGAAAAACCTAAATAAATAAATAAATAAATAAATAAATAAATAAATAAATAAATAAAATGTTGGTAGGGACAGCAAAGGAAGAACTTGATTTGCATTCACTGGCTGGGAAAAGCACAGTTCCTCCAATCCTCATAGCTGGTAGCCATTTCCACCAAGGAAGGAGAAGGAGAGGCCACCACACCAGCTCCCCCAGGAAAAACGGAGCGCAGGCCCTACTTGGTCATCGTCATCTTAGTTGTGACCTTGCCTTTGAGAATTTAGTTTCCCTCATGGTTAGATGTCAGCTGGGGTTCTGGAAAATTAATAAATGTAACCCTTGAATTATAAGGAATAGCATCCTGCAATAGTCTGTAAATATCAGGCTAGGAACCCCTCAGCTTCAGGTGAGGTACAGTGTAAGAGAGATAGCCTTAGATCTCAGGGGTTCCAAACTCCCTGGTTTAGGCCCAGAGGGTAAAGTGATTTCTATTCAAGCATTAAGACCTGAGTTTGGATCCCAACAGCCGGATCAAAAGCGAGATGAGGCCGTATGCACTTGTACTATCAATCCTGGGGGTGCAGCAGTGGGGGGATGGGATCTCTGGAGCATGATAGCCATCAGTCTAATTGGTGAGCTGCAGGTTCAGTGGGAGACCCTGTCTCAAAAATTAAGGTAGAGAAGCGGTCGTGGAGGACGCTGGCTTCCATATTCACACATATATGTATATATTCACTACACACATGTATGTACACACATACACACGACCAAATTTATTTCCAAGTGTTACTAAACCTTAACTACTTTTTTTCATTGTAACCAGGTATAAATGTCAAAAAAAAATGAAAAGTAAATAAAATGATCATTGATTACATACGTAGTGATGTCATAACAAGTTTGGTTTGGGGTTTTGTTTTTGTTTTGTTTTTTTTGAGACAGGGTTTCTCTGTATTGTTTTGGAGACTGTCCTGGAACTCGCTCTGTAGACCAGGCTGGCCTTGAACTCACAGAGATCTGCTGCCTCTGCCTCCTGAGTGCTGGGATTAAAGGCGTGTGCCACCAACACCCAGCCATAACCAGTTTGTAACCTAAGGTTTAACTCAGTGCTCCCCTCCTACCTACCATATTCTTGCAGGTGGGCCGGCAGAAGGTGGGAGGCCACCCACACAGCAGTGGTCAGCAGGGTTTGCTGTTAGGGCTGACTTAGGGCTTCACTTTGTGCATTGCACTGAGGCAGCCTACAGTCTGGCCTCTGTGCCCGAGAACCATTTCCTGATCTGCTGACTGGACTCTTGCACTCCCCTGTGCGGTTGGGCTGCTTTCTCAGCTGCTCTTACTCGCCTTCTACTTAAAGACATTGACGCTGAAGTCATTCAGGTGGAAATTTCTCTGGCTCCATTGGTTCTATTTACTCATACCAATAGTATTCATTATAACAGTGAAAGTTCCAGGTTTGCTTGTTTTTACTAGATTAATGGAAAGTAATTTTCACCAACACGATTGTATTTTGAAGCACAGAATTCTGTATTGCCCAGTACTTCAGGCTCCAAGGGATTCTGTTATAAAAAAATATACTTTTTCATTTTCTTTTACAATCTAATTGTAAATTTTCTTCCTGAGGCCTTCCGCTAGGATTTAGCTGGGGACTCACTCCACTGGAGAACTTTAAAAATCAGGATTGTGTTTGTTTTGGCTAACCAGACACGTCTTGTAGCCTCAACTGTGAAATGGAAATCTGTGAGCAAGTGTGACATTGGGATGCTGCTGTGACAGTCAGTGGTGCTGACCAACAGTCATCCAAGCGGGCTGGATGAGTGAGTGGGTTTAACGGTCTTAAAGAAGAGAGCCTGTACCCGTGTGATTTCTCCCTGCTGTGCTCCCCACTCCTGAAGTCTCTTCTCATTGTCTCCTGTGGCAGGCTTTGATCCAGTGTGAGCAGCTGAAGAGTGAGCTGGACAGGCAGACAGAAAGACTGGAAAAGGAGCTTGCTGCTCAGCAAGAGAAACGGGCTTTGGAGAAGGAGATGATAAAGAAAGAAGTAACCAAGGAGAGGGAAGATGCAGAGTCAAAGGTACTGGCTCGACATTTCCCGTGGTCGTTAGTGGGCAGGAACCTGAGGGGGAGAGTGATAAGGGGTAGGACTGGCTTTGGCTCAGTTTCAGGCCGTCTGGAGGGGAAGGCCGTACAGAGCTACTGGCCGTGGGGGTGTGCACACCTGAGTCCTCACCCAGCTCTGCTGCAGCTAACGGTTTCTGCAGTCCTCCTGTGCATCCCTTTCTACCTCTCCTTCCCCTGCGGCAGATGAACTGGAGGCCCTGGGGATGTAGTCACAGGACCAATGCTGCTGTCCCATAACTACAGACTTAAGGGAAACGTGGCTGCTAAGCAAATCTGTTCATAAATGACAACACCTCTCAAGCTAGACGCTCATGAGAGACTTTTTATCAGGAGGATTGTGAAGGGAGAGTCGGGTGAAGCATTGAGTTCGGGGGAAGAGTGTCAAGCCCAGGGAAAGCACACACCCACAGGAGCCAAAGGTCTGTGCATGGTCGGGTCTGCAGCTGCCGACCATGGCGGTGGAGCAGAGGGATAGAACAGTGGAGGGGGAAGTGTGGAGAAGCAGACAGGGAATGAATCACCCATGCTTTTAAAATCTACGTATTAGAAATTTCATCCAAATGTGACATTAAGCCACTGAATGGCATTAGAATGGACAATGTTGTAATGACATGAATATTTGAGGAAAATCACCTTATTACTAAATTGGAGTAGAACTAGAGCATGTGCCAAGAGAATCAGGTTGGGGTTAGGTTTGGCATGTGTGTGTGTGTGTGTGTATGTGGGGGGGTGACATCTTGTATCCAGGAGATCACTGGGGGTTAGTTATGGCATCTGGGGGCAGTAATAGCATCTTGGTCTGTTGCAGAGTATTATTTTAAGGTGTGTTACTTTTGTTTATGTTCTGGAACATCTGTTTAATGATGCAAAGATATGTTTGATTAAAGAAAACTCACCTGGGGTCCTGGGGCTGGGTCAGCAACTAGCCGACAGGAAGTTGTAGGGAGGAGCCAGGTGGAGAAGCGTTTATAAGGAGCGGCAAGAACACGCACGCACGAAGACGTCTTGGGAGGCACAAGGAGGTGAGCTAGGTGAGCTGCTTGCTATTCACCCTCTCTGGGAAGCAGGATTCTACCTCAACCTTTGAGTCTCGAGTTCTTTAGTGGACAGAGATTTAAATAAGTTTCTACAGTAGCTTTGAAAGAATCAGTGCCCAAGGGAAACTCCTTTCTTTTTTCTCCTTGCCCCAGTAGAAACAGTTCATCAGGTGGTCCCAAACAGGGATCTGATCACCCTTGGCTGCCCCCCTCACACACACACACACACACACACACCCAGCATTACCTCCATGAGTTAGAGAAACCCGCCTTCTCTCTACTCTGTGTCACTGTTTCCTCACCGTCAGATGGCACTTCCAGCCCTGTGGTGTCTTTGCCACCAACCTCAACTCACTTGTTCTTTAAACCACAGCTGGGATGATTTTTCTGTGGTGAACATCTGAGTGCACCAGTGTCTTGCTTTAGGCCTTTCTTGTCTCTCTGCTGCCTCAGATAAACTAGGACCCTTTAGCAAAACCTAAAGTCTCTGCATCGTTTCTCCTCTCCCTTCATTTTCTTCCTTGTGTCCCTACCACTCTGGCCTCCTTGTACTGCTCCAGTCATTCAGACAGCCAGTCTGCCCTGTTTGTTTGTTTTGTTGTTTTGGTTTTTTGTTTGTGCTTGTTTTGTGGCTTTTGTTTCTTTGTTTGTGCTGTATAGCCTTGGCTGTTCTGGAACTTACACTTGAGACCAGGCAGCCATGAACTCAGAGATCCACCTGCCTCCACCTCCCAAGTGCTGGGATTAATGTCATGTGTCACCACCACCCGACTATTTGTTTTTATTCAAGATTTTGAGTGACTTATCATTACACTTGTCCAAAAGAGTCTTTCTTTGTTCTGTTTGCTCCTTCATAGTTCTTGAAACAGCCTCCATCAGAGCCTCCCAAAGCCAAACTAGGATCTACTCTGTGTGTTCCCACAGTTGATTACAAATTCTTGTGGGATTGTTGCCTTCTCTACCTTTCTGTGAGTCCCTGTATATATGACCTGACATCCTCATTGCTTAGCAATGCTTAAATATATATTTTTGAATGAAATGTGAATAACATGGAAGAGAAAGAAGGCCCTGTGGCATCGGAAAGACAGGGCTAAGGCAGAGTCAGAACTGATTGCTGTCTGCAAGTGATCATGGCGATTCAGGAAAGGTGTTTGGCTGAGCTCCAAATAATAGGTGAATAGGTGGGATTTAAAATCCTAACTACTGAGGAAGGAAGTGGCCTCTGTTCAACCCGATGAAGGCATGGAGGAGCTGTAGTTTTGAATTGGCTGTTGTGTGTATGTGTATATGTGAGAGAAAATAGAATCAACCACACACAAAGGCTATTGCTCACACCTAGGGAACTTTTATTTGGAAAGGGGCTGGTTTAGTGGAAACCATTTGACTCAGTAGCTTCACAATATAAAAACACTTGGGTGAGGATTTCGAAAAGGAAGGAAAAAAAGGGGGCACAATGAACTGTGCTTGGCAGCATGCCAGGTACATTTGTACAGGAATCTCTCCCTGGTGGGCACTTCCTGAGTAAAGGTGGCAGCTGCCACGCTGCACAGGGTCACAAATGGAGTAAGCCCTGCAGACATTTGATCTCAGGTGCGAGTACAAGTGTAAGAGTAAGGACAACTAGTCCCAGCAGCCAGGTGGTGGTCTCATCAGGGAGAATGGCTTCAGAGGAAAAAGATGGGGGAGTGAGTCCAGTTTGATCTCTCTGGGACTTTCTCTAATCTTTGGGGGTGATGAGCCATTCAAGCACTTGATGGGATTAAATGTGATGATACTTTGAAAATGTCCTAATTCCTGTCTACTGTGGGCATTGAATAAATTGCACCTGTGCCTGTCACTTATATTTTAGAATGAGCAGTGGACTTGCTGGACCTGTGTATTAGTATTGACAGGCTTGAATACAAGCTCTAGCTGGACCTTTTACGTATTATCTTGAATGAACTTGGGCAAGTAGCTTAGTTTTCTTAATCTCATTTCAGGAGAACTAAAAATTAATCCAACTAATTCAATTTGTATTAATATAAATCTGGTACAATTCTTTCTCTAAAGCGACCTAAGTGCACACACATGTGCACCCCTAGGGAAGTACCTAGTTTCCCATACGGCTGGAGTTTCTGCATAAGCAGCTACAGTGGTTGGAATGCACAGGCCTCAGACATGGGTACTGTGATTTTTGTAAGAAGCACTCTTTATTTTATATATCAAGCCCCCCATTCCCTCCCCCTCTTATCCTCCCATGCTCCCCACTGAACCCCCAACTCACCCCCACCCACTCCCCAAGGATAGTGATTTCCTCCCATGGGGGACCATCAAAGTCCTTCACATCACTGGGGGAGGGCCTAGGCCCTCTTTCCCGCATCAGGGCTGCAATAGTATCCCTCCATAGGGAATGAGTTCCCAAAGTCCATTTGTGCTCTAGGGATAAACACTGGCTCCCACTCTTAGAAGTCCCTTAAACTGCCCTGGCCTCCTAGCTGGCACCCACATTCAGAGGGCTTGGTTCCGTCCAGTGCTGGTTCCCCAGCTTTACAACTAGGGTCTCCATGCTCTCATTAGGTCAGGTCAACTGTTTCTGCAGTTTCTCCAACACAGTCTTGGCTCCTTTGCTCATCCCTCCTCCCTCTCTGCAACTGGATTCCAGGAGTATGGCTCAGTGTTTAGCTGTGGGTGCCTATTTCTGCTTCAGTCAGCTACTAGATGAAGGCTCCTGTTTGTCTTTCTTTGGTTGAGTTCCTTCACTCAGGATGTTTTCTTCCAGTTCCATCCATTTGCCTTCAAATTTCAAGATTCCATTGTTTTTTTTCCGCTGAGTAGTACTCCGTTGTGTAAATGTACCACATCTTCATCCATTCTTTGGTTGAGGGGCATCTAGGTTGCTTCCAGGTTCTGGCTATTACAAACAATGCTGCTATGAACATAGTTGAACATATGTCCTTGTTGTGTGAATGTGCATTCTTTGGGTATATGCCCAAGAGAGGAATTGCTGGATCTTGAGGTAGAATGGTTCCTATTTTCCTGAGCAACTGCCATACTGATTTCCAAAGTGGCCACACAAGTTTGCACTCCCACCAGCAATGGAGGGGAGTGTTCCTCTTTCTCCACATCCTCTCCAGCATAGGCTATCATTGGTGTTTTTGATTTTAGCCCTTCTGGCTGGTGTAAGATGATATCTCAGAGTTGTTTTGAGTTGCATTTCCCTGATGGCTAAAGATTTTGAGCACTTTCTTAAGTGTCTTTCAGACATTTTAGATTCCTCTATTGAGAATTGTCTATTTAGTTCTGTACCCCACTTTTTAATTGGATTGTTTGGTGTTTTGGAGACTAGCTTCTTGAGTTCATTGTAAATTTTGGAGATCAGCCCTCTGTCAGATGTAGGGTTGGTGAATATCTTTTCCCAGTCTGTGGGCTGCCATTTTGTCTTGCTGACTGTGTCCTTCGACTTACAGAAGCTTCTCAGTTTCAGGAGGTCCCATTTATTGTCGACTCAGTGTCGGTGCTACTGGTGTTATGTTCAGGAAGTGGTCTCCTATACCAGTTCATTCAAGGGTACTTCCCACTTTCTCTTCTAAGAGGTTCAGTGTGACTGGATTTATGTTGAGGTCTTTGGGTACCATGGTACCGTGATCTTACTCACAGTGCACACATTCGCTAAGAGCTAGCAAGCATGCAACGTTGCCTCTCCTGACTTTGTCCTTGCCTCCGCCTCCCAATCTCGACCCCCCCCCCCACTGCCTCCCCGAGACCTTGCAGTTTCACTCTTTTGTTCTAGATCCTTCAGTTTCACAAGCAGATCTGAAATACATGCCCAGGACAAAAGCTTGCCAACACAAAATATTGAATGAGGTATTTACTGGAACAAAAGGAGAAGGGCGTTTGCTTGTTATATTTTTAAAGAGTATAATCTGTGTGTAAGTGTGTGCATAGATAAACAGAAAGGAGGGATTGTCAGTTGATCCAACTGTAGCCGTGGAATCAGAAAGAACATTGCTTTCCAAACTGCTCCCTGGTGCTGGGGAGTCACTGAGTTGGTAAAGTGCTCCCTGCAGGAGCTTGAGGACCTGAGTTTGGATCCCAGCACCCAGGAGATAAAGCTGCATGTGGCTGTGTGTGCTGAAACCTCAGTGCTGGGGAGTTGGAGACAAAGCATCCCTGGGGCTCGGTGGCCAGCCAGGGGAGCTGAATCTGTGAGTCCAGGTAGTGAATGAAGACAGGGGGGCTGACTCTGACCTCAGCATGAATGTGCATACATGTATTTACATACTCCTCCCCCTCCCCCACACACCCAAGCTTTGGAATACAGTCTAATAGGGAAAGTGACCAATTAATCATTATGCTGTAAGAATTAGGTTGATAAAGTTAGTACAAAAACAGGTGCTCCTGGTTCTTACTAGTCAGACACTCAAGAGACTTAGACTTAGTCATCGCCCCTTCTCCCCCCACCTCCATTGGTGTGGGAAGCTCTAGGCGGACAGGTGCCTCTGCCTACCTGCCCATCCCCCAGCCCCGTGAGTAGTTCATGCTGTGAGTTTGTCTCTTGCTTTCGGGAAAGGTCCTTGTCTGCTCTGAACTGCTCTGGCTTGTTAGTTCAGTCCATCATCCATCATATGCTTGCTTGGTCACCCCCTACAGCCCGCAGATTTTCTTAGTCAGTTCCCTTGACAATCGCCCATTGCCAGAATCCTTAATTTCTAGAATCCTTAATTTCCTGAATCTCTTCTACCATTTCATGCAATATCCAATGTACTGGAAACCACTTTGCACAAATTTCTATCAAGCTTTCCCAACCGAGGTGTCCTTGTCTCTTCCTTGCCCCTGTCAAAGTTTAAAGGACTTACCTGATGTCAGTGCCTTGGACATCCAGCAGGGTCGCAGCTGTCTGTGTTACTTCTGGCTCTGCAACAGATGTGGATGGAGGAGCTCCTGCCGTGTAATGCTGACTTCCAGATGGTGGGCGTGGGGGAGAAGGTGTGACAACAGGAGGGGAAGCCTCAGGAAGTGGGTGACAGGAGGTAGCAGACAGGCAGTGGGCAGAGGAACTAAATGATGGTGGTAGAGGGAGGGAGTCCCAAGGAAGGGGAGGGATTTGGTATATGCCTTGTAATGGAAACTGATACAACATTATAATTATCAAAATAAATATCTGTATATTGACTTGAAACAAAAAGCATTCTTAATATAATAGTCAGATTTATCTCTACTTAAATATGTAATGTATTGGTTTGAATAGCTTGTCACTAAAATTTGCTGCTGTTATATGGCTCCAGAAGACCTATAATTACAGGTTTATGATATGGATAGTCATGAATTTGAGCTCTTAAATTAAGGAAATTAAATTGATACTCAATTTGCTCTGTTTATTTTCTTTTGACCTTTAACTATTGGTTCAGACTGTAAAGTGCACAAAGATACTTTGATACTAGTGAAGCTATGTGCAAATTAAGTTTTTGGATAATCTCTTAATGTTTGGGACATGTATATAATTGTATATCAACTGTACAGTTCCCCTTGATTTTCAGAAATGTTGATCTTTCTAAATTGCAATGTATCTATCTATAGGACTCAGTGTTTGCATTTTCGTCAAGTATGCTATTTATGTAATCAAATGCCAACACCTGACTTCGTTTCCTTGCTGTGAAGCTCTTTACAAAACTTTTGTTCAACGTTGATATGAGAGTTTTTATTACCATATATTAATTATATACAATAATGTGTTTCCTCTGGCTGTTTTCATGCATGCATATGTTTTGATCATTTTCATCCTCCCATCTATCTGCATTCTATATAATCTCCTGTCCCACTGCCCTTCTGTTTGCTTTTTGAATGTATGAACCAATGAGTTTAATTAGGCTTACTTGGTTTTGTTGGTTTGGGATTTTGATTTTGATTTGTGCCCATTGTTGTTTTGCCTGCATGTATATTTGTGAGAGTGTCAGAAGCCCAGGAACTGGAGTGACAGATGTGAACGTCTATGTGGGTATTGGGAACTGAACCCAGGTCCTCTGGAAGAACAGCCAGTAGTACTCTTAACCACTCAGCCATCTCTCTCACCTCTTATAGGCTTATTTATGTGAAGAAATTTTAGCTATTTATTTCAATTATAGAACAATGTACAAATGTCCGAGACTGCAGTAGAATTCAAGCATCATTGTTTCTTGAGCAGATTAAATAGATATCCCAGTATGCTTTTTCTGGGTTAGGGTAGCATTCCTTCATTTTAAATGTGTCAGTCCAGCTAAGAAGTTAACACAGAAGAGTTGGAATCACTGGAACAGAGCACAACTGTGAAGTCTAAGGACAATTAAGCATTTATTTTTCAGTCCTGAGAAGAGAAGAGTAAGACCTGATACTACATACAGATTCCCTCAGAAAAGAATCGTCCTAATTTTTATCCATATACTCCTGGGACATTTAGTGCCTTTTAATGAGCCTGCCCTTGAGGGACTTCTGGTTAAACAAAGAAACAGAACCAGGCAGCTAAAAACTATGAAACAGTGTGATTGAGTATCATGACAGTGGTTTACAGATGTGGAGGGTGGTGAGGCGTACGCACTGAGGTTGTGTAGGATTACATGATGTTGTAGCTCCCTGAATGTTCAGCAGCCAGGACGGCATGGGTAGTGACAGGGAGCATGGAAGCAGTACAGAGAGCAGGGGTGAGTGTCCCCATGCACAGCAGCTGATTGGCAGCTCTGAGGTGTGAACGATGCCTGTTCTGTGCTGGGATCTGGAAATTGAGGAGGGCTTCCTGGAAGACAGGAGATAGTTGCTCATCTGGTTTTTGACAGGACTGAGGAACACTGAGGATAAGTGCTGCTTGCCAACAGAGGAACTGCAGGGAACCCCTGTGCTGATTTGGGGGAAGGGAATCTCCTCTCTATCTCCATCTCATCTCTTTAAATTATCCTTTCTAATGTTTAATGTCCATGTGGGAAAGGACCTAGGAGTTGCCTGGTTCCTCCTGTCCCCATTTGAAATGTCTCCATCTCAGTCTGTTCCATACCATGTCACATTTGCTGTCTCGGGGTTTCAACCAGCCTTTAGACTCTACAATCGTACACCGCTTCACAACAAGTTAGAGTCCAGAGAGTGAATAGGAGTGAAGGAGGTATTTCAGGTGATGAGCTGAGTTGAGTAAGTAGAGAAGCAGACATTATCTAGCCCGCGGAGAAAAGATGTAGATCCCAGTAGCTGTGCAGACACCGAACCATTAAAATGCCTTTTACTATTCTCATTTTCAAATGTCACTGCCGAATTTATGTTTCCTCATTCAGATGTTGATCCTGTCTCAGAATATTGCCAAGCTGGAGGCCCAGGTAGAAACTGTTACAAGGGAAAAGATTTCAGCTGTCAATCAACTAGAAGAAATTCAGAACCAGCTTGCTTCTCAAGAAGTGGATGTCAGAAAGGTCTGAACAAGTCTTGGTTTAATAGTTAGTTGCTTAAGTACATATTTTCTTAGAATTATTTTTATTCAAATGCATTCTTTTTGTGTGTGTGACGGGGGGAGGGGAGGGCACGCATGCCATGGTGCTACTCTGGAGTCAGAGTCGGGTTTCTCTCCACTGTGGGCTGTCCCTCTGCTTTTCAGATACCATCTGAGCCATCTCATCCACCTTGAAACCGTTGTTCTTAATATCCAAAGCTCCTGGTGTGGTCAGGAAGAAGTATGGAATAGAAAAGTTTCATTATTTCCAGAATAATAAAGGTCAACTTAATGAGTCTATCAACAAACATTACTACTACAAGCACCACTCTGTGGTTGGGAAAATCCAAAGATAATTTGTACCAAATAATTGGCAAAGACAGACTTGTGAATAGGAGTTATATTGCTTTTATATTGTTGAATCCTTAAGAAAGCTAACTTTTCTGAGTTAGTTAAGCCAGGAGTGATTGTTTTTCTGCAAACAGTGTGAGGTTGGTCTTCCCAGCAACTGTTGAAGACTTGATAAAATATGTGCTTGATATAAGAAGTTTCTTCCTCTCATTTCTTTTTTTCAGATCTGCTTCTAAAACCAATGGATTAGATTAAATTCTTAGTTAAATCTTAAATTTAGCATGAATTCTTATTTTATTGATACTTAAGTTATACATTAAAATACTGTAGCATTTGTGCTCTGGGCCTCACTAGCCAGTCAAGTGAGAACTAAAACGTTTAATGGTTTTAACTGACTTAAGAATGTTAGTTTAGGGGCTAGAGAGATGGCTCAGTGGTTAAGAGCACTGACTGCTCTTCCAAAGGACCCAGATTCAATTGCTAGAACCCACATGGCAGCTCACAACTGTCCGTAACTCCAAGATCTGACACCCTCACACAAACATACATAGAAGCAAAACACCAATGTACGTAAAATAAGAATAAATGATTTAAAAAAGAATGCTAGTTTATCTGGGTGTCAAGTAAATCACTTAACTAATAAGAATATTGGCATATGTAATATGCAGATGAAATAATTCTTTACCACTAAATTCACAGATAATTCTATAACATGATAACCTATATTCTTGAATTTTGATACATTGTATTCCATTGTTGCTTTATAATTAAATAATCAAAATTATTTTAGCTTTTACATTATACATATACATACATCTTAACAAAAAGAGCTATTTCTCTTTTCACTTTTTAATTCTCCACTCACTTCCTAAAATTCATGGTTGATGATGAAGAGATTTAAGAAGCTCCCATTTGCTAACATACCTTCTGTGTCTGTCTGGAGATAGGGGTGGCAGTGAGGTCTGCCAAGGAATGGGCGTGCCGGTTTGCAGGGAAAATCATGGTACTGGTTTGTGGTTCGTTACAGGAGATACCTTTTTATGAAGCATCATATTGTAGTGAACAAGTTCTTGGCTCTGCAACTGTTCAAAGGACTCAAACTTCGGAGGGTGAAATAGTTTCCAACCCTGAGATGATGATTCTGGCTCAGTGTAAGGCCTTGACTTATTGTAGAAGACGTTCAAGTGTTGTGGATGAATATAGTAAGCAATGAGCTGAAAGAACTAAGGAAGCAAGAGTTCAAATTAAAGAATGGAGTGACTTTTAGAAGACTAGACTCAGACATTTGTTATACAGTACACTTAGATAAATGTCATTGCCAGTCGCAGCTGAGGAACTGTTATTTTCTGTTAGAGACTTGAGAATTTGTCACTTAATTCCTAGGCCTACTTAAGCCAAACAGTTTGGAATCGAGGAGACATTTTTCTTTAATGCTTCAATTTTATTTAGTATTTTCAGTTTAGAATTTTTTTCTTTTCTTTCTTTCTTTCTCTTTTTCTTTTTTTTTCTTTTTTTGTTGTTGTTCTTTCTGGGAGGATATATCAAGACAGGGTTTCTCTGTATAACAGTCCTGGCAGTCCTGGAACTCACTTTGTAGAACAGATTGGCCTCGAACTCACAGAGATCCACCTGACTCTTGAGTGCTGGGATTAAAGGCATTCACCACCGCACCTGGCTCAGCTTATTTTTTTGAATGGAAGAAAAAATTCTTTCTTGTTATGCTTTCTGACTTCTGGCTACACTTCCATCTTGTTCTAGTGCCTATTGTTTCTAAAGAGCTTTTTAGCTGAGCAGAGGAAGGCATATAGATTTCATACTTTACTATATTTTAATATTTCAAGAATGATGAGACTAATTTCTAAAGCTTTCAAAACCATCATTTTTGAAGACATGCCAAATTGAAAATTTGCAGGCAGAAATAACCATTAGTCCTCCGCTGGCCTCTGACCCCTACCAAGAGCCCTTATCCAGTGGCTGATGGAAGCAGAGGCAGACACCCACAGATATACACTGAACTGAACTCTGGAACTTAGTTGCAGAAGGGAGGAATGAAGATCAAAGGGGTCGGTACCAGGCTGGTGAAACCCACAGAAACAGCTGGCCTGTACAAGGGGGAGCTCATCGACCCCAGACCTCCATCTGGGAGGCCAGTACGGGACTGAGCCAGACCCCTGAACATGGATGTCAATGAGGAGGCCTCTGCACTCTAGGGGGCCTCTGGTAGTGGATTAGTATTTTTTCCCTGGTGTAAGAAGGAACTTTGAAAGCCCATCCCACATCTCGGCCTGGACACATGGGGGAGGGCCTAGGCCCGGCCCAGGATGATGTGGTGGACTTTGGGGAACCCCTACCCAGCCTGGGGAGTGGAGGGTGGATGGGGTGGGGGGCAGGTGGGAGATTGGGGGGAGAGGAGGGGAGGGGAGGAGGGATTGACTTGTGAAGCAAGCTTGTTCCTAATTTGAACTAATAAAAAAAAATACAAAAAAAAAATAACCATTAGATAACATGCTGTCATTAAGACTGCATTAGGACCTCAGAAAGAGTTGTAACTCTGCTTTCTCTGGATTCCCTGTCACAGCAAAGGCTCATCATTTCTTTACTTAGACTTTTCTGATAATTCTATTTCTCAAATATGTTTCTCTATGTGCAGTGACCTGGGTTAGAGGAAAAAACCAATTGCATCATGTTTTGCAACATTTAAAGCTGTTATATGTATTAATTAGCTAACATATCATAGTTGCTTCATTTGAATGTATGTTTTCCTCTTATATAGAAGGCTACAGTTATAATTGTAGAGCATGCTTCATGCTTAAAGCCAATATATGACTTTTATTGGAAGTTATTCTATAGTCTTTAAGTCATATTGTGTCCCTATGACAATAAGATTGATGCTATCTGTAATGTTTACTGTAAGTTCTGGTATTGTATATCTAAATATCAATAATATAGTTTATTATCAAAGAAAAATTCATATAATTTTCCTTAAAAGCTTAACTGATGAAGTCTTTAAGGAAATAATTACATAGCCAGGGGTGATGGTACATGCCTTTAATCCCAGCATTCAGGAGGCAGAGGCAGGCAAATCTATGAGAGTTCAAGGCCAGCCTGGTCTACATAGCAAGTTCTAGGACAGCCAGGGCTACACACAGAAATCCTGTCTTAAAACAAAAGAAAACAAACAAAAAGAAATATTTTATAATATAGCGAGAATGTTTGACCGTATGTGTGAATAATGACATACTTTAACTTTTTCTAAAAACAGTATTTATTTATTTATTTATTTATCATGTATACAGTGCGTGCCAGAAGAGGGCACCAGATCACATTACAGATGTGTTGTGAGCCATCATGTGGTTGCTGGGAATTGAACTCAAAACCTCTGGAAGAGCAGTCAGTGCTCTTAACCCCTGAGGCATCTCTCCAGCCCCCATACTTTAACTTTTAATTACTAAGTTTAGTATAATTTTAGATGGTAGTACCTTTTATTAGTAATATTTCTTTAAAATTTTCTGCTTTTTAAAAAATTTGTTTATTTTTTGTTTTTCAAGACTGGGTTTCTCTGTGTAACAGCTCTGGCTGTCTTGGAACTTGCTTTTTAAGATCAGGCTGGCCTCGAACTCCCAGAGATCCACATGCCTCTGCCTCCCAAGTACTGGGATTAAAGGTGTGCACTACTATGTCCAGCCATCTGAAATTATTCCATATGAAATAATCCTGAAAATAATGCATTTCATTATTTTATTGTTTTGATAGTTTGAGAGAGGGGGATGTGTGTATGTCTGTGTGCGTGCATGCTTGCACGAAAGGGAGAGGTGTGTGTGTGTGTGTGTGTGTGTGTGTGTGTGTGTCTGTGTGTGTGTGTGTGTGTGTGTGTGTGTGTTCGTTCGTTCATACCCACACTGTACTATGCCACTCGAAGTCAGAAAACAATTTGAAGGAAAGGAATTTGTTCTCTACTTCCACGTAGGACTAGATTGAACTCAAGTAATCAAGCTTGGTGGCAAGTGTCATTACTTGCTGGTACATATCACTGGCTTAAAATTTCATTGTTGTAATTTGGAACGTTAAACTCAGTAATTCCTTGTATTATTGCCTTATTATTGCCTTCCAATCTTAAACCACATTCAATGGTCTTAGAAAAGTCTTGTTGTACTTCATCTGTGTGTCCTCTAGGGGGCACCAAAAGATCTAATTGTCGACATTGCTCTGCCATTCCAGAGGCTATCGATCTGTTTTTACACTCTAACAGGTGTGTGGAGAAATGCGATTTCAGCTGAATAAAACGAAAATGGAGAAGGAGGAGGCAGAAAAGGAGCACAGAGAATACAAAGCAAAATCTCAAAAGGATCTTGAAATGAAAGATCAGGTAAGGAAAGACACAAGCACAGCTCTGAAGCTATTAGTGACATGTTACTTTCTGACGTTGGTGGGGTCTTATCCCTAGGCTCTTTATTTGTCTTATATTGTTTCTCGCTAATGTAAGGGCCCACTTTATACTATTAAAAGAATTTCATTACAGTTGCCTGACATGAAGTGGTGAGAATACCACTGCTTGCATATGAAATTCCAATTTGACAGTTCATAAATATACATTTGGATATATATCTATTACTTAGAAAAGTTGAAAAAATGTTCTAATGCACAGTTTGAACCTAAAATATACGTACAGAAAGTTCTTGAAAGATGCCAACTTGCATCCAATTTTAAATGAAAAACTTTAAAATTTGTAAGATGAGATGAGTTGATATGTAAATATGTCAATCAAATTGATTGTTGGCAGAATGGAACCAGTTTTAACTAGATGGCCATGAATACGTTTGCTCAGGAAGCCTAAATACAGTGAAATTAGAAATGTTAGGGAAACTGCTACTTGCTTCAGTTTCAGCTTGAACAGATGTTTTATGTTAGAGCTCTGCTGAGGGTGTATAGATACTCCAATTTTAATTGACTCTTGGGAAAGCTTGTAAAGAGAAAGTTATGGCAGATTGACTCTGGCTGTTCTATTTTTATGTTATATTATAGGCCATTGAAGGTTTGCATTCCTTATAGCCAAGAAAAGCAGATTGTGTATTCTATTAAAATAATAAGACTGAGGTATCAGTATCAATAATTTAGAGATACCCTTACAATTTAGAAGTAAGTTGCTCTAGATAATTTTGCAACATATTTCTGATCAAGGCTCTCTATCATATTTTCAACATACTTTCCCTTTCAACCCATCAGCTGTTGATGACAAATGACATAAAGGCAATTGGGGAAAGTATTAAATAAGAAAGTGCTAATGAAGTTTTGTGCAAAAAAATTTCAAATCATGGCTGAAACCCTTGGTACTAATTTGAAACCTAGACAACTGGAATAAAAGTAGTTTTTATACCACTTTATGCAGACTTTATGGTGTGTTCTATATCTTCTAAGATCTTTGTATTAATGTGTGCAGACTTCATTTCCTCCAGCTGGGGGCGCACCTGATAGTGGAGTGGAAAGTTCTTCCATCGAGGAATGAAAGCCTGGGGCCTCCTAAATCAATGGAGCGCTTTCCTCTTTCTCATGCCCTACAGGTTCTTACAGCTATGTCGGCACACCCTGTGACATTATTAAATACCTTTTTTGAGTTGTTATACAGCACTATAGAATTATAATATTTTCAACCAATAGAACACAGAAGCAAAGAGTTTTGGGATGATTTAAAATTACATTACCATGTTTTAGTGATTTAAAAATTCCTACACTAACAAGAGGAGAATATCACTTGGAAATGAGTAACCTAGTTCAAAACCATTTCTAGTGTCTGTGTTTTAGCACAATATCTTCTTTCTCATGTGCAAAGGCTAAAGTTGCAAGGATTGATTTTTCTTTGTCACTGTTCCCTGATGTCTGAAATACAAGTTTCCCTGATGATCCTGATGTAGGTTGAAATGCGCCTTTTGCAAGAGCACAGTGTTTAGGAGTAAATCTGGAAGAGTCTGGAGATGTTTGCTTGCTATTGTTTTTTTTTTTTTTTCCTGGGACAGGCTGTGAGGAGATCTTATAGGTACTCTTTGCAACACAGTTTCAGAAAGTCGTAGCTTCTCATTCCCTGGATGATTTGGAGCAGCAAAGCAGCAATTGTTCTTTGGTCTCTCAGCCATGACCTGACCTTCTGTCTGTAAGAACGAAGAGCTATTTAGCTTGGCCACCATCTGCACCCAGGAGAGAAATTTACATTTAGCTTGGAAAAGCTTGCCATGGCAAGCATTTATCTGCAATACCTACAATGATGTAAAGCATATTTTAGTTTTAAAGCCTTATATATCATACAGTCGTCAGAACCAGAGGCCTGTCTCTTGGTTTGCAAACAGGTGTTCCCCATAATGTAGTCATTTTAATTCATATTTTAGCTAATCTGGCCACTTGATGGGTTTTGAAAGTAGGTGGGAAACTGTGAGATTGGAATGCGGTGAGAACAAGAGCCTCTTTGATGTATACAAAACAGGGCAAATGGTTGACCACCAAAATGATTTTCCTTGTGACCTGAGCCTTGACTCTGGCATAATTAGAAAGAAAGGTTAGAGGAGGAACAATGGCTGTCTCTTCCGCCCACTTTCTTCTTTTCTCTTTATATTGTGTCAGGACCCATGGGTGAATTATCCTTCCCATCAACTCCTTTGTGTTGCTCTAGCTCAGAGAACTGCTGTCGGTCTCAGGGGACGCTTCTGCACAAGGAAAACAAAAGGCATTTGGTGTGGAGATTGGAAGTTTGTGCCCTAATTTTTTTGGGGGTTATTTATTTATTTGTAAATATCAGGTACACACACACACACACACACACACCGTGAGAATTTAATAACACATGAACCGAAGGGAATGTTATAAACAAGCCATGCGCTTGGAAGGCTTCATCATTTACTGTATCAACCCTCTTCTACCCAGTTCAGTTTTTCTCTTAACTTCACCTTCATTGTCAGATTTTTCCATCTTATTTTCAAATTCTCATTGTCTTCCTCTACCCGTCCTCCTTTTGCAGAAATATTTCAAACAGGTATCAGGCATTATATTTATTATTTTTACTTACAAATACTTTACTGTATATCTATGAAGGAAAATTTCCTGTTATATTGTCACACCAAATAATACAGCAAGTGACTCCCAAGCAATGTTCACATTTCTTTATCTCAAAAATGGTTTGCAGTTGATTTATTCCAAAATGTAAGGCAGGTGTCTTTGTCTATTCAAATACTAGGGTGCTATCTTTAAAAGGAGCTAAAAGGAACACTTAAATAATAACAAAGTTGATTTTTTTTTTTTTTTGCTATTAAATTTCCCATGAAAGGCTTTGCTTGTGTTCTGTACTCCTAAAATATCTGGTTGTCCTCTGCCACACCACTATTGGAGCACATGGCCAACATGGGATTTTCATCCAGTTCAAGACGGGGGCCAGAAACTCTGAAATGCAAACTACATCATTTCAGAGCCCAATATTTTAAGATTCAGGAATTGTTAGGAAACCCCAGAATTGCCAGGTTAGCTGATTTGAAATGAACAGTGCATCTGGGGAATCGTCTTTGTCAACTTTGAATTTGATAGTTGAGTCTCAAAAGATGTGTGTTTTAGGCCCTAGCCTTTATCAGGGCTAGTGCAAGTAAAAATACAGGACTTTTTGTTCAAAGAAGAGAAGCATGATGTTAAAGATGCTACAATAGGAAGCTTTTCTTTTTCTTTTCTTTGTTCTTCAGGCTCTTGCACTCCTCTGCTTCCTGCTCCCCATCATGGTATTTTAAATGTGTTACTTAATTTGGAACTGTATATAGCACAAGGATTAGCATAGTAGCTGTAGAACCTCATAGGTACCCTATAACCAAGGGTGCCTATGTGATCCAACAGCTTCTAAGCTTTCTTTGTTTATATGTGTGTGCATGGAAGAGAGAGAGAGAGAGAGACAGACAGACAGAGAGAGAGAGAGAGAGAGAGAGAGAGTATGCACATTCATGTGAGAGCCAAAGTACAACCTTAGATGTCGTTCTTGGAAATGCTATCAACCTCGTTTGAGACACAGCATCTCTTTGGTATTAAGTTCACCGGTTACGTTATATTTGCTCTCCAACAAGCTCTAGGATTCATCCTGTCTCTGCTTCACTAGTAGGGGTTTACAAATGCCCCCATGTCTTCCTCTCAGTCCCATATAGAACTGCGATTGAAAGAGTGAGTCAGGTCTCAGAATGGAGCTAAAACTGTTGTTGCCCCATCCCCCAGCTTGACTTTGCCCATTGTCCCGGAAGCTGGAATTGGGGCGGGGAGATGATCCAAAGAAACCAGAACAATCGAGGAAGCTATTTATTGGTGATCTGAGCTTTGAAACTACAGATGATAGTTTAAGAGAACATTTTGAGAAACGGAGCGCTTTTTCGAACTGTCTGCTGATGTGAGACTCTCAACAAAACATTCAATTGGTGGGCTGGACCGATGGCTCAGTGGTTAAGAGCACTGACTGCTCTTCCAGAGGACCTGAGTTCAATTCCCAGCACCCACATGGCAGCTAACAACGGTCTGTAATTCCAGTTCCAGGGGACCCAACACCCGTGGCAAAAAACACCAATGCACGTAAAATAAAAATAAATAATTAAAAAAAAAAAAACCATGCAATTGGCTTTGGCTTTATGACTTGCTCTTGTGTTTAAAGAAGTTGGTGCAAAGTTGATGGGCATATGGTAGAACTAAAGAGAGGCATTTTTAGAGAGGGGTCTATAAAGTCTATAAAGCCTGTAAAGACTTCATTTAACAAAGAAGTCTGTGCTGATGGCATTAAAGAAAATACAGAGAATAGAATCTGAGAGACTACTTTGAAAAGTACAGGAGATTAAAACCATCCAAATTCTGGAAGTCAAGTAGGGTGGGAAGAAAGAGGATTTGCTTTTGTAAAGTTTGATGATTTTGACCCAGTTGATAAAACTGTCGTTCAGAAATACCAACTGTCATTGGACGTAGTTGTGAAGCGAAAAGGGACATCTCTTGCCACAAAGCTCTAGCTCCATGCCAGATTCCCGGGCTGCTGAGCAGGGATCTGACTTGCTAGTGGGCTTCCAACCCCACCTGTATCTGTGGCACAGAACATAAAGGTCTACTGAGTTACTCTTACTCTTACTTGGTGGCAAGATGGCTTGGCTTTGAGTCAGTAATGGAATTCTATATACAAACCACTCCCACCATCAGGACTGGAGAGGGAGATAGGCTAGCACACATGTACATAAAACATGCTCCACTGGCAGTAGGTCTTAAATTGTGTATGTTTTTACATTTCCTTCTCCTAGAGTGTACTTGATATTTGCTATCATTTTATATAGTTTTGTATCAAGCCTAAATCTCCTTCTTTAGACTAAAAGGGGAATTTAGCGATATATTTGCCTGTGTACCTGTAACAGTGACCACAACTTTTGGGTGTGGTTACAGGTGAGAGGATATGACCGGATAAAGGGAGAGGATTGGAAATGGGGTCCCCTTCAGGTCTCAGGTCTCGGAGAGTATTGGGGAGGTAGGGTCTGCATCCTTGGAGCTGGAATGCCGTGATAGTCACCTACTGTTTTCTGTGTAAGTTTTTTCCCCAATAAAATGCCACCTATCAATTAAAAAAAAGAAAGAAAAAAGAAAAGGGCCATTTCTAAACAAGAGATGCAGTTCACTGGTCACAGAGTGAGGTCAGGAGGTGGATCTGACAACTTTGTGGTACTTGAGAGGTGGTAGAGATAATTTTGGGTTTTTGTAGAACCTGTGGTGGCAGAGGTGGTCATGGAGGTTGGTACAATGCATTTAGAGGTGATGGCGGCAACCATGGTAGTGGCCCTGGGTATAGTAATAGAGGAGACGGTGGTGATAGTGGACCAGGACATGGAAACCGTGGTGGTGGATGCAGTAGAGGAGGAGATATGGTGGCTATTATGAGGAGGAGGAAGTTTTGGTCGAGGTAACTGTGGGTGGTGGGAAGTGCATGGTTTTGAAAATTATGGTGGACAACAATCAAATTATGGATTCATGGTATTGTTGGTGGAGGACACTCAGGCAGTCCCTCTGGTGATGGCTGTGAATCTGGTGGCAGAAGGTTTAGCCAACAGCAGAAAGGGGTGTAGTTCTTAGAGGAAGAACAGGGAGTTGTCAGGGAAGCAGCAGGCTGCTCTAAGACAGTCACCCCAGATGCATTAGAGGAACTGTAAAATTCAGCCACAGAAGGAATGGTACTCCATAGGCAGAAGCATCACTGAGCTTAGACAAGAAAGCCTTCTTGTTCAGGACTGTCATAGCACAGTTCACAAAATGTGCAGCTGTTTATTAATGCAGTGTAGCGTCAATTAGATGTGCATTCCTGAGGTCTTTTATCTGTTATAGCTTTGTCCTTTTTTTTTTCCTTCCTATTTTTCCTTGTTACATCAAGCATATTGCCTTGCAAATTTCTGTAATGGTACCAAGAATGAAAAAAATTAAGGAATTTTAAATTTCAAAACAAATGTTCACCATGCCTCTCATTTTTCTGGGTTCTGGATATCAAATTGAGGTCCCCATCATACAAAGCAAGTGCTTTCCCAACTGAACCATCTCTCCCAAGCTTCTCAGGTTTTCTCTTCCAGGCACTGCGCCCCATTGGGTACTATGGGAGTCAGTCTCCTTTATCCCAAAAGAGACCATAGCATCTACCCTGGGATACCTGTATTTGCTCCTGATCCAGGAGCAAAAGACTTTACATTTTTATGTGCTGTCCACACACACACACACACACACACACACACACACACACACACACACACATAAAATCAGCAGTCAGAGTTCACACCTAGTCTCCTGCTAGCCGCAAAGGCAGCTACAGACCACAAGCTTCCCCCACTTACAGGACCTGGTTCCATCCTGGTGGGGATACCAGCAATAGTTAGCCTGGCACAAGACAGAAACTGGATACCAGCAGTAGTTAGCCTGGGACAAGTCAGAGACTGGAGGGGAACAACTTTCTGAGAACAGGGGAAAGACCACATAGGTGAACTGATGTTCCATGGGTCCATTACACTATGGGCAAACTACGAATCCTCAAATAAAAGTCATTAAAAATTGCAAAACATTGATTGTGGGGCCATAAGTTGCAAGTGCCAAGCCCTGTTTTATTTTTGATTTTGTGAGACAAGGTCTCACCATGTTGGCAAGGATAGTCTGAAACTTGCTGTGTTGTGTAGTCCAGGCTATTCTCAACTCAGGATCTTACCTAGCTGCGAGGACTTCTTAAACAGTGCTGTGAGACTGCATTGAGAACATGCCACGAACTGCCACACCTGTGCAGAGTAGGGGTTTGCAGTGATGGCGTTTGTCATGTGTCCATGTGACGTCCGCACTCCTTGTATCTGTTAGCAACTGAGACTCCTGCTAGGTCTGCTCACTGCTGTTTTTACAAGCGATCGATATTTTATAAAAACACAGGAACATATGCTTCTGCTTCCTCCCTGTTCTGGTACAAGAGCAGAGCTGGGTGGGGCTCAGTGTTAAGATCCTGTGCTAATTTCCCAGCACCCACATGGCAGCTCACCACTTCCTGTCGCTCCAGCACCAGGGTGCCCTCTGACCTCTACTGGAACCTACATACACATAGTTTAAAAATATAAAAATAAATCTTTTTGGGAAAAAGCAGAGCTGAGAAGGTGTGGCAGAGACCTTCTAGCCCACCAAGCCCAAACATTATCATTATCATCTAACCCTTGTAGGAAGTGTTTGCTAGCCCTCTCTGGGGGCAGGGAGTTCTTCTGACTTACTGGGATGCCTTACTGGAGAACATCAGCCTTGGATTATAACTTGTTTTCAACTGTTTTACAGAAAAGTGCATATGCCATATCTCTGTTTTCTCAGTCATCTGTTAGCACTACCAGGTTGAGTACATGGCTGTCTGTGTCCACATTTTATTAGGACACATGGCTTAATAATGGCATGCAGCTTAGATGAAAGTAAAAACACAGTGTTATTATTTTCTTTACAGTTTAACTAATAGGTTAGCATATATGCCCTTTAGTTTTCAGAAGAAAGCAGATGTAGCTTTTCTTAGCCCTACTGTATGTGGTAGAACTTTGGAGAGACACTTACCACCGAGTAGGAAACATTTAATGTTGCAAGTACCTTCGTGAAGTAATCAAAGCAAATGCTTCAGAGTATAGTCACCTACACAAAATAAAAACATCAGAAAATCTTGCTTGGAAAAATTAGAGAGAGAAAAAAAGCTTTAAAAGTTGCTCAGCTCTGTACCAGTCTTGAGACAGCACATTAGAAGTGACTCAGTGAAAAGGAGTGTGTCAACACAGGAATTCCTGTTTAAAATCAGTTCATTAGATATTTGAAGGAAATCTGTCTGCCTGGTGTGGCTTTGCAGAGACCAAGGAAGCACTGCAGCTCCTAAAAGTCACACCCAGTTAAGACCAGAGAAATACAAAGAATAAAGGAAGGTCTGAGAATTGTACCCGATGGTGTAGAGGGTCCTCAGGGTTGGGACTGTTTCTCTCTGAGCACCTATCTGATCTCAGTGTTTAGTGTGGAAGTCAGGACCACGGCAGCAGCTGGCAAACGATTGGAAAAGTCTGTTACAGGCCATGGAATGAGCTTCCCCGAAATAGTTTTATTTTCTTTTTTTTATAGTAACAGTGTAATGTGCCTCAAGACCTAGATTATTGGCCTCTGGAGTCCACTGTCTAATTCTGGGAGCATCCCAGCAACAGGCCATCGTAGCTGCTGGGAGTGAGTAGCAGCAGTGTTAGTCTTTTCTACTTGTAACTTTAGCGCCTACAGATTAGAGTAAATCTCATGCAGCTCTGATCTCTCTGAAGCTACACACTCTCTTCAGCAGCCCGAGATAATGGGTGAAGTCTGAGAGCTAGACTTCAGAGACTTATTCAGCTACCACCTGCCATCGCACTTCTCCTCAACACAGTGCCTGGGAGGGGGCCACATGGGCATGGCTTTGGCGCACACAGTCACGCGGTCTTGGTGATGACAGCGCTGCTTGCCTGTCTTCTTCACGCCCTTCCAGTGCTGTAGTCTTGTACATTGCCATTCCTTCTCCTCTACCATACAACAGCTCCTGGGGGCATGGCTTAGCCAGACCAGCTTACCAGACACTAGGGGGAAATTGCTGCAAGCCCCGATCCTGCCCTTGGGGAGTTTATATTCTAGCCGAAGAGTCAGAGTACACATTTGAACATGCATGCCGTAAGAATCCTTGCAAAGCAGCATATCGACAAGTGCAAATTAATGTAGTGTGAACTTCACGCTGGCTGCAGCCCACGAGGGAGAATCTGGTTCCACGTGTGCGATGTAATAAAGCTTCCCTAAGTATGCCCTCAAGCGTTGTTCAGCATACTTAGAGAAATTTGTGTTCCTATCACAGCCTAACTGAGCTTTCTGAGAAAATTCTTCAACCTAGCGTCTGTCTAATAAAGCACTGTCTTTTGTTCTTGTCCTGGGTAATGCTCCAGTGGAAACGAGAATTCACTGGATTATGCAGATAATTTAATGTAACTATACTTAAAAAAGGTCTCAATTTACTGAGCTGATTTTCCTACAGCATTGTGCTAAATAAGTTTTTCATTTAAGTCAGCATTATGCTGGTAAAAAAAAATCACAAAATTATCCATAAGCAAGTAAACCTGTGCTTTTGCTTTGTCTTCACAGAGAGGCAACTCCAAGTCAGTGTGGGGATAGCGGGTCAAGGCCCACTGTGCCTGCAGTGCTCAGCCATGTGCTAATGCTTTCCCGGTTGTTTTGGGTGACAGGATATGTATACCTCGGACTTAAACAGAAACTTACTTATATATCCATGTGTATATTCATATGGTTGGGTTTTGCTTGTAATTTAACTGTCCAGAAAAGTTGATCATTCTGTTTACCATAGTTCTTTTTAAATAATTAAATGATCAATAGAAACAGTATTGGTATGAATTGAAAGGCTATCTAAGAGATAAAATCAGAAAAAAGAAAACAAAGCCTGGCCATTGAGAAGTGATTCACCTTATGAAGTGTTTGTTATTAAACATTTCCTTTTGGATGGGGATTTAAAACTGTAAACTGAATTCTGTATACTTATGTCAATTTTAAATGTTGACTCACCAGGCTAGCCTGCTGGGCTTTCACAGTGTCTATGTACCTGCCAAGCCTGCAAGTCTGGTTGCTATCAGGTGGCAGCAGTTATTTGAATGTGTCCCTGCAGGCCAGCAAGCTGACAGGCATTAGACATAGGACAGCTACACCATGCTTCAATGGCTGAGAAACATTAGCACCAATATCCAGCGTGAGTGTTACTAATTAATACCTGTGTATACATTTAAAACAGTATTTACCATACAAACAGAGGCACATTAATGGAATCCAGTGGCCTTATCATACAATGGAGCAAATTGGTTGTTTTTTGTTGTTGTTGTTTTACCTTCTGCTTTTTATTCATATACAGCTATGATATTGTGTGTTGTAAACAATTCCGAGGTATAATCTTGTTTTCTCTCTTTTCAGTTCATATATCTTAAGCCTCTTTTTTGTGTGTCACTTCTTACTTTTTACACTAATCTCCTTTATGTGGCCATTTATATGAATATTTAAAGGAAGATGATAGGCTAGATCTTGAAGAAAACAAAACCTTGACAGATTTAGAACCCCATCGCCTTAGACTTCACTTGCTGCTGCCCTAATCCAACAGCCATCTGTTTTGTGCATTGTGTTGGCCTATAATGAATTTCTGTCAGAAGGGAAAAGGTAAGGTAGCTATGCAAAAGCATTTCTTATGTCAGTAACAGCAAACGACAAAGGAACCTGGGGATTTGGAAGAGAAGATGACGGTATCCTTGCAAGGTGGTCAGGATGCTGCCCAGCACAGATGGGAGACAAAGGCATTTGGCTAGAAGGCCCAACATGGCAGCTTGAGCAGAGGAGTGAGAAGGGAGACACAGTCAAAGAAAATCTATATCTCCTGACTCCTAGCATTGGTTAGCATGTCCCCAGCACTGTCTTATAGCTGTCTGCCAGCCACATGCTGAGCTCAGGTTAATTGCTGACACTGAATGCCCTGTAGTCAAACACTGCTAATGTTACATGGTGGAAGTATGTGTTTGTGGTCATTTTGAATTTCTTTTGTATGATTTTCTGCCACACCATATTTTAAAAAGATATTGGGAAGGAACCCAGGGCCTCATGCAAGGTAGACAAGTGCTCTACTACTAGTCAACTCTCCCCTTCTTAGAGACTGATCCTCACAGTGTCACTTGGGCTGTTATTGAACTCTGAGGCTTAGTGATCCTCCTACCTTGGCCTCCAGAGTAACAGACTACAGGCATTTTCTACCATGTCTACCAGAAAATTTAAGATTTCCAACATTCCAATTAGGTATTAATAATTGGGTTCTCTGGATACATGGAAAATTACCAGTGACGTATGATGAAGGATGAAACACACATTATGCAGGATTTACCTGTGTACCATGAATCCAAAGAGAACTTTTTTTTCCTGGTGCTGGTTCTTGAAGCCAGATCCTCATGCATGTTACCATACCACTGAGCCACATAGTTGCCTCAAAACTCCTGGCTTTGCCAAGGAGCAAATATCCCAGTGATGTAGGGATGTTCTTTTCTATGTGAAATGAGAAGCTTGGATAAGTAAACCAAAATTTTCTCTCTAGTTCTAAATTTATAGAACATATTCCCTCCCCCTTTTAATTTTGAATTAAGTATTAATAAATAGAAGGTATATGGAGTCTCAAACATCAGTCCACATTTTCCAGTTATTCATTCTCATAAAAGTGACACTATTGAAATTATAAGGAAGAATTTTATCCTCATCAATTTTAGATCAGATTTTCTTTATCATGATTAATAAGGAAACAAATGCCTAGACTTTTAAGCAGTTGAATTTAATTACAAAGTAGCCATCACTTAATTCTCCTTGAGAATTAGACCCCATCATTAATTAAGGCTACTACTAAACACCAGTAGACTGTAAAGGTAGAACTTGGAGAATCTGGCAGATTCTGCAAAACAGGAAATTCCACATCCTTGACCAGAGTTTCCCATGGGTGTGAGCTCATGAAAAAGAGGATGTATCTGGGGACTCCTATTTGAGAAGCATGGTGTTTACAGCTGGTGATCTTTTCTTCTTTCCTGGCACCTTCAAAATGTATCCCCAGGATGAAGTATGACTGTTCCAGAAACAGGTGACCTAGAGTATAAGCATGTTAAGTATGTTTTTAACAATCGAAATGATCATTTTTCAGGTCCTCAGAATATTTCCCTCACCTTAATAGGGTTTATCGCAATTTAGGGCTATCAAAGGTATAGAGTGATTCAATCCATTAAGGGTTTGTAGGATAAGAGTCTGAAATGTTTCATCGTAAAGGAACACTCCACTAAGTCAGTTAACTCTCCTTGACTGTAAGGAACATCTGGACCAGCCAACTTATAAAGTTGACTTTAATTTTTGAGATTTCCATCTACTGCCCGTTGGCCCTCTTGTGTAGGTTTGTATCGAGACCACCGCGTTGTGGTGGGAGTGTGTGACAGAGCAGAATAACCCACCTTGTGTCAGGAAGGAGTAAATGGGAAGGAGAAACCACCAAGGTCTCATGACCTGTCAGGGTCATGCCCTTGTGACCTGAAGATCTCCTACTGGGACCTCACCTCTTTAAAGTCCCCTCCACTTGCAGTTAATGCTTGACATGTGGTGCTTTGGCATCATAATAGTGTCATGCTAATGACTAGATCCAGTATCTTTTAATAGCTACGTTGAAAGTCTATGTGCAGTTATATCTTCCAGTATGTCTCAGGAATCTGTAACCAAGAAGTGAGATTTGATGATTC
Source organism: Cricetulus griseus (assembly GCF_003668045.3). Classification (NCBI taxonomy): domain Eukaryota; kingdom Metazoa; phylum Chordata; class Mammalia; order Rodentia; family Cricetidae; genus Cricetulus; species Cricetulus griseus. The sequence goes on along the minus strand of NC_048598.1, from coordinate 16,903,241 downwards.
TTTTCCCCCTTGGGCAAGCCTTTAGTTTAAAGTGTCAAATACTGAAATTAACACCTCTTAAAACTAGCCTCAATACCCCAAAGAGCAAACAGCATAGTGGAAAAAAGAAAAAGGGGGAAAGAAAAGATGAGAAGATCTTAGAAGAAAGCCTTCTAATGATGCTACATCAAGAATTGTGCTTTGGCCATTATTTACACTTCCCCACAGCCTGTGACTCAGAAGGGGCAAATGACCAAAATCCATCAGTGTAACACAGTGTTCTTTTCAGAGGGAAACCACAGTAATGGGGTTTTGTTTAATTTGTTGTTAGTTTTTTTGAGACAGGGTTTCTGTGTATAGCCCTGGCTATCCTGGAACTCTCTAAGACCAGGCTAGCCTTTAACTCACAGAGATTCACATGCCTCTGCCTCTCAAGTGCTGGGATTAAAGACGTGCTCCACCACTACCTGGCTAGTAACGGTCTTTTAAAACCGTGATTGGTACAATTTTCTTTCCTCTATAATTTCATATCACTTGTGATTTTTCAGAGGTTGCCTTTTAAGACCCCCTGGCATTAAAGTGAATGGAGTGGGATTGAGATACAGATCAGTGGTAGAGCCTTTGCCTAACATGCAAGAGACCTGGGCTTCCATCCCTAGCACTGAAAAATCAAAAAAAGAATTTTTTTTAGTAGTGTCCCTTACTTCAGTGACCACGTGTACGTGATTGAACGAAAATCTCAAATAATAAACAACAGTGACTAGAAGGATTCCTAAAGTCCAAAAGAGCATGACTTAGCTCAGCCCACATTTTAGAGATGACTGGGCTACAGGTGAGCTGTGAGTATTTGCTGTATTTGTATGTACTTATTAATGTAATGATTATTGTGAGGTACATGTCACAAACGAGGAGGCCAAGGGAGCTCCATGAGAAACAGAATGTCTTTATGGCTCTTACATTTCTTCTTGTTGTGCTTTGTCTTATACTGTTTTGAGACAGAGCCTTGCTGTACAGCCCAGGCTGGCCTAGAACTCACTATGATTATTTCAGCTTCCTAAGAGTTGGGGTTACAGGTATAGGCTTCATTCCTGGCTATATCTTACACTGGGAATATGTGAAGAATGCTTAAAATTTAACACTAAAAGGGCAGGCTGACTTAAACCTGGATAAAAGATTCGCATAGAAATTTGTTGTTTAGAAGAAATAACAAAATGATAAAAGGTGTATGGAAAGGCAATCATCATTAATTGTCACAAGAACGTAAACCAAGCTAACATGAGCTACCACATCATGTCTGATAAGGGATAGCTCTAATTTAAAAGACAGTAATGGACTGGTGGGGTTGCTCAGTGGTCAGAAACACATGGCCACTGTGAGCCTGAGGATCTGAGTTCATGCCTGGAACCCATAGTGGAAGGAAAGGTGTGTTCTCTAAAATGTGTGCACCTACATGCAAATGTACACATCATACAATAATTAAATGAGACAATAGTAGCATGTCAGCAAGGGTGTACAGAAATCAGAGCCCTCATATTTTGTTAGAGGTTTGTAAAGTGGTTCAGCTCCGGAAACCAGTCTGGCAGCTTCTTGAAATGTCCAACATAGAATTCTCATATGACTCCTAGTAAAGTAAAAAAACATGGCCTATATACAAACTTGTATCTGAATGTTCATAATCACATTTTTCTAGTACCTGAATCTGGAGACAGCTAAGTATGTATCCAGACAAATGGATACATGAGATATGTATAACTGCCTACCTGTGGCATTTTAAAAATGAAATACTGGGTCAGGCATGGTGGCATACACCTTTAATACTTGCACTCAGGATGCAGAGGCCGGCAGATCTCTGGTTTCAAAGCCAACCTGGTCTAAATAGCAAAATATATAGGCCATCCAGGGCTATATAGTAAGATCCAGTCTCAGAAAAAAATTATTTACATCATGGATTAACCTTGAAGATATTATGCTAAGTGAAAGAAGCCAGTCTTGAGAAATAACATGTTGTATAATTCCATTTATATGCAGCATCCAGATGGTCAAACATATATAGACAGGAATTGTGGTGATTGCTTGGGGTCCAAAGGCAAAGAGTAACTGATAATGTGTATCGAGTTTCTTTGGGTAAGATAAGGCACTCTAAATGTATTGTAGGGATGGTTGCCAAATTGCATATGCTAGGAACAATTTGTTTGGGTGGGTTCTAAATACTGTATTAAGTTGTTATTTTAGAAAATCATTTTACCATAGAAGTCATAGGTTAGCTTAGTGTAGCGGGAAATAAGTGAGTAGCAAAAGCCAGTCCACAAAAGATACTAGGCAAAGAGTTCCAGTTAACTACTGTCTGGATGGCAAAAAAGGAGGTGTAACCACATGGCAGAAGACAGAGCCCCAGAGCAGGGAGCCACTTGTGAGAACTGGCTGTGATTACTTCAAGCAGGCTCCATATCACTCTTCCTTCTGTAGTACTCAGCCATAGTTATCCTTTGTAGTACTCAGGCATAGTTATCTGTTGTAATACTCAGCCAGAATTATCAGTTGGTTGAAAGGATGCATTGGTGACAGCATAAATGAACTAAAGAGTGACCTTTAAATAATCACTCACAGTTCTTGATATGTCACCTAAAAGGTTAAAGAACTTTTATGTAATTATATTTGCTTGAAATGTTTGGTATTTTGATCCACCCATTCTCACATGTGTATAAGGGAAGCCAACGGTGGCTCTTCTGTGTTGCTTTGTTTTGTTTGAGACAAGGTCTTCCTCTACGCGGAGCCCCAGTGGCCAATCATCACCTTTGGACAGACATCTTCTTTACATGCTCTTCCTTCCCTCTCTCCCTGGTCTCATCAGCTTCCTTTTTCTCTAGCTTTGGTTTTGAGTCGGAAGTCTCTATCCTCTCACAGTACCTTTGTTTCCTTCCTTTCTTTGCACTCATAAAACTCGGTGTTATTTATTTATTTTAAATGGATCTGTCTTTTCTATTGAGGGCTGAGGCCCTTACAGATCACCGTCACTGGTGCATTCCTGTGGTCCAGTGCCTGGCATACAGGCTCGGGTATAGGGTTAGATGAATTCACGCCCCCAAAGCAGGCTTCCTGATGTGAGATTCTCATTTTTCTGTGTGCTACTTAGTGAGCTTAGACAAAGTTCGTAAGGTGTCCTCAGTGTAGCTCTCTATAGAATGAGACTAGATTCAACTCCTGCTCTGCGCAAAATTAGAGGCCGTCCCTGTTGACCTGCACAGATAAATGCATGCCAACAGTTGCTCAATAAATCTTAGTAATTTACGGTGTTTACTAATGTTATATCAAATTAGCTCTCTCAGGTTGATGTCACATGCACATTTTTGTCAGCATACTAGCAGTGTCCTCTTCAAAGGTTTGGACAGTACAGCATGGAGAGCCACAGGGCACAGTCCTGTGACCGACAAGTGACTGAAGGCCCCTAACATCTCCATATGGCCTTTTTGTCCATAGGATTTTTAACTGTTGTTTAAAAACAAAACCATGTGTATTTTTGCATTTAAGAATCAGGCCACTTACCTTCAACATAATTTTAGTCAAAGAAATCCTCATTTTTTTTTTTAGTTTATCTTTTAAAAAATTTGGAGGGGAGAGTAAGGAAATGGATTTCACTGTGCGGTAGTGGCGCACGCCTTTAATCCCAGCACTCAGGAGGCAGAAGTCTCAGAGGCAGAGGCAGGTGGGTCTCCTGAGTTCGAGGCCAGCCTGGTTTACAGAGTGAATTCCAGGACAGTTTCCAAAGCTTACACAGAGAAACCCTGTCTCGAAAAAGAAAACAAAAAAGGAATGGATTTCACTGTAATACTTTCACACATATTTGTCTTTATTCACCAACCCCTCTGCTCTCACCTATCCTCCCCTCATAATTTTACTGCTCCTTCTCTCTCCTACATAGTTCCTGCCCCTTTTGCTTTTCTGATCTCCACATTCTGTTGTTCTCTCTTGCCCCAGAATCCCCTTTAAAGGGTCTCTTCATTCCCTCTCATCTTTTTTCTTGTTTCTTTCCATCCACCTATCTTCTACCTATCATCTAAACTATCTTCTGAACACACACACACACACACACACACACACACACACACACACACACACGCACGCACGCACAGAGAGAGAGAGAGAGACAGACAGACAGACAGACAGACAGACAGACACCTACTTTCTGTATACAGGAAGAAACAAGGCAAAATTTGTCCTTTTGATTCTGGATTATTGTCATTTGATGATATTCAGTTCTATTAATTTTCCTGAAAATGCCATAATTTCATTTTTCTTTGCAAGTAAGTCCAAGTCCATTATATATGTGTTTCTCATATCATTTATCTATTGACAGACATCAAGCTTGACAACTGTGAATAGATATATGAATGTACAGATATCTTTGTGTGATGCCAACATAAAATCGTTTGATGACTTAAAAACAGTAGGGGTATGCCCAGGAATGATGATAACTGAATCACTTGGTAGCTCTACCTTTACGTTTTGGAGGAATGCTTTCTGAATTGCTTTCCACAATGGCTGCATGAGTTCCCATTCCCACCAGCAGATATACGTGCTCCTGTTTGCACACTTCCTCACCAGCATCTGCTGTCATTTGTTTTCATGATGAAAGCCATTCTAAGTATAATGGGCTAGAATTCCAAAACATTTATTTTCATTTGACTGATGGCTAAAGATGTTGAACATGTTTTCAGATGTTTATTGGTCATCTGAACTTCTGTCTGTTTACTTCATTGGCCCATTTATTGATTAGGTAATTTGACAGGTTAAGTTTTATTTTCAGGGTTCTTTATAAATTCTAGATATTAATCCCCTGCCAGGCGTATAGTTGGTAAGAGTTTTCTCCCATTCTGGAAGTTGTCTCTTCACTCTGCTGATGGTTTCCTTTTGCTATGTAGAAGCCTTTCAATTTTATGCAATATCCTTGTCAATTCTTGGTATTTTTCCGTGATGTTGGAGTCCTTTTTAGAATGTCCTTGCCTGTATCTTAAAATATATCACCTCTGTTTTCTTCTAGCAATTTCAGAGTTTCACACCTTGGATTATGCCCTTTTACCTATTTTGAGCTTATCTTTATACTGTGTGAGATATATGGATCTAGTTTCATTATTTTACCTGTGAATATTGTTTTTCCAGCACCATTTTTTAGAGACCCCAAAGTAGACTTGAGGACAGAATCACATGATTCTCTCAATTGATGCAGGAGATGTCTTTAGCAGAGTTCAACATGTGTTCATGATGGAAGTCCTGAAGAAAAAAATATACTTCAACATAATAAAGGCCATGCATGACAAATGTATAAGCCTACATTACTGTAAATGGAGAAAAACTGAGAACAGCATTTCTTCTAAAATGATGAGTAAGTCAGGAATGCCATCTCTGTTTACTCTTACTCAATATAATGTTCAAAGTCTTAGCTAGAGCAATAGAAGAGAAAAGCAAAAGGGATAAAAGCAGGAAAGTAAGAAGTCAAAGCATCCTTATTTGTAGACAACATAGTCTTATCTATAAAGACTCTAAAGAGTTCATCAGAAAATTTTAGACATGCTAAATAAGCATAGTAGCAGAATGCAAAACCAAAGCATAGTAGCAGAATGCAAAACCAATATTCAAAAATTGGTAGCTTTTTTATGCCAATAATAAACTTGCCAAGAAAGAAATCAATAAAAAGATTCTCATTCACAGTATGTATGTATATGTACATATATATACACACATATATGTATATGTACATGTAGTGTAGATATACATTATACATATGGGTATGTGTATACGTACATGAATAAGAATAATCAAATATGTGAAAGATCTCCACATGAAATATAAAATTTAAGCTGATGAAGGAAACACTACAGGATGGAAAAACCTTTCATACTCAAGCCCTGGCAGGGGCTGCCTCAGCAGTTAAGAGTGTATATTGCTCTTTCAGAGAACTTGAGTTCAATTCCTAACACCCCCACACATTGGGAGGCTCACACCCACCTGTAACTCCAGAAGATCTCATGTTCACCGAAACATGCATGACATATGCTCACATAGACACACATACACATGACTGAAAATTATTTTTTAAAAGATTGGCAGAATTAATATTGTGAAAATGACTGTATTACCTAAATTGATCTGCAAAGTCATTAAATCCTCATTAGAATTCCACATTTTTTACAGAAATATTAATAGAAAAAAATCCTGAAACTCACATAGTAGACCCCAAAGACCCCAAATAACTAAAACAATCAGAGCGGAAAGAACAGTGCTGGAGTATTGCAATGTATGTTCTAAAACTCTACTACAGAGCCATAGTAACAAAAACTGAATGGCACTGATAGCTGCCTAATCTCTGACAAATATATAAAATATGTACATAAGAAATAGTTCCTGCATTTTTAAAATTTTTCTACCCACTATGTAGTATGCTGAGGTACCATTGACCTGTGAAATAGATTATGCTGATGTCAAACAATGAAGACGTTGGGCATGGGTGCCTAAGGAAGGGCTTTCATAAGTATGAGCTGTGGGGCTGGAGAGATGATGCTTCAGCTATTGAGAGCAAATACTGCGTCTACAGAAGGGCCTGAGCTTGGTTCCCAGCACCCACGTTGAATGCCTCACACCTCCTGTAACTTCAGCATCCGGTGCTTTCTCTGGCCCCCACAGGCACCTACACTCACCCCTGCACATGGCCAAATACATACATGTAATTAAAAAATATGAATTGTTCTAGGATTGGGAAGATACAAATATGTGTTGAGAAATTACCAGAGCAGGAAGAAGGTAGAAGTGGACTTGTCTGAAATTCTAAGCTTCCATATAAATAGTATTTAGATACATGGGCTAAACTGGAAATTCAGACAAGATGAGGTCATTCTCTGGGAGGCCTGCTCTTTCTGTTTAGTTTCCCTTCATGAAAAAGCACCCAGTCCTGATCACTACCTCGGTCTGTCTGTTGTATGCCTATTTTATTTTCCTTATCAGTGTGAAATAAAGAAAACAGTGCTGGTTCTCTAGCTCGGTCATGTAAACAAGAGTGTTTCTAGCCACGAGAGTATCTAGGACTCATGGCTGGATGCGTGGTCCCTAAGCTGAGTGGATCCATTCACTCCTGTGCACTTTGCTTGACTTCAAAGAACTGCCTGAGAATACTTATTAATAAAAACATCTACTTCACATTTGGGGCTGCTGGTTAAAATTAGCTAGAAAAAAAAATGGGTTACTTTTTTTTTCCAGTTAAAGCCAAGTACAGTAAATTCATAAGTTCTCCAAATGGAATTTTACAGAAATATTTTTATAACCCACAGCTAAAGTCACTTTTTCTAAAAACTCCCCATAAGGTGAGATCACGTACACCATGTCTCAGTACAGAAGGATTTTTTTTTCTCCAATCATTTGTGTGTCTATAAATAAACTGTTTGTTGTTAAAATTTGCTGTTTCCTCGTCACGTAAGAACATCTCATTAGTTTTGGTGAAAACCTTCCAACAAAATAAGATGAAATTGCCCAGTTTCCCAGCGAAAGAAGGCCCATGTGGTCCAGCACACAGCAGCGTACAGCTAGGAGGTAAGTTGAGCACAGGTCTTCTGTTGAGGTGGTTGAGGTATTTGAACCCTACCAGCAGCACACAGGCACCAGCCTGTGTGTGGGCTTGCTGGCTTCAGGGCCGAGACTCAAGTCAGGCTGCCTCCTCTGCTCTCTTCAGTGCTTAAAGCCATTGCTGAGATTGATGTTCCTGTAACCAGGGCACCCAACAACAAAGGCAACTAGGAAAGAGCCTGTGTTGTAGTGAGGAGGCCGCACACCTGTCTGTACTGTTATGTCACCCAGACCACAGGGCTAGTGTTTCCATTTGTTGATGAAGCGAATTAGAGGAAAAGTTAGAATGTTATTTCCTATGAAAACGAATCATCCTTTTGAAGTAAAAGGCTGAGCAGTCTTGAGTGGATAATCTGCTGTAGGTTTCATTGTTTTATTTTGCCCTCCCCTCAACCTGTACTAAATAGTGAATTTGACAGAATTATGTCTGAGAAAATGTATTTTTAAATGAAGATATACTGAGCATCGTCTGACAAAGGTGTAGTTTAAAGGCTAAAGGAGCCAGACTGTAAATTGAGTTAAGTCAGATGAATTTAGCGAAGAGAGTACACAAAAGAAGAAAAAGTTTTTGTTGAGAAACAGATGATGTGGTTTTTGTTACTTTTAAAAATTAATTATTGTCTGTTGAAGCTTATGTCTGTGACTAGCTTATGACTGTGAAAGCATTATGGTTTGGCGTTATTCCACATGTGTAGGAAAACACGTATTAGCAGAGTTGGGAGCCTGGGTTTCTGTCCAGTAGAATGGACTTGGCTGAGTAGGTTTCGAGCTCTGAAGTGATGGGCTGGGCTCAGGTGATGCCTGAAGAATAACATCTTTAGGTATCTGTATTCTCCCCTTTCTCTCCCTCCTGGTTCTGTTTACAGTCCTATCTTTATTTCTAAGTGCCTGTGCCTTTATTAAACAAACAAATGAAACCTTCAGGGTAGGAGCACACTTTTCAAAATATATGACTAACATAGTATTTCATTCAGACAACCCTAAAAATATACAGAGGGGATCAAGTAACTCAAGAGATTCCTGGTATATGTACTTCAGAAATTGGAATATTTAACTGATTATCTTCCAGACAACGCCTGCAAAAGTAACATTGCATATATCAATTTATGATAGTAGAAAAATAATAAAAATTGCATTGTTGGGAGACAAATAGTTTTGCAGAATGGTCTGTTTTCTACTTATACATAAAGAAACTAATTCTTTAAAGAGTAATGTTTAATAGCTGATGCCATACTTAATGTACAGTTTTCTTAGGAAATTGTTGTTTTAATAATTAATAGTTTTATACCTACACCAAGTTTGTTTGGTTTTTAAAAATGTATTTGTATGTTGTAGCAATACCGATGATTGTGAAAATACTACATTTGACTATTGAACTTCCACATGGAATGACTGTTAGGCTGATAGTCATTTAAAGTGTTACAAATTTTGAACAAACTTGTAAATAATCCTATTTACTTTATAATTATGAATAATATCTTTCTCTCAATTATTTTAAATGTTAGAATAAAAGTCTGAATGCATTGAAAATATAACTAATAAAGGTATTTTTCAAAACTGAAAAACTTAATAAATTTTACATGTTAAAGTTTACAGAGCAAGTTTTCCTATAGCAAAATCAGATACAACTTTATGGACAGAATACTTTCAGCTGAAATTTGTTATTTTAATAGGTAGTAAGAACATCTTAGTATTGCCTGGAAATACCATCACACTTGCATCTATGAACACTGCTTTTGCATTTACCTTGTTTTCTGTATTTCGTCAGACTCTTAACGGATGCTGTATTAATAACAATAGTTAGTAGTGGGTAGTACAAACCAACTTATTTTTAATCTTCAGTTTTAACATATTGTCAACTGAATTATTTTGTTGGAAGGTATTAATAGCTTTGACAGAGGCATAAATTAACCCCAAAGTAGAGTGATACAGTATGAAAATTATGGTTAGATTTAATGTATCATGAATCCTGGAGTTTAATTTTACTATTTATGAGGATCTCCTCCTATAAATTTTCTAAGAACTAAGCGATAGTATTGTAGTGATTTATTTGCTGTAGCTTAGTAGTTAGTTGTAAATTTGAAGGAGAAATGATATAAATTATATGTATTCATGAGTTTGTTTTTTCATCAAAATGATAAGCAATTTATGCTTCAGTAATTATAAAGGATAGAAGACCGAATTACACTGCATGTTTTACATGGATAGTGCATATGCATGTATACATGTCTGTATAAATGGATAGTTGATATCTGAAATATATATAAATATGTATATATAGTGTGAGACACCTATACTGTATATTCTGTCTGTCTGTCTGTGTGTCTGTCACATCAGTGTGGGGACCTGTGGTGGCCAGAAGGGGGCATCAGATGCTCTGAAGCTGAATTTTATGGGTGGTTGTGAGCCTCTAGACATGCATGCTGGGAACTGAACTCTGGTCCTCTGTACAAGCAATATGCACCCAAAACTGCTGACCCATGTCTGCAGAAGCATGTATTTTTTTTTCCTTAAGGGAAGGAATTATCTAAAGGAGTAAATTAATAGTTTGCTTTCCCAAACTAAAAATTGTTGCATTTTATTTTTGTTTTGTATGATTTTCTCAGTTGTTGATAAGTGTTTTCAAATGCTGATTAAAGTCAGCAGTTGAAACCTGATTCTCTTCCTTACACTATGGCATGCTTTCCTGAATCGGGAATAACATTTAGATCGCCTTTCTTTGTCTCCTCCATCCTCTTTCCTCCTCTGCCTTCTCTGCATTTCTCCTCCCTTCTACTTTCCTGCTTTGCTTTTCCTTGTGTGGTGATAGCAATGGACCCAGGGCCTTGCACACACAAAGCAAGTGTTCTAGCCACACTGTAGACGATTTTTCATTAGTAATGCGGTTTCTTCATAACATTTGTACTTACAAGATTGTTTTTATTAATAAAAGTGAAAATCATGTAAAATGATGTCTTGACCTATGACCCTTGTATGGATTGTCTCTCCAGAAAAGAGAAATCCTGATATGTGGAACAGCATTTGTATTAAATCTCTGAGACTCTCACACAACATGCTTTGAACATAGTTCCTGCCTTTAACTTCTCCCATTACTGCCATCTTTCACCCTGGTACCCATTTCCACCCAACTTTAAGTTTCTTCCTTCATCATCAAATCCAATTTGTGTTGCCTAGCTCATCTTGGAATGGGATCTGTCCTGGTGTTTGGTCACATCATTAACAAAAATTCCCTCTTCATCACCCAGCTAGTGGTAGGGTTTTGTGCCCCCTTCCTTCCCTTCCTCTGTGCTGGGATTTTGTCTAGCCTGAGTATTAAAGGTTTTGTATATGCTGTCATAATCATGGAGTTCAGTGTGCATGCATCCTGTAGGGTCTGGAAAATACTGTTTCCTTGACATGTGGACCACCTCCTCTTCCATGCAGATCCCTGAGCCTTGGGAAGAGGAGAGAGAGGTGTATGTCCCGTTAGGATTGAGAACTTCAGTGTCTTATTCTCTGTAAGTTAACCAGTTAAAGTCTCTGTTAGAACTTCCTATTTTTATGCCAGATCATTTTCAAAGAAGCAACTCAAGGTTTTTCTCTTCCACCATAGTTATTGTAGATCCAACATGTTTTCAAAAGGACTAGGGTCAGTTTAGTGTGGCTTTTTAAAAATATGAAGTCAATTTAAAGTGGCTGTTTTATTATTTATTCATTCATTGTTATTGTTCCACGTGTGTATACATGGTGTGTGTGTTTGGGCATGTGTGCATTTGGAAGTCTGAAGACAGCATTGTGGAGTCAAGTTTCTCCTACCTTTATGTGGGCTCTAGGATTTAACTTGGTTCATCTAGCCATCCCACCAGCTACCTAAAAATTATGTTCATTTGCCTGAAAGCACAAATCCAAGACTCCTTTGCATTGGCTACTCTTAGCCATATTCTTGCTTTTCTGTCCAGGGATTATGACCCCATTCTTTTAGAAGAACAAAACAGGTCACAATATCTTCTTGGTTCTTCTTTTTGTTTTAATTTTGTTTTCCAAAGATTTCATGTGGCCCAGGTTGGCTTTGAACTTACTACATAGCCTAGCCTGGCTCCTGCCTCCACCTCCCAGATGTTGGGATTATAAGTATAAACCATCATGCCAGGCTTCCTTTTTAGATATTTTTTAAAACTAACATTTCAGGCATCATTTCATTAAATAGCATAAAGTCAATTTGTATGTATTATATACATGAATATGTAATGTATTATAATTTATAACATACATATATTTTAAATATATCTATATTTAGATATTTTATGTAAAGCATGCATATAAATTTAATTTTATATGTTAGCATTTTAAATATAAAATGCTTTCTCCTTTTATTAAATTGTAATGTTGAATATATTGGTAACAAATTCTTTCCAGAAAGTAGAGCCCATCTATTACCTGTTTTGAGCCCTTTTTGTTTTAAGTGTTCTAACATGGAGATTCACTGTATAAGCATAAAGCAAAGAAGCAAAAACCTATGTTAATCTTTTAGCTATGCTTATTCACAGACAACCCTGTAAGTCTCATAGTATAGTATAGTATAGTATAGTATAGTATAGTATAGTATAGTATGTGAGATAGAACACCATGTGAAATAAGGAGCTGCCAAAGATCCAGAGTGTTTTGAGTTTATTAACTCTGTGAACAGGGATCTTATGATATAGCCATGAACAAAACAAAGCAGAGAAACAGTGCCCCGGATGGCATAGCTCCAGCCTACAGCATCGTTGCTTGCTGAAACAGTAAACTTAGTAGTTGTTGAAGTGTCAGGTGTCACTGAATACCCAGCTAGGCTGGAGAGTTCAGGAAGCTGTTATCTTGGCAGTTACAACAGACCCTGGGTATTTGTGGTGGTAAGTTCCAAGATCTTCACAAATGACAGGAGCTAAAATTTCTTCCCATTTAACATAGTCAAGTATTACTGACCCCTTCCAACCTGCCAAGATGTGCTATTGAAATATAGCTTTCTGCTAAAATAAACTCAATGTGTTTCATTACAGTGGAGTGTCATTTCAGGAAGGGGAAATTTTATTGCTCAAACTTACTCTTGAAAAATCTCCTAAGTTGCTCCTTATTTAGTAGTCTAGATAGATTTGCACATATTTATTTTTGTGTCTAGTGCCACATTTTTCTCTTATACTGCAAACATTTGTACTGGTTTAGTTTGCTTTCTACTGCTGTAATAAAACACCATGAGCAAAAGCAACTTGGAGAGGAAAGGGTTTATTTCAGCATGTAGTGTCTAGTCCATTATGGAGGGGGAGTCACGGGCAGAAACTCAAGACAGGAATCTGGAAGCAGGAAATAAAGTACATACCGTGGAGGAATGGGGCTTACTGGCTCATTCTGCGTGGCTGGCTTGCTCAGCTGTCTTTCTTATACAACCCAGGACCACCTGTGCAGGGGTGGCACCACCCACTGTGGGCTGGGCCTTCCTACATCAATCATTAATCAAATTGGCCTGTAGGCAAGTCTGTAGGGGGATTTTCTTAAATGAGGTTCTTTCTTCACACATGTCTTCAGCATGCGTCAAGTTGCCCCCCCCCCAAAAAAAGCCTAACCTTCTCAAAATTTATATAATATTCCTACCATTTGGGGGATAGATGGTTCTTTATTCATACAGAAAGTCAGTTTGTGTATGGAGATGCTTTCATGTGACAGTTGGGCCTTTTTTGATGATGTCAATGAGTATTGTGGGATACTCATAAGTTCTGTTAGATATTATATTCCTATGCACCTCATTTTCTATCCAGGCAAAGTTATCCTTTGAGTTTAAGGTGGTATACAGTTTTTCAAAGAGATTTTGCATTTTTTCTTAGAAATTTGGGAGAGATACACAATAGAAATGTTTGAATGAAACTCTCTATTTGGTTCTTATCTATGTAATTAAATTTACATATAGTACATGATCATTTTTAAGTTACAGGATTGTGAAACTAGTTTTACAAATTGACAACAGAAATTCTTTAAAGAGGATAAGAATAAGAAATAGAAAACATGGACATGTGTCTCACTGTGAAGATAAAGGCTTCTTGATGAGATAACTGTTACACTATTCGTGATTGTAAAATACTGTGTATATGTTTATGAATTGATACCAAATTGATTTTTATTGATCTTGGTAGAAATGTTTGAAAGCTACTGCATAGTTTGTGTTATGGTATTTGGAGGCAATGGGTCAGATTTTACTTAAAGTGGCAGATCTTAACCTGTAGGTCGAGATCCCTTTGGAGATGAAGGACTCTTTCACAGGGGTAGCATATCAGATATTTACATAACAATTTATAACAGTAGCTAAATTAGAGTTACGAAGTAGCAATGAAAATATGTTTATGGTTGGGGCTCACCACACCATGAGAAACTGTACTAAAGGATCACAGCATCAGGAAGGTTGAGATCCACTGGTTTAAACCTCAATGCACTCGACACTCACACTGTGTTTTTGATCCTCCATTCTTCTCTGTACAGAGACTCCTGCTCTGTGTGTTTCATGGAGTAATTTCAAAGCTAAAATGAAACTCCAAAATAATAACTAGTGTAAACTCAAGGATTTTTTTCTTGACAAAGCTCACTGACTTGCAGCACTAATCACCTATGCTTTTGTTGGTAAGTGCTGGATGGCAGAGGTTTGGCTAATCAGGACAGCATTGGATCAGGGTTTGTCTGGCCACAGTTTGGTTTCCATCCTTCTCCATGTGTATTCTTTCTGTGGTTCAGACTGACAGGGCAGCAGCAGCAACACTAGATAATGTTTTTCTCATGGAGAATCACCATAGCATGAAGGTAAAGACAAAGCATTTCTGCATGTGTTATGATACCATTGGCTAAACGAAATCACATGGCTAAGTCCAGAGTTGTTGGGGAAAATTAGTACATCCTTCTGTCAGTGGGGACGTAGTTAGGAGTGAATATTTGCTGAACAATACATGATAAAATAATATGTATTATCTAAAAATCATTACATCTGCTGCCTGTGGTAGAGGGTCGAAAATAGAACAAAACAAAACAAAAGGAATCTGGCTATGTTTTAAAGATGTCCCCAAGAGCATTTGTTTTGAAGCCCTAATTTTCTATGTGGCAGTGTGGGTGGTAGGGATCAGTGGAGGTATTTGGGTCTAGAGGCATTGCCCCAGAATGGATCAGTGTCTTTCTTGCATGGACTAGACTTGTTATGCAGGAGAGAAGTTGTACAAAGGACAGCTGCCTGCTGTTTGTGTTCTCTGTACTGTGTGCCTGCACTTCCCTTTCCACACAGCTGCCAGTGTGAATTCCCATCCTCGGCAACCATGACCCAAGATGAACCTCTTTGCATTTATAGACTACCCACTCAGTTAAATCATAGTAGCCAAAGTTCCCGCTAACAAATCTGGGCAAAGCTGAGGTGATGCAGATGATGACAGAAGAGAACCTTTAAGATATTGAACATTCTAATAGATGAGTTGTTTTACCTGAAAAAATAAAAATGAAGGTTATGTAAAAGGATATGGGAATGCAGGAAATAACTGATGGGAGTAAAAAAAAATTGTTATATTGTTTCCTTGAATTTAATGGAGAACTTGGAAAGAGAAGTAATTCCAGATGTTAGACTCTGATTAGAAAATATAAGTAATTTTGATGACCAATCCAGTAGGGCCAGAGATCAATGCCTGGGCAATCTAGAAAATACAAAATGTCTGGCATTAAAATATTTAAAAATATAACTGGGCATTGTGCACACACCTTTAATCCCAGCACTCAGGAGGCAGACTTCTATGAGTTCAAGACCAGCCTGGTCTACAAAATAAGTTCCAGGACAGACAGGGCAGAGAAACCCTGTCTCAGAAAAAAATAAAAAGAAAGGAAGGAAGGAAAAAAAAGATTAAATATAGCCATTCAAAGCCGTGTCCCAAAACTAAAATCCAAACCCTAGCTAAGTGGGAATCTACTCTGAGATCACACTCATAAAATTGCATCATGAATGGGAAAGAATATTGTAAAAGTTTCCAGGAAGAGAAAAAAACAAATTACAGAGCAGTTATTAGAAATTAGAGAGACTCTTCAGTGGTAGCATTATAATTCTGCAGACAGTAGTGGTGCAGGCCTATAATAATATTCTGAGTGAATATGAACTACAAAGTAGGATTTCATATACAAACTCTTGAGTTTATCTATAAAGTAATAGTGCTTTAAGGCACAGGTACACACAAACACACACACACACACACACACACACACACACACACACACTCACACTCAATTGTCATTTGAGGCTTCCTTTCTTATAAAAACTCCTTTGACATAGAGTGACTTTGGACCCAGTGGGAACTCTATTTGGGGGAGGGGAGCAGAGTCTCACTAGGTAGCCCTGGCTGTCCTTGAACTAGCTATAGATTCCAGGCTAGCCTTGCATTTATAGACATCTTCCTGTCTCTGCCTCAGAAGACAGATTAAACACAAATAACACCCTGCCTGACCAACAAGGAACTCTTAAGCTGCCCTAGGGAAGACATAAAGAGTTGATGCAAGACAGATGAAAAGGGTCAGAAGTAAAGAAAAATTACTTTGATATTTCAGTATTTGAAAGTGTGACTACTTGGGAATTATTTTTGAGTAATTGTGGAGGAATGTCAGTTACTTAGATAAATTATTTTAAATGGGCAACCAGGGTGATCACACACGTCTAGCCATGCCATTTATAGGATTCAAATAGGGAGTATCACTTGCACCCAGAAGTTTGAGCCAGCCTCCAAAACACAGCAAGACCCTGCCCCCAGCTCAAAAGCAAGCATATAGTGCCTCACTTAGGCCAGAGCTAAGCTTTTAACCCCCTAAATAATAAAACATTGTTGAAAAAAATTAACTCAAAAAATAATGCTTGTCTCAGTAGAGAGAAAAGTTTCCATTATTATGTAAGTGAGCCGCTGACAAGCAACTAAACGTATCTGAAGGCATGATTTGGATCTTTAGAGTGATGTGCAGGCTGTCACAGAGCTCCTCCACTCGAGTGGTCCTCCTGTCTCTGCTTTCTCAGATAACCTGCCACCATGTACTCTAGCAAAGAAGATGATAGCTAATGCCTTACATTACACACCAAGAGAGAGTAATATAGGTATGCCATTTAAAATACAAATATAGGAGCTATAGAGATGACTGAGTGGTTAAGAGCACTTGTTGCTCTTGCAGAGGACCCAAGTTCCGTTGCCAGCACCAACATGCAACTCCAATTCTAGGGAATCAGATGTCTTCTGTTGACCTCTGCAAACACCCAGGCACTCACATGGCACATATACATACATGCATGTAAAATACTCATACACTAAAAAGAAATCTTTTTTAAAAATGAAGATAAATATTAGAAGAGTTGGTAATCTGCCATTGAAGATAATAAATGATTGAATACTGTTTGACTGAGATTAGGTGGTTATTTTGAGAAGAAAATTTAATCAGTAATAAAGGTAAAGATATATATATATATATATACATATATACATATATATATGATTAAGAAAATCTTAATCCAGATGTATCATTCACAGATGAGCACTGCATGGTCTCTTCCTTGCACATTGGCTTGTTGTGGGTCTCTGTGTTAATTGTCAGCTGCTGCAAGAAGATTCCCCAATGAGGTTTGAGAGATTCTCTGATCTCTGGGTGCATCAATAATCACTAGGAGTAATTTTACTACTTATGTCCATTTAGCAGAATAATAATGATAAGTTCTCTCCTCAGCCTTTGACTTATATGGCCAGAGGTTCAAAATAGCCATTCATAACGGCTTCTGTGTTTTGTCATTCTGGTGATCATATTCATGACCTTGTGTTTATTTTATGGCTTTGTATGGATAGTGTCTCAGGGTGTGTGCATGCTAGGCAAGTATTGCACCAGTGAGCTCCGCGTCCAGCTCTTGTGGTTATGATGTGAGGTGTGTCTTTTGGTGAAGTGTAAAGCTATGTAGCTCTCCTGTCACCCAGCTGGCCAAAAGATGGCTGTGTCAGACTGCATTGCAGACATCAGGTTAATAGTGTACTTTGAGAGGAATGTACATTTGGCCTATGACCGTCATTGGTCTTTCGTCCCTGAACCACTAATCTGCAGCCAGGAAGCAGCCCTGACCCAGTTGGGTGAGGCACAGGGTTATTCTGCCAGTGGGAACATGGCATTTCTGGCAAGAGATTCCTCTCCTAACTGTTGGAGTTGGTGCCATGGCAGGTTTTCCTGACTCGGGGAGCTAAGTGTTGAACCTCCATCCAGCTGGTAGATTATTTGTTGGTTTTGATTATCTGTCCCACTGAGCTCCTTTGCTGGCACACACAATCAGAAGCAGGCCACTGTTCAAAAAGGAACTTTGTATTTTGAAATTAGAATAGATAAAATGTAATTCGTTTATGTCAAGATTATGCTTTTGTAGAGGAGGAAGAGGTTTATTGGATTCAATTGCTGTGTTGCTGGTTAGTGCTAGGACTGGAACCCAGGTTAGTGCTGGGACCGGAACCCAGGGCTTCACATGCCCTAGGTGGGTGCTTCACTTTGAGCTGTACCCTCAGCTCCCAGTCAGGAATGCTTGAGGACAGCCATGCTTCCTCTACCAGGTTATTCCTTCCTGACCCCATGCTTTCTGGTCTTCACCACACTCTTTGGAGGCAGGTCCAGTCATCACTGATTTTAGGTTGAAGAGAGTGTCTTGAGAGTTGAGTGACTTGGCCAAGGTCACAGAGGTGCAAAGCCCTGAGCTTTGATTAGTGTGGACTCTTGAATGTTCTTTCCCTGTAGCTTTGACTGACTTTCAGTGCAGCTGCTTTATTATGTGAGGATATGAAAACAGCTGCTGTAAACTTAAAATGGTACAGAGTGCATGTGTTGTTATTGAATAATGCTTACAAAAATTGAAAAATTTTTAAGGAAGTTTGAATTTTGTTTTCTTTCTGTCACTCTTCTGTATCCTCCTAATGAAATACACTAATGTATATGTTTAGTCTTTTTATCTCTTTGTCTGTCTCTGGTGTGTGTGTGTGTGTGTGTGTGTGTGTGTGTGTGTGTGTGTGTGTGTGTGTGTAGGTCAGGGGTCAATGTCAGATGTTTTTCTCTTTATCTCTCCACCTTATTATTTGAAACAGGGTCCCACACTACACCTGACACTTGTCAAGTTGATTACTCTGACTAGCAAAATCCTGGAATCCTTTGTCCTCCAAGCTTTGGGGTTGTAGGGCAGCACCCCAACCTGGCTTTTCAGTGTGCTTCAGGGACCCAGACTCAGGTCCTCAGGCTTGCACCACCAAAACTTCACTCACTGAGATATGTCCCCAGCCAGATACATCTCATATATATTTCAGATTTAAGTCTCTCTACCATGTCTGGAATATTGCTGCTTTCTGTTCAGGGTTTCCCATCTGTCATTCCTTGCTGCCTAAAATTGATCATACATATTGATCCAGTTTTTAAAATTAAGCTTCTCAAATTGCGTATCTGTTTAAGCGATTGTCTCCCACCATTCATAAGAAACATTCAGCCTCTAGTGGTGCCATCCCATCTCACACCTATGGCCATCTCACACCTATGGCCATCTCACACCTATGGGCCTTTTATGGCTTTACATTGTCTCTAAGCTTCTTGTCCATGATAATCTGTCTGCCCATGCTTTTGAGGCATGTATTGTCTCTATAATTTATTTGTTGCTTTTTGTATATTGTGTATTTTTATTGTCTTTGTGTGTGTTTTCTCATCCATTGCATGAATTGTTACCTGTTGAATCAAGAAAAGATGGGGATTCTCTGGGTTGGCCATATTAAACACAGGCTTTTATAAATAGCATGATGTAAAAGAAACATGGAGTGAAGTTTTAAACTTTTAATGCCAACATATAACTCCAGCTCTAGACTTCCCTGCTCTTAATTTCACAGATTCTAGGCAAATAAAACTTACTGACTTTTCTATTATGTTTTACATCTTTAGTTATATTTCATTGTAAGACTGCAATGATGTTAGTAGAATTTTAATAACTTAAAATATTTTAAAGAAATAAATCAGTTTTATTTGGTATTTCAGTCTGAAAGATATAGAAACCTCCTGTGCATGAAAGTAATATATCGATAAGTATGTGGATTTTCAAAAATAAAATAATATTTGAGAACTCATAGCAAGTGACTTTATCGTATTGTTGGCATAAACTGAATTTGATGGTATAAACTGAATATAGCATTATAAATATAAGAAAAATGAGTCATTTGCTTTATCTTATTTAATATATGGGATATAGTTGGAGGTCATTCATAATATTGAGAAATGGCATAAGAACATTTTAAAGTATGTATAAATACTATGTTTAAAATGGCCTGGTCAGATATGAAAACACATTGCATTTTGTGTAGCAAACTTGCTTCTTGCTTATTATGTATGAAGTTGAAAATATTCCTGACTGTTTTTTGTTGTTCGTGTTTTTTTAGTCTACTTTTTTTCTATGTCCAGCTCCTTTGGTTTGCTTAATGCCATAGATGTTCTGTGATGAATACTTTTACTTTAATGTACAAACTATCCAAAATATGTACAGTATAAGTTATTTTTGCTTTGAAATATTTGAGTCTCAGTAAGATAAGAAGTTTCTTCCTCAAATGAAGTAATAAGCTATGTTCATATTCATATGTGTATGTATCCAAGCTCAGTCATGTCAGAGCGCTCTGCCGGCCTGTCAGCACAGGTGCTAGCTCGGACATCTCACACCCTCAGGCTGAAGGCCCTCAGGCTGACAAATACTAATACTGTTAAGCATCCTGCAAAGGCCTTTTTAACACTTCACATTTTCCTAAAAACCAACTGTTTTAACCTGTAATTTTTTTATGACATCCAAGTAAAACCATAAATGTGTCTTTTAAGTAAACAGTTGCATATTTGATCAGCACCATTGCCTGTATCTGATGAGATCTCTTACACAATGATCCATTTCAAAGGAGGTGCCCGTTAGATTGGGATTACTCTTTGCATGAAAGTAGATTATCAGTCATTTGCAGTAGTCACATTCAGTTGTTTCACGTTTTAAATCAGACTTTGTCTCCCCAGCCAGAGAGCTACTTCGTGAGTGTGCATTGGTAGATGTGTTATTTCTCATTGTCATGGAGCTGACGCAGGTCTAAATTTTCCAGTGAGGTTTTATTTTATTAAGATTCAGGGAAGGAATAAAAGTGGACTAATTTTGAATTCACATGTATGTATTTCATATGAATTTTTCTCCTCCGATCTGCCTAAGGAAATAGAGAAATTGAGACTAGAACTGAGCGAGAGCAAGCAGCACGTGGAGCAAGAACAGCAGAAGGCAGCCCGGGCCAGAGAGGAGTGCCTGCAAGTGACAGAGCTGCTGGGCGAATCCGAGCGCCAACTGCACCTCACCAGGTATGCCCTAATCCCATTACACACTCAGCGCCCAGTGCATCCCGCTGATTCCTGCCACAGGCTTCCAAACAGTTGTTAGTCTTAGTCATTCAATTCACACACAGCTTTCAGGCACATTACAGAAAGTGGGTATGTGGCAAGCAAAACACCCAGACACGTGAATGATGAGTGTGGCAGGGAATCACTGGTATATTACAAAACCGTTTGTCTACAGCACTCAAATATTTAAGTGACTCTCTATCAGTATAAGCAAGATGACATATTTCTATCACCACCACCACCTCGCCTATTAATTGTATGTCTAATAAAAATGTTGAAATGAAGACTATGAGGAAATGTATTTATGAAAATAACCAGATTCTGTCAGTAGTGAGAGACAAAAGGAAGAGACAGGCTAAGAGCAGATTGCAATGGAGTTGATACAAAAATAAGGAATGTGTTTCCTAAGGAGGTGTAAAATTTAGAGATGAAGTTGAGACTGTTTGCATTCAGATCATTATTATAAGCAGGTTTACTGCAGGAAGGTTTTGAATTGCAATATATTTATCATAAGATATTGTGGTGCATTCATCATTGTTGTAAATTTAAGTGAGCATATAGCTCATTTGAAATTAGAATAGGACTCTAGGTTGCAAGCATTGTGAGTTTGCTGATTTAGAAACACACACACACGTGTGTGTGTGTGTGTGTGTGTGTGTGTGTGTGTGTGTGTGTGTGTACACATGCACATACATAAATACACTGCAAGAAAAATCTACGGAGAAGTAGATACCTAGTTTACCACTTCAGAGTTGACAGCTTTCGGGTTTTACATCAATCCTCCGAGTTTGTTCCACTCTCAGAGTGTCTAAGCTTTTGGGAGGGAATTTTGTCTGTAATTGCATATAAGTTTATGGTTTTTGATTTAATTTACAACATAGGAAAACACTGGCCTTCCAATCACAGTACTATGTTGAATTTGAGCTATGAAAGGGGACTGATCCCTTTTGCATTAAATATGACAATGTAATTCCAAGCACGGTCTGATGACAGATGGAGAAGAGCACTACTGAACAGCCTGCATTTGGAGAAAAAAAATATTCTAGAGGTTGGTGAACCTCCCAAAGTTTTGGGTTAGTGCTAAGATGCCTCCAGTTCTGTTCAAATCAAACTTTGTTAAAAAAAAAAAAAAAAACATTTTGTTATGATAATCTTCCAAATGGCTTGACACCTTCTGATTTAAGCAGTGGGAGAGGAGAGAGCTACAGGGAAGAGAGAAAAGAAAGCACTTAGACATGTATGGTCCCTGGGGAAAGCCCCAACAGATGAAACACTTTTGTGAGGAAAAATGCTTAATATTGCAGAATAATAGCTGCTCTTTTAGTGTCCATTTGAAGCATTGTCTCTGTGGCACTGAGTACGTACTATCAACCCGGTTCCTGTGGTTATTTAATCCTCAAAATTTAAACTTTAGCTTCATCATGATAATGTTGCTAGTTTCTCTTTCTGTCAGCCTTCTATTGAGAATCAACCATTTGTGTGCTAAGCACTAATAAGCTATAGAAACGGCACTGCTTTTAATGTCTTGGTGTGACTGAGCTCTGGTAAATAAATATTAATGCTGCTTTTGCCCCTTTGCAATTCTGTCTTGTTCGGAGTTAATTTCTGGAGTCAGAGTCTATGGAGAGTTTCCCTACAGTACCAGTTTGTACCGTTTGACAAGATCAGTTCCTGCAGCAGAGCATATTAAGATGCAGTCACTGCTGACATGGACGCGTGGTGACTAATTCCTTTGTTCTTAAGACAAAAGGTTGTGCCTGGCTTCTGAGAAAGCTTTTTCTGCTGTGCTTCACTTCCACACATTCTATAAGTGTGTAAGCCCACATTATAGAAATAAAGCAGTGCAGTACTTTTTATAAGCATCTTATGCTTCATTTGCGTTCATGTTTGATAAAAAAAAAAACTACAATCATAAATTTCAACATGACAATTAAAACGCCAGGGAACCAGACACATTCTTCCTTCACACTGGAAACAGCCGTGCCTGTTGGGCCGAGTATTTCTGACATATCTCTAAGAGTTTTTGCGCTTGCAGTTCGTTACTCATTCAGTATAGCCGGGTTGTGCCTGGGAAACAGCATCTTTCTTTATTGTGCAGGTCAGCTGAAGTACAGGACCACACCCCACCCCCACGCCCCCGGCTTGCAAGTAAGCATTTTGCCATTCACTCTCAGACATTTTGAGTGATGCAGTCTAGCCAAATTTTCAAAGTAAATATGAAAGCCATCTTACAAAATGATGGTGAAATAATGAGTCAAATCTGTATAGGCAGAGAAAATATTCAAACCGGAGTAGAAATCTGTGGGACATTCTGAAAGAATCATCTGCCACCTATGATACTTGACCTTATTTAAATTCAAATTGCATTAAAGTTGGGAAATAGAAAATCAGCCTTCACTGAAGGACCCAGCTGGTAAGTATAATGTTTACTTGGTACACAATCATTTATTCAAAACCTACTAGGTTTTAAGTAATTTGTTCATTCTTAAGCATAGAGAGGAAAATAAGAGTCAGTTTCTGCCCTTCAGTTGCTCACACTAAGCTGGAGGAGTCAGCTCTTCTGTGGAATTACAGTTGAGTGTTGCAGCAATGCAATGCTGGGAATAAGGGCTACTGAAGAAAAAGGATGAAGGGAGAATGGCCTAGCTCTGCATTGCAGCTAAAAACAATGATAAAAGTTGATATGTCTAGGGGGGTGTCTGGTAAAGGTCTAAGTAATAAGTTCATGTTAAGAGATCCACAATGGAAGAAGATAGGATAGATATTCTTGGTAAAGGACTGGTCTATACAAAGATATAAATACAGGAGAAAACATAAACAAGGTAGGAGCTAAGACTAGAAAGGTTCTCAAAGAGACTGGAAGCATAGCAGGCCCTGTTGTGGAGAGCCTGGTGGTTCTGAGAGGATTGGCAGCTCTTGATATACACTAAGCTTGCTGTCAACACAATGGATGATGGGCATTGTGAATTAGGATCCTAATGCAGCATCATGGACACTGAGGTTGGAGATGACACCCTGGTTAGGCCAAGGTCAGCATCTAAATCTCATGGGCCACATCGGGTCTGCTGTTTATTTCTGTATAATCCATGCATGAAAGATGTTTTTATACTGTGTGAATAATTGGGGTGAGTAAAGTTCATATTTTATCATGCCTAATCATCTGTAAATGAACTTTTGTGGGACCTAGCAACAGTTATCCTGTGTGTGATGGATGACTATGGAAGCTGAGCTGAATGAGATCTAAAAGCCTGAACTACTCCCTGCCTGGCCATTTACACAGAAAGTTAAATTTTTTGGCCACTGCAAGTGAGGTGTGAAAGAGCTTAGGACAGGATCACATGTGTATTTTTAGGAGATGAGTGAAAAGTATTCTGAAAATTGATTGAGGAAGAGAAGATTTGAGGAGTTCCATCAGAAAGGAAGCATAGACGGCTGGGGGATGGCAATGAAGGGTGGGGCCATGCTGTCCCAGCCAAATAACAGGGGAGTCATGTGTTCAAAATGCATTTTTTGGAGTAATAAGTATGAAAGGAACAATCAAAAGCAACTCCATAATTCCTGGCTTAGACTGATTGGATGATCCTCAGTTTCAACCAGGAAGCATAAAGAAGTAAAAGAAGAAAATAATATATTGTATTGGGAAACCTGAGTGTCAGTGTGGTTTCTGTGATGTAAAGAGATAGATAGATAGATAGATAGATAGATAGATAGATAGATAGATCAATAGATTGATATATAGATGATAGATATAGATAATAGATGACAGATGATAGATTGATGGATGATCTATGGTTGGACAATAGCTCTATAGATAGATGATAGATAGATAGATGATAGATAGATGATAGATAGATAGATAGATAGATAGATGATAGATAGATAGATGATAGATAGATAGATAGATAGATAGATAGATGATACATGGATCTGCAGGATAGGGGATCAGTATATACAAATATATAAATATGGGAGTGTGTTGAAACCATCTCAGGGGGAAAAAAAAAAGCTTTTTTTGGTCTTTGGCCATATGCATGGTAAGCATACACCCTACCATTGAAATACAATCCTAGTCCAAGGACCCTGTTTTTCAAGTTCAATGGAAGAGAACCACTGACCAACAAAAGTGAGACAGGGCCTTCAGATGTATAAGAATAAAGAAAGATGATTGAGACAGTTTGGTGAAATAATCAAGTGCTGTTAAATCTCATACTGCACCTAAGGGAAGTCATAGAGGGTGTCCAGGACTCTAGCCTGGTCACAGTGTGGCATCTACTACTGCAGAGACAAACCTGGTCATAGTGGGGTATCTGGGGCTGCAAAGACACACCTAGGTTATAGTGAGGTATCTAGGACTCTGGATATAGTGGGGTGTTGGGACTGTGGAGACTAAGCAGGGTTATAGTGGGGTGTTTAGTGCTGTATCGAAAAACCTCTTTGGGAGTTAACTGTTTTTTAATCTTTAGACAAATTACTCAATGCTTTATGTCTATTTACTTGTAAAATTGTAAAATGAGGTGAGAGACTAGATTATTTATTCATTTTTCTATTGTAACTCTAATAGTAATTCTAAGTGATTTACAATATTACCTTTGTTTTTTGTTTGTTTGTTTGTTTGTTTTTCCTTTGAGACAGAGTTTCTATGTGTAGCTCTGGCTGTCCTGGAACTCACTTTGTAGACCAGGCTAGCCTGGAACTCAGAGAGATCCACCTGCCTTTTCCTCCCAAGTTCTAGGATTAAAGGTGTGGGCACCACCCTTCCTGGAATAAGATTGCCCATTTTTAATTTCCTGTTTCTGAGCACTTACTGCTTTCAATGGCCTTTGCGTAAGATGTTTCCTTAGCTTGCACTTCTCAGGGATTTTTCAGAACTGTCTTTCGTCTTGCCATTCCAGAGTGCTGTAACATAGGCTGCACTGGTCTCTCAGCAGGGGTTATGGAGGTCGTCACCTAATACCTGTCCAGTCTCTAGCTAAGCCTATTCCACACACCACCCTCTTGACTGCTATCTTTACCTTCAGAGATTTCCATTGTACCACACTGGCTGTCACAGATAGATCTGCATCACCCAGCGTGGCTATTTAGGTCATTCTGACAGACTGTGACCTTCCCATTTGCTTCCTCCTGCTAACCCTCACTGTTGATTTCCAGCCAGGTGCAGCCCAATGCAGCAACCCTTGTAGTGGTGGGCGCGTCTCCCCTTTCACAGTTTTACAAGTAAAACATCTCAGTGGCTTCTTTCAGCCTAACTGTAACCTTCTCCTCTTTTCAGGATCTTCTGAGCACTCACTGAGCCCCAGGCTGTGCTCCAGGAACTGGCCAGAAGGCAGCTGTGCTGTCCTTATAGGAGCATCAGTAGATGTAGGCTCCTGTTTTTCCTGTTTACAGAGAAGTAAAATGAGTCATCTAAGGTCACTCAGCTGATACGTTATAGAAGCAGATTTGAACCCCAGTAATTTGCCTGCCAAGCTAATCCCTTATCCATTAGGCTGTAATTCTGTGTAAATTACTAGGGAAATAGATACATGTGATTGTTCCCAAAAAGACAACTGAGAAAATCAGTAAGGCTAATTTGTAATAGAAATAACTGCTCCCAGATCCTTCTTGTGCTGGTGGGAATACACGTCACTATGGCTAGGTCTTGTTATGGCCATTTCCTTTATGGCTTATAATGAAACTGTCATTCTCTTGGACTCCATTTTTATCAAGAGGAAGAAGACTTTCACAGAAAAGTTGAAATCCCTTTACATATTTAATTTTAATAAATCCATATGTCTTTGGAACTACAAGATTTTAATCCCTCCTTAAACTTTTGTGTACACGTGCTAGGTTAATCTGTGGTAAAACTCTCTAAAGCAACCATTCCTGAATATTTGTGTGATTTATTGCTCCTTGTGATGGCATTCTCCCTCATAACTATTGTACCTCATTGACATACATTCCTTTAAATTATGTATCCTTTTTCTCATATTTGCCCTGGAGGTAAATTCCTGTAGGAAGCCTTGGACCTGAGTTGCCTTAAGTACAAATGGGAGCCATACCTATCATTAAACCTGCCGACTCCTGATTTTTGTCTACATGACTACCATGAAAGTTCTTATTTCTCCTTTTACATAAGATGTTTTTCAAAGGAATCTCAGAGCAGTGTAAGTGAGACACTCATGAGTGATCATTATGACCTGACTTACTTTTTGACCCATTTGGGAAGATCTGACCTCTGACCTAGATAGCTAGCAAGTTGCATTTCAGCTTTTATATCATTTTGAAATTGAGAAAAGCTACAGCAGAGAAGCCACAAGGCTATCCTACTGTGATGTACAGGCTAATTGGTACAACAGGTGATTAAGACTTCTTTTTCTAGAGCTTCCTGGTAATAACTGCTATAAATGCTTTAAGTTAGTTTGACTGCTCAAACCACTCGCATGAGTCAAGACTTTCTATTTGAGTTCTCAGAAATCCTCAAAAGAAGAAATACAGTACATGTGCAGCTGACCTTTTGGTTTCTTTGATTGGAGACTGGCAGCAGCACCACTGGGTATGGTGTCTTATTAGAACTGTCCCCGGCGGAGTTCTCCTTCTCTGATGATGGCTCATTCTTCCAGATTTTTCCATCTCCCAGAGCAAATCCTTCATTCTGAAACTGCAGAGAAAGAAAGGAGATGCCTTTGATTTCCAAATTCAAGTATATGACCTCCCAGCCTCCACTTTCAGAATTTCTGATTCCAGGACCACCCGCGTAGAAGCAGATTGTGTCCATATGCACATGGCTGCCTTTGGGATATGATGGTCTGCAGCCTAGCAGAGCCCCAGGGAGCCAGGGGACAGTCACTCTCTGCTGGGAGGAAGTTCTTTTACTAGGAGGACAGTGTGAAGGACCCTGGGTAAGGAAAGAGCGGGTGTCTGCTCTGCTGTCCCTGTTCACTTTAAAATATGATCACCCCAAGTTTTCCTTGGCCTGAGAAATGGTTTGGAGAGAGAAGAGGGCAAAGAAGAAAGCTTTTCTGTTCATGTTGGTCTGAGCCTGGCATTGCCCATTGCCAGTGGAAATCTGAAGAGGCATGGCCAGTTCACAAGGTCATTTGGTTCTTTAATTTAGAGAATGAACTCTTTGATGCAAGAAGCAAGAGTAAAGAATGCACCAGCATGTGCCAGTATTGCCTGACTCCCCACAGCATCGTGGTGTGAGAATCACACACATTGGGTCAGCATAGAAACAAATTACTGTCCATATAAGACAAGTTTCTTTTCCCTTCTTTCTCCCTTCTTCCCTCACTTGTTCTCTTCCTTTGAATTAGGGTGGTTGAATTCAGGGTCTCATGTATGCTATGCACACAGTGACCACTGAGCTACACATACCTATAACAGCTATGTAAATTTAAATTGCAACAATGGGTGATAAATGAGTTTTTTTTTAAATTAATGTTCAGTTCATTTGTGTTGCATGTTTACAAAACTAGTGCTTTGCAAATGATCAGGAATTCAAACAAACTTGTTTAATTACAAGAAGTTTGAGAACCTCCATGTCTTAGTGCTAACACTGAGTTAGATGGAGAGCAGTCCTTAATAGATAAGGAAGCTGTCTCAAAATGTGGGGCTTGAAATTACAACTAGGGAGAAAAAGGCAGGCCTTAAAGTAGGACATTAGATGCCACAGTCTCTCCCTCCCTCCCCCCTCTCTCTCTCACACACACACAACAATCCAGAGATGGGTAGACTTTGAGTGTTATAAAATCTCAACTCTTGAGCCCAAGACCCAGAGCTCTCTTATTTTTAGTCCCCAAACACCAAACTTGACATCAAGTGTTTAGCATAAATTTACCTCTGCTTTTTATCATTAAGAAAAGGATGGGCAAGAAGTGACTTATGAGTTACAGCCTTAGGTCACAACCCTGGGCTCATTGAGAAAGACAGTGCAGCATCAATGTGTTTCTTGCCGTTATACAGTTAACTTCATTTTTTTCCTCTTGATTTTTATTCAAGAATTTTTAGCCTAAAGTTTCCATTTAAAAGTTAAGCTCATTTTCCCCCTCTTGTACTCCTTTCATGAATAAATTAAGCAGAGAACGTGTCAAAAATAATTTTAAATGAATATATGTGCAACCAACATCTTCAAGGCTCAAAATAGATGGCCTTGGTACTGTTATAAATTGCATCCTCTTTTCCTCCCCCACCCAGTATCAAGGAAAGCAAGCTGTCAAAGAGCCAGGAAGAGAGAGGCATTCCATTTTGCTCTGGTGGACACCACAGTGCCTGTGCATGGTCTCTCCACCTGTCTGACAGGCGAGGCCCCCTGGTCTCAATGTGGCCCTGGGGCAGAGGGCTTGAATTAGAGGCTGCCAGGAAATGTGTGTCTGTAGGTTCTGCTCAACGTTCCCTGGCTCGCTCCTCTCAGTTCTGCAACGCCCAAATGTGTGTGCAATGAAAATTGACGCTGGGGATGCTCTCTTCTCCCCTGCCACACAGGCCCACAGCCTGGAGCATGGTGGCAGCAGCAGCCAACTCATTTTCTAAGAAGCCCAGAGGAAGCCGAGAAAGTATGGCCCATACCACTTGCCTGACTCAACAGCAATGAGCATCAAGTTCAGTGGAAATAGAAGGGGGAAGGCAGCAGTTTGTAGTTAGTCCAATACTCTCCAGTCAGAGCGTTTCTAAAAGAAAGTCTGTTCTCCAATACAATTGTAAGAAAAAAGCAAGGGACTGAAACAGTCAGGTGACTTAATGATGTTTCATTTCTTTTCCACCACCACCTCCCTCCTAACTGGATTTTGTTTAGTAGGTCAGTTATTAGGCATTACTCATTTTTGTTCTATTTAATAGTCACACATTTATTACACAATGAGTCATTGGCTGAAAACCCCTAGAAGTGAAGCTTATTAAAATGCCTGAGATGGTTTAAGAGACTGGGAGATTTTTTTCAGTCTCCTCAGTAACCTGACTCAGATAAAGTCTACCCCATGGTGCTCACACTGCTGCACTGTTGGGCCATATACACAAGTGAGATTATAGTCAACTTCAGCTCCGAGCAAGTATCAGATGGTAGGTTAAAGCCACCGTTAGGAGCACACATCTAGCTAGGGAAGTCTATGCTCCACCGTGACTCTGTGTGGCCTCCCCCTACATGCGTCCTATCACCTGGTACAGAACTGAGTAGCTGCTGCTTTGACCATGTCCTGGAGTGGACAGGGAAAGATGAATTGCTGCTTGGGTTCTGGGGACTAGGAAGGATTGCTTCTCCAGAGAAGATACTGTAAGAAGTTGGCCTTGGAAACTTCTTTGTCTTTACGTTTCTGTTTGAGAGATTTACCAAAAGGTAGAGGGGTGATTTTATATAAATGTACTTCTACTAGCTAAAGATTTCTAAAATAAAGTAACATGTCACGAGGGTTGGAGGTGCTGTAAGTGGGCTGCCCTTGCAGGCTTTCCAGGGGTTGATGTGGTGTGCTTCAGCAGATCAGCTTCACCTGATCTTGACACATGTCCTTGTTTCCTTACCTTGGGGAAAACCCCCAACTGCTCTTCATTTCTACAGATCTCAACTGTGGCTTGATGAGGATGTACAGATATGTAAAATCATGTTAACACAATCTTTGTAAATCAGAGGGGTTGTTCTTCTATCTGTTCAGGGACTCCAATGCTTTAATATGAATTCGTGTAAAATAAACTAATTAGTCGTCACAATGTTCTGTCTGGACACTTGAGACAATTAAGGGCATGATCCATTATTCCAGCCCTTTTGGCAAGGTTGAAGAGTGAGACAAATTCAGGCTACAAAGAGTATTTTGCTAAATATGTCACTTCCTGTTTTCTAACCTCAGAGTCTTTGTCTTGAGAGGGAAAGCCATCCATCCCTTCCTGATATTGTCCTTTGCTAATGGAAGCAGGATTGCAACCCAGGGGCTCCTTAACTTAGGCTGTGAGCACTGGTGGCACTTCTGTTCTTGACCTGTCTCTGAAAGGAGACATTGATTCCGAGTCATTAGTGAATTGATCAACAATGTTGAGGCTGAGGAAAGATGATAATCCTATTAAGAGTAATGAAATCCATCTTTAGCAGAAGAAAGCCCGTGTCAGAACTGCAGAGGAATCCACATTTTGATCCTGCACCCAGAATGATTTTCAGAAAGGATTATCTGTTAAAAGTAGAGGGAATAATGTCGCAGGAGACAACTCATGTCACTAATAAACTTCTTAGATAATGTTTCATATGTTTGCTTTTCATTAGAATCAGCAATGGTTCAACTCTGTTGTTGTGATTCCGTCAACATTTATCCCTATCTGTTTTTCATATACAAAGGCTTAGGGATGCCAGAAAACAAACTGTTAACGGAGAATTAACTTCTTTGGCATGCTTTCATACTTATCTTCCAAATTAAAGAAAATGAAATGGGCAGAAACAGAGTGTAGATTACCTCCTTTTTGTCAAAAATGGTGGGAATTTGAAAATTAATAATAAAGAAGGGAACAGATGCAGTAACATGCCAGAGGGAGATTAATGTGGAGAGTAAAATCTGTGAGCAACAAAACTGAAGCAAACCGAATCAGTGGGAGGTGGTTGTACAATCAAAATCAGGATAAAAGAGAAATTACAAACAACCCTGCACTTGTCAAAGTAGTAGTAATGAAATCCTGACTCTGCCAGCAGCGAGAACCTGTGTTAGCACTTTGGGGTAAGGATGGTAGCCGGGTGCCAGGTAGGAGGGCAGTGTTAGGTTGCTGGGCAGCAGCCATCTTGTGTGGAACAGATGGCACTGAAAGCTGGCAGGGGAGGGGCTCCTTAGCAGAACTAATCAGACAGTAACAGATAGGGCAGCTGGGAAGGCTGACCACAGAGAGGGAGCCTGCGGGGTAGCTGAGTGCCATGATGTTTGCAGTGGTGTGCCCATTGGTCTGAGAGAAGACCTTGCAATGTCTTTCCCATCTATGGACAAACTGAAACTTTTGTGCAAAAAGGAGAATTGAGTTGGATTATGTCAAACTTGGACGGGGGTGGGGAGGTGTTAGACTGAGAATGGGGGAACTGTCCATCTCTGAATTTATCGCATGGGTTTTCAGTGTCAGCTTCCGTGGAAGTTTGATTTTTGCAGCATGTGTGGCTCTGGCATTCTAGTCTCCGTTGTGGCACACAGAGTGATCACTTTATATATTTTATGTATCGGTTTGCAGCATCAGGACTATAGTTAAAATTAAAAAAGACTTTGTGATATTGTTTCTACCACATATGTCTCTCACAAAAGAAAACTAAAAGCAACCAGATGATATGTGCATGACTCCTTAATAATTCCTCATAACCTGACTTAAGCTGTGTCTGACTTAGAGCCTCTTCCTCTTCCTTTTTTTGCCCCATGTAATTGTGGATTGAACATCAAAATCTAAGCATACTTTAGAGCCCTAACCTTAAAACAAAAATCAAATTACTTTGCAAAAAAAATGAGAATCCAACCTGTTAAATTTAATTATGTATTAAGGAGCTGTCATTCTTGATAGGTCAGTACATTTGTGCAAATGCCATGACTTTGACAGTGATACCAAGGTCTCTGACATCTGTTTTCAAACTTGTCTCTTTCTTTCTCCTTTTTTTTCCAGAAGGTTTATAGTTTGGCTCAATTTATTCATTTTGGAGGGGGAAGGGAACATTACCAGGATTTGAAATCGGTGGTATAACATAGCCATATGCTATTTATGCAGCGGTTTCTGCAATAAATCTAATTTGGTGCTGTCAAAAAATTAGACTTATTTGATATAGCAGCACATTAGTAAATGATTGTGGCAGATTTTAAAAAGTTGTCATTTAGTCTCCTCTAATTCTTAACAGAGTCTTGCAAACCCATTTTCACCCTCATCAAGTCTATGAAAATGTCTCACGTCTTTGTCCCATAGATCTGCAATATTTTTATGTGTCAAAGCAGGTCTTGCCTTCAGGTAACTGATGAAGGGGTGAAAAATGAATATCTTCTGTTGTCAAAATAATACCAGCAGACAAAAAACCAATGAACCCGGCGAAACGGTAGTGTCTCTAGCCTGGGTAATTCTTAGAAAAGCTGAACAGCCAGGCGCTTTCAGAATGAAGAGAAGCTAACATCAGCTCTTTATTAAGGAGCTTAAGTGTTTTACCATCCATCCTACACCCATATGCTGTTTTAGGAAAACTGGCATTAAAGATGTGAACGGCATCAGCTCTGTCTTCACCTAGTAGTGCCCTTAGAAACGGCTTTCCTCTTCCCTACTGCAACCTGGCAACATTACTGTGGTGTCTTTTTTTTTTTTTTTCTTGTAGAATTTATGTCTCAGGTGTTGCTATCAAACTAAACTTTCTGCTTCCTAGTTTTCCCATTTCAAAGATAAAGTAAGCACATTGAATATTAGGCAGAAAAATATTTGTGTTCTCTGAATTCCTAAGTGAGTCCTACTGTAAGAATAGCCTGATGCTGCCCCCCTTTTCTGTGCCTTGTGCTTTTACGGAAGGGAAGTGTATTTTCAAGTATGCATTCAGGTGCCCATGCGTGGCTGGAAGTAATATTAAAGCTCACTGATTTTTCTCATTTGTTTCTGTTATCTATCAATTCCAAAAGAAGGCTACCAGTATCTTTCTGAAACATGGTTTTCTGAGGAGCCAGGGTTCCTTGCAAGCCGCCTCTCTGCCTAGCATTCTGCTAATTCTAGCTCCTTTCATGTAGTGAGGCCACCACAGAGGCCATCTAATTACCAGTACTTGATCAGTGCCATCCAGAACAGGGACCCAGTGACCAAACTCCCATCAAACACAGATTACTCTAAAGGGGGAAAAATTCAGAAAGGTATTGAGCTTGCTGGATCCATCAGATGCAGTTTTTGAATTTTCTTCCCATGAAGTAGAAACTATTGGGAAATTCTATTGCAGGGAGATAAGAAAAGAATACTCCCCTTTGGTCTTATATTTCCAGTACAAAATCCATGTATTAAATATTATTGCATATTACATAAGGATATAAATAATATATTCAGTAATATATTGGGAATTGGTGCTAAATATGTACCTACAGTTAGATCTTAAGCTATAAATTTTGTTTGGCTTTGTATTTAGCAACACAATGATTTTCCTTCACATGTCCAGAAAACTGCTTTGAGAAAAATCTGTTTTATAAATTATACATATTTAGCCAATCAAAACCCTTAGGGTCAAATTTTAAATTCCTTGGTTATATATTAAAATATGCTTTCAATTTTTAAAAGAAAATTTGAATTCTTTAATTTACAAGGAATTTATAAAAATGTGCAGACTGTTGGATTTAACATAGCATCTGAGATTTGTTTGAATCTCAAGGTGGTCCTACAAAATATGTAGCAGCCCCTTGAGTGAATGCCACTGTGTCATATTTAGATTTGCGTTGTGACAGTGCTTACATAACTAAAGAATAGCTTCCCCTTTTAAATTTGAATTGATAGATTTGAACAGAGTTGCTGTTTTTCTTTTCTTTCCTGGACAATAATGGTATCTAAAATTACTAATAAATAAATAAATAACCTTAAGGGGTTCTGTGTGTCTGTCTTGTGAGCCTGGTAACCGTGGCTATAGATGACAAATGATTCAACTGAACATCCAGTTCCCACTCTGTTTCTGTGGGTTGCTGTTCCTTCCCAGAGCTAATCTGTCAGGCAGCTTACACTTCTTTAGGTGGATTGTGTTTGCTTGGCAGCCTCTATTTTCTTATTATTTAAGCAGAACCTTGTTTTGCGGTGCTAGATTTAAAATGTGCATGGGTTAATATGTATATTCTGGATTATAAATTTTTCAAAGCAGTGATGGAGCTGTGTGTTAATCCTTAGCTTATAATTGAAATGGTACGTATTTGCACATTTTAAGCCTTTCGGTGTAAAATTTCTTAATTGGAATACTTTCTCCCTTGGCTAATTCATTAGTGAAAATATTTATCCCTCAAGTTAATGCTACATACTATGTAGCAATTTTTACATAGTGTAAGCTTGTTTGCGATATTTTGATTTCACTTTAAAACTTTTATTTTGCTTCAGATACATATAGTTCATACTCAATATAATGAGAAGTGCAGACACACATGAAGAAAATACATGTCAGCTGTCTGCTTTTACAAATGATCATTAAAACACCCTGTCTCTACTACTTTGACTCCAAATTATTGTCTTCCCGAACCCAAAAGTAATTTTCACAAGTAAATTACACAACAGAACTCTATCTTCTGCTGGTTGGCAGTAGAGGATTTAAATCCATGCCGACAGTTCATTTGACAATGACCTTGAGGGGCTTCGCTTCTTGAAGAAGAAAGCAGAAGCTTGCGGTAAACAAAGTTCACTTCTGACAGATGGATTGAATGACAGAAAGGTTGCGAGTGCCAGAATAGCCCTGGCAGAGGAGGAAATGTTCAGTGGAATCCAACAGGAGAGGAGGTGTGAACAGGTGCAGGGTTGCTGACGGAAGGGGAACCAGATGGAAGGAGCCACAGCCAGTTTATTTAAAGGAAAAGGCAGAAAACATTGAAAGGCTGTGCGATCAGTGGCTAAAAGTGTTCATAGAGGAAGGTAAAAATTCACAAAGCAAAACTGCACAGTGGGGTAGCTAACACTTAGCATAATGGTAGTAATTTGTGAGTTGAGTTTGGAAGTTGCAATTGAAATACATTCATCTTGGCTCTTTGCACCATCAAGTATAGATATTTGAAAGTTGTTTATTTTTTTTTTAAGTTTCTAAGCTTTTTAAAACCCATCCATTAATTTATTTTTTTTCCAGCCAGAAGCTCCCTTGTGATAATACTAAAATCTTGTCGTCAGCTAAGAAAAGAAAAAAATAAAGTGAAGGTTAACATTCCATTCAGATTCGTCTCGTGATGCTTCAGTTTTGTTCACATATGGGAAGCAAATACATGCAGTGTTGGATGACATCTGTAATATCTAAGAAATTCGCAATGTGAGGCTCCATGCTGTGGGTTGTTTTTGTTTTTCAGAGTCTCTGTTCACTTTGTGAAGTCCAGCATCTTATTTCAGCAAGGAGAATGCCTGCAAATACACAATTGCTGGCCACAAACTGCCAGTTGGTGTCCTCTACTGAGGTTGCCCTGGCTTCTGTGGCCTTTCAGTGACCTCCTCCAGGCAGACACCTGCACACAGAGGCACACACAGCGGAGCAAGAAGAGAGGCCTGCCTTTCTTGTTTTCTTGGACACTTTAAAATTGAAGTTTCTCCCGTCCTTGCGCTCTGTCTGGTCACACCATGCATGCTGCTTGCGGGAGCCTTTGTCTCTCACATCATCTTGAAACAAAGTTCCCCATGTTAGGTCCCAGCGAGAAGATGCCAGCAGAGGAGGAGCTGTTTAGGAAGGAATCTCAGACAAAACAAAAATGGACAATTAGCTTGAAGCTTTCAGTACCCAGTGATTTATCCTCACACATGACTGCCTACTTTCATAGTGACTAGGGACACGGGAAACGGAGTGGCAAGTGCACACTTCCTGAATCAGAGCAGTCTGGATCAGGCAGAGCTTGATGCCTAGGTCTGCATGTTTGGAATACTTTGAATTTTCTGGTAACCTCGGATCTACAACACATTTTTGTCAGTAAATATTAAGAACCAAACTTGGATTATCAATTAAGGAAGGTGTTTTTTTTTTTTTTTTTTTTTCATGACAGGGTTTTCTGTGGCTTTGGAGGCTGTCCTGGAACTAGCTCTTGTAGACGAGGCTGGCCTCGAACTCACAGAGATCCACCTGTCTCTGCCTCCCGAGTGCTGGGATTAAAGGCGTGCGCCACCACTGCCCGGCAGGAAGGTGTTCTTTTATTTCTATTTGTTTGTATACTTCAGCACTTTTGGTCTCAGTTTAGTTTAGGTAAGGCCCTGTTTGGGAGTAGAAATAGTCCATGATTATAAATTATACTTGAAAATGACTGGAGTACATTTGCTTCTATTGTAATGAGCTGGTTATGCCACCTTTCCTGTCAAAGTAACTGGCTGTCTTCCTGTGCCTATAGCATGGCTGGGCCTTAAGAAGTAGCAACTAGAATGCACATTAGCCCTGGGCTTGAAACTGCAAGACAGAAAAAGTCCTCCAGCAATTAGTGTTACACTTAACGAGTGACCCATAGATTTGGTTGCTTGTCCTTCATAGATGGAACCAGTAACTTCCCCCAAATAAGTCAAGTTAGTTGTACCCATCCTAGTGAATCTTGGGCCCTTAATTAAGGGGGCCTTGCAAGGTTTTTTTCAATGAAGTGATAACAGCTTGATTGCTGTTAAATCATCATTGATTGAGCACATGTTCTATTCCAGCTGCACCAGGCACCACTTGAGTTTTGAAATGTAGAAGCCACGGTCCTTCTTCATAAATATCAGATTCAGTAGCAAATAAAGTCTGTAGGTTTATGTGCGGCTATCTTTGTGCATATAATCTAGAAAACATTAGGTACCAGTTGTAAACTTAATCTTACTAAATGAATGGGTTAATGAAAGCATTTAACTAATCCAACACTTGCTGCAATAGCGAGAACTGAAGTGCACAGAAGATAAGTGGCTTGCCCAAGGCCACACTTGCTTAGTGGCAGCAGGAAGCAGACTGTCCATCTCCTTACTAAGTATACTGCTCTTCCTGTATCCTACAAGTCTTGTTCATTTGGACTAATTGATAGTGTGACTTGTCAAGCAAGTAAATAAAAGCCCATTGTATGTTATAATACCTTATGGAACTTTTCTGTTAAGTCTCTACATATCTCCCAGAGGGAGATTTTAAAGATACACGTTAGGAAAACTAAGTTAATTTATGGTAGGAACCTATAAACTGCCATATGCGTTTTTGTTGTTGTTGTACTTATTTCTCATCGTTGCATCACACACACACACACACACACACACACCGCTCCCCCTTACCAGTCCGTGTGTGTTAAGCTGTGCAGCTCATAGAGAGGGCAGGAAGGTGGTGTCATCCACTTTGCGCTTAGCCAGTCCTCTGAAATGGGGTGCAGGGTGTGAAGGTACTTTATCGACACCCAGAGAGTAGCTAACCGCTCCCACACCAGTCACCTGACTGGAAGGCCTTCCATGTCTTCTGCCACAGTTTTGCTTTTATGAGCGTTCTTGAAGGTAACCCTGTCATTTATATAGTTAGCTGCCATTTGGTTGAATTTAGAAACTTTCCAAATGTGATTCTGAGACTGAATGGAATAAACTGTTAGTATGGATACTTTGTTCTATAAACCTCCAGACAGGTCTGCATGATGCTGAGAAGGGTGGACCCCTGAGCTGGACTGAGGCAGAATTTACTTTCCTTCCTCCCGTCTAAGCTTATGCACCCCACAGAAGCAGAGCGCCCCACGCGTAGTAAGCAAGCTTTGCATTTGCTGTGTGTGAACTCTCTGCAGATACGGTGGGCGGCGCGTATAGTCTATCCTTAGATGAAGCAGACACTACCAGTGAGTTCTCTATTAATAACCCTCTTGAAATGATAGTGATGCCTGAAATCGGGGCCCTCGGGGGGACTTAGTCTGTGTCACCCCAGCTTTTCTCCTCACTCCTCTTTCTGGGCTTTCAAATTAGATTCCTCCCTAAAATTCAGTCCCACTGCTTTTTATGGGAGTTTGAAAGCTTTCACTGACATATTTGTATTTCTCAAGGTGCAGATAACATACCACAAGAAGAGCTTTACCTATAAAGGCAGAAGATTAACTCACCAGGCAGGGATGGTTCACTAAGCTGGCTAGCAGGTTGATAACTATGTGGTCTCTGGGAGAACTTGGAAAAAGTTCATTTCTTACTAAAAACAAATGTACTAGGATGGGAGCATGATTGCTGGAAACAGAGCACAGAAATCTCTGGGAAAACTCTCCAATATCCTCTTATTGGTCACTTAAAGACTAGAGAGAGGGTTGAATGATAAACATTTTCCAACTATTTCAGTCTGCAATCCATGTACAGAAATAGAGACCTTGCTATCATTGAAATAATTCTCTAATGTGGTTATATTTTGAGAGTTACTTAAAATCAGATTTAATTTATAATTTAATTTAATTTAATTTATAAAAACTAAGAGATACCACTGGGCTATACTACCAGCCTTATCATTTATTTCATATAATGTGGTGCATGCTTCAGCCTTAGCTGTTCTCGGTGTCCTGTTGGAATTATCCTTTCTTCTGTCGTTAAGTGATGACTGACTTAAATGAGAACA
The DNA here is from genome assembly GCF_003668045.3 of Cricetulus griseus. NCBI lineage: Eukaryota > Metazoa > Chordata > Mammalia > Rodentia > Cricetidae > Cricetulus > Cricetulus griseus. Next base: position 16,864,075 of record NC_048598.1, on the reverse strand, counting down.
TTATCAAGGTTAAAAAAAAATAATTGTTGCCGGACATTGGTGGCACACACCTTTAATCCCAGCACTCGGGAGGCAGAGGCAGGCAGATCTCTGTGAGTAAAAGGCCAGCCTGGTCTCCAGAGCAAGTGCCAGGATAGGCTCCAAAGCTACACAGAGAAACCCTGTCTTGAAAAACCAAAAAAAAAAAAAAATTGTTTTAATAGCATAGCATTCACTTTTAATAAGATTTTGAATTTTTATGTCTTCATAAGGCATATACACTTAGTATCTTTGGGCAGTACACTTCATTTTCTTTGTGGAACACTGGATTACCAATAATGCTTTGCTATGGGAGGTAGACCAAGGAGTTCTGCTTAGATAGACCAGCATGGAAAGCAAAATTTGCTAATGTATGCTTAGACATTTTCAAATAGCCACATTGTTTAAAAGTAAAAGGAAGCTGGTAACATTGATTTTAGTGGTGTGGTTCATTTAATTAAATAGTGAGGAAATAGTTCAATGTTTGCAGTGATCAGGATAACGCATTGAAGACATTTTTGCCCCCTTTTTCCCTTCCTGCCATGCTTATCTGAGGCTGTTTCATGGCTCATGTCGATTCCATTAGCTCCATCTCAGATGCTCAGTTATCTCTTATACTAGTGTCTCCTAGCTGTAAACTTTTGTCCCTATGTTTTCCCATGGTACATAACGTAGATACGGGTGTATTGTATGAGCGTACACTTAGATTCTTATTTCTTTTTCTTTAATTTGTTGGCAGTAGCCAAGCCTCATTGTGACGACCGTCCTGATGCACCACCTCTCGAGGAGGAAGAAGATAACAGAGCACATGGGCTGTACCAGCATCATCATACAAGGGTTCTAGATCTTACCACCCATCCTTGACACATTAGAAGTTATTGAAAATAACTTTTATGAAGAAGATAATTAGATACTAGTCTAGTAAAAAGGTTTAGACCCCCCTTAAGTGGTGATCCAGACTGGATCTTGCCATCTGCTTCATGTGGAGACCCCATAGATCCCGATTTCACTTTAAAAAAAAATTAGAAGCAAGATTGTTTTACATGTCAATCCCAGTTCCCTCTCCTGACCCCCACCCCCACCCCAGCTAACACCCTACCTATCCCATACCCTTTCTACTCCCCAGGCAGGGTGAGGCCTTCCATAGAGGGGTCTTAAGAGTCTGTCATATCCTTTGGGATAGGGCCTAGGCCCACCCCCATGTGTCTAGGCTCAGGGAGTATCCATCTATATGGAATGGGCTCCCAAAGTCCATTCCTATGCTAGGATTAAGTACTGATCTACTGCGGTAAATTTCTGAGACCTCCTCACTGACGCCCACGTTCATGGGGTCTGGATCAGTCCCATGCTGGTTTCCCAGCTGTCAGTCTGGGGACCAAGGGCTCCCCCTTGTTCAGGTCAGCTGTTTCTGTGGATTTCACCAGCCTGGTCTGGACCCCTTTGCTCATCACTTCTCCTTCTCTGCAACTGGATTCCAGTTCAGTTCAGTGTTTAGCTGTGATGTCTGCTTCTACTTCCATCAGCTGCTGGGTGAAGGCTATAGGATGGCATATGAATTAGTCATCAATCTCATTATCAGGGGAGGGCATTTAAGGTAGCCTCTTCTCTGTTGCTTAGATTGTTAGTTGCTGTCATCCTTGTAAATCTCCAGACATTTCCCTAGTGCCTGATTTCTCTTTAAACCTATAATGGCTCCCTCTATTATGGTATCTCTTATCTTGCTCTCCACTATTCTTGCCCCAACTCAACCTTCCTGTTCCCTCATGTCCTCCCCACCCCTCCTATTCTTCCCCTTCTCATTCTCCTAACTCCCTCCCCCCTCCCCCCATGCTCCCAATTTGCTCAGAAGATCTTGTCCCTTTCCCCTTCTCCGGGGGAACATGTATGTCTCTCTTAGGGTCCTCCTTGCTTCCTAGCTTCTCACGGATGCCAATTTCACTTTTTGAATGAAAACAATGAGGCTGACTGAGATGAAGTTCCACTTGGGCGTCACACAGCCCTTAGAGGATCCAGGCTTGTGTGTGCCCCAGAGCTCATGTGCATCCACTGTGTACTACCACATTTCCCGTGTAGCTGTTAGCTGCAAGACAGAAGGTTTTATTTTTCCTCAAGGTTGATTGCCTTTGAGATTATTATAATTATTGCTTCACTTTTGTATAGTCCTCTTCTAGGGAATAATAATATGTGTAATGATTGTATAATTACTATTTTTAACTTACTGTGCTATCATTAAACCAAAAATATTGTATGCCCATTATCTGCATAGTTCTATAAGGAGAGGTACTATTAGTGACCCCATTTTATTTTTTCATTGAAGAGGATGTTAGACACACTTAGAGCACAGAGCTAACACACAGAAGACTTTGATGCCATGCCTGGTAGACATGAGTGTCCATTTTCTTAAGTTCTGCTGCCTGTGTACAAAATAATGCCACAGTCCTCCTGTGAGTAGTGGGATGGAGAGATGGTAGCTCAAAGCCCATCTGTTCTCAGAGGTATTATGGGATTTCAGTTGCTTACATTCCTCTTCTTGGGGCATGCCTAACAAGTAGAAATATAGAAGCAAGTTTCAAAATAGCTTTTGGGTAGACAGAAGAGCTGGTCATCAAGATGGAGACAGAAGAAAGGTAGCAGGGGGTCCAATGAGCTCATCCTGAGAGGATAAGACAGGTGAAGACATTATAAAGTAAAAGAGACTGAAGAATATACCTGAGAATTGTCACTAGCAAGTGTTACAAAGGCAAACAGAAAGAAAGTCAAATCATGACATTCTAATTACTGAGGCAAAAGAAATGTTTGTCTCATTGAGAAGAACAAGACAATGGGAACCTGAAGACATCCAGGTCTGTTGGCCCCCATGGAAACAAAGTACTTCTCAGCTCTGTGGTGGACAAGTGACACAAATGTCACCCCAGCATTGAGAGTGAGCTTCTCTGTTTTGTTAAGAGTAAGTCCTATACCCAGACACATTGATTGTTTGGCCAACAGCTCTGAAAACCTGTCTAAGAGGGCTACAAGTTAAACAGTAATGAAATTCTACTGTCATTACTATACCATTCCTCACTTCTTCCAACCCCTGGCTGACTCTGATGTTTGAAACATAGCTCGACACTGATATATAATTTCAAGAGGACTTTGTATTCCACTTATGGGCCTTAATTATAGATGAGAGTCTGTGATTTGGTGTAGTTTGCTTAAGAAAGCACTGGCATAGTTAATATATTTTAAACATGTTTCTATTGAAAATGGCCAGTTTTCTATTACCTGGAATGCTCTCAAGGGAAACATCTCTGTCCTGGCACCCCAAACTGATAATTCTTAGTGCTATGCCATATTTATCAGTAAATTTAATAGCTACAAGTGACCCCAAATGTTCACCATGTGGCTGCATATCCTATTAAATAATTTAAGATTTTTAGTAGCAACAGGAATTCTTCAGTAAACCAGTTTTTCAGAATGATACACATCCTTTATTTGATCATAGAAATGTCATTGTAATATATATTTATCCTATGAGTGTCTGATTTGAAGTTGTTTATCAGATGAGTGGACTATGAGGAATACCTATATAACCTGATACTTCACAAGGGAGGGGGAAAGTGTAAGAGGACCAAAGACATCGGTTTACATGGACAAATTATGGATGGAAAATAGGAAGTTCTGGTGATGTGAAAGTGCAATGCCAAAATCATTCTATCTAATTTATTTATGCAGGAGCAGATTTACATTCATTTTTAGTGTGGAAATTTGGGCACACGGTACTGTAAAATAGACCAGAGAAATGTTTTCCAGTTGAGAAGAACTTTGTCCAGCCGTCACTTAATGCATCAGGAATCCACCCCTGCCTGGACCAATGAAAGTTAGACAGGAAGCTAGTGAAATGTGCATCTGATGGCCATTTAGCCTAAGGATATACCTGTGGTTTCTACCACATCTAAAGAAGCCCTGGTAGAAATTGCTCTTACTATTGCTGTAGTAATAAGTGCTTTGCCTGCTTCTAATGTTGTCCCTTCCCCATCTGTTCCCTCACTGCCGCCAGAGTGATCTTTCTCAAGCACGGGTGTGATCACAACACTCTCCTGCTCGAAACCCTACATTGGCTCCCTATTTCCCTCGGGATGAGGGCCTTAAAAATAGCTTCAAGTTCTGGCTCCTGCTTCCATCTCTAGTCTCATCTTTCTTCAATAATCTCCCCTCCACCAACTGCTCACTGCTACCCCACAACATACATACTCCAACCTCCGTGCCTGCCAGATGATTGCGTTTTCCAAAGGCACCTGGCTCTCCCTCCTTCCCCGGGTCTTTGCACATGCTGCCCGCTCTCTTGTCATGATATTCGTCCTATTCTTTGTAAGGTGAATTTCTACTCAGGCTGTGTGCCTTTCATTGTATAAGCCTCCAGGCAGCACCCCTCTCTGTCACTAGCCACTCCCTCACCCCTGTCCATTCTTTCTGAGTGACCCCAGGAATCTAGCCCTATTTCAATATTTACTACAGTCTAGTAGTTGAGCTTTAAAGAGAAAACATTGTTGATTTTGTTGACTGGACTAAAAACTCTTTCAGAGCATGGTCCGGATCTTTTGTATTGATCCATCTCGGTATATTTGTGTTTGGCATAAAGCAATTGCTCAAGTGTTTGCAGAATGAGCATTGCACTGTTTGACTAAACATGAGCTCCCTGTGTATAAGGCAGTATTACAAAATGGAAAGAAAGAGCACTGGACATGGAGGCAGAAGACAGATTTAGTTCCAACTCTGCTAGTTAACTAGATATGCAGGTGGCTTTGAGCAAATCCCTCTGTGGAGCTGGGGCGGTGGCTCAGTGGCTAAGAGAGCTTGCAAAAGACTCAAGTTCTGTTCCCAGAACCTACATTGTCAGTTGGCTCACAACCACCTGTAACTACAGCATCAGGATATTTGATGCTGTCTTCTGACCCACCACAACCACCAACATACTCACATCATCCACATACACAGAAATAAAAATAAATATTTACGAGAAAGAGAGAGAGAGAGAGAGAGAGAGAGAGAGAGAGAGAGAGAGAAAAGAAATATTTTAGTGCTGCTAAGCCTAAGGTACTTCCTGTTAAACAAGAGAGTCTCTTCCATATGTCTAAATTTATTGGAAGAAAAGACAGGTTGATGCATCTGACTGTGTCTTGTGAAACAGAAGGCATAATCGTGTATAGGATGAAGCCAGAGTCTATGATTGGTTCTAAGCAAGAGCAGGTTGCACTCAGTGTTAGAGCTCTTGCCTAGTATGTTTAAGGCTACACCTCCTCTCCAAGAGAGAGAGAAAGGGGGTGGTAACTAATGTGAATAGAACGTGTCTAATACCAACAGGCCCTATCTAGGTGTGCATACATCTTCCTTTGCCTTGAAGGTGAGTTCTCCAGTGTTTTGGAAATGTTGTGAGAACATTTTTGGAGGGAGATATATTTTCAGAAATACTTCTGTTGAACATTTCCTTTCCTTTGTGTATGTTTCTTTGAAAGAATTTGACCTCCTTTTGGTTTCTGTTTTCTTTCCAAGAACTGACTCACGCTTGGATCTGAGGCTCAGAGCTCAACATTGCACTTGAAGTTCTGACACAGTTTCCAGCAAGGAAAATGAACGTAATTTATTGTAGGAAAGATGGGGGATGCCACTGAAAGGAGGATGTGGAACCTGAGACCTTTCCTCGTTATTCCTTCCCAGAGTTTTGACGTTTGCTGAAGTACAAGAATACAGCCACTGCTGGCAGTACCCAGGCACTGGCAACACTCACTCGGTTCATCCCAAAATGTGGAAAACACCATGCCATCTGCTAAGGTTACAATTGGTTTGTGTTGCTATTACTTAGAAAAATAATGATGATAAAGCAAAATCAAATTCTTAGTTAATGGGGATTTCCTCATCACCTTTTCTGGTCAGTAGAATGGACCTGTGCATCGGGGCGGATCCTTACAGTATTCTTCTAGCAGTTATTCGTTTATTCGCCCATTAAATATTTATTGACTACACAGCTGTATCAGGCACCATTTCAGGTTCTATAGATACATTCATGAGAAAGCAAATGTCAGTTTTGTCTGTATTTACTTTCTAGATAGATGCACACATTCAGTCTCTCCTAGATGTCGTACCAGCTTGAGGCAAAAAATGTGTTCCTGATACCTCAGAGTGTCATTGCAGAGGCTGCTGTATTTCTTTGTACAAGACAGTCACACTAGGAAGAAGTGGCCCCACACATAGAGGACAGCTGGGAAATTAGGAGGAACAACCTTAGGTGTGACCTTCAGGGTATGTCACATGCATGGGCGACGGAAAATGAGGCTCATGGAGTCCCCGTAGCCCTCTGTAGTTTCTCTGCATCTCTTATAAATGACTGAAGCATAGTAAATCCCTGGATATCAGAGGCAGAGTGTGCTGGAATCCCAGGCTACACTCTTAGCTGAGGAACTGAGAGAACTTACGCAACCTTTAAGGGTCCTTATTTGTAAATTGAAAACAAAAGGACAACCTATCTAAATGGGGTTGGTAGGAGGGTTATGTAAAAGATGATTACATTGAAAGAACTTAGTCTATGATAAACATTAATAAATGCTTATTAAATGATAAAGTCCCTGAGAGGATTTTACAATTTTGCCTGTTGTGAACGAAGAGCCTGGTATGACAGAAACACTTGTTTTTCAGCAGGCTACAAATAACGAGGAGGTAGATGCTGTTTTGTGTCTTCAGTTCTGGGAGCTTTCCTCATGAAGTGTGTGCATTAGTAAAAAGAATGTGCAGAACAGAACTGTAAGCAAATATTTAATTCTAGTAAGCGGTATATCTGATCTGTTGTTAGCAGTTTTGAAACTTTACGTGGCTTCCAAGTTTGAACAAATCAGTGAATATGTTTAAAATAATAGGAGCCAAGTTTCTCGCTATTGAGCACAAAAATTACAGTTATGAAAAGAAGAGAGATGAGATTCTGTGTTTTTGGATTATAATTGAAGTGTTCAGATTTATGCACATTTATTCATATGGATGATGTACACATATACTTACATCCATATTAATAGTATTAATATTTATACACTTGTATGTTTCATGCCCTGACATTGCCTATACAGGCTACTTAGCAGTGACTCCACAGTAGCAATGAGCTTGCCCTAGTGACAGGTCTCAGTTTGAAGGGACTCTACTACCCAACTTCAGGATGAGCTGAGTCTTCAAATAAACAATCAAAAAGTGTTATAATAGACTAAGTAAGAATCCAAGAACTCCAAAGTGAGATCAGGAAACTCACCAGGGAGAAAGGGAAATTTCTTCGATACAGCACAATAACTAGCAGTAACTAACATCGATAAAGAGCATGGAATAGAAAAGGCATTATTATTAGATGTAGAACTAACAGGTGAAATATTATACAATGAGATATTTGTATAATCTCAGCATCTCTGATTGCCTCCTGATCCCAAAGGAGAAAGCCTTAACTTCCTATAGGAGAAACCTGAGAGCGATCACCCAACCCCATCCAGTGTAAGGCTACCTGATACCAGCTCATGTGGGTAGTCATGTGTTTTTCTTCCCAGCCCTTAGGCCGGAGATGTGTCTCTGGTAGTTTAAAACAGGTTGTAGTGAAAATGTTTATAATGGACATTGCTTACCTCTACAAATGAGAGGTGTCTTTCCAAGCCCCGAAAACAGTTGTTTCAAGAATGTTAATGATACAGACCAAGTGATCAAGACTAGTGTTACCATTCTGAGACAAATGGGTGTAGTTGGAGAAGTCTCATCCTTCCCACCAATTCCCAAATAACCACTCTAAGGCTTAATATCAATTGTAATTATTTGGCTGATGGCTCAGGCTTGTTATTGGCTAGCTCTTCTTACATTAACCCATTTCTAATGATCTGTGTATCGCCACATGGCTGTGGCTTATGGTGATGGCCTGCATGTTGTTCCTCCGGCAGCCACATTGTATCTCCCCAACTCTGCCTTCTTTCTCTCCATAACTCGGTTTGGATTTCCCACCGAGCTATGTTCTGCCTGGCCATTGGTCAAAACAGATTTATTCATCAACCAATAGAAGCAGCACATACTCACAGCCTACAGAAGGACATCCCACATCAAATGGGTATCTTGTGTCCAAAATGCCACCTACAGCAAGCTCTTCCTTCCACTTCTTTCTGCATTCCTTCCAGAAAAGTTTTTGGTTTGTCAACATATAAAGCTTGCAGTTTTGTTATGGCTGATGCTTTTTTGGGGTTGGTAATGGTTGTGATGCCAGAGACAGGACATGCTAGGCCAGAGCTCCGCCACCAAACTAAATCTCAGGCAAGTGCTTCACCACCAAACTAAATCCCAGCCTCTTGGAGGTTTCATCAACCAGAGGGGTGACTACCACAAAGTACTCTGTACTACCGATGCTTTGAAAGTAAGCACCTTGTACCCCCAGGGTATTGTGTGTGTAACAGTGGCACTTCTGATCTCAGAGCAAAGGTGACAAAAGATGTGGTGGATGGGAGGGGTCAATGGCAGGTGGTATTGGTGACACCGCTCGGTCCATAGTTGGACTGGAGTCATAAAGTACTTCTATCCGAGGCTTATTGTTGAACTTGAGGTTTATCTAATGGATCATTTGAGTTCTGTTACATGTAAAATGGCAAGAAAATAATAATATGGAAAACAGAATTATAAATATCATTGTGGCTGTTTTAGAAAATATAGTCAGCCAGAACTCTAATTGGAAAGAGAGGGAGCTAATAATTGCATAACTGTGTATTTTTGTTATTTTTGTTTTGAGCGAGTCTCTTTCTATCTAACCCTGGCTGTTCTTAGAACTCACTAAATAGACCAGGATGACCCTGAACTCACAGAAATCAACCTGTCTCTGCCTCCTGCGTGCTGGGATTAAAGGTGTGCTATAGCTCTGCCTCCTGAGCGCTGGGATTCAAGGTGTTCTATAGCTCTGCCTCCTGAGCGCTGGGATTGAAGGTGAGCTATAGCTCTGCCTCCTGAGCGCTGGGATTGAAGGTGAGCTATAGCTCTGCCTCCTGCGTGCTGGGATTAAAGGTGTGCTATAGCTCTGCCTCCTGAGCGCTGGGATTCAAGGTGTTCTATAGCTCTGCCTCCTGAGCGCTGGGATTGAAGGTGAGCTATAGCTCTGCCTCCTGAGTGCTGGGATTGAAGGTGTTCTATAGCTCTGCCTCCTGAGTGCTGGGATTCAAGGTGTGCTATAGCTTGGCTTATTCAATCCTTTCTAGTACCTGTTCACTCGTTTTTATTCTCTTTTATTAAAAACAATTCCTGAAGTGGTAGTGCACACCTTTAAACCTAGCACTTGGAAGGCAAAAGTGGGTGGATGTCTTTGAGTTCAAGGCCAGCTTGGTCTACACAGAAAGTTTCAGGCCAGCTGCAACCCAAAAAGGAGGGAACTGGAGCACAGACCACAGCTATTTTAGGTAACTTGAAGAATGGAGGTAAATGTTTCCATTCTTATATTTGCTCCTTTTGAAAGTTAGCTTTATTGAACTAAATTTAATTACAAGAAAAGTTAAATTTTCTTGAGATAGGGACTTACAATATAGTACAAGCTGGGCTTACCCGTTCCGATGCTGGAGGCATAGCCACGAGCTATAGCCAAAGTCTCAAATTGTAGGTGTGTAGTTAAATGTATTGTAAGAAGTACATACAGTGTTTGAGCTATCACAGCTGTGACACAGACCCTTTCCTGTCAGCTCACAACTTCGCTCACACCCACCCACCCACCCACAGGGCCTAGAACTGTGATCTTTTGTAGCCTAGGGTGACTAAGTGTAGAGTGCTAAGTACACACGATTATAAAATGGCTTTGGGGTCCTGTTCCTCTAAGCATACTGCTTATAGAGTCCATTCAGGTGTTGTGTGTATCATACTTTCTCCCATTCTTGCTGGGGTTCTAGGTTCCCTCTGGCTAGACTATCCCACACACTTGATTCATATAGCAGGTAGTGGGCATTTAGGTTGTTTCCAGTTTTTAGCCACTGTGAATATGATTACTAAGAAATTCCTTAACAGTATTACTTGTGTTCTTATATAATAAGGTTAAGTACCAGCTTTGCGAATTTGACCATCAGTAATTGTGAGAGATCCATAGAGAGAAACCTACTGGCAGGGGTGCCGGCAGGATTCTGGTTGAGCTGTCTTCATGAGGTGACCAGCTACTAGACCAGTTGGTCTCTCAGATTCTACACCTTGATAGCCTTCCTCCTTATACCTTTTCCTCATGCCGTCAACCTATTGTTTATCTTCCTCCAGTTTGAAATCCCTTCTAGAGTCCAGGCCTACTAAACCTTGTTTATTTTTACTAGATACAATGCCTAGTATAATGTCTTCCACTTAGTGGATCATTTGACGTCTTCAGTCTTTTCCTTGGATACCTGAGTGGTTTTTGTTAATTCTTTAGGTTCACTATTACATTATCTCTAGTGTGTTATAAAATAGGTTTTCTTGAGCAAAGATAATTTTATCCCTACCTATGCATTAAAATCATTCACTATGTAACTTATGAGTGGATTTCAAATTGTTTATGGCACTCAGGGTTTTTAAGTGGATTTGGTTTTGGTTTTGCTGTTGTTCAACTCTAAAATGAAAAGATTACATGAAAGAAAATGAGATTTCCTTTCATATCTGATGTTCCAAGATTCCATGAGAAGCTGACCTAATCAGAAAGACTTGCAAGGGGAGAGGGCAACAGAGGAGGACTGGCACAGGGGGACGGAGGTAGGAAAACAGCAATGTGTGCCATGCTTTACCCCATAGAAAATAGCAGGCATGCCCTCTCAGGTAGAGTGGCGTTAATGGCGTGTCTTTTGTACAGCGTTATGAAGAGAGCTCAGCCTGTGATCCTTTCTCTAATTAGTTCAGAGTGTCACTTAGTAGGCAGCTTCTTACTGCTGTCATTTATGTCGGGAACCATTAGTCCATGCTTGGGTCATGCAATCTCTGTTGTGTTGCTGCTTCTGGCATTATGAATAATGCCCACTTTCCCTTCTCAGATACATGTCCCGCAGAGTCTTGGTTACACACTCCAGCCTCTGTTCTGGACTCTAGTGCTCAGACTCGGCCATGGCTCCTCACTGACAGAGTGCAACAAGCTCTGAAGTCATCAGCTTGACCTATGTCATGCAATGCTCCTGACGTTGATCTAGTTGAGCACTCTGTTCTAACCAGTCTGAGAAAGTCTTGCCTAAAGACTTATCCCTCACTTAAAGCCTTCCTGTCCACTCCAACTCGCTCCCTCCCCCAGCCCCACAACTTTGGCAGGGCATAAGAAAAAACCAGTCATTTTACGTGCACTGCCCACTCTCCATGTGCTGAGCACTGAGCTGGGTTTAGGGTAATGAAATCTAAAGGTTACAAAGGAGAAGACATAAAAACCAATAGCAAATTATGATACCACTCTAGAATGGGATGGACACAGCACACACTAAGTGCATCCAGGGCTGAAGAGTTGATTTGGGAAAGACAGGAGAAAGAAGGGCAGGATTTTGAGGTTTTCCCAAGAGGGCATCGTGTAGTGTGCATAGTGTAGGGGGTTGGGTGGGTGGACCAGGGCATTCCAAGAAGAGGATGAAACATGTGCAATGATCCTTAGCCAGAAAATACGTGGTGTGAAGGGGGAAGCAAAAGTAGCCTCGTCTGACTACCCATTTGTTGCGATGTACTAGTTTGGGACCGAGTGTGAGACAAGGCCTTGGACCACATCCAGGGGGTGTTGTTGTTAGGAGCACCAGAAGGGACCTTATTTCACATTCAGCATGGACCCCTGATGCTTCCATTTGAGTGAGGTGTGGGTGTATTTTCATTCTGGGGCTTTACACTACAACATTACCACATGCATTGACCAATCTGAGTGCAGGCTTTCCTTATGTTGCCGTATAATTAGAAGCCAGTGAGTTGAAGTTCCACAGCGGTACATAGGCTGGTAGTGATAGCTTTATGGAATTGTTTATTTTTAGTTTGGCAAAGGCGAGGCAGTAAATATCTCAATTAGTAAACTAAAGCAGCATGGATGAGAAATGCCCACAAGGAGATCAGGAGTTTGAAATAACTGAGTCACTTAATTGAAGGAAACCCTCACGTTGCTTCTCATGGAGCTTGAAGAACCCACCCAGCAACGGTTTCAAATGTGATTTGCAACATGCGTCCAGTGTTGGTGCAACAAGGGCCTTGCCCTTGCTCAGGCTTGACTTGTTTAGGAAGTTCCTCTCTGGATGGGGATGTAACTGAGTGGGTAGAGTGCGTGACAGGCACCAAACCCTGGGGTCAGTGCCCAGACCTCACCTAGCTGGGAGCCATGGTGCGTGTGTGTAATCCAGCACTCATAGGTCCATGGTCTTCCTCAGCTACATGGCAAGTTGGAGGCCACCCAGCCTACCCGAGACCAGTCTCAACAAAACAAAAGGAAGTTCTCTTTTAAAGAGAGCCACTCACAGGATGTTGTCTTCATCCTCCAGTCCTGTCAGCATGACACCAAGGGACAATTTATTGTGAAGTGTCCCATTCAGAGATTGCAGCCTGACATATGAGCGTGAATGTACTTAATGAAAGCAGGCATGCAGTGCTGGCCTCTCCTCTTCGGTCTCCTCCAGTAAATTTGAAGTTACATCTTACATCTCAGAACAAGACCAGTAGTAGTCTACAAAGCTTAGCTTTAAAATAAAATTTGCTTAAACAGAGAACTAAGTCATGTTCTTCTTAGAATTTCACAGTCTTAGGAAATAGTGACCATTCAGAAGATGAAAGAGTAATAATACTACAAGACAGAAAGGATAGAACAACAACAACAACAAAGCATGTGTGCTGTGAAGATGCAAAATACAAGGCTGGCAAGATGGCCCAGCAGGTAAAAGTGCGTATAAGGAAAAAGCTTAAGGGCCTGAAAACCAGAAAACCATCTCCCACAAGGTGTTCTCTGACCCTCACACCGCACAGTGACACACACACACACACTCACACACACACACACACACACACACACACACACACACACACAGAGAGAGAGAGAGAGAGAGAGAGAGAGAGAGAGAGAGAGAGAGAGTTACAAAATACAAGTGTTTAGTTGTTATGATTTTGTTTGAATTTTTAAAACTTCAACCTTTAGTCTGACTGAACCTCTGGTATGAATGCTACACTGTACAGGTCTTTGGATTGTCTGTCTTCAGGAGAGTAAGGAGAGGAGACCACAGAAAGATTCGCTTCTACTGCTTTAGTTTACTACCTGTCTGATGTCTGTGGTCTGTGGGGGAATGACGGAGGTCTGTGCACCTGCCGATTACATCTCTGTCTGTTTCTCTGTTCTGCAGACTGGAAAAAGATAGCATTCAGCAAAGCCTCAGTAATGAAGCAAAGGCCCAAGCCCTTCAGGCCCAGCAGAGAGAGCAGGAGCTGACACAGAAGATAGAGCAAATGGAGGCCCAGCACGACAAAACTGGTGGGTGGTAGGGAAAGATTAGAGCCTGGGCACTTGCTCACAAGCCAGGCCCACGCCTTACTGTGAAATGACATCAGGAACACCTGTAACCTTTGGCTGGCCGAAGGGAGCAGATGCTAACTACACCGGAGATTCCGAATTACATATTAGTTAGCGTTTAAAAGAGAAAATGGAAAGTATTGCCCACTGTCTGTTGATTTCAGAGTGCTGCTCTCACATCTGTTGCACCATCTGGATTATGAGTTTATTTACCTGTGTTCAAGAAACGTAAAGCTGAGAGAGACCACAACAAAGTAGAAAAACAAAGGGCTTGTTTTTGGCTGGGTTTTCAGGCACACATGTTATATAAAGAAAATAGCATCAGAAGCTCTGCGGGAAATGCTCTGAGCTTACAGTTAGAGTCTCCTGAATAGCATTGAACAGTTCCCACAGTACACACATTATAGCTACTCTAAAAGCCTAATGAGTTTGCTTCAGCATCCAAACTGGAGAAAAGCTTTAGCCATTAATCGGTTCTTAATTCACTGTCGCAGCTGGATGTAATTCAGTGGCTCCAAATTGATATGTTCCTTTATTTAATCTTTGCAGCTTCGAACATTTTTAGCATTTGTATGATTCCCCACCTCCCCCAATGCAGTCGAGAGTGATGCTTAATCCTCTGCATTCTTGAGCTTCTCACAACTGCTGTTAGAATTCACTAATACAAGGCATTGACCACAGCTGGCAGCTTGGCTAAAGATGGCCATCTTTCATCACGTTGGCACTGTTCTGCAGACTGAGTTGGCCAGTAACTCTTTACCTTTAATTTGAAAGTAAAATGCACTTTGAAAATAGGCAGTTTGATGTGTGCAGTCAGAGCGTTATGTGGTTCTTTCGCTTTTGACTTGTGTGTTCACAGACAGTGTTAGTCAAAACAAGACAGTGTCAGTCATTATAATTCCGCACCACATACTCCACGCTGATTGTACCATTAAAACAAAAGTTTAATTGATCCTGTCTCCTCCAGGAAAAAATGTTGCTTCATTTTAGTGCCTTGATTTATTTTTCTTTGTATGCTATATGCTTTTTTTCCCCCAAGCCTTAGCTGAAAAGGAAAAAAATTACTTACAGATGAATTTCACAGGATTCAATGGGTGTTATATTTAATTGTATGGTTAAAAAATGATTTCACCTATTGGTAACAAATGGACACTGTTCATTAATGATTTGTTTACTTTTTAAATGATTTATTTACTTAGAAAGGCAGCTATCATGATGCCTCATGTAGAGAGTTTCTTCTCAGCATTTAGCCAGAAGAAATGAAAATCCTCTGGATTTTTTTGTTTGTTTGTTTGTTTGTTTTTGGTTTTTTTTTTAACTAAAACACAAAAAGGAGTTCATAGGAGAAATTGACATTTGAGCCCACTGCTAACAGAATCATCCTGGTCCAAGAGTCTTGGGCAGAATTTCAGGGTTGAGTAAGGTTTTAACTGTTAAAATCATCTTTAAGATCTTTTATTTTGCAAATACACACAAATCACAGTCTCTTCAGTCCCTGATCGGAACTTTATTGAAACACATACCATTAAAGTACAATCAAGTTTTTAAGAACAGTTGTGTGATTTTACCTCATAACTGGAGAATATGCAGGCTTCAAGGGTAAAATACAAGATAAGAAGTGTTGAGCACCAACTCCAGTGTAACAGAGAATTCCTCGGTTTTAGTTTCGAATTATCTGGTTGTGAGAATTTTTGACACTGTTTATAGTAAAATTGTCAAAATAAAAATATAATATCTTGCATACTTCAAAGATACAAGCATTTATGACTTCATTTGACATATTTGACAGTTTATGAGCACACTAAAATGTTACACAAGCTGATATGAGCAAAATTATTCTGGGTATACAAATATATTGTGAAAATAAATGTCTCCCAAGACTTAGTGTCCCACCAGATGATAAGTCCTTTCACTTAGGACACTGGCAGTGGTCTGGTAGCTGTAGGCAGGGTGCACTGATCTGAAGCACTTAGCACTGGGCATTGAAAGCACGGCAGAGCAAAGCCACAAACAACTTATGTTGGTGGGGTTATTGTTATTTCTAGAAAATGAACAGTATTTGTTGCTGACATCCCAGAATACGTTTCTGACAAAGCTAAAGGAAGAGTGCTGCACGTTAGCCAAGAAGCTGGAGAAAATGTCACAAAAAAGCAGGTAGGTGATCTGGCAATATTATACAATATCCTCAGAAAACTGTTTGACAGCTAAAATTTAGCCTTAAAATTGCATTTTTATATCCTGTAATCTAACATTAAAATTAGTCATCTGTTGCTGTAAGTTTTCTGTGAGAACGGGTTTCTATATGCATATTTTTGTGATTGTCCTTCTAGAACCCCACCCTTTCAGTTCCAAGGATGGACTCCAGGGCCCTGTGCACAGGAGCCAAGCACTCTGCCCCAACTCCACCTGCTACTCAACTTAAATTTTATTATGGTTATGTATACTTGCTTGGCTTTTTATAATGTTTAGAATTTAAAACCATGAAAGTTCAGGAACAAAGGCCAAAATAATCATTACCATAATAAAGAATACAGATAAGATAGGTCAAGCAGTTTTTGAATCCTACGTTGATATAGGTAATGCATTTTAATCTGTTGCCACAGTTCTTTGGGAACACACAAAAGCTATCTTTAATGCTAATCATTCGGAACATTAAGGAGGCAAAGGTGCATGGAATAATACATACTGAACTCTCACAAGAGCATGAGACAGTAATTAGCTTTCTTTACAGATTAAGAAAGCATAATTGTTTGAATAGCTTTGGGTATGAGTTTTGGCCTAGGTATTGCTGTTACCAATGTCTAGAGTGTTTCTGAAGTCCGTGGTGATACTTATACATCCTATTAAAGTTCAGAATTGCTGGATATAGTGACTTCCACCTGCAGCCTCAACCACTCTGCAGGCTAAGGCAGGAGCATTTCTTGAGCCCAGGAGTTCTAGGCCAGCCTAGGAAAGGAAAGGAGACAATTGCTCAGTCATAGCATTAATTATTGGAAAAGCTAAGTAGGAAAAATTAACCTTTAAATATCCCTGAGGAAAGTAGACATTCTTGGGACATGGTAGTTAAACTGAGAGCCAGGGCTAACCGGCACTATGTCCCTGGGCTCCTGTTTTCCTTCTTTAAATTAATCAGTCATTCCCGGTGCAAGACTCATGAACTTGAACCTCAGCACCTGTCAGCCCGGATGCTGCTTTGTACACTGATCATGCTCCTTCGTATCTGACACATAGATGGCACCCAATGCATACTTATTGAATGAATGATAAATGAATGGGAAAAACAGGTGTGGTGCCACCCTCCACATGCTGGTCTGATTTCTGGTGCCAGCCTGTTCCTTTGTGGGTGACAAGCAGTATGCAGGAAAGAACTCTTTGGGATTCAGGAGGAACTGGACTGGAGTCTTGGTTTGTCAGTCACTGCTGGGTGTGTAATCTTGATTGTGTTGCCCAGTCTCCTTAATCCCCAGCTTTGTCAGCTATAAAAGGACTTCTAAAGCCCTGTTACAGGATGGTTGTGGGATTTAAAAGTACATTTAATGACAGGCATGACAAGCACCCATACTGTGTACTGTCACCCCTCGACAAACACAGGGTGTTGGTGACGGGACTGACATCATACCAAAATCCATAGATGACAGATGCTCACATTCTTAACATAAAAGATGTAGTAGGTACATGGAACCTGCCTATAGTCTCCCACATATTTTTTATGTTATTTCATATTTTTGTGGTGTTAGAAATGGAACCCAGAGCTTAACACATGCTAGGCTAGTAGTCCGTCACTAAGCTGGACTCCTCTCTCATATATTTGAAATTATCTCTAGATTACCTATAGAGCCTAATCCAATTCACACAGTATGGGATTAGTTGTTAGACTCTACTGGGTACAGAATATCACAGGACAATGAGCTTGCTCAGTACAGACCCAGCATTTCTGTCTGTGGTTGGCTGAGCTGCCGAAGAACCCACAACTGGGGAAGGCAGCTGTGAGCCCCCTGCCCAGTGCTTGCTTACGCCATAGCAAGGTACAGGGGCTGCTGTCCCAGCAGCACACACTTCATGACTGGGCAAGGTCAGAGTAACATTTCCAAATGGGCAAAGTCTGTTTTGCAATGAAAATATCTGTGGGGCCAAACAGAACCAACCCGGAAACACTGGAGCCTCATGACTTTGTGGGTCAGGCTCTTTTGACTCCAGGTTCTGAGTCTGAAGAATTAAAATGGTAACCCACGAGGCTAAGGCCTTACAAGCAGTGAACATCAATAAATTGTTCTATTTTGAAACTTTTTATGTACTTCACAAAACAGTAGACAAAATAACTTGTGTTTTTAAGGTTTTTAAGGTAAACTTGTGTTTGATGTTCTTTGTTTTCTCGTCAATCCCACCTCGTTTCTCCCCCAATTTCGAAGGAATTAAGACATTTTCACTTTCTTTTATGCTCCGTTTGACATTCTGTTTTGATGTTATCTTCTGCTGTGATCAGAATGTTTCCTTTAAAATAAGAAAAATAATGTAGTAAGACCTGTCACTTCAGGGCATGTGTCTATGTACTCTTTGCCAAACTTTTGGGATGAATACCTTCTGATGGCCGTTGAGGTAAGGGGTTCTCTCACTGGGGGAATGCAGTCTCCAAAATAATGGTTTCATCCAGATAGTATTTTGATTCCGGTTTTTCACAAAGTACTATAGTAAAAATTTTAATGAAAATAAAACATGATTTTTTTATTATCAATAAAAAATATTTCCCCCTTTCCTTGCTAAAATTTCTGTAAACATTTTGTGTCATTCACAATGCCACACTAAATAAAAGGACTCAGCATTGAAAATACGCTTCTTCACTTACAGATTTAGGCATTTGACTAGAGCCCATGAGGAATCATCAGAGAAGCCCGAGAAGCTGACAGTCTGGGCTCTCCATGCCCATACATCCTGCCTCTCTGCCCAGCCTCCTGCAAGGCTGCTCTCAGAAAATGAACTGAAACTGTGTGTGTGTGGTGGTGGTGGTGGGGTGAGTGTGTGTGTATAAGTGTGTGTGCATGAGTGTGAGTGTGTGTGTATCTCTGTGTGTGCGTCATGATGCATTTTCTCCCCAAGTAAACTGTACATCGCATTATGAAAGTGACAACTGTTTCTGTCTCTGAAGCCTCTGTAGCCATAAGCCCATTACTTTACACTGTGTGTGCAGTGGTGCCTGAAACCACAGGGGTTGTGAATGGGATGTTCCCATTTAAAATGAAGACTAAAATCCTGGTTCATACTTTACATCTTTTATAGCTTGTTTTTTACCATGAGGCAAGAAAATTAATTCTATTTTGTCTTTAATTGGCACCAGGCAGACATTCTGGCTGGTTTTAGTTAAGTGTAAACTTTAGCTACCCCTTCCCACTTGAGAACTTCCGTAGTTACGAGGTTGTTGAGGGAGGTAAATCGATGCACTTAGATATCTCTCATGCAATTTATTTTTCTTTATCAAAGTGAAGTAAGTATTCTCTCTCCCTAGATAGTTGGAAAAATCCACATTAAAATGTTAGAGGCACAGTTTGAATTATGATCAAAAACCTGGTCTGGGAAGACCTAGAAAATGTTGGGCACTGGCTGAAGATGAGCCTGTGCCCACCCTGACGGAGCCCTTCCATGTTGGAGATCAAGCACACTTTGTTCTAGGTCTCAGCCTCTCTCTCCTTGCACACTGGAAGGATAGGAATGAGCACAGAACTGGGTCTGTGTGATTTTCCTTCTCCCCATTTTTCTGTCATTGTCACTCGCTGGGTTGCTAGGCCTGTGGATTGACGTCTAGCACTGCCCATTGTGTATTTGTGATTTGCGTTTTGTAATTAAGAGGAACAATGGGAGTCCATGGGGTCTCGTTATATATAATGGTTGGTTTAATTTGTTTCACTTCTATCTTGTTAATTGTAAATTGATCATTAAGATTTGAATTCTAATCTGTCACCAGGGTTGTGAGTATTGAGGCTAGAGTAATGATCCTGGTTTTAATCACTGATGATGAGAAACAAATTTTATAATTTTGGTACATATTGCAGTTCATATATTTTAACACTGTATTTTATGGTGTTATAAATATTGTTAAATGACTTTTAGTGTAGTTTTACTATGTGGACTATAATGTATAAATTATATTACTGTTTTGGCAGCAGTAGGTATCCAACTGTGTGAGTTTAATTGAAGTAAAAGAACACACACCCGGTTGAACTATTTTTTTTCTCCTTGCATGTTTAGATGATGTTAGGTTGGGCTGCTACAAAAATTATATTCTACAAAAGGAGACTGACATTGGCCTTCTGTTAATTGTTACCAAAAGTCAAACCAGAATCCAAAAGAATAAAAAATGAAGGTGTCATATTTTTCCTTTAAAAGCAATTATCATTATAATCTGAATTATAGTAGTAAAATGTCTTCCATTCATGCAAATGCAATTACACGCTGTAGCTGCTGCATAAAATGCAGGGAAAGTTCATGCTTCCGAAAAGCCAGAAATTACCTACATTTCTATGAAAATGAATTAGAGTCATTTTCCTTTGATACAGGAGTAGGGTAAATGTGTTTTCTCTTTTCCCTTTGCAAGCCACTAGTTGTATGACTATATTGTCAGCTCTGCCCAAATAAAGAGCGATGTATGTACACATAAAGCGAAGCTATATTGTATGACAGAAGCTTGTAGGCAAGTTGCCATTATAAATAAAGTGGGGGGAAAAAACCCAAAGTATACAAGGCAGGAAAGATTGTTACAATAGCACATATTATAGTAGTCTATCCTTGAAAAATAACATTTTTGTGTTTACTGAAGACATAGGGAATCACAAAGAAAAATTAAGGAAACGTTACTATCTCAAGAAAACCCTGGTATTTTTTATATGCTCCTCATCATTTTCATGTGTATGTAAATATTGTCATGTACAGCAGCCTATGTCATGATAGGTTCATGCAATGTGTGCAGTTTTACAGCTGCTTTCTACCTGTTTCATTAATGAGCAAGTTTCTCTGTCAGTAAATACGTCACCAACAAAATTGTAATCAAACCCCTTCTTTGTATTCATTAGATGTTTATGACTTTTAACTATTGTAGTAAAAATATAACTATAACATAATTAAATTTTGATGATTCTTTTAAAAGGGAATTGTTGCTTCAAAAGCCAGACAGACTTTTCAAGGCTGCTAATATGTATTATTTTGCTTAAGTGTTGAATTAGCCTCTTCTCGGTAGAGATGCCCCTAAATAAATATGTGACTGCAAAAACTGAAGGGTTCATAGGAGAGATGATGAGCACGAGCATTGCACTGTGGGTAGAACTGCCCCTTCAGAGATAAGAGCCCAAGCAGGGCTGGCCACTCCCCATTGCTGGCCTTAGACAACTGGTTAAACTGCATATTTCCCTCACAGAAAAAGGAAATTAAAAATTGCTTCCTAGAGTATTTGAGATCTTCAAAAGATGGGTTTGATACACAGTGGGGATGAAATATATATTTGACAGTAGTATCAAATCTTATTACTCATTTCTGAAAACAGTAATAAAGTTGAGCATTTTATAAATAACCTTTCATGCTCTACCTTCTAGAGAAATTGTCCATATTTCCTTTATTTTTGTAACTTTGTTGGTTGCAGCACTTTAATGGTACTTGTAACCCTCATCTATCTGATTTTCATGAATATTTTTGCAGTGTTCTTAAGTTTTTTTTTTAATTACTAAATGTTTTAAGGGCAGTTTAGGTTCCCTCGTAAAATCCAACAGCAAGTGCACAGTGCTGAGAGTGCACGTCCTCACCAGGACCCTTGTCTCCCCCTCCCCTCCCCTCCCCTCCCCTCCCCCTCCTCCTCTCCTTTCTCCTCCCTCTCCTCCTCCCTCATCAGTCCTGACTTTCACCAGAAGCACACTATCTATTGTAAGACTTGGTAAAACACAGAAAAATATGGTCAAACAAAAGGGAAAAACATTCTACCATCCAGAAATTATCAGTATTAATATTTGGTGCATGCCCAAATAGCTTAATTGTAAAATGGAATTGCATTATACATGCTGATTTTTTTTTAATGTTTCCCTGTTCTTATCAAATACTACATTTTAGGTGAATAAATTACTTTAGCACATAGGCAAGATAGCCAATGTCCTATTGATAGAATTCTTGATAAAGTTTCCATGTATTGCGTCATAGACCAAAATTCTCTCTATAAGTAGTGCTATACTGAATATAAACATAAACATATGGCTTTCCAAATATATGATTTTTTTATATGTGAATATTTTATATTTTGATTATTGTCTATTTTTCTTTGTGCTTTTCTTTGAAAATGGCACCTCTCTTGGAAGCAGCCTGAGGATATAGGTGTGGGTTCTTTTCCATGTATTTTATTATTTTCCTAATCTGGTTTAAGGACTTTTTCCACTTGGAATGTATTTCAATATATGTCAGGAGATGCTAGTTTGGGAAGAAATACTAAATTCAAATATTATTATAGCTTCTAGGTTACTTTTTGTATTATATGTGATTTTGAATGGATAGACATGAATCATTTATCCAGGGATGTAGACTGTTTCACATGCGGGTGTATTCTTAGTGGGAGAGGCTAATGCAGAGAGAGTACCTAGCTGAGCTTAAAAAAGGAGATGAGTTATACATACTCTGTCTTACCTGAAAACTGGTGGAAAAGTTGAGGTATAGGGCATTGTTCAGAAAGGCAAACTCTAGGGAAATGTCTGGGTGAACAGAGCTCAGTTCAAGGCCATGCTCAATTGTGAGCGGTGAAGGTACTGATGCTAGCAGGCTCTGTTTCATGTGCACTTGAGTAAAAATGAAAACAAAGGGAGGAGTGGGGTGAACTGACATTGCCCCACCCCTGCCAGCATGGTGGTCTTTGGGTTGAACAGTCTATGGGATAAGATTTCCCCTGGCAAACCCAAGGTCTTCTTGACTAGAACAAAAGGTGGCCTTGCATAATGAAGCAGTCCTTTCTGGGAAGGGAACTAATTTCTCATCAAAAGTGTTTTTGGTTAACTTAAAAAATTACTTACAGTGTAGAGAAATTGAAAGTGTGACTTCTCTAACTGATGAGCCAGTAGGCATGAGGAAATGGCGTCGGTGCTGGCAGTTTAATTTTAAAAAGGACACAACTTTCCTTAGATATCTTTCTGATCTGCAAATGTTAGAGTTGGGATTGTCATCCAAGACTGAAGATTAGTTTATGTCCTGAAAGACATCATTGGTCACCATGGAGACACTGGTGGATTTTGGTCTCAGTGCAGGTCATCTCTCTCCACCCGTTACAGCAGTCTAGGAGCAGGGTGGAAAGGGAATGATGTTACTTTCAGAATATAGATGTCCACGGAAGGGCCAGTTCCCCCATTGTAACTAGAGCTCTCTGGCTTGATCTCTCAGATCTCTGCAGTACTGTAACTGGAGTCCCTATGAGGTACATATTCCTCTACTAGGCATTGTGAATATCTGAAATATTTTCTTTGATATAAAATAATTCTTCACTATTATGCCTAAGTCCAGAGTTTAAGAGAGTGCCACGGTTTGTTTATACAATGAAAATACATTCTAGTGAGGTGACTCTTTGCCATCTACAGTTTCTGTGTTTCCACCCTCTCTAGGTCAGAAATAGTTCGACTCAGTCAAGAGAAAATGTATATGTGTGACAAGCTGGAGAAGATACAGAAGAGAAATGATGAATTGGAGGAACAGTGCATCCAGCACGGGAGAGTGCATGAGTCGATGAAGGAAAGGTAATGTTCATCTGCAGACCCAGGATGACTCAGTTGCACTCTGAGTGTGTCAGAGTCACAGGCAGGAGAGCTCCTGTGGAAAAAGTAGACGTTAGGTTTTTTTAAAGCTAACCAGGTGTATGCTCAACACATAATGCTTGTCTAAGCAAGTCGGCCAGCATGTCTGGACTCTGGGTCGTTACTACATGGAGTTGCTGATGAGGCTTTCATCACAAGATGGAGTATGGCCACTGGCTCTTAGTAGCCTCCTAATAGGTACCTTCCGTAGTGACCACTCTCTTTTCTAGAGACAGAAACTCAGTTCACAGGGAGTCACATATGGAACACATGGTAGAGGTCAAACTCAAATCTTGAGTGATTGATTCCAAGTTCCTTTTCTCTTTTGTGTAGTATTTGGTTGGTGTTCTATTTGTTGTGATATGTATAACCCTCTTTTATGAATATACCATTTCCAAACTCTGGTCATAGAGTTCCCCCAAGAATAAAATCTATGCATTTTGTAACAACCATGAGTAGATTTCTGTAGACTTGGACTTGTGTACTGGACAACTACCAGCTTTCTCATAGAGATGGCTTCATGGCTTCCAAGCTCCCATCTCTACTCCATCCTCCAGAAACCAGTGTGTTTTCTCTGTTTCTATTGACATAATTAGGGGAAAGTGGAAATGTATATCAACTGCACTTTCTTAAACTTAACAGTATTGGGGAAGACAGTGGTGCCTATATGTTGATACCTTGATGACTTGTTTTAAGTAGAGGGGGAACAGCCCAAAGACTGCCTTCCCTTAACAGCATGTTACAGTACAGGTAGCCCTGCAAGGTATTAGTCATTCATTCATTAACTCATAGGATATTTACTTAAACTCAGACAGAAACTGTTCTGTGTTAGAGGTCAGCAAACATTAGTTTTTTTTGTTTGTTTGTTTTTTGTTTTTGTAAAGGTCCAAGGAGTAAATATTTTAGCCTTTACAAACTCTCTCTCTCTCTCTCTCTCTCTCTCTCTCTCTCTCTCTCTCTCTCTCTCTCTCTCTGTGTGTGTGTGGTGTGTGTGTGTGTGTGTGTGTGTGTGTGTGTGTGTTTGGCTGGCATATTGCTTTTTAGTTCATAAAATGCACTCATGTTCTCTATTTGATGTGCCTTGAGGCAAACCTGGAAAGGAGCTGCTATTGTCCCTTTATTTCCAGATGGAAAACTAAGGCCTGGAGAGGGAAACATGCCAACTGGAGGTCAGAGAGCAAATGAATGATTGGTCTCTTCAACAAATATTTATTGATTATTGCTATGTGTCATGTATCCATCACATGCTGAGAACAAAATAGCAAAGCAGATATGGCACTCCCTCTGGTGGAACTTGCATGTTTTTAGGGAAACTGGACTTGGGAGCTAGGTCTAGGCTAGAGGTAGAAATTTCCCTTGGCTAGTGGAGAATATCTGAGACCTTTAGGGATAAATGTGTCATCAGGATGAAGTAATAAGATGGATAGAATGGCCACTGACCCTCAAAAGCAACCACACTTTCAAAGATAAGTTAAAATCCAACCAAAGAGCTTGCCACAAAGCAACCTGAGCAGTACACGAAAAGGACTGTTATTCATTCCGATGATAAAACTGCCTTGGGAAAGAGGAATCATTCAAGCAGATGCTAGCCACACAGTAAGACAGAATACATCTGTTGGCCGTGGTAATGTGCACATCACCAGATAAGTCATCAAGAGCAATTTTGGATGGCGAATATGTGCAGACAGTAGAGTAAAGTGGGTTGACAGTTAGAGTGACTTGAAAATCTTAGCTAGCCATTTACCACTGTTTCCTGAGGTGAGACGTAAGAAAATACAGAAAGCAAGAGCAGCCAGCTTTTAGTGGGGCATGCACATTTTAGAGCACAGAAGTTTTTGTCTTAAGTTGGAGTAGATGTAAATGCATTGAATATTATTATTGTAAAGATCATCAAAGTTTCAGTGAACAAGAAAAAAGAATTAGATTTTCCTCGTGAGTGAACATAGTCTTGGAACTCCATGTTAAAATAATGCCTGTTTTCTTCCGTTTTAAAATGAGCACCTAGTCGCATGTTCCTCCTAGAAAATAAGCAGTATGCAAGCCCCTCAGTATTCAGAAGGGTTCAGCCAATCAGGAGAGTCTGCTCAACGCTGTGCTCTTTCATGGACCACACACAGTCTCCAGCCCAGCGGCCCTGGCTGTGCTAGCGGTTGGACCATACTGTGCCACTTTCTTCCTGGATAAGTGAGCAGTTTGTTTGAGCAGTGTGCATAAGGCCACTGATGCTTCTGATTGAAATATGCAAGCTAATGATGAGTTTAAACTTGGTAATTCTGTAAACCACAGGATCATCTCTGAAATACCCACATTCCGTTTTGATAATGGAAACTTAATTCAAAAGTCAGTATTCAAAATAGAAAATATAATATTGGACCTTGTATAATGCAATGTTTTGATTTTGTAGAATTAAAACTATTCACAATTATCCAAGAAGTATTTAGTATCTAAACCTGAAATTATAATCTGTATTCCATCATTTTCAGACAAAAGAGGAATGCTATAAAAGTATCAGATTATACATTCAGAAAACAAAAACTCCCCCCAAAAAATTCAGGTATTTTAATTTGTTTGATTCTATAATATGAATTTTGTTTCAATTTGACATTTTAGGGTATATTTTGGTGCTAAAATGTATTTATGTTATTGACCAATCATGCCTTTTTCATATAATTAATACGTTAGGTGATATATACATATATAATATATATATGAAATAGTGACATTATTTATGAAATAGGAAATTTTAATATAAATTTTCACATTTATGACTATTTTAAATGAAACGTTTTCACTTGAAAGTTCCTGCTTGTGGTGTCATGCCATAATAAGGGAATGAATGCTTTAGCAATCCCCGGGAGAACTCTAAAGCTGTGTTTCTGTGAAAAGGGTTTGCAAGTCTAGAGAAATTTGAGGGTGCTGAGTTAGGAAAAGAGGCAAGTTTGTGGAGATTCAGAGAATAGACAGGTGTCAGAACACCAAACATCAAGTGGGGGTTAACCTTGGGCTGTGGGAGCCCCCTCCCCAATCCTGCAACTGCAGGACAGCCTGATGGTTTGACTGCTGTGGTGAAAGTGAGGTGGGCCAAGGCCAGATCTGTTTATTCTGTGCTTAGTGGGGGTCTTATCCATCCTGTACTTTGTTCACTGAGGGGTTCAGGAGTGTGATGGGCCTACTGTGCTCACTACCATGGTTAGAGAGCATCCTCTGTGCTTGGACTGGGGTGCTAGCCAGCTCTCCATCACTCTAACAAGTGCCTAAAACAATCACTTTATAAGAAGAAATGGAATGTTTTTGGCTCACAGTGTTAAAGATTTCTGTCCAAAATCAGTTGGCCCTGTTGCTTTGGGCCTGTGGTGATGCAGTGTTAGTGAGAGTGCTTGACAGAGAAAGCTGCTTACCCTATGGTGGGTCTTTCCAGTGAGCTTTCCATCCTTATGACAAGATTCCCAGAACACAACTTAAAGGAGAAAAACTTTTTTGGGGTTATGGTTTTGGATGCTTCAGAGTGTCTTTGGCTGGTCCCATTGCTTTGGGGACTGAGGTAAATCCAATAGCATGAGAGAGTGTGGCTGAGCAGAGCTGTTCTTTATTTGAGGGTCAAAGAACATGAAAGGCCAGAACCTGAGGCAAAATTAAGCCTTCAAAGACCTACTCCTCAGTATCCTACTTTGTATAAAGAGGCCCCACCTCCAAGTAGTCTGGTAAGCTATGGACTAATCCATTGATGTTTGCCATTTTACAGTCCTGTCACCTCTCAGTAGTGTCGCCAACTAGTCATCAAGCCTTCAACACATGAGATCTGAGAACCTTTCTTATCTAAACTACGACAATGAAGAAAAGGAGGGGGGCTGGGATCTACTGTCTTCTTCATGGGCACGCCTCCTGTGACCTGAAGACCTCCCAGTAGACCACATTTCATGGAGTGCCAATCTGAGAATTCCAAGTTTTAACACACAGCCAAGCAGAATAGCTAGTTGAGGCATTTTGAGTCCACAATACTGCTTAGCCATGACACAACTCAGTGTCTCCAGTGAGATCACTCCAGGCTGCTCCAAGGCCTCTACAAACCAGAGAGGAGGTGAAATGGTTCCCCAGAGGACTGGTCTCCATTGGCCACCTGGGAAAGACACTCTACCCTCTGTGATTTATATAAACCAAAAGTCTTAATGTTAAGTTTGAGGCACAAGGTTTAAAATATGTTCCTACCACCGAGATACTTTCTTGAATTAGGCATTCTAATTTAGAGGAATCATCACCAATGCACCTCACTGGGTGGTGATGAGCAGACGACGGAACCAAAACTCTGTTTTTTCTCATCAGTTCTTACATATACTCTAAAAGACTTTTAAGTCAGTGTTTTAAGGAGTCTGAGAATTGTTTTTGTAAGCCAAACCAACTTACTGAGAAGCCACTTAGATATTCTACTAGCTATGCCCTCGCCCTACAGACCTTTGGCGTTACAGCACAGGCTCTGCTTATTTGACTTGCTGTCATCCGTGGGATGGACGGTTAGGGTACGGTTCATTATCAAGGTTGTGCTGAGATCATTTTGTTTTTCATGTTTCTGTTCTTGGTTTTAATTAAAGACTTAGCCTTATTATAATAGTTATTTGCTTTGGGTTTTATTAACCCATTGAAGTACAGCAATGTACAATTGGCCTTCTCAGTGACTACATTTCAGAGTGGGCAGAAAGCACTGCAATTCAAGTATGAGAGCCTGAATTTGACTCCTTGGGATCCTCATAAAATCTGACAGTGTGAGCATCCCAGGAGGCCTGCCATGGGAAGATGGAGACAGAGACAGAAGCCTGGAAGCTCTTAACGGGCTAATCTAGAGCAATGCCAAACACAAGAGCTCCTATGCCAATGCAAGGTTGTCCCCTGACCTCCATATATACACCACACATGAATTCACACATGTGAATGTCTCTGCGCATGTGTGTGTGTGTGTGTGTGTGTGTGTGTGCGCGCGCGCGCGCGCGCGCATGCATGCACACACACATACACACACACACACACACACACACACACACACACACACACTGTGTGAATTGTAATTAAGAAGCATATCATCTCTCTAATCCCTTGCTGAAGCAGATGGATGCATGATCCTCTGCCTCCAACCCTGTCACCACCAGTTTTCCATAGAGAAGGCCTCCCTGGCTATGCTGTTTGCAAGTCTGTTTTTATAACTGACAGCATACTAGTAAATGTGAATTTTCAAGATGTCTGGGTTATGTTAGATTTATGTACCTTTCTGTTAGAATATACAATGATGTTCTTTTTATGAAGAAAGTGGTGATTCATATCATTCTAAACATTGTGTGTGGTTTTTTTTTTTTTTTTACTGGTTTATTTTGCAGTCTTTCATGGGCCACAGGTTTGTGTGAATTAGATCTTTGCCTCACTTATGGAGTCCAAGACCAAGAAGCCAAGCATGTTGTATAGGACAGGAGGGAGCTGAGATAATTAGAACTGCTTAGAAAGTTCCAGTTCTTAAAATTTTTCCAGACTTAAAGTCAGCTGTGGTTCACAACAATCTCTCTATATAATGCATTGCTCTTTGCAGGGCTAAACTCTGCCTAAGAGGTCAAGGAGCCATGTTTGACCTGAAATAAGATAGTTGCCTCCCAATAGATTAGAGGTTTCACCTCTCAGGAGTTAAGATTTTATTTTGAGTTAATGAATTATTTGAAACAGCCTGTGCAGTTACATTCATGGAACAGGGCAGATGCTATATTAGCTGACCACCTGGGAGTAGATGAAACGTGAAAGGAACCCAGCAAAAGAAACTTAGGAAATACCAAAGGCATAATTATAACATTATACTTTTGGCTGCTGTAAGCCCAACACTCAGCAAAGGAGAAAGACTGCCTTTCATTTAATCACCAGGTATCTCTTGCGTGCTTAGTTTTGTTAGTCTGCCTTCTGTCACATAACAAAATGCCTAAAGCAGCTAATTTATTAAAAGAAAAGGCTCATTTTGGATCTCAGTTGTGGAGTCGTCTTAGTCCATGACGAATGCGGCCTCTTGCTTCTTGGGCAGGAGCTCATTGCAGAGCAAATGCACTCACACACCACATCCAGAAGCAGGGAGGAGGAGGAGAAGGGGCCTGGAATCCCATAATGCCCTCTAAGAACACACCAGACCCCATGGATTTCCCATCTCCTCACATCCCAACAGTGCCACCCTAGAGCTCAAGCCTTCGTCACACGGGGCAACGGCAGTGTTTAGCATCTGAACGGCATTACAGGATGTGCTTGCATCACTGACTGACCACACATCCCTGCCCTGGGGAGATGTATAATCACAGAAGCTCCTTCCGGGTTGAGTCCTGGGCCCTTTAGCCCTAACAGAGAGAAGGTATGTGTTGTAGGTGAGAGTGAGCTCTGGGTTCCTCTGCCTTTACTGTCGAGCCTTGTAGTCATAACAAGCTCTTTCCTCTGCAAGTTTCATCGCCCTCATTTCTTTCCATAAAGTGCTACCTTGTAAGATTGTGAAAATTACTCAACACAATCAAGTCTATAGAACCATGATCAGCACGGAGTGTACTCAATATCCCACAGTCAACACACTCGTTAGGCCTCCGATGTGCACCAGCCTCTCTCTCTGCTGTGGATTCTGGGGAGTAGCTGGAGCTGCAGGGCCTCCCGTTCTAGATCACTGTTTATTTACATTATGGGTTAAATTGGTTCTTGTGATTTAGGCTGTGAACCAAAATACCATGTTTACATAATGTTATTTCTATGGGGAAATGCCTTCTGAATTTTGAATGTAACTTTTGATTTTGAGCATTTTGCACTGTAACTTGGAATGTGGCTGTGATGCTGTGTTAGTGTGTGAATGTGAGCGCACATTCCGTGTGCTCTGTGGTTAGGCTTTCAGCATGAGCCAGTGTCAGCTTATAAACCCGCTCCAAGTCGAACTTCAAGTGGGTCATGTTTACCTAGCTGTTTTCAAAAAATCTCATTTTGAGTATAGTTGGAAATTAGGAGTACTCATTTTTTTTTCTTGAAAGACTATTTTTTAGAGAAGTTTTAGGCTCACAAAAAAAAAAAAGCAAGAGGTTTGCTCTACACCTGTCCCCCAGCATGTATAGTCTCTCGTGTTGTCATCCTCTCCCCCAAGAGTAATGCTGTCCTCACAGCTAACACCCCTTCATCAGCATGACCAACAAACCCTGTTTACTTTAGCTTCACTCTTAGTTCTGTATTTTGTGTTATTAAATCTATGTATTTATTATTTTCAGCTGGGAGTGTCACAGTACTTGTGTGGGAGTCAGAGGATAACTTGCAGGCCTCTGTTCTCTGCGGCACTGAGGACCGAACTCAGGTCATCAGGCTTTGTGGCAAGCACCTTCCTTTACCTGTTCATTTCTCTGGCTCCATCTTTAGTTTTGCGTTTTCTGCCTGAGGCATCTGTCTATCAATACATTGTTACACAGTGTTGTCAGTGCCCTGTAAGTTCCCTGTGCTTGGCCCAGTCATCTCTCATTTGTCCCAGCTTCTGAGCAGGTAAATGTCTGTTCTTCTATTGCAGGGGAAAGTACATTCCTGTATTTGAAATGGAATTTCTCCCTTACAGCTAATATAGACCCCCTTGCTTTGGTGCGTGGGCTACCTTGAACTCCATCTTTGGGAGCTCACAGAGGCAACTCTGGAAAACCTTTTCTCTTTAGTTACCTTTTGGGTAGGTTGACAGACCCTGATTAGAAATTTTGCTATCCTAAATGTAGCACTTTTCAGCTAAATAGGGTTTATTCATCATTCTTGCAGTTGGGTTTTCTGCTTTGCCTAATACTTTCTGTAATTTTAACCATTAGATGTTAAATGTCAATACCTTACTCTGATTCTTTGGCTTGAGCTCTCTTTTCTGTCTTCTAGTTTATTAGTATATCTCCACACTAATTAGCATTTCTTTAGCTTTCCACACAAAAACAAAAGTGCATGAGATCTTAAAGCAGCTTCTGGTTGTACTCAGGGAAGTAGAGAGTGACCATAAAGATAAAATATTGCTGCATGAGTAAAAAGACCCAAGATCTTCCAGGGACTCCAAACTAGCTTTGCCTGAGCTTGAAGGTAAAGAATACATTCAGTAGACAGGGAAGAAAAAAAGAAAACTAGTTAACACAGCCCTGAAGAGAAAAGGGAGAACCTGCTCAGGACATCCAAGGACATAGCACTGTGGCTTTAAGTGTGACAGGAGATTGGCGGCAGCTGAGGCAGAGACCAGGAGGAGCTGTCATCCCGTCCTCTGCTGTCTTTTACACCAGCTGGGCCTCATGGTGTCTGGCAGCCCCTGGATGTACTCTTCCGTCCTCTCCCCATCCCTATAGATGTTTTCAAATAGATAAGTTTGAGTGGCCAACCTTCAAATATAGTTTGAATAAGAGTTGTTCTCCATTGGTTTCTGTATTGAATCTTTTTGTTTGTTTGTTTTGATTTGATGTTTTTAGACAGGGTCTTTGTATGTACCACTGGCTGGCCTGTAACTTATATATAGAGAAGACCAGCCTTAGACTGGCAATGATCTACCTGCCTCTACCTCCCCAGTGCTGGGGTCAAAGGTGTCTGCCTGTATATTGACTTCTTCACCTAGCCAGTGTCACTATTTGGGAAGGTGGTGGAATCTGGCTGGAGGAAGTGGTTACAGGCAGCATTTTAAGTGTTATAACTCTGAGGGGAAAGGTATACCCAATGCAGTTGTCACAGCTCTGAGAGGAAAGGTATCATGACAGTTGGGAGCCAAGGAATACCACAACATCACACCATACACCAGCCTCACACAAGAGACTTATTGGGAGAAGCAGAGGAGGGTGGCTGCCTCTGCTCAGGACAGAAGCAGTGAAGAACCAAGTGTGGCGGTGAGGCAGGCTTTACAGAGTGATTCTTTGAGACAGACCTCTCCAGGGTGGCCTGGAATGGGCTGGATTTTTGTGGCCTGATCTTGGGCTTTTACGGTAGAGTGGAGTGTTACTATGAGTCTTTCCACCCAAGCCACCCAAGCCCTGCTGCCATATGGGCGCATTCTGCCTGCTGCCACATTAAGGTCCCAAGTAACACAGAGACTTATATTAGTTACAATGCTGCTGGCCAATTGACTAGGATTTCTTATGTGCTAGCTCAGTCTTAATTATAATAAGACTTATAGAGGACGCCAGTGGCAAGCGTCCTGTCTTCCCCGGCTCACATGGCAGCTCCAGAGCAGAGAGCAGGAGGAAAAGCAACAGCAAGAGCAAGAGAAAAGGGAGACTTCCTGCTTGCCCTGCTTAAATATGAGTCTGCCTGCTATGTCACTTCCTGCCTATATCGCAAGACTTTTTACTACATTTTCCAGAATCCCCCTTGACTCCTAGTCCCACCTCATTGGCCAAACAGTGCTTTATTCATTAACCAATAAGATAAACATACACAGAAGGACATTCCCCATCAGTGGAGCTTGGCCACCTACATCTTGAGGGCTTGGGTCTGGCCTTTATGGCCATTAGAGTGTCCTATGGGCAGAGCCTGATGGTTGGAGGTCCTCAGGCTTGGGGTGTGGCCACTTAAAGAACCTCATGGGACTTTACAAGAATGCCTTTTAAATTGATATCTGGCCCCTGGCCACTTCTGCTCTCTGTCTGTCACAAGATGAGCAGCTCACCAGGTCTTCCCACTGCTATGACATTCTGCCTCTACCCCGGGTCTGGAGTCAGTGGAGCCTAGCAATGTGGACTAGATGTTCTGAAACCTGGCCCCAGTAAATAATCATGCCTTTAAGTTTATGTATTTTGTCAACAGTAACCTGACTAATACAGCCCCCTCCCGGACCTCACTCTCTGATATGCCCATCAAAGAAGTTGTTTAGTCCTGCTGTGGTTTTTCTCAGTGTGAATCTATTTTGTTTTGCTGCATTTTGTTTTTGTTCTCCAGACCTTCTGTTTGACTCTCAATATGGCTTATAGTGGAGATGGGGAAGGAGATGGGATTTTCTGTGGCCTCCTTAATAGCAGATGTGAAGTGTGCTGGAGCTCATAATAAATCATAATAAATGGAAACGTGAGCCATTTTGCATTACATTTCTAGCTTAAAATTGTCCTTGATATAGAAGTAGTTATGTAATTTGAGATACTGTGAAGCAAAATTTCTTTTTTCCTCAAAGAGCTGTTGTTTTGACATTTGCTGTTACATACAGGCAGAGAGATGTTCCTTCCACATTCCCTGAGTGATTTGGACCAGGGGGTAGGAGGTTGCA
This sequence comes from Cricetulus griseus, assembly GCF_003668045.3. Taxonomy (NCBI): domain Eukaryota; kingdom Metazoa; phylum Chordata; class Mammalia; order Rodentia; family Cricetidae; genus Cricetulus; species Cricetulus griseus. Next base: position 16,830,543 of record NC_048598.1, on the reverse strand, counting down.
CACATCTCCAACAGTCAGTAGTTTGCTTTCCACTGGATCCTTGGGAAAGCCTTGCTCATTCTCTAGAAGCAAACCCCATTTCTTCGAGGGACCAGCAGCAGGACTTCTACAGAGAACTCATGACTAAATGCAGGTTCCTCCTGCCCTCCTGTGTTGGGGGTTTCAGAGCTTCTAGTCACACTTTGAGGTCATCACTAAAATCTTGACTGTGTTCCTCTCATCCCCTGCATACGCTCTGCTGAAGACAGAATGGTCCCATTGTCTTGTCTTTGTTCAGGGAAGCAGGTCACCTTTTGAAATTCAGTTCTCCGAGATATCCCTCTACATACCTCTCTCATTCCCTCCACCCTTTGCTGTTCTTTCCAAGCAGAGCTGTGTTCTCCCCTGGCCATGGTCATTTCTATAGATGTGTCTGTTACTTCCTTCCTTTCTGGAATCTTTGTATTATCTTCTCATCTCCAAGAAAGCCTGAGTACTACACTCCTTTCCTGAGACTCCATGCAGGTTGCCCAATAAGACTCAGTCAGACATTTGCTCTTTTCTCTCTCATCTTGGACCAATCAGTAATGACTGGTCCAAGATGTTATTTTATTTCCTCCATTATTGCAAGAAATGTCCCATCTTTTCTGGAATTACAACAAACTATAGGAAAGCAGTGGTCTCAGATAGGGAGGAACCAACCATGCTCCCTTATGACCTTATGATCTAGGGCAAGGTAAATAGACATTTTATTTTAACTTCCTTGTGCTTAAAGTCATAAAGATTGAATGCCATACAGAATAGTTATAAAGGCCAAATCATTTGTAGGAAAAAAAAATGTCTTTAAAAAGCATTCATGCTCAGGGCCAGACAATTGGCTCAGTGGGTAAGAACCCTTGCTTTACATGCTTGAGGACCTGAGTTCTGATTCCAGGCCCCACATAAAAAGTCTGATGTGGATACATGTGCCAGTAATTCCAGTGCTGTGTGTAATGAAACAGGAGGATTGCTGGGGCTTGCTGGCCTTAGCCTAATTCCAGGTTCAAAGAGAGACTTGTCTCAAAGGAACACAGACTGCACAGTACACATGCACCCCCCCATATATATCACACACACACATACACACACACACACACACACACACACACACACACACACACACACACACACGAATAAACTTGGTACATTACAGTATTCAACTGTTTCAGTGTCAGTTTCATGGGATTGCAGTACTTCTTGAGTGGATGAGTCTTAGATATCTTCAATCCAAGTCTGGCTCTTGATAAGTGTAACAGGAACTCCACTCATTTATTTGTTTGTTTATATTAAAAGTAGAAATAGACACACTTTATTAAGAAAAGGGAAGTTCTCCCAAGGGTGGGAGTAGGCTGGTGAGCAGGGAAAAGCAGGTACGCCCAAAGCAAGAGATTCTTTGAATGTCAACCTCAGGGCACTTCTGTTGGGTGGTACCATCCTCTTTTGTTTTCAGGAGACACTAGGCCTCAGAGAACTTGTGTGCTGTGTCTAAGTCGCACATATGTGACATGCAAGTCTAGGAACACAAGGCTGTCTACTGCCCCAGCCCACACTCTGAATTCGTCACATCTCTGTTTCTCCAGTTGATCAGTATTTGAGCTGGATGTGGGCTCCAGGTCCCTACTGTCACCTCTACAAAGCTCAACAGCAGCTTTCCCACTTTACTGCTGCATCTAAGGGTCAAATTCTCTGCTGTGGACTGTTGAGGCTAATTTGTCTCCAAGGGTCCCTGTCTTTTACAGCAAGTCTCAGTGAGCTTTTAAAAAGACTTTAATTCCTAAGGGAACATATGGTGCCTAGTGGTTACAGATAGGCAGTCTCTGCAGCTCTCCACCTGGGCTCTGATTCCAGCCTCTGAACCTGCTTTTGACCTTGGGCAAGTAACTTTCTCCCAGTGAGTCAGCTGTCTCATCTACCAGAAGAGAAAAGAAACTCCCCAGCTCAGGGATTGGAGGGTGGATGGGGTGAGGGGTAGGTTGGGGGTGAGGGGGAGGGTTGCGGGAGGGGAGGGAAAGGGAGAAGGGATTGGCATGTGAAGCAAGCTTGTTCCTAATTTGAACTAATAAAAAAATAAGAAAAAAAAGAAAGAAAGAAAGAAAGAAAGAAAGAAAGAAAGAAAGAAAGAAAGAAGAGACCAATATAAATTCAAAGAAAGAAAGAAAGGAAGGAAGGAAGGAAGGAAGGAAGAAAGAAAGAAAGAAAGAAAGAAAGAAAGAAAGAAAGAAAGAAAGAAAGAAAGAAAGAAAGAAAGAAACTCCCCAGCTTCTGGAACTGTGTCTGCCAGGCACATGGAAGAAGGTAAATGCTTTTGTTAAACAACATAGTAACTTAGGGCTTTCATTTTAACATTGACTTAATAGTAAGTAACTTAATTAGTAAATAACAAATAAGCCAGAGGAAAAGAAAAACAGGACATCAAGACACCCTGTGAGCTGATGAAGTTCCCCTGACAGATATATAGAACTGCATAGGCTTCACTTTCTAGGAAATTCTAATTGTAGACTACCTTGGTGGAATTTTGCCAAAAGGTCGCTCTTTTTCCCCTGACTTACAAGGGAACTTGTGGGATCACCTGCAGTGGAAGGCTGAGTAGGCTGAGATTGTACTGGGCCAGAGGACTGGCTGCCAAGTGGTATGCCATATTTTTGGTGTTCCTTTGGTGACGATGAACAGAATAACTTCTGGGAATTAAACAGGGAGAGCAATGCCTTTACAATTTCTAAATGATGCTGACCTTTGTGTCGGTGAAGATGTGGACTTCTACGGAACAATTTCATGCATTTTTTTCAGCCAAGTGTAACAGGGATTCTGCTGGGGATGGGGAGTTTACAGATTCAAGAGAATGTTGGGTTTATGATATCTTGATGCTCTTTGATTTTTTTTTTCCTTCTCATCCATGGTAAATAAGTGGCAGTGTAAAGAGCAAGTGTTTAAAGACATTTTGTGTAAATATCCAACAGCCGCATTGAGTGCCCTTGACTCCCACCTAGCTTATGCAGTACCAGTAACGGGATCCAACCCAGGGCTTCCTGCGTGCTGGGCAAACACTACATCTGCAGCTCTTGATTCATGGAATGTTAATCACCCATCTCCTTGTCAGAAAACTCTGCGTCCTGTAAAATTTATAGACACAAATCTATCAGGTGGACTTGAGATTTCCTTTGTGTTGAGGTTGTTTTATGCAAGCCAGGCCAGCACTTCAGGAGAAGCCAATCTCAGTTGTCACTAGGAATAACTTACAGGCGCCGCTACAGCTGCTGAACTAGGTACAAAGAGAAGTGCCTCAAAGTAAACCTCATTCTTCACCACTGTGAAGAATTCTTCACTCAAAGCAGTTTACAAATCAGAAGAAATCTTTATCTCCTGCTTCAAATCTTAAGTTATACATATTCTGTACCTAAGTCTGTATGTATGCCTATATTGATAATGCCAAAGAGCTCTAAGATGCTTGCAGCTTTAAATTTTCAGTTCCTAGAATATTTCACAATGACAGTCATTAAATTAAATCCATCATGCTTGAATCTTGACTATGAAGGAAGGAGTTTGTGGTTTTCTACCCTGAGGTGATTTTTACACCTTCATTGACATGTTTCCTGATGGTGAGTGTTTGTGGAAGCCATTTTAGAAGGCTGGCTGTTTGAGGCAGATGTGTAACCATACCTCTGGCATCCCTGGCTATCACTTACATATAGAAATCATGTAACCATCTGGGTATCTAATCAGCTGAGGTCTGCCCTACACCCATGACCCTAAGTGTGGAGAAGATGTGTTTGACTTCACAGACACTGCTTTTATGTCAGGCAGTAAGTACATGGCAGAAGGCCGGGATGTGTGTGTGCAGCCAGCTTCCTGAGGTGACTTTCCCTCAAACAGTCAAGTGTACAGCATTGTTCAAGTATGTTCACAATGCCACTGGATCTAACTTCGCTCAGTCATCGGGATAGAGGCCTGCTTTTCATAAAGAACCTGTTCTGTAAGAATCGAGAAGGGGAAGGGTGCCACCGCAGATGTCCTTTCTACACATACGGCTTCTGCTTTTTAATTTTTATTATCTTTAGAAAAATAAATCCAAATTAGAATCACACAGTAATTCACACAGTCACAGAACCTTCTAACATTGGATGCTAAAGCAAATTTAGTCTTCTTGGAGAAAAGCTCACTCTGGTTTTAGACTGTAAGATTGATTCTTGAGACCACATTGGTCTCATAATTTATGTAAATGTTTGGCTGCATACCTCTAGTTAGAGCTGTTAGAGTTTTTGCTGATTTGCTTGGCATGTCTCCAGCAAAATAGTCCATTAACATTCCAATCCTTTCCCAATAATTGAGACAATCAATTTACATAAAACAAGGCACAATTATAATTTTATGTACAATTTAAATTCTATAGAAAATAATCAGAGTGCAATAAAGGGGGACACTTATTTTGATGCAAAGGGGTGTTTTATAGTCAGTATTAAACCAATCTTTGATACTCTCAAAACCCTCCCTGCATTCTCTTGGTTTAGTGCAGCCCTGCTGTTAGATTCTAATGTAGGATCAAGCATATGCCATGCTGCATGCCTGCTAAGTAAGCCCCGTGACTTCCTCTCAGGTTAGTGGAGAGCGTGGACACAGAATACGGTAGCACATGTTTGCTCCTCGCCACGATAATTCCTGTGACACCACCAGACAGCAAATGTATGTTGAGCTTGTTCTTTGTCCCAGCGTTAATGAGCCAGGCGCAGTCTCTCCTCTTTGCCTGCTGTCATAGACCGGGCACCTATGGCTTGACCACTTGCAGGTGGATCCTCAGAAAATGATTGAAGGGATTTGAGAACTATGTAGAACATGGGGCAGAGTCACATGGCACATGCCTTTGTATGGAAGTGACAGCAAGAAAAGCCCCAGACGCCAGCTAGAAGCCTTGTAAAGCCGCCTGGCTCATTGAATGTGGCTCAGGCTGCTGCAGTTCTTTATAGGCTCCTCAGAGGCTGCTATGTCCGTCGGGAAATCTAGAACCCTGAAGAAATATTATTAGGAAGACTGCAGAAAGAAATAATGACAAGATAGAAAACAGATCCTGTCAGAGCCGGGAGTATATTTGGCTTCGGCTTGCTGTGTCTGTCTGTTCCCATGAATGGTCCAGAATAGAAACCGGATGTTTAAAATCGCCCTCCCTTTCACATGCTCTCCCGCTCCTGACTGCCTTCCTCCTCAGTATTAGTAGACTTACTATTTTTATTATTTTTTATTTATATTCCTAGTTTTCAATATTTGCCGTTTGTGTGGATAACACATTAATTTTTAATGAAATATTTTGAGACTCTTGGAATAGCTGAATCATAAAAGAAACTTGAAATTTATATAGACTCCCAGGCAGCAAATAAATTAGTATTAAATGGGGTTACTTTGCCTACTCATGAATGGCAAATAGGAGTGTCGAAAGAAGATGGAAAATTAGATGAAAGACTGACTGTTGTCTTTGTAAAGAGTATAGTTTGTATAACCTCAACATAGGGTGCAGTTTACTCGCCAATTTAGTTAGCAATTAATTAAAGAAATGTTAAGTTAATGTTAGCTAATTTTCTTTCTTTCTAAAAACACATATTTTGACAAGCCGCACTGCTGGCAGAGCAGTCCGGGTACAATTTGCATTGAATTTTCTGTTGCTGTGTGCCTGTACTGAGGCTTGTACCCAGGCCTCTGGCAGTGCTGGTCAACTGCTGTCCACTCCGTGCATTCGCAGCTCCGTAACCCTTGGGCTTAACTTCAGTTTGGTTCTTTCTGAGACCGAAAGACTCTAGCTGAGATGCTAGTGTTTGTTTCTTTGGTAATTTGCTTCTTCTGATCAGGTTTTTTGTCTTACATCTGTAACATTAAAATGCCCCCAGAGATGTTCAGACCAGGGGTGGGGGGATGTCCTTTGTGTCTGTGACCTCCTTTAGAGCTTTAAATTGAGACATAGTTTTATTTGGGTTGTGGTGTTTGTTTTGTTTTTAGTTTTAGATTTTCTTTTATTACTATTAAAAGTTTTCACTTATTTCACTTATTTAAGATATAAAATAGGTCCCTTTTCATTCTCAAATTAAACAAGTATTTTATGATGGAAACTTAAATTCCATTCTAATCATTTTATATAGGTGGCTAATTTTGTATTTTCTTTGTAATGAAGATTTCTAAATGATTTTACTTTTCTGAAATTTATTTGCTCTCAATATTAATAGTTTTTATATTCTCTCCTAAATACTTTCATCTGGTATATACCTAACAACCAATAAGTGTTTTAAGGGACCCTGCTTATCTTCTTTGAGCCAGACTTCAGAGAATGACATTTTGGAGACCCAGAAGGGCCTATATGATTATGTAGCCCCAATTCTGCTCCTGCCTCCCACACCCAGCCTTCACCCCCATTCTCAGAGCACACACCTTACAGGTGAGAAGACTGCCACCTAAAAGGAAAGAGTGTGTTCTGAGAAGTCCAAGTGGACTAGTACTAATAAGCAAGCAAAGCAATATCAAATGGCCAGGTGTCTGTTACACACACACACACACACACACACACACACACAATCTAGATGCTTATTGTTTTGTTTTTGTTTTTTACAGAGAGACCACACCCAAACTGCATCTTTCTTTGCACTCAATTTTGCTTTTCCTAAAAAGACTGCAGTCACACAGACATTTGGTTAAGCAGCTTGTGTGTGGAATCTGCAGTTTGGTAGCCCTCTGAGACGTACATTTCTTTTCTATTTCTTGTGTGCACACCTTGTTTTGTGCGTGGGAAACCCAGTTTTGTTGGGTCTTTTTAAACCATTCATCTTTGTTTTCATGTAATCAGTATTTCAGCAATTATATTTCTGAGTTCACTAAATATTTGTGTCAATATAAGTGAAGCTGGTCCGTCAACTTTGGCTTTTAGTTCTTTACGTTGGGAATGAATATATGCACCCAAGCCCCTTTCCTTTCTCAGTTAGGCTTCAGGGTTTATCAGTAGGATGCCCACAGCTCACAGCTGCTGCATGTGGGGACACTTGCTTTGTGCCCCTGACTCTTTGCTCCTTTGCTCTTTTGCTACATTTGCTACAGCCCAAAGGTGTGGGGCACAGTTTTGTTCAAGACCCAGTTTTTGAAAGGCGGCCCTGAAAAAAAAGAGATTGCATGTTTTGATTTAAAGAAATATCATATGCAATATCCATCTGTTACCAAAATATTCTTTCATACATTAAATCTTTGATGACTTTTAAAAGCATTAATCAATCTTTAAGTTTAAATTAGTTACAGTTGAGCAACAACTTAAATTCATAAAAATTAAAAGCCAACAGGTAAGGCTAAGAGGTTGGGGCGTAGACAGCTATAAACTGCAGTGTGAGACAGTTGGAAAGGAGTCACCAGTCTAAATATGCACACGTCCCCGCTTTCGGGTGACAGGCGTGGCTCCCAATAGGTTTTCTAATCGTTTGTCACATACTTGCCAGCCCTGGTTTTTCAGTTCTCTTATACTCTTGTGTGTGCTCCTTGCTTTCATATCTATAGGCTGGAAGAACTGCTCATAGCCTTAGCTACTGTTTCCATCCACTCTGCTCTGGGGAGCCTGATGCCCACTGGCAAAGCTTGTGATGTGATTAGTCCAGGCACCAGGATAGTCTCAAGTGGGTTTCAACAGTGTAAATCCTGGAGGAGCTAAGAGGGTGGAAACAGTTTCCTCCATAGTTTGTGGGCTCTCAAAAGGCTTTCTCTGTATTTTTTTGTTGTTACCCCTTCCAGAAATCTAGAATCATTTCTACATATGAATTGGAAGACTGCTGTTCATTCATTTCTTAACAGTCCACTCGCTGCTCATGTATACGCACACATATTTAATGAGTTCCAGCTGTGGTAGTAGATGCTTAGATGTTGAAAGGGGAAGACTGAAGTGTGGCCCTCAGAAGGGGCAGCCACAAACCCTGCCCGTGCTTCTCACAGCCTGGAATGCCTATGCCTCCTCCTCCACTGCCTGCCGCTCCTGTTAGTCAAGTTCCAGATCAGCTTCTCATCTCCGTCTCATCTCTCATCTTTTTCCCTTCCCCTTCCCCTTCCCCTTCCCTTTCCCCTTTCCCTTCCCCTTCCCTTTCTCCTTCCCTTTCCCCTTCCCCTTCCCCTTCCCCTTCCCTTTCCCTTTCCCCTTCCTCTTCCCTTCCCCTTCCCCTTCCCCTTTCCCTTCCCCTCCCTTCCCTTCCCTTCCCTTCCTTTCCCTTCCCTTCCCTTCCCTTCCCTTCCCTTCTTCCCTCCCTTTCCTCCTTCCCTCCCCACCCTCCTTCCCCCTTCTTCCCTTCTTGCCTTCTTCCTTCCTTCCTTCCTTCCTTCCTTCCCCCCTCCTTCTCTCCCATCTCTGCTCTCTCTCTTCCTTTCTGACAGGTTATAGCCCAGGCAGTCCTTGAACTTGTACCCTGTTCTTTCAGTTTTTACTTTTTGGAAATAACTTGTTTATGTGTCTATCTGTGAGCATGTGTATGTGTGTTGTATACATACATATTTATGCAGGTATGCAAAATCCTGAGTGTATGCAGAGACTGGGGACTGTCATATGTCTTGCCTTATTCTCTGCTTTACTCCTTTGACATAAGGTCTGTCACCTAACCTAGAGCTAAGCATAGAGACAGCAAAGCCGTAGAGATCCCCTGGTTATAGAGTCACAGCATTCTTAGCACTGGGGTCATAAGGTGCTTGTAGCACAGCCACAGCCACAGCCACAGCCACAGCCACAGCCACAGCCACACCCAGCTTTACACTGAGTGCTGGGAACCTGAACTCGGGTCCCTGTGTTGCCTACCAAATGCTCTTACCTCTTTCTTCCCAGGCCCCATCTGCAACCTTTCTTACCACTCTCTGATTTACCCAACAGTGTGTACAAACAATAGTTTGATCAAATGTTCAGGCCGTCATATTGTCCTGAGAATGTCTGACTTGTGCTGGCTGTAGTGCACATGCCTACAAGTTCAACAGTCTGGGGAAGGAGAATCACTGCAAATTTGAACTCCTTATGAATTTAGTCATTTTTGTATCTTTTGTATATAACACTGTCCCTGAACTCTGAAGGACATCACTAAATGACTTCAACACTTGAATACACTTTCCAAAAATCATCTTTTCAGGGCTGGGGGTAATGAGCTTGTCACACAAGCATGAGGACCCAACATCTACAAAAAAAAAAAAAAAAAAAAAAAAGGCACGGTGGTATGTGCTGGGGAGGTAGAGACAGGAGGCTCGATGGTGCTTGCTGGTTAGCCAGCCTAGCTGAATTAAGTCCTAGGTCCCAATAAGAGACTGCATCTTAAATAAGATGGTCAGTTCTTGAAGAATGATACTCAGGGTTGGCCTCTGATGTCTACATGTGTCTACAAATGATCTTTTAGAGTTCTCCTCAAATTATGGAAAAGCAAAAGTGAGAAAAATAGGGAATGTGTTATTTCTACGTGACATTTGTTGAAAGGTCTAATGATAACCTCGCATTTGGGAAACTTCCCCAGTCCATGTGTCTCTAATTGCTGTCATTAAGTAATATAAACCCAAAGTTTGTGTGTGGAATGAGGAGCACCCAGGGGCACTCACTGAGTATTAGCTACAACTAGTGGATATGATTTGATCTCATTAGAGCATAAATGGCTCCTGCTGTCCGCTTAGGCCATGTAGCAACTCATTGTGTTTGTAGTTGGCCCCTATTTTGGAAGGTTTTATAGGTCATGTTTAATGGAGCTACTTGCTAAAGTTGTTAGCAGTTACATAAATGACTCTGGCTTTACCAATCTTATGCCAGTCATTTGGAAAGAGTTATATACTTTGCAAGCTTTTCTTTCCCCTAGTGACCTGATATACTAAGACATGATTTTTTTAAATCAACCAAAATGGGATTTTTTTTTATAGTGCTAGTGATTTCTATACAAGAGAACAATATACAACTGAGGATTGGAAACTTGTCTTCTCCTTTCACTGACCATGCCTTTAAAAGGTGGCACTTGGAAGAGATTTCACATTTCTTGCTCTAACCAAACACACATACTTCCATGTGTCTTGTGTTTAAAGTCATTTCTGTGACTATATCTGGAAGTGCTCTCTGGTATTAGCAGTGGTATCAGCGATGCCAGTGTTTTCATCAATACTTCTCATTTGAATAACTCCCCTATGCTCCTGGGCATGGATGTCTCCGACTGGGCCCAGCTAGATCACAGAGTCATGGACACTGTGGCGTCCTACCTAGAGTGACTTCAAGTGGGGCATCCCTTGCAGTTCCTTTGGCCACTTCCATCTTGAAATTCTGGCTCTCCCTGTTCAATGCAGAGAGCAAAACACCTCATGTAAAGACTTGAAAATGTGTTTGGGCTTAGTCTCCAGACATTTTACTCAAGAATTTTGTCAAAGTAAGATTTTTCAACATTGGGTAGGGTTACGCTCTTTTGTTACCATAGTAAACGTCTCATTTTTATCACCAAGGCAGTGCTTCTGTGGTCTTCTGTGTCCTCTCCTCCTTAGATTGTTGTCTCCAGGGTGAACCATCTGTTACCATCTCCAAAGTCCTAGATGTGTAACTGTATTGATGCAGATAATAATTCACTGGAAGCTAGCATTGTTTTAGTTGAAGGTTCCTTAGACAATGGGTAGGATTAGTCCAAGTTGACTGCTTTCCTCAGTTCCTTCCATCAGGCCTTCAGGCCTTGACTTCACCTGGCAGCAGCGTGAAGATGGCCTTTAGAAATCAGGGAGGGAAGTTGAATGGGAAGTGACCATCGCCTGGCATCAGAATAGGAAGAGGAAGTGAAAGGATTGGAGACAAGGCTAGGAAATAAAATTGTCTGATGGCCACGGGGTGTGAGGGAGAGGGGAAAGGCGGGTTAGGTGATATGTTTTTATCTGGTCTAATTTCTAATGAGCTTGCAGAATGCTCTACAAGTTGTAGATGAGGTGAAGGAGGGATACAGGAGGAGCAATCCTGCAAGCAGCAAATCCCAGGCCATCCTGGGCTACATCTGACTGTGACCAAAGAGAAGAAAAGAAAAAGGAGGGAAAGGAAGAAAGAAACAAAGGCCATTGTGGGTCATAGCCTCATTGAGTTTAAATTTTTCTTCAGTAAGCTTACATTTTTGTTTTCATATATACATATTTATTTATATTCGTAAATATATATTATATAATTTATACATTATATATTTATACTTGTTTATATTTTGAGGCAGGGTCTCACTGTGCAGCTATAACTATCCTGGAATTCACTCTGTAGACCAGGCAGGCCTTGAACTCACAGAGATCTGTCTGTGTCTGCTTTCCTCATGCTGGGATTAAAGGTGTGTACCACCACACCGACCATATAATCTTATTTATATGACCAAGCAGAGTTATAGTTTTTATAAAAAATTTAATTTCAAGAAATGAATATGAAGTATTTTATCAGAAGAAATATGTCTTCTGATTTATCCATAAATAAATAGCACATATTGTTACATATACATTCGTGTAAATGGGCTTGGTAGATTTGATGTACATACACATATGTATGTGTAACAATATGTGTGTCTGGGGGGCAGAATGGGTGTGGGAGGGTCAAGTATCAAGAGATTAATCCCATTAATTCTCCCCAATGGGATCATAAGGTGTCAAGAAAATGACTTGCTGAACAAAAAGTGTTTATTGGCATTAACTGCCAAATATTCAAGACATATGAATAGGAAACAGGATGGAACTGGTATGTGTGAGCATGTGTATGCACATGCTCTAATTTTTGCACACATAACATGCAAACAGACATAGCTATACATCCAAAATAGCATATTCCTCATGCTGTAGCTTGACTCTGTCACAGATGTGAACTTCTGCCTCCTAGTTTGTACATTAAACTCAATGTCCCCTTTGCTCTCCCAAAGCCTTGATAGGCACAAAGGCCACTGCTGGCAGCATTTGTTTGTGAGGAGGAGACCCTGCAAGCTGGATCAGGTGTCTACCACGTGCCCTGTGCACAGGGATGCTGTCTTAGTCAGGGCTTCTATTGCTGTGAAGAGACACCATGACTGTGGCAACTCTTATACAGAAAAACATTTAATTGGGGGTGGTTACAGTTCAGAGGTTTAGTCCATTAGCATCCTGGCAAGAAGCATGGCACCACACAGGCAGACATGGGGCTGGAGCGGGAACTAAGAGTTCTACACCTGGATCTGCCAGCGGCAGGGAATGAACCAACTTGAGTTTCTAAGATCTCAAAGGCCGCCCCCACAGTGACACACTTCCTCTGACAAGGCCACACACACTCCAGCAAGGCCACAGCTCCTAATAGTGCCACTCCTTAGAAGTCAAGCCTTCAAACACAGGAGTCTGTGGGAGCTACAGCTATTCACACCATCACAAATGTCTCACCACTGATGCCCTGTTCCCAGCCCTGTCCAAGCTGTGCACACCCTGGAACCCTCATTCTGCCTGCCCATCCTTGCGCCCATGTTCCTGGGAAACACACACTCTTTACCCTGTGTAACTGAGAGTGATCCAACCCTCCTTCACCCCTGACCTTACATGAGGATGAACCACACCCCTGTGCGCTCCAGTGTGGGTCTCAAGTAATGCACACATGTAGCATTAAGGCCTTGTATGCAAATGTGCACACATACGGAAAGAAGATTTCAGGGACCATACCGAACTATGTCGTGGACTTTGTAGCATTGATTTTCTACTTTTAATGTTTAGACTTCTACCAAATTAATTCTACCAAATTAATTTTGTGGCTTACTCATGTGTTGTAACCCAAAGTTTAAATGTTTTTGCCACCAAGCTGCTTACTGACTTTCTGCGAAGCCATTTGGAATCTCACTTTTCAGATGGGCAAATTATTTCTTCCAATTGCCCAGTTAATGCAAGTCTCTCTATCTTGCTCCACCTGAGTATGTGCGCATGCACACACTGGAGCACACACACACATGCTGCCAGAACAGAGTATATTATCTGTCTGTAGTCAGGGAATTATTGGTTCCTTGCCTCCCATTGTACTCTCTAATAATCCCTAAATTTTCTGTGCTGAGTTTGTGTTTCTCTGCAAAGGGAAATGCAAACAGTAGGAGCATGCTCAGTGTGGGTGTTGCTATCTGGGAAACAAAATTGGAGCCTTTCAATTTTCCCCCTAGCCCCAAAGGCTGTTGTTGCTTCATAACTATGTTGTTTTTCTCATGATTTCAGCTGGTTCTTAAACCCTTCCTCCTTCCTATATTTTCCTCATAGCTGTCCTGTACCTCCCCTATCCCCACAGTGGGATTCTTAAACTGGAATTGTAGTTGGGCTTTCTACCTTCAAAAAACATAGGCAGAAGCCAGGTGTTGGTGGCGCACACCTTTAATCACAGCACTCGGGACGCAGAGGCAGGCGGATCTCTGTGAGTTCGAGGCCAGCCTGGTCTCCAGAGCAAATGCCAGGATAGGCTCCAAAGCTACACAGAAAAACCCTGTCTTGAAAAAACAAACAAACAAAAAAAACAAACAGTCAAAAAACCATAGGTAGAATTTAGTACAGAATCATTTCTTTTCTGGGAAGCAAACAGGTCCTTTTTGCTTTTCTTTTGAGTGTCTGTCTCCATTGTGCCAGGCTGGATTCTAGGTCCGATTCTTTCCAGCCTTTGGGTCATTCAAGCTGTGTTCAGTACTGATTTCCCATGGCCTAGCAGAGTACATTTTGAATGGGCACCTTTAGGCCAAGAAAGCATTTATTTTAGTACTTTTTTCCAGACTTGATTAAATATCATTATATTGCTAGGTGGAATGGGATAATCAAAAGAATTCTAAGACTGGGAATTCAAAGCCGGGCATTGGTGGCACACGTTTTTAATCCCAGCACTTGGGAGGCAAAGGCACGAGGATCTCTGTGAGTTCCAAGTCAGCCTGGTCTAGAGTGAGTTTCAGGACAACCAGGACTGTTTCACAGAGAAACCCTGTCTCAAAAAACAAAAATAAAATAAATTCAGACTGGAGGTCACATCAGGATTTGATTTGACTGCAGTGGGTGTGTGTGTCCTTGCCCCCAGGCTGTAATCTGTGGTAACACAGGTCCTTTCAGAGACAGAAACACACACTGTTCTCAGATGGCTCAAGGCCCTAGCCTAAGCCTGTAGGATCTGTGCAGCTTGTAAAGCCAGCTCTCCTGGAGCTTGTGTGAGAGAGGGCGGTGGCACTGGAGTTTGCTCTCCCCTTGGCTGCACGGAATGTAGCTCATTTTGTTTTGAAGGTAGTTTGTTCCATGGAAACCAGACAGGGTGTTGTTGAAATAGTAGGCTGATGTCTCAATGTAACATATTGGCCCACTGAGATCCACAAGGGTGTGATTCACAAACCCGCCTCTGTACATTTCTATATGGTGTGAATGTTCGGGATGTGTAAGAAATCCCGCGAGGAATGATCAGGTTATCTCATTTTGCTATCAATCCTGTTTTGAAATGTGAAGTTGGTAGAATAACTGCTGTTCCTGGCTAAAAAGATTCAGCGACAGGGGGAGAACAACAAAATGTTTTTTAAACCAGGTGATTCAGTCTCTAATGCCAACAGCACTTAGTTTGTTTTCTTTGGGCTGTATGACTGGCACTATGTATTTAAAGCTCAGCTTTGTGTGTGGTATTCCTGTGATGATTTCAGTACACACAGTAAGATGTTCACAAAAGCCATCCTGAGACCAATACTCTGCGCCAGTTTAGCAGCAAATTCCTGCTTTGGGTATTTAACAATAATTGGGATCTTTCTATTGGCTTTTCGTAAGCTCAGATTAGTAGTAAAACCTCAGCCCCTCTCCATTTGGCAAACGCTCACACTTGAAGCAGTCACAAACTAGATCTGATTGTGCTTTTCATTCGCACCTAGCTGAGATTGTGCCTGATGCTTTTTTAAATCCTCTAATTTGCATACTGTGGTAAATTTAAAATAAGAACAGATGAATGCTAAGTTCCCCATTTCACTGATGAATATGGTATTTTGCTTCAACTATCTAGCTGTTATATATTCAGTGACCTTTAAAACACAGAACAGAAACTTGTCACCGTGTACACTGCACAAGGCGGGTTATTAGTGATGTCACCGTGTACACTGCACAAGGTGGGTTATTAGTGATGTCACCGTGTACACTGCACAAGGCGGGTTGTTAGTGATGTCACCATGAACACTGCACAAGGTGGGTTATTAGTGATGTCACTGTGTACACTGTACAAGGCGGGTTATTAGTGATGTCACCATGTATACTGCACAAGGTGGGTTATTAGTGATGTCACCGTGTACACTGCACAAGGCGGGTTATTAGTGATGTCACCGTGTACACTGCACAAGGTGGGTTATTAGTGATGTCACCGTGTACACTGCACAAGGCGGGTTGTTAGTGATGTCACCGTGAACACTGCACAAGGTGGGTTATTAGTGATGTCACTGTGTACACTGCACAAGGCGGGTTATTAGTGATGTCACCATGTATACTGCACAAGGTGGGTTATTAGTGATGTCACCGTGTACACTGCACAAGGTAGGTTATTAGCAATGTCACAGGGTGTGCTGCATAAGGCAGGTTATTAATGCTGTCACTGTGTGTACTTTACGATGTGGGTTGTTAGTGGATGTCTTTGTTTGAAGCTATGATTCTGAGACTCAGGAGCCAAGCAGAGCCATGGGACTGAATTGAGAGCTTCTTGCCCATGCCTAGTCAGCTGAGTAGAGAGGCCTAATCCATGCTTGTTTATCCTGAAGCTGTGGGGAGTGCTGTGTCCTGCTGTTCCAGGAACAAGAGTGTGTACTGTCATACCCATGGATAAAGCTGTGTCCTCAAAGGCCTCTGTGCTTGGTCATGGGCCTGTAGTGCTAATGGGAGGTGGTAAAGCCTTATTGGGAGGCTCTTGGCATTGGGCATTTGGGGGGTGTGCCCTTGCCAGGATATTGGGACGAAAGCCCCTTCGTCTGTCTTTTGCTTCCATGAGATGATTGGATTACCTTACTGCCTACTGCCTGCCACCTGGCACTGTCACATGAAGGCTTGATGACAACAGAGGGAAGCAACCACAGACGGAAATCTCTGAAATCCCTAACAAGGATCAACCTTCCCTTCGTCTAAGCTGATGGTCTCCAGCATTCTCCATAGTGACTTAGATCAGGTTAGTTTTCAAAGGCCAGGGTGTATTTGAGTGCAGTTAAACTGCAATAAGTTATCTCATTTAGAAATAATAAGAACATGTTCCTCCAAAAGACCAAAGTGAGACTCAGAGAAGTTAAATTATCCAATAACTGAGACACCATACTGAGAAAGCTACACAGTCTAAAGACCTTCTCCCTTGCTGTCTCCCTAGACAGCTCTAGACAAGAATTCTTTCATTGTCCCTGAATTTTACAGAGTGAGCCTGTGGCACCTCACAGCATACTAGCTATTCAACAAATCAAGATTTCAGTACATATAATAAATATCCACTGGCTAGGTGGCCACAGAAAACTTGTCAACAATGACAAGTGAGATGCTTGATGAAGAAAATAGAGCCATGATCATACTGCCACCTGTGCAGTCATGTGGCTGTGATCATTGGGAAGGAAGGTGAGGTGTGAAGCCTGCATACTTAATGCCTTGTTGGCATGGGCTGCTTAAAGAGTCAAAGTGCCCTGTCACATAATACTATTTTAATACCCAAACCCAGCACCAATTTTAAAGTTGTATATAATACATTGAGTTGAAAAGCTGTAATGTACAAGACATGAAAAATCTAGGACACATTTTCAAAGACAACTACAGCCATTGTGAAAGGAGGGGATCTTCCTAGTTTCTAATGAAGGGATGGATACTCCAAAAGCTTCTTTAGAATTCCTGGGAAATTGTGAGGGTTTATTTGCCTTGCCATGAAGAAGTGTGCCAGTTGTAAACACTTGATGCCTTTGCTTTTGTTGTCTTGATTATATTGATTACTGTGGGAGTCTGGAGGCTTCAAAACTTAATAAATGACCCCAATTCAAAATGCCTGACTGGAAATTCAGCTGATAGAAAGCCAAGCTCTTGCCACTAGATCTCACTTTAAGCAAACCCAATATATTAAATCCAAATTTACCAAATGAATTAGTTAAGAGGTCATTCTTCACTTAGCAATCTAATTTGCAATAGTAAGTTTCCTTGTAATGCTTTTGAATGTGAGTTAGTTTATTAGAACCCTTTGCATTTGCCACATTTTTAAGTGCAAACTCCATTTAATAATATTACCCAACAAACCAGTCATTTGTGTTTGTCCAGTGTTTACTAGGAAGCAGGGCTGAAAATGTCTCTACATTTCAGCCATGCCTCTTCAGAGTGAGGATCAGTGGGGCAGACAGATCTGTGTCAGTTCTTCCTGGTTTGTATCATCTTAGCTTCTGAAGTCTTCCTACCCTTTGTCCATTGGATGAAGCAAGAGTGTGCCACACCCGTCATGGTGGAAACCCCAGCTCCTTGACTTTCTCTCTAGGTTGACATCACTCACCAGGATAAGGTCTGAGAAGACTCATCAGGTCTTATTTTTTATTCTTGACCCTGCCCTAGGCAGTAGAGAAGTTCATGTTAGCTCTGTGTCTGTCCTGGGTTGAGGAGAAGACCTAAAGTCACTGAGCTGGTTAAGTACACAGTGTAAAAGATGGGGCCGGGCTGGGTGTTGGTGGCGCATGCCTTTAATCCCAGCGCTTGAGAGACAGAGGCAGGCGGATCTCAGTGACTTTAAGGCCAGCCTGGTCTACAAAGTGAGTTCCAGGACAGACTCCAAAGCTACACAGAGAAATCCTGTCTCAAAAAAAAAAAAAAGAAAGAAAGAAAGAAAGAAAGAAAGAAAGAAAGAAAGAAAGAAAGAAAGAAAGAACACTGGGGGGGGGGATGGGGAGGGACAGCCCAGGCTGAAGGTCACTCTCCACATTTATAAGGAAAGAGTAGAGGTAGCAAGATGGCTCAGAAAGTGAAAGTGCTTGCTTCCATCCCTGGAACCAGCTCTCACAGGTTGTCTTCTCATCTTTGCCATCACACACGAGCACGAATGTGTCCTCACCTCCAACAATTGTCAAAGTAATAATTAAATGAAAAGAAAGTGGGTGTTTTTCTTGTCAATTTCTGATGTTAGAATTAAGTGCTCCCCCCCCCTTTAACTTTAAGGGCAGCCTTCTCGTCGCTCTCTCTGTAACTGTGCTTTTCTTGCACCTCACCCCTCATATTCTGATCATATTTAACTTTGAATTAGGGAGTTGGACTGAATGAGCTGGAGTTCAGCCGGAAGACCTTTGTGTAGGTGCTAAGTCTTTCATAGATGTTAAATGCCCTCATCAACTGTCTTGTAAGAATATTTGTTTTAAGGCGCTTTGCACATTACTCTGGGCAGGGAAGCACCCAAATCTGTTTTATTCAAATTGTAAATTCCAGCAGAGCAGATTGTCACAAAACACACAGAGATGAACTTGGAAAAAGCAAAGCAGTGTGGACGCTTAGGTGTTTGTCACACATGCTACAGGCACAGACACCATGTGGATAAGAAGTGGACCTCTAGTTCTCTGGGGCAGATTCATCCCAATTCAACAATTAGTTGATTGCTTGCTTTATAATTTTATGTAGAAATATTGTAAATACCCAGATTGAGCCATGTCTTTTCTTTTGATTTTGAGGACTTGAAAGTAGTTACATTCTCACTGTCATCTGCGCCATGGAAAGTGTCTTAAACCAAAAGTAATTCACTCCAATGTCCACATTCTTCAGTGATCATTGTCACCATCCTTTCTTCTTACATCCACCATCCAGTGCTGGCCATTTAAAACATAATATAGGAACTGTGTGGAAGACACACAGAACAAATGCATTCTGCATGTAGCCTGTGTCTGTTTCATTTGGCCCATCAAGTCTTCAGAGGTATTGACTGGCAGCATGCCTTTTGGGTAATTTTTCAGCTAAATCATTTGTTTCTGAACAGGTGTCTGGCAGCATCTTACACAGATGTGGTGACAATGTCGCTGGTGCTGCTGGTGAGGTGCGGCACTTCTAGTTCTCCTTTGGTGTACATGCTTTCCTCCCTAGTACTTGGGTCTGAGTCACTCAGAATTGACTCACTCCTATCTGTATGCCCAGAAGTGCAGCTCCAAGCAGACATGTCATCCTACAACCAGAATGCTAAGTGGTTGTGAGGGATAGCTATGTCTGTTCATGAAGCAAGAACACCAAGTGTCTGAGACAGTATTGACGTGTACCAGTCCTATGTGTTTACTTCTCTCTTCTAATAAGATCACAAAATGTTTCAGTGCCAAAGAGAACTGTCAGAAATGATCACCAGGTGTCTTGGTATGGATAGAGGCCTCTCTAGGCACCTTCTGGACTCATCTGAGCTTGGCTCTTAGTAGCCAATTTTTTGTTAGGAGCACTCTTGCTGGTGTTCAAGTTCACATCACCTTGCTATCAGGGAAACTCAACCTTAGATCACCCTCCCTAACTGTCATTCTGTGTTCAAGATTCCTTGGCTCCTGGTCGTCTTTGTTTGACAGGGCCTCATTGTGTAACCTAGGCTGACCTTAATTTTTGAGAATCCTGCCTTAGTCTTCTGGGTCCCATCATTCATGAACTGAGTGTCTTCTTGATTTCTCCAACTTATGCCATTTTATTCTTTAATTTGTACAGTGAGATGGTACTGAAAATTGTATTAAACATTATGCTACCTAGTAGAAATGTCGTGACACACCTTATAGTAACCAGCAGAGTTAAATAGTGTTTGTTATGTAAGAAAAAACTGAAGATACTGAAATTCTCAATTTCAGATATCTTTGTGTTACTTTTAATTTGAGGCAGATTGTTGGAGACTGGAGAGAAAAAAAAAGATGATTTAAACAAGGGAATGGAGGAGAGGGTAACTCAAGAAAGCTTTCCTTTCCTGTAGCAAAAGCTATCACTCTCCATCATCAGGAGTTTCCACTGCCAGTTACATTATTGTGCTCTACACACATCCCCAAAGCTCGCTCTAGACTACACTTGAGGAAACTGAGGCTGTGAGGAAGGGAAGGTGGCCACAGGTGCTCAGAGCACTGCAAATCCTGTGCTGCTAACAGGAGAATGTACTTCCTTCTGCTGCCAGGACAAGGACAGCCAGGCTCTCTCTGAGGGAGTGGAATGGCAAGGCCAGCAGGATGCTGCTGACATTGCCTCGCACACCCTCACCGAAAGGCTATTAGAGGAAATAAGATGTACCACCTCTGCTGGGCAGGAATATAAAGAGACAGTGAGCTATTTAGGAACCCAGGAGTCTCTAGTGGACCTACTTTTGAGGATGACAAATCTTTGCCCCTCTGTTAGGAAACGTTTGTCCTAACGGAGGTCACTTTCCATTGGTCTACTACTCATCTTATCTTGTTTCGTCTTCTTTTTAAAGACTTTCTCAGATTTTCCCTTTTCTGTTACCATGGAAATATTAATGATACTGGTTTGGGTAAAGCATGATATTGTTCAACCCTGTGGCATATGTCATATATATAAGAGTCTGTTTGCAGAGCAGTATATTAGATGTTAGTAGTGTACATATTTCTTATTTTGGGATCACTCAATATTAAAGCTTCTTAGTAAGGTTGTTGATAAACAGGCAACCTCCTACATACACACACACACACACACACACACACAAACACGGGGAGGGGGGAGAGAAATAGAGAGAGAGAGAGAGAGAGAGAGAGAGAGAGAGAGAGAGAGAGAGAGAAAGGTTTCTTATTCTAAATACAAAGTATTCTAAATACAAAGCATAATGTCTTCTGGAAGGATGTGTTGGAGGATTGCAACAGAGATGTGTGTGTGTGTGTGTGTGTGTGTGTGTGTGTGTGTGTGTGTGTGTGTGTGTGTGGCCCTTCAGCTCCAGCTCCTCAGCATTCCTGAAGGAAACCTCCATCCTGAGCAAGGCATTGCCTATTGGGTATTTTTGTATTTTTGCTTAATTATTATACCTATTTAATGCTACTTAGAACATTGTCAGCTGTTGAGGAAAGGTAATTATCACGAGTCAAATGAGAAACACTTTTTTGGCTGCCTTATGGATCCACGTTGCACTGGTACCTTGATGCATAATGAAGCCTGATAGCAGAACTTTGCTAGTCTCTTCTTCAAGCCACAGCTGTTTCCCTGCTAAATTCATCCCATCTGTCTCCCCTTCCGTGGAGCTGTAGGCAGTATAGCATAAGTACAGAAGCAGTTCAGTGCTATTTTGGATAAACATAGCTGAAATTTGAATCTTTGCCATTTGCGATGCACACATTTTGTTTTACTGCTGTAAAGAGAGCTGTCAAAATACAACTACATGGATAATTTACTAAAATACAGTCAAATATAAGGTTGATGGAAAGGAAAGTACACTGGGTCACTCTGACTTTCCCAGGTGTCTTTGAAGGTTGTCCCTGACCACTGGGTAAGACTGGGGCCAGCAGCCCCAAAGTCTTTGGTTTAATTCTGTGTCGTGGCTCTCAGGACTCACTTCTCTGTACCTGTTGGTGACATGATTGGCAGTCTTTAAGACGCTCTGCAAGCCAACTTTCTTATCTTTAAGATCATTTGCATCAGCGGGAAACACTTCTCTTTCTTGGCACTGCCTGGCTGCACTGAGCTATGTTACCATTCTGCTGTTTTGAACTGTATTGTATAGAAATGTTTGTTACCAACGCGACAGGCAATTTAATATTAACCCATCCCTTATTTCTGGGTTACCACTGCATCTGAATACAGCCTTGCAGCATTGTTGTTTTCAGTCGGCTGCACATAACACTTTGTAGGCAGTGGAAATGGTTTCTTACATGGCTTCCTCTTCTGAGTGCTAGACCCCCCCACACACACACCACCTGGATCCCTCCCCACCGCATGTTTTCCTCTTTTGTCTTTTCTAGACCCCAAACAGCTGTGATCTCTTTGAAGAGCAGAGCCACTATCTGATATAAGCAAGGCCTCTTTTCCAGGAAGACTTACCCCATTAAATAATTTCTTAGCACAAGGCTTAGGTTTGCATCGCTGTGTTGATATATTGTTTATGATTTAATAAACCTTGACTGGGGGTCAGGATACAAAGCCAGCCACATTAGTTAGCTATAGAAGCCGGGCAGTGGTGGCACACACCTTTAATCACAGGACTCAGGAGATAAAGGTAGATGGATCTCTGTGAGCTCAAAGCCACCCAGGCTACATGAGAGTGAATCAGTCTAAAAGAGAAACAGAGCACATGCCTTTAATCCCAGCACTAGAGAGGTATATAAGAAGGAGCTCAGGGTCTCATGCAAGATTCAGTTTTCAGGATCTCCATATTCTGGCTGGCTTCTTTGCTTTTCTGATCTTCAGCTTGAATTCCAGTATCTGTCTCCGGGTTTTTTATTATTTGTGATACACACTGCCTTCTCTTTACTAACCCCTCAGCCCTGCATCATGATCTCGTAGGGGAGGAACACATCCCATAGACGGGCCCGGCAGTCTCTGTTCTGTCACCTTTGCCTCCCCAAATCCCTCAGCATATAAATGTGCGAGGTGACATGGACATGATAAGGCAGGAAAGAGAATCTCTTTTGATAGAGGTTCTGGAGATGAGGACTTTGATAGATGCCTCTCTGCAAATTCCCAGCAGTGTGGATCCTGCTGACAGCTGTTCTACCACCTTGGAATGAAGTCTGGTCTTGTTTGCTACCATATCTCACTACTCTATTGAGAAGACCCGGAGGGTGCACAGAAGAGATTTGATGAGCAAGGGAAGGAGTGAAAATAGAACGCACTGATGTGTTTTCTGCAGTTGCCTTCAAATGCCTGTCTTTGGGTCAGTCAGGAAACATCAGCATCTGTATTGTGTTTTGCACTTATCCAGCGTCAGCAACATCACAGTGCTGCTGGGCTCCCAGCTGCTGCCAAGGGAATTGTTTCCTGGAAAGTCCCCAAGGCCTTTTCTGCACCAAGACATCACCCTCTTTCATCCAGTTTGTTTGTTTGTTTGTTTGTTTGTTTTTGTTTTTGTTTTTCTTGGTTTGGGGGGGTGTTCTTTGGAAGGGAAAAGTAACAAGACAGCCACAGATACAAACAACTCTATTTTAACTGAACAGAGTAATGGCTGTGGTTCTTTGAAAGGCAAAGAGGTCTGTGCACCTGTGCCGTGTGTCCTGTGTCCAGGGTGGAAAGAAGCTTCCGGGGCACAGTCAAGGCCACTGTGGTGCTGTCACCAAATTTAACTTTCACTCACTACTTACATGTCTTGGGCAACTGCCCAGTGCCAAAGGGACCAGCAAAGTGCTGTCTCCAAGGTATGAGGTTCAAAACTGTCATGTGCCAGTGTAGAAAGGGTCAGGCATAGCACACTGCATGGAGGGCCAGGCTGGCCATAGACGCTGTAGATCCCAGGAAAGCCTCTCATGGCATCCCTAAGGCCAAGCAGAATGGATGCATTGTGGGCACTTTGACTCCGTTTTCTTTGGAAAACAACCTTAGACTATTTCCTGTCTCGGAAGCAGCACCTGCCTTGTGACTGGCTACCCATGTGTGGCAGGGTGATGATCTGACTCTGTGCTTTGCTGAGTCTCCTCTCTGCCCAGTCTGGCATATTTCTATGGCTTTGTAATCTCTCCAGTCTACCCAGGCTCCCTCTCTGCCTCTAGAGCATCATCAAATCATGGTCTGAATCGATAGACAGATTTTTCAGTGTGAAGAGGGATGAATGACATGCCTAACCAAAAAAGAAAAAAAGTCATAGATGACGATGTTAGTCTCTGAATTCACCATCTGATGCCTTTTTAAATGTTTCCCTGAAAGCCATTATCATCCTCTCCTCTTTAGGTTAAGATGTGTCCACTTATGCGGAAGTACACTTTGCCAACTCTGATCTTTGGGTACCTTTCCATCAATAGGCACATCCCCACACACTCCCTCTCTGCCAGGTGTCTTGGAAAGCTTGGCAGGTAAGTGAGTAAGGTGTGTTTCTATGAGTCTGAAGGTAACTGGAGTGAATGATGTAAACAGCCCTTTACAGAGAACCCTCTGTAGAAAGGTGGGTAGTTGCTGTGGATCCTCTTTGACCCAAGCTCTGTTTGCTTGTTTTTTTGTCTTTCGAGACAGGGTTTCTCTGTGTAGCTGTAGCTGTCCTGGCACTCGCTCTGTAGATGAGGCTGGTCTTGAATTCATAGAGATCCACCTGCCTCTCCCTCCTGGGTGCTGGGATTAAAGGTGTGCGCCACTAAGACCGGCACCCCAAAGCTCTTAATGTGGGTGAACAGAAAGATGATCATGGAGTGGAACAAAAATGGCTGCCAGTAGCTAACATGCCCCAGCTAGGCCTTATCCTCAGGATGATATTCTTTTTTATGAATTGAAGTTTAATGCATGTGGCAGTATTGGTAAAGCATTTGGGCTTTTTAGAAAGTCATTAATCAGCTTAGGCATATTTGTGCCAATTGTTCACAGGTGTTTACACTCTTGTTTCCATGCCCTGGGACAGGCCAGTGTTACAGTGTGGCCTTTGACCTTTGCCTCTGTCGAGATTCACGGACCACAGCTTGGCAATTCTGTTTAGTCAAGCAAATGTTTCTAATGTTTAATGAACTCACCTAGCAGAAACTTGATTTCAAAGACACAGAGACCAGTAAAAAGTGGTCTGAGATTATACTGAATATTAATTATGTTGTGCATGCATGTAAGCATGTTTGACCTGCTTAAAATGGAATGCCAAGGATTTACTAAAAAAATCAAATACACATTATTAGACATATTTATACACACCGAATTGTTTTAAACCAGTGATGCTGAGATAAAGACAAAATAATAGTGTGTATACTATTAATAGTGTAACACCATAACTTTCATTAGAAAAAGTCTCAAGCCTTCACTAACTAACCAAACTGAGTGGCACCCTGTGAGGCGTGCCGGATGTGAGGTGGAGCAGGAAGGGTAAGCCATTGGAGGGAGAATGGCAGGCATACTGGCAGATGGGAGTGGCTATTCAGGTGCAGGTCACCCTATAGTGACAAAATGCATCCAAAGAGCGTGGGGACAGACTGCGTTGCTCACGTTTCTGGGTGTGCTGTTGTTGCCTCTTCAACCTGAAGTCTATATATTTACTCTGGATTGAGCTGAACGAACAAGCGTACAAGTTCAGTGTGCCCTGGACTCGGGGTAACTCCACTCCAGATCTGGCCGTTTCACCCACAGATGAACTCTGCCTAGGCCCAGTAAAGTATGGTTTCTTTTATAATTCCTTAGCCATTGCACGCTGCTGAAGGGTAACAGCTGTGTGGGAATACTGGGAAATGGGCAGGTACATCCTGGTCCCTGGCAAAGGCAGGCATGGACCCTCAGCTCTTCTAGGAGAGTGGAGACAGATTTCAGCCCAGGCCTGCCACAGAGGCTGCAATGCTCAACACTTCCGATGATAGAACTGGATACAGGCCTGGAGAGCAGCCATGAACACAGAGAATGTACCAGAACTTCTGGCATGCACCTGGGGCCTAGTGCTCTGGAGTGCCTAGAGAAGCAGGCAAACACTCAGATGTCGGCCGACCAGTGGTAGTGATGGATTTTAGGATCTGAAGATAGCATATGTTAATATCTTGGAATGAATACTGGGTTCACCATTCTGTCACTGACTGGGTTGTCCTAGCCCCAGCTCTATCCTTCGGAGCCTCTGGGGAAACAAAGGCACTTTTATGCTCCCTAAGTCTTGCTCATAGAGATGCCTCAATTTTGGCTTAACCTCTCTGATTTTCAGATAATTTAGGTGTCACAGATATCCAGGGTAAGATAGTTTTCAGACACTATAATTAGAATGTCTCTGAAATGTAATAAATAGAGCTTCATCTGGGTTTTAGGGATAATGTTTTCTTTCCAAACAGCTGTTTGTTTGCATTAACAATTTGCGCCGTCTCAAGAAGACAGGCAGCATTTCCTGTTCTATAAAATGCCACCCTCATTTCCATCCTTTAGTTGTGTGCGTCTACTATTGTGGTATTGTGTTACCAGTCCTCGTTTAGCGTTCAGACACTCAGCCTGATCCCCAGGGGTCTGCAGAAGAAAAGACCATCTTGCTTGACACTGTCCAGTGTGGTGTCCATAGCTTTGTGTCTTTCCCAGGGCTGGCTCCTTCACTGCCCTTGCAGTTTGTCTGAGACCCTTTGGGTAAGGATGTAAGCATGAGCTCTTTGTTGCCCCATCTCTCACTGGCAGAGCAAACAATTATAGTTGCATTTAGTGGTCCAGTTCGCACCAAAAGAGGGTGGCGAATGAGCTGGAGGTAAGCAGCATGTACTCTCTCCATATCTAACGAGTATAGTTTCCTACTGACCTTGTGAGAGAGATGGAAGTGTTATGATTCTCTGTCACTTTGAGGAAATCCAGGCAGAGAGAGGCCACTGCAGGCCACAAGTCCCATGCCTGTGAACTGGCCTCATACACTTCTCTATTTCACGACTCTAAGATTCCCAAGGAAGAATAGGAAAGAGTACAAGGTCTAAGCCAGGAATGGTGGAGTACACCTTTAGTCCCAGCACTTGGGATTCAGAGGCAGGTGGGTCTCTCTGAGTTTGGGGCCACCCTGGTTTACATAGCAAGTTCCTGACTAGTCAGGACTATATAGACCCTGTCTTGCAGGAAAAAAAAAAAAAAAAAAAAAAAAAAAGTCATCTATGCTGTTACTTGTAGCAAGATATTCCGTGTAGCCTACACTTCATCTGAAAGAATGACCAAGGCACAGAAATGTTCAGTCCCTGGCTTATAGTAAGTGCTCACTAAACAATACCTGTATGTCAGGACTATAGCCAAGGACACAGGCAGCATAGGAAATCACTCCTCAGAGTTACACCCAGAGTAGACAGGCTGGGTCAGGAGAGCACTCTCACTTCCAGTGGGGAGGAGGTTCACCCTGTCCACACCATTAGCAACACTGGAATGGAAAGCTCTTTGGATCTCCTGGGACAAGCAGACAAATCATTTGAAATTTGCCCCTCTGAGAACAGAGTAAGACCCTCTACTGAACAGGCACCGTGCTGGTGTCCACCATGAGAGATAGCATGCCCCTTCATAAAGTTGTCTACAAGAACATTCCAGAGAGACCTACAGGATTTTGCCCTTTAAATTTGAATCCTGTGGTGTACACTTTGTACTTAGACAACACTAGGCTTCATTGAATCTCTGCCCAGAGTCTCCAGGGTCCAGGTATTCCTGGAGTAAACACCAGGGACCTGGCAGCAGACCCCAGAGTTATGGGTGCTAGCAGGCATTTACATTTGTTTCCACTTGTATTTGACTTTTAGTTAGATTGACATCCACAGTGTAATCTGGACCCTGGAAGATACAGTCCTGGAGGGGAAAACCAAGAGAAGCGTGGCCAACAGACACAGAAGACACAGGAAAGGTCGAGAACACACACCTGGGACAGCTTCCTGCCTCCTTCCATCAGAAACAGGAGGCGAGTTTGGAAGAGAAGAGCAGTGGCTTTATTTGGAGAGAGCTGTCTGGTGGAGCACATATGTGCACCATAAATCCAGATCTCACTGTCGCTTCACATTTTTCATGTCAGCATCTGATCATCAACTTCCCAACGTTCCAGCATCCCTTGCAAATAATTTCGTTTCGGAAACTTTCTATCGAGAGCTAATTTTTAGCGAAAGGCTCATGGAAAGAAACCTCTGACAATTATAGCAGCATTAAACCAGGTTCCAGATATGTGATGACGGCTTTGCTGGTGTGTGCTTGTATGTATAATGCATTCAAGTACATAGGCCATGTCCTGCTAGCTTATAAAGAATTCTGCCTTAATCCTTAACTACGGTGTGAACAGCATCTAGCACACATGTTAAATGAACATATTCAAACATGGGTGCTTGACCCTATAGCTCTCTAGAATTAGGGAGCACACATGGATGTTTGGTAAAGATGTTGTTTTTTGTTTGGTTGGTTTGGGTGTTTTTGGTTTTTGTTGTCTTTGGTGTTTTGTACTAGGAAATTTTCTTGTCAAATGCTTTAAGTTTCATCAGATGACCATGTGGCAGATGTGTGCAGACACCAGAGCCAGGATTTTTCAAGAAATTTGCCATTTTATCCTATCTTTACCTTGTTATTTTCATTATTAGCATTGCGGGCTTAAGAGATAGACCTAGGCCAACCTTCAGCACGTGCTTCATCAGCAGGAACCAAGACATCGACAGTGTCTCTTAGCCTCCTAAAATGAGCATGATGTTGGCATTGGTGATCTGTAATGTTAAGACTGAAACTGGTTTTGCATAGGGAAGGGTTCAGTACACAGCTGAGCACTGTGGCCCACAACTGTAGCCCTGGTTAGTTGGAAGGCCGAAGCAGGAGGATTGCTTGAACCCAGGAACAACATAGACCCTGTTGGGAAAAGAAAAGAAGAATAAAGAGAAACAGAGAGTCTCATACTGTTGATGATCTTGTCTTTGTTATTGAATTTCATTTGCCTCATTCATTAGATGAAGAGACACCCCCTACACTGCAGAGCTGTTTTCAGTTGAATGAGCTAATGCATGTAGAAAGAACTTTGTATGTGCGCCACAGCAGGCCATTAAAATAGCAACTGCAGTAATGGTGGAGTCCCTTATTCAGGGTCCACAAGGTGCCAGGAACTTTATGTACTGTCTCTAACTCTTCTAACAGTCCTGGCAGCGGGGGGGGGGGGGTAAGCATTATTTTAAATTGTATCAAGAAACAGCCCTCCAAGGATTTGCTTAGGGTCATGCTCACACACACATTTCAATTGAGATCTGTTTTATTTTAACTGCAAACGTCTCTTTCTACATGCCCCAGTCTCCATGATTAGATTCCTGAAGTTTGTGTTCCTTGTGTCCGATAGAACTTAGCTCTTATCATCCAGTTCAGGCTGGGACATTTTCTTTGAGTAGCACCTCATTCACTGCAAGAATCTTATATTAAGAAATATAATTTTGATGAGATGCACTTAAGCTACATTTATTCACAGAGTTGAACATCAACTTACTAGAAGCCACAGGTCTAAAAGCCCAGCCCTACAGCACAAAGGCAATTCTAAAGACGGAACACATCAGCAATGCCCTGTTCTCAAAGTGGCCGGGCCTGCTGTCTGAACGGGCTGACTTTCTATCATTTTACCCGGTGCTGCTTAAGTCATTCCTCGTGTTTTTGCATTTCAGTTACATGAATTTTCATTCATGTTGTAGAGTATAAGTAATGAATTTACAATTCGATACCCCCTGCCTGCATACTGATGATAGCTAGCTAGCTTTATTGCTCATTGGCTCACAGTGTTGGACCCCAGCCTGGAGATGATGGATCTGTGTAGCAACTACTTCACCTGCATAATGAGACCTAGTCTCCCTTGCTGAGACCTGCCGTGGGCCTTGAGTCTGGTGTCTTCTTCCCTACAGAAGATTGCTAAAGGTTCCTTGTGGATGTTGTTTCCCTTCCCTCCTTTAAAGATGTCTCCTCATCTGTCTGTCATGGCCTCTGGGCCAGGAAAGAAATGCTTCAGACAGGCTGCCTCTTCCCGTCCACTGTTTTTTCTCTGCCTGGCCCCACCAGGATAGTCGCTTCATTTCTGCCTGTGTTACATCCCCACAAACGTGAGGAATTGTTTGTGGTTGGCCAACAAGAAGGTCCAAAGCAATTTACAAGGAGGTCAGATACTTAGCTTGCCCTTCATGTGGAGGTTAGTACCATCAATGGGGCATCCCCATCTGCTGAGTGCCAGGTACCCCAAAACAGAGGCAGTTCCTGTACCCTTCGTTTCCACTCTTCAGGCCTTTGTTCCTGAAGCCATCATCATGGCCTTTGTCACTCACAGATCTACAATATTTTCCCGGGCAGAAGAAATCTGTCAGTTTCCCTTATGTCTCTCTGACCGTGAGTTTGATAGACTATTTTCTTACCCACCCCTACCCCAAACTGTTCCACGTTCCAGAGCCAGGTTTCAGTCATCAGATAGTTGAATAAACTGTCTCACTGGGGGCCAGATTCCAAGGAGACAGCCCATGGCCTCACAGGCCAGGAGAGCCAGGATGTCAACAGTGTCAACAGTCTCTGCTCATCACACCAAAGGCCCCTTGTGGAGCGGCCTCATTAGCATACAGCCGCTCTGCTAGCTAACAAAGCCAGCTCGGGTATCTGCTCCTCTCTCCGTGTCTGTCTTCCTTGACCCAAAAGAAACTACTCAGGCAAGGGTGGAGGCTCTCTCTGGTAGAAGACAGCTCCCAGGAGAGCACTCCGAAGTGGCTTTAAAATAATCAACTTTTTGGAAAGTAAGACTCCTTTATTTTTCAAATCTTGTTTTTAAATCATCAATAGCCCCCCACCCCCCACCCCCCCAAAAAAACCCTGTCACGCCCCGCAGCTAAAAATGGTGGCGTCTCAAGTAATTCCTAGTTATCCCTTAAAAGCCATGTTGTGTCAGAGCCCTAAGTGGAGCCTCCAGCCAGCCTGGCTCGCTGAGCCTTCCTCTCGGGCTGCCTTGCTAACCCTCTTTTGTTGGGGGATGGAGGCAAGGAGGAAGGCAGATGTGCCGCTAGTGCTACAGGCTTCTGCCAACCATATGGCATCTTAAAGAAAGATGGTTGGAGCGTCTGGATTAGCAAAGAGTCGGCATGGGAAGCCATGTGTCGCGTTGGTACAGGCAGTTGTTTGAGCTCTCTCTAAATGGCTTCAGGAGATTGTGTAATGGAACAAATGGTGCTGAGCGCGGGGAGGGGGGGAGGGCAGAGGGGGACAGCCTTGCCACTGCTGGAGAGGCACCTGGCCCTGGGGCGGGGGTTGCTTCACTCCCCCCAGGATTACGTATCCTTTTAATGTTCTTCGAACTCAGAGAATTGACTAGAACTTTTCAACTGTTAATTACAAGCCTGGGTTCTCTGGGCTCTAGGCCCCTGTGAACTCTCCTCTCTGCCCCCAGTTTGGTAATTAATTAGTCATGTTGCAGCACTCCTCTGTGTGCTTTCCCTCAACCCTCCCGGGCTCCAGGCTCAGTCCTACCATTTCCAGGGCCTTGAAAAAATGCCTTCTGCAGGAAGGCTCTCAAAGTCCCGCAAGTCTGTGTCTCCCACCCGGATTCCAGCAGATAGATAAACCTGTGAACTTCATGGTGAGCCCATGGGAGTCTATCCTTCTACTCTTGCAGATCTTGAGTGTAACCTTTTTTAAAAAAATTAAGCCAGTCTCTACCAGTGAAGTCATTAGATTGCTAAGCCATACCTGCCATTCATTGGCTCGTTTGAGAACTCAGATTGCTACTATGTAATATAGAATGTGCATAAGTTTGAGAAGTGAGACCTGGGATGCTGGCAGCCATAGCCACTGCGTGCAAGCATTTTGTGCTCTGCTGCTCACACATACAGCAAAATCTAGCATGGCTGGAAAAGGTAGAAACACCTCCTTGGGAGACCATAGCTAATTCAGGCTCAGGTGTGTCCTAAGTTGGCTAATGGAAGGTAAAATAGCCAAGGACAGTCAAAGGAGCAGAGGGCTGACCTGAGAGAGTCAACCATCAAGTTTTCAATACATAATCCTTTTTCAAGTTTTCAATTAACAGTCTCAAGACCCTGTGAGAGTGGCTGCTCAGCTCCTGGCCGGTGCTGAGCCCCTTGGGAACATAGCACACTGAATAGTGATACAGTTCCTGTCACCCTAACTGCACAGACTGCACAGCCCCCCCCCCCCCAACAAGTGGGACCAAGGACAGGATGCAATTGTAGGTTAAAACTGAGTCACTGGGCTGAGCAGATGGTTCAGCAGATAAAGCCCACTTGCTGTGTAAGCCTGATAACCTGAGTTGATGCCCCAAACCAAGACAAAGGTAGATGGTAAGAACCAACTCCACAAACTTGTTTTCTGACCTCCATGTGTACTGCTCCCACCCCAGACATGGACACAGGACATAGATGCATGCACACACACACACACACACACACACACACACACACACACACACCATACACATATGTACACATGTACATCATCATCATAAAATTAAGTAAAAAAGCTGAACGATGTGATGTGTGGAGCATAGCTTCTCTCAGAGGAACATGGAGGAGTGACAATGCATTGGACCTTGTCTGTTGTAGCAGCACCAAGCCTCCCTCAGAAAGAAAAGTGGAGCCCAGGGCCTGTGTGATTGGGCTGGAGTAGGCGAGAGGGACAATTTAGAGATGGGACTGTGTCTGCAAACTGGTGTTGATTCTACATTCTCGTTAAATGGGGTCATCTGAAAATCATAGATTCTTGCCAACTTCTTTCATAAACACCGATGTTCTGCAAAGCTAAGATGTCTCTCTGCAATTTCATGTCAAGTGCCATCCATGGTTGTGAGTACTTGATGTACCTGGTGTTTGTGTTTTAAATTGTGTTCTTACACAATTGAAATACCTCACTTCCCTTCTTCCCAGAGTCCATTTCTTGGTGACATGTTGAGTGTTGGGCTATTCTTACACTGTCTTGTGAGTTCGGGATTCATTGGGGGCCGCTATCTGTGAAAAGCCTAATTCTGATTGTTATTCGCCAATTAGAAGAAACTGTCACTCTGATCCCTTTTTCTTTCCAAGTGCGCACAGCCTGGAATTTGTCAGTCTTGGAGTTTCTTGAAACAATGCAATTAAACTGCAACATATTTCCTAACATTCTTAATTAAGACAGTGACTGGGAAATGTAGATTAGCAGAAGTTACTGTTTTTATCAGCATATTTTCTGTCTTTTCCGGCCGGCACCCTCACATCCCCCCCCCCCAGGGCGTTTCACTTTCCATGTCTGATGTCACTTTCGGCCACATGTACATTATGCACATGGCACAGAAGAAACAAAGTACAGAATTCTCTGGTTCTGAGCTGCATGCCCCACGCCACATGCACTGTCTGTTCCATTCGCTTCTTAGGAGGTTCACGCTGGGAGTTTCTTTTTAAATGCAGAATGTTTCTGAAGGAAAGAGTTGAGGTTGGGCAGATTGTGTTAGAGAAATCTCACTGTCGGAGTGGAATTTAATACACTGATTATTCTGGGCAGGCTCAAACTGGCACTGTGTGCAAAGTTCAAGAGTGTCTGGGAATTGAAATATGAGGGGAATTGGGAGAGTGAGCAGAGACAAAGCATTTGGAAGGAGAATTTCTAAGCAGGGCTGGGAAGTGAAACTAATGGTAACTTTGTAAAGATGGGGGGGCAGAAATGAAGTATGGAGACCCCGACATAAAGCAGCATCCACTGAAAATTCTTTATGAACTCAAGTCCTGGTTCCCAGGGCACATTGGAGGATGGGTCTTAAAAAGCTAGAGAGTGGTTGTCCAGCACCGTTTTATTTTCACTTCTTTGAGTTCTTAAGTCTTGCCAGTTTCAATTAAGTCACACAAGCTTAATCACTACATAGAAATTAAAATGGGATGTAATATTTCTTTGGCCTCTCTATTAGCCAAGATTTTTTTTTTCTTTAATTAAAATTTGGGTCATCTATGATCATCAACAAACAATGACTCATTTGTTTGTTTACAAATAAGGAATTAAAAGTAAGAACAGCAAATAAAATCCACAGCACCTCTCCTGTTGTTGCAGGGAAACCAACCTGTTTTTCTCATTGCTTCTCAGGAAAATGAAACTAGGCTGTGAGCATGGAGTTAATGAAGCTTTCACCCATTTCTTCCCTCAACCGCCAGCTCTCTTTAATCCCCTCCTTCTGCCAAAGTCCAGAGGCCCGGGGCCCCTGTGGAGTTTGCCTAGCCAGATGCTAGCCACCCAGCTGGGCCCCTGCAGGCTGCCTCCCAGTCCCGCCAGGTGCTGGCCCACTCATGGTGGGCAGGGGGTGCTGGCCAAGCCCCCGGTGTCCAGAGGCGGGGCAGGCGTGCACGCCCCAGTGGCCCATGTAGAGCCTAGTGGCAGGCTGCACCTGCAGGAGGACAATTGCCCAGCAAGGGGTGGCCAGCCACACTGGAGGCTGCTGGGGTCGCCTGGGTGGTTGTGCATCGTGGGTTCAGAGAGGAAGGGCTGTTCTTCCCCGAAAACTAAGACAGAAACATTTTATTGGCAGCATCCATAAAGGAGGAAACAAAGTCTACCTTCGGTTTGACTAAAAATTAACTCCAAGGGATGGGGTAGTGTATTCTCTGGGTCAGGGAGCATTCCAAGTCCCTGACCATTGCCTTTTAAAATGGTGCCAGGCAGCCAGTGAGGACAGTGGCCTGTGGGGTGAGAAGGCTCCACAACCACACCGATGGTATAGGGTATAGTAGTGTTGCTCTCCTGTCCTGGTCTGCTGTCAGGACAGTTGTCTCTCTGCCCATACCAACAAAGGAGCTGCCAGGTAGGGACAGGCTAGAAAAGTAGCACAACCCTGAGCTTTTGTTTTGAAAATGCAACTCCTTTGGCTTCAGGAGATCCCCAGGACAGGGCACAAGGGCCCTTTATCTACCCATAATTCAATGCAGAGGAGCCTTACAAAATTAGGGGGCAAAGGCCCTGGCCCCTGTCAGATCTTCCTGGGTCACACCTAATTAGAAAGTGCCCTTCCATTTCGGGGAGCACACTGCCTGCCCACAGATGGTCAAGTTGGAGATGCTGCCGCTGACTGACATGAGTCACAAGGGACACTGGTGAACTTGTACTACCTTAAAATACGGAATAAGAGTAAGGTGTGTTGGAAGCCTCAGCTGGCTCTCTTGCCACCCTTAATATTCAAACATTTATGGGCCAAGTGTTAAGCTCATTTCTCCCCGACGGTGGCACAGGATCTGGGCAGGATCTGTCTCTTCCGATGCCGGAGCCCACTAGAAACCAAATGAGCCCTCCAGCCGGCCTAATCACCCCGATCTGTCATGGGCCTTCTAGCTGGAAGAGTTATGCTATCGTATCATCCCAACACTCATCTCCGTGTGGAGGACCCCTTTTACTAAATGATTTATTACTCTTAGCAGAATTCCTCTGGCTGCAGATTTTATTTGAGTCGCTGTGTTCAGCTCAATTGGTCTCCTTCAGTTACCGTGGCAACCAGCAGATGGGGGTCTTCGACAAGGGTCAGTGGGGAGGCTGCCTCAGTGGAAAGGGAAGAGAAACTAAATAAAAAGCTTTCAGCACTGACAGTTCTCTAGCCCATAGCCAGGGGTTGTTATCAAATTACTAGCATTAAAACCTAATTAAGATGTGTGCCAATAGGCACACCGTAGTGACTGAATCTGGTTACTTAGCTGCCACGGGCTCACTCTTCCTCCATCGCTACTCAGTGACCAATTTGGCCGCCCTAAGGATGGTCCTGTATGAAGGAAATGGCAGAGGCCCTCTCTTGACACCCTCCATGAGGGCTGAGGTCTCTGGAGCAGCAGGACCTCTTGGGGAAAAATGTTCTTCAACAGGGCAGTGTGCCTCCGGGTTTCCGACTGTTGTTGGCTTAACTTGGGAGAGCATTCACCAAAGTGAAACTGGGCGTTAAGTGCTCCAAATTGGAAAGTGGATCTATCAGTTAATTCAAAGGACCTCTTCTGCAAGGGGCAGAGGCGACAGCATTAGGTTAGCTGAGAAACTGCCAGTTAGGTAGAGCCGTGCACATCGCAACAGTAAAATGTTGTAGTTGCTAATAAGCAGTTCCTTAAGGGACAACTTTTTCTTTAGGAAACACGGTAGCATCTAGGAGGAAAGGACAATGGGGTGTGGGACAATCCTGTATGGTAGAGCAGGGCACAGTATTGGCGAGTATGGGACACTAAGGAAGAAGGATCACTTGGGTCCAGGAGTCAGTACCAACCTGGACTACATAAGCAGACAGTGTTTCAAAGAACAGAAGGTTAAAGAGAGAATAAGAGTGACTGGAGAGAGATGGCTCAGCAGGTAAGAGCACTGGCTGCTCTTGCAGAGATTGCAGGTTCGATTCCCAGTATCCACCCAGTCACTCACAACTGTCTGTAACTCCAGTTCAGGGAATTCAACTCCCTCCTCTGGACTCTAAAAACAACCATATCCATAAAATAGCTTTTTTTTTTTTTTTTAAGGAGAAAAAAGAACAACCATGAGCGCTAGAGGGAGGAATCAGATACAGATGTCCCCAGCAGGATGTGGGGAGGAGGGATGTGCGTTTCCTTGGTGGTGTTCTCACACCTTTTCAGGGACACGGTTGATATGAGGGAGGAGTGTTCTCCTGCCTCTGCTCTGGATGGCCCTGAGCCCTGGACTCCACTTTGCAGACTGTTCACCCATGGCACCTTCATATGCTGACATCTCTGCACAGTGGAACAGGCCTAACCACGGCCTTGCTCTTGCTCTAGAAAGTAGTAGTCGAGGTAACTTAGGCTTCAAGAAAGTACCTAGCTGGGTTTAAAAAAAAGAAAAATGGTTCAGAAGAAAACCACTGTTTTTTGAGATCCTAAAATGGAACCCAGGGCCTTACATATGCTACGTAAGTGCTTTGCGTTGTACCGGTAACCCAGAATCTGAAATGCTTGGCCCCTTGTCCCTTATCTCATGTACTGAGGTCATTCCTAGTAAGTCCCCCAAAGGTACAGGGGGGGGGCTCATCCTAGCAGGAAGTCCCTAACTCTCTTAAGAAGGTGACAGTAGGGTTGCAATGCCTGTCCCTAAATTCCCTAAGGGGAGGAAGTTGTTCTGGGGGAAGCACTGTTTCATGCAGAAACTCTGGTGGAGCTCTGTGGCACTGTCAGAGACACAGGGGACCCTGCTAGAGCACCAGGCACACTTGAGGAGGCCTGAACACCTGACCTTGAGCACTGCTCAGTGGCCAAGGAAGGCTATGGTGAAGCCACGGTCGGCAAGCATCCAGAGGCCACTTGAGGATCTGCAGCTTCCTGTGCTTGCCTCCCCCCTGCCAACATTATTCTGTGGCCTCACTGAGAGCTACTGGGGTTGGCCTGAAATGATTTGCTACTGGTCTTTGACAAGGCAAGAACTGACATGGGGTACCCAGAAAAGCACAGGCATTTTCAAATGCAGCTGTGTGCACATTGGACTGCACAAAGCCAGAAGCCTGCAATAGATTGGAAATGTAGAAAGAATTCAAAAACAAAAGCAAATCCTCACTGAGCCAGCTGCAGAAGCGCAGAGCAGAACAGGGAATGAGCTAGCTGCAGAAGTGCAGAGCAGAGCAGAGTGCTTCCTCTGCTCTCACACTCCCCGGTCTCAGAAAATGAGCCTCAGTCAGAATTTTCCAGAACACTGCAGGGTGCCACGTGTCTCAAGGTCCTTGGCTAAATTCTTATGCTTAGTGTTCCACAGAAGACACACATATGGACTCCCCTCCCTCCCTTCCTTCTTTTTCTTTCTGTCTACCTTACTACTGGGATGTAATTCAGAATCTTTCACTTGCTAGACAGCCTCTTGCCACCTTGCCACACCCACAGCCCTAAAGATACCAACTTTGAAGGGTCTGGGCTGGGGCTATAGTTCTGTGATAGAATACAGTCTTAGCCCAGAACTGCATCAGAGCAGCACCGTAGATACATGCATGCATACATAAATGCATAGACACATAATACATGCACACATACATATATACACATACATGAATACACATACATAATACATACATGGATACATGGGTTAAAAAACCTGGGTTCCTGTCCTAAAGGCTTCCATAGGCTGCATAACCTAAAGCAAGTCACCTTCACCCTCTCAGGCCTCAGCTACACTGTACTGGCCGAAATATGGTCACCAAGTCACATCTCCACTACAGCATGGCATCTGCCACCGCACTGTCTTCCAGAAAACTGTTCTGTGTCTGCAGGACCAATGGAGAACTTCTCTGAGAGTGAAAGAAACAGCCAACAGTTCTGTGAGTGTAAATCCTTTTTATCAAAGGTGTAAACTCTCCCAGAATTATTGAAATCATTTTGGACCAGGGTGGTTTTAGGCCAAGGATGCTTAAATTGCAGAGCAGCCACTGATGTCACTGTAACCCTGTGCGGGAGTTCTTCAGCCTATGACTCACATCAGTGAGAGTGAATGATGTAAAATGCAGCAGCAATTTTTAAGTATTGGAACCAAGTCTACAACTTGAAATTAGCATGGTTTGGACGCCAAAATTAATTACCTCCAACAGTAATTAGGGTAATTGAATTTTCAAAACTTCCACTCGGTGCATTGTTTTGACTGGTGATGTGGGGAGATGAGAGTGTAGCCAGCCTGTGGCCTTGGGGACATGTATTGCTGGGAGGGAACTTGCTACCTCCCAGGCTTACTCATCAGGAGCTGCTTGCTTTGTGCTCTGTGGCCACGTGGTCTCTGTTGTCTTCCTTATTGGCTTAATTTGTTGAGAACAGGTGAAGCCTGTGTGAGTGCAGGGTTTGCAGCAGACCTAGAGACTCACCACTAGCTGGCTTCCACACAGTTCCCATTTTGCGCACACTGCAACCTGGCTTCCACACACTGCTAATAGTCTTCTTGTTATTGTTTTGTTTAAAAAGAAGAAAAGAGAAATATTGAGACAGACATAAGACTATAAGTTTATTATAAGGCCCGGTAGAATGGGTAGACTAAGAAGAGGAACAGGGGTAAATGGCTGACCGCCATGGCCGGTCGCCATTAGAGAGACAGAGCGGGGAAACAGAGACGGGAGAGCACAGAGAGAGAGAGAGAGACAGGGGGAGAGAGAGAGACAGGGAGAGAGAGTAAAGGGGCAGAGAGAGCGTAAAGGTGCAGGGGCCTATCTTTTAAAGGGGTCCTCTGCACCTGCGTGCAGACTTCTTTCCCATGGAACCTTGGGCTGACCAGGGTATTGCCTGAATGGATTCCACCAGGTAACAGGGGCAGGCCAGCATAATGCCTGAACCTTTCACTTCTCCTCTTGACTTTTCAGTCATCTGTCTTGAGTTTGCGCTCCCATTTTGGTGTCTCTTAAGCTGGAACACCTCAGCACCAGGGTATGGATGCTCTTACACTGGGCCCAGCCCCTGTGTTTGGAGTCTGGATGGAAGTGTGACTCTGGCTTCTAGATGGAAGCCTGAACTGAGATAAGTCAAGCCCAGGCTAGCGTAGCCAGTGTGAATGGGTTCTGAGTAGGTATTCCTGCATCCAAGTCTACCATTTGTTCACTTATTTTAAGATTTTCAAATTCCAATGGTGACTGAGAGTGCTTAGTTTGTATGCAGTACTTTTCTGAAAGAGAATGAATTAAAGCACACACACACTGTGCCTGAAATCACAGGTCTTATATTTAGTGTAAATATTGTACACAGGTAAGTAGCTTGCTCATCCCTGCAGTTAAACAGCCGGCACCTTGCCCAGGGCTGGAAGTAGAGAGGGATGAGCTTGCTCCTGCCCTTGGGAGTATCAATACACAGTGGAGGCGGGGTGAGCAGTGACTGCCAGTTGTGGATGGATGCTCTGGTCATACTTTGCAAGGGTAAAGCAATGACAGTGAGCCTTGAAGGATCAGGACCAGGACAGAAGGTGTGAAGCTGGGCACACCCACACCAGTTTGTGCCTGGCAGGAGAGAGAAAGCATTTTTGCATAGTGCATTGGAAGGGCTGGGATACCTGCTGTGTGAGGACAGAGGACTATGCAGGGACTAGACAATGAAAGGCCCTGCTCCCAGGCAAGGGGGGGATGGCCCTAGAGCTGGAGCAACAGTTTCCATTAAACAGAGACATGATCTGGTATTCTAGAAAGATCCTTCTGGTCTGGCTAGTGTAGGAATTCTGGGTTTGAAAAGGCAAGTAGAAGCAGAAGACCCCAGGGGGAAATGGCGCAGAGATTTGGGGTTGTTGTTATTTTGAAACAGGGTTTCAGATAGCCCAGGCTGATGTCCCACTTGTGTGGCTAATTGGCTAGCTTTGAACTCCTGATCCTGTTGTCTCCATCTCAGCTGCAAGTGCTGGGATTGCCAAAGATGTTTGAACAATTTGGATGTGGAAGATTGGTCATCAGTCCAACTTAGGGGAGACTAGAAAGAATAGGAGGAAGAGGCATGGAATGTTAAAAGACACCTGAGCTCATATGGGCAAGCATGGGGCAGGAGGAGGTCAAGATGACCATGGGATGCACACCAGTCTAAGAGGAGCAAAGGGAAGATGCCCGGGGAGGGAATGAGCAAAGGGAAGATGCCGGGGAGGGAATGAGCAAAGGGAAGATGCCCGGGGAGGTAATGAGTCCAGTGTGCCATGTAATGAGCTTGAGGCCAGTTGGACAGATTGCTGGGGCCTGAATATCAAGAGCTAGGTACCTCAGACTGTCCACCTGGAGCCAGGGGCTGAGCTAAAAAATGTGATATGGAGAGAGCCTCTTCTTCGCTATCCCTCACACACTGGTCATTGTTTTGGATGCTGTGGGAGAGAGGCTGCAGCCCGTCCTCTTGGAACAGCCCTGCCCTGGGGAACGTGTGCTTGCAGGTCTATGGAGGAGATGGAGGAGCTGTGGGACATTCTGGTGGCTGCAGCTGTCCTAGCAGTGCTCTGTCAGTCCTGTGAGCATGCGGGTCTGACCCCTCCTCTGCTGTCATCTCCACCTGAGAGAAATGAGTGTAAAGTGACTGCCGGGTGCTCA
Organism: Cricetulus griseus; assembly: GCF_003668045.3. Lineage (NCBI taxonomy): Eukaryota > Metazoa > Chordata > Mammalia > Rodentia > Cricetidae > Cricetulus > Cricetulus griseus. The sequence continues at coordinate 16,790,117 of NC_048598.1, read as the reverse complement.
CAACCCAGTCCCATGGTGCTTAGTCAATGCTGGAGCCTCACTAGGAACAGGGAGGAACAGTTACAATATTTAGTTTTAAGATCCATATGCTGTTTGAGTAGACTCCTCTCCCAGGGAAAGTGTGGATTTAAATTCTGAGTGTCTAAGAAGAGGAAGGGAGACCTGCTGGAGTCAGAACCTCCACAGGGAAGGGCTGTGGCCTTTTCAGGAAAAAGTCATTTTACCACTACACCAAGGCTCAAACAAAACAAAAAATCAACCTCTCAAAACCAAACAAAAATCCCCACCAGCTTGTCTGTGGGAGGCACCCAGTGGAACTGTGTTGAGGAAGTGGATGGTGACTGACCCCTGGCAGAGGGACAGGCCTGGCCCGGAGCACTCCAGGTGGCACCTCACTAGGCACCCAACCCTTCATGTCGTTTTTAGACCTCACAGCTCACACGCTACACATATTCCCCATCTCCCAAACAACAGAGAAATTTAAGTGTATGTATTCACTTGCTTTCACAGTATTCATAGCAGAGAAGTGTCTGAAGCCCAGGCCCCGTGCTGGCAGCCTGCCCTTCTGGAGTTTGCGTACGCTCTTCCCAGCCCACTAGCTTATCATGAAGTCTCCCATAGCTTTCAAAAGTGCTGCTACAGTTAGTGTCCCTGCAGTGTGGCTGAGACCATGGTTGTTAGACCAATAGAGATGCTCTGGTGCAGTGCACGGAGGTGATTTTCATCTGCATTTGTACTTTTAGAAGCCTGGGCTGCTGCTGCTGCTGCTGCCTTTTTTTTTTTTTTATCTAACTCATTTTTCTGCAGATTTTTTTTATTTGAATTAGAAACAAGATTGTTTTACATGTCAATCCCAGTTCCCTCTCCCTCCCCTCCTCCCCTACCACCGCCCAAATAAAACCCTGCCTATCACATATCCTTACTGCTTCCCCTGGATGGTGAGGCCTTCCATAGGGTGTCGTCAGAGTCTATCATATCCTTTGGGATAGGGCGTGGGACCGCCCCCGTGTGTCTTGGCTCAGGGAGTATTCCTCTATGTGGAATGGGCTCCCAAAGTCCACACCTGTGCTAGGGATAAGTACTGAACTACTACAGGAGGTCCCGTAGATTTCCAAGGAAGCCTGGGCTTCTTTGTTGTCATGGAAACAGCTGTCCCTTACACACCTGAAATTCCTAGAGGTGCCTTGGAAGAGAGCCTGTGACAGTGGCACAGCACAGGCAGCTGCTGCCCCAGTCTTCATCCGGCCCAGAGGTGGTGGTGGTTCTATACATCCAAGTCCCCAAAATATGAGCCCTAATGGCACACCAGCACCTGCCTGGTGAAAACAAATATCCTTTTTCATGGACCAGTCATTCTATGACAGCACAGTACCCCAAGTGCCTCAGGGTTCCTGGAACAAGGTGGAAGGTCAGTGACCACACATTGGTGGGAAGAGATAAGAGCCTGGAGAGCACACACTGAACTAAGGTCTTTGTCCTGAGAGTGTGGCATCAGTGTGGCTTGCAGCCTGTCCGGTGCCTTTCTAGAAGGGTTGCCTTCTAAACACATTCCCATAGGCCTCAGATCACCACTCCCTCTTGTTCTCTTCACTGTTGAACACCCTGTGGAGGAGAGGGCTAAAACCTTGACGCTTAGACATGTCAAAATGTCAGAACTGCATGAGACCTGACACTGAAAAGCAGCTCCTGCCACTTGGGAAGAGCAGCAGGCAGGGGTGACCCTGTGCAGACACCCCAGTGAGGAGAGAGAAAATGCTGGCATCTCCAAAGGCTGAGGGGCTGTGTTTTGCTCCTGACTGACTAGCCATCACTCATCTCTTCATATCATAGCCTGCGAGCCAGGTGACTGAACAGCCCATGCCTCAGATTCCCCATCCTGAAAGCGGGACTGTAGCTCCCACCTTGTGGGATTGTGGAGGTTTTGCTTTTGCAAAGCACGGAGCACATCACCCTGTACAGTGATGCTCAGTGAGTGGTGGGCTTTTCGTGTGCTTTCCAGATCACGCATTTGCCATCTTGACCTGTGCACATGTTTGACTTGTACAGTTGGCTTGGCATAACTCATCTCTCCACAGGCAACACAGCACCTCCTGAGAGAAGGGTCACCTTAGCACTTGCTATGTTTGGCCAGCCTGGGGCACAACTGAGAAGGGGTGGGACCCCTAAGAGGTGGGGCTCACTGGAAGAAAACTGGATCTTTCGGGCACAAGGGGGAAACAGGGCTCTGGCCCTTCATGTCTGTCTCTGCCCACCCTGGCTGCTGTGAGGTGAGTGGCATCCCTTGCCACACATACCTGAACATGATCTGAAATCTGGGAACCCATGAACTAAAACCTTCCTCCTTCCAGTTGTTGGTCTCAGTTAATTTGTCACCATCATGCAAAGCTGAAGAGCATAGTGCTGGAGTCTTAGGAAATGTTCGCCAAAGGTTGGTTGGCTTGGTGAGATAGCCAAGCGGGCACCACCTGGATTTGCCTCCAGGGTATTCCAGGTACAGGCAGGGCTTATGCAAGTTAATTAACCCATCGTGGTCAGTTTTCCTATCTGTGAAATTGGAGTGGTGACTCTCAGGTACTTCAGAGAATAATAATTAACAATCAGTGTGGAGCTGTAAGTTCAGAGTTCGCAAATGTTGGTGACTGCCAGCAGCTGTCAATTTAGGTCATCAAACCATGAGTAGAATGACCAATACCAGGATGTTTGAGATATATTTGCCTATAGAACTGTCCAAGAAACTGCCTCTGAGTGATGGTAGTAAAGCTCCCACTAACACAGTGCAGACCGGGTTGGGCAATGCTTCTACAACCACTTTCAAATTAAAAGACGCTGGTTCTCCTGGCATGCATGATGTGCCTTCAGAGAGCTTCCAGAGTGTATTTCCTCAAAACATTTCCTTAACTCTAAATCCTGTCTGTACTTTTTTTTTTCAGAAAAATGTGCAGTTGGGGTGTTTTTAAGTTTCTCAGTTTGTTTGACTTCCTTGCTGTATATGGAGTAGCAGTATAGGGACTACCCCCAAAACAGAAGAGTGCACTTCTTTGTTTAATGGAGGAAAATCATACCTGAGAGCAGCTTTAGAGAGTGATCAAGTTGGTTTGAAACATTAGCCAAGTCTGGGGCAATGGCGTACAGTTAGAACAACTACTACTTGGGGGGGCAGAGGCAGGAGCATGGCTTGAGCCAGTGAGTTTGACCAGCCTGAGCAACAAAGAGAGGCTTGAGTAGAGGAATGCCTCCTTCCAGGAGGGGGGGCCTCCGAGTTTCGATCTCAGGACCTCACCCCTCCTAGCTGGGTGCTGATGCAGAAAGCCCTGTGCTCAGCCAGCATTGGCCTTTGATCCCATGAGCTGCCACCTTCAAGCAGGCTTCCAAATTGCTTGTAAACATCATGTTCCCGTCTCACTCGTTCTCAGAAGAAGCCAAAAGCCACTGCCTCAATAGGACTGACTCTGAGGGAAACCACCTTGAAATTACACAGTTAACCACTTCTCAGTAAAATAAGGATGTCAGTGGCCCTGTGGCAGCCACTCCAGGGCTCCAGCAGAACACAGTGCTACAAAGAAAGGGGATTACATATGTGTCAACAGATTGCCTAGGCAGCAGAACTCCCACCAGGCAACACAGTCCACATAAGCTTCAGGCAGGTCTGTCCCCTCCTTGGATTAGCACAGAGACTGACTGGTCCCCCAGAAAACCCTGCCCTTCGCCATTGTGCTGGGGTAGAGGCACGTGGGCATCCCAGTGCTGACTGCCTGTGGCTTTGCTCAGGGAAACTTGAGTTTTCCTTCTCCAAGGACAGAGAAAGGATGTGGCACAGACACAGGCAGGAAACCCTTACTGGGCAGTGAGCCACTGCTCAGGTTTGATGGGGCCCCTTGCTGAACAGTAGCAGAGGGCCATGGAAGCCTGGGGAGGGGGACACTGCATGTGCAGTGCAAGCTCTGGCCTCCCTGTTCTTATCTGGCACAGTAGACGTCCCAGCTGAGAAGCCCCCTGACCTGGTGTGAGTGGAAGCAGGAGCTCACTAAGTGTTGGGAAGAGATGAGGGGGCTGGAACTCTGAAGCAGTGACTCTGGCCCTGTCCAGTGTATGCAGAGAAAGGCAGATGGGGGCAGGTTATATATACCACGCTTTGCAGTCAGTGTGTGTGTGTGTATGTATGTGTGTGTGTGTGTGTGTGTGTGCGTGCCTGCCTGCCTGCCTGCCCGTGCATCTGTCCCTCTGTCCATCCGTCCATCTGTCCCTGTGTGTGTAACATACTAGACTGTTGCCAGGTTTCCAGAAATTCATTTTGCTTAGAGCCAGACACTATCCCATTTTTAGTAAACATGGTGTCCCAAGGCCTTAAGGTGTGGCTCTGTAATGCTGCCTGTGCTGGAACCCACCAGAAGCACTACTTGGGGAGCCTGAAGTGAGGTGTCTCTATGCCAGCAGCTGCATGCAGGTGCTACCAGGTGCCAGACTCTGGCATTTGAAGTGCACGTAGAGTTCCTGATGTCCGCTAATGTGCAAGGGGTTGCTGGGCAGTGCCACTCCTGACTTTGGAGGTCAAGGAAGAGAGCATGGTGCCTTTCTTTCCCACTCTGGGTGGCAGCTTGACTCTAAATTTAACCCAGAGCTGCCTTCCATGGGCACATGTTCTAGTGACTGCATGGGCTGTCTGTGCACAGATGAGGATAATGGCTGGAGTGAATTAGCAAGTCTGGGGAGGAGAGCCTATCAGCAGAACGACAAATTTAGGATCTTTGAAGACATCTGGTCAGCAGTGCCACAGCCTGTGACTGACAGGGATTATAATGGAAAAGCCCTTAGTCCAGTGTTTTCTGGAGCTTTACCCCAGCCCCAGCCAGGCTGCAATCTGCCCCTGCCCCAGCCACTCCCAGGTGAACAATGGGGTCATTTAGGCCCCTCATTTTTTACCTCCACTCATGAGTCTAAGGCCTCATCTTTTCTAGACTCATTTCCCTTATGTGTTTCCAAATGAACATGTCGAGAGGACTGCTGTTTCCCTTGTTATTTGCTAGAAGGCAGCCTAGCTTAGCAAGTGCTGTCCAGTGTTAGCCAAGTAGCTACCCTACATTTCCATGTCTATACTCTCAGGAGCTTCCCTCAGCTACACAGTTAGGTTTCTATCTTCATTGCGTTCCCTGCTTGCCATGGTTCCTATTTGTGGGCTTTGTTTCCAGGCCCCTATTCTATAGGGAGGAGCCTAGTGGGAAGAAGTTGGGTTATTATGGGGCGTAATCCTGATGTAGTTTCCTGTCTCCATTTCCTGCCCTCCTTGAAGTAAGGACTTCCTTTACCATGTATGCCTAAACAAGGGAAGTTGCCTTGCCACAGACCCAAAGCGATACAGCTAAGTAATTGTGAGCTCAATGCAGATAACTAATCATGGGCTGAAACGTATGACTAGAAAAGCCAAAATAAGCCATTTCTTTCTCGAGTATTTTGTCACAGCACTGGAATGCTAACATATACGACTGATGGAGCAGATACCTGCCAATCTCTGTGTTTCTTCAAAGCAATCAGCTCCCAGAACCTACCTCCAATTCTCTTCTGCAGACTCAGACAGCTGGACAAGCATGGCCAGGCCACAGCCCAGCAGCTGGTGCAGTTGCTCAACAAGCAGAATCAGCTTCTCCTGGAGCGACAGAGCCTGTCAGAGGAGGTGGACCGTCTGCGAGCCCAGGTAGGGTGGGGAGACACAGCTGCAGCCCAAGTACCAGTACCCTAGTGCAGAGTGGGAATGCACACAGGGACCACTGTGGGGCAGGCTCGGGGCAGCCCAGGGCCATTCGAGAGCATACACAAGGCTCACTGTAGCTCAAGGATAGGGCAGTCTAGTGCAGTGTGGCAGCACACATGAGCTCTCTCCCTCCCTCCTCTAGGCTGCACTGTTAGAGGCCCAAATCCTTGCTGATCACATGGGTCAGGTCATAAGCTGGAAGGGAGCGCCTGCCAATTGGGATGAGCATGGAAGTGTGAGCTGAGGCTTGTCTCTCATCAGCCTTGGGCATATGCATCACCCAGTCACATCAAAGGCAGCCACACCATGCAGCAACACTGGTGGGGAAGACAAAGAAAGGGGGTGGGGGAGCAGCAGTGGTCAGTCCCGACATGTGGAGGAGACAGCTGTGAACTGCCCCCCACCCCCAGGACTGGATGACTGTAATAGTAGAAGGAAGAGTTGTTCCCAGATGGGAAGGTCTCGTGAGTGGAATCACATGTCCTATCCTAATTCAGTAAATTCAGTAACAATGGGTCTGGGGTGGGGAATGATAGCAAAATGCCTAGAAGTCCACTCTCTAGAACATGCACTCACTGTCCAGTTAAGCAAGCCAGCAAGATTGATATTATTGTCTCCATTTTGCAGATAGGGAAACTGAGGCTCAAACAAGCATATTCAGCTAGCAAATAGGGGCACAGCAAATGGAACCTAAGTCTGACTCCAGAGCCCAAGCTGTCCCCATTCAGGTTAGATAATGGCGAAGAGAGTCCAGGTGAGTTGGATGGGTGGCACAAAACCCCTGTTCTTCTCAGTACCAGAGACCAGAGAGGGTGTTTGTTTTTTCGTTCTTGCCCCATCAAGCAATTTATGATAAAGAGGTGGCTGTTGACCATGTAGGTGCCTCCTGCCTTTAACTGGGATTGCACCCAGGGACTTCCCATGGCGTGTGCTTGCTATGATTAGTGGGGAAGCCCTCAGAAGTGAGAGGGATGAAAGACAGTGTCTCTTCTCCAATCAGAATGCCCTTGAGCTGATGACCCTGCCCTGCCTTGACACTCAGCCTGTTCAGTCCCTCTGTAAACAGTTGTGAAGGAGCCAAATTGGACACCAGGCAGATGGCTTAGACAGTGAGTAGAAATATGGACTGGAAGGCTAGAGGGGTATAGGCCAGCAGGGTCTGGCCATACACTGACAACTGTCTAGAATGTGGAGAGAGAGAGAGAGAGGAGAGAGACAGACAGACCGACCAACCGACCAGGGTCAACTCTACTGAAGACCTTGGTCAAATCACTCATGGCTCTCTGAGCTTCTGTCCCCATGTGTACCATGGGGATCAGGAAAGCTGGGTGTATTAGGGTAGTGGCATACTCATCAGGACCTCAGAGACATAGTAGGCTGAAGTATCCCATACTTGAGGTCACCTTCTCTCCTTCCTGAGAAGGTCCTGTGGAGGCAGAACCATCTTGACTGTGCCAAGTACTGAGTCCATCTCTCAGCTGAGGTCATAACCCAGGTGTGTGAGCAGATGTGAGAGAGATCTGACTAGTCACAGTCCAAAGTCAGCAGGGCCACCTTGAGTGACTGCACTTCTGTCACATGCGATAAAGGACTGGGACCCAGGGCATGAATAAGCCTGCCTCTGTCTGGACTTCAGGCTCTCCTCTAACATATGCTCGGCCTTTGGACACTCACCCTGCCTTCTTTACAGCACACACAGATCTCAACATGGAACGGAGGTATTTAACAGCCTGAGAACTGCCAAATTCATTGCAGACTGAAATGACTTGTCTGCCCCTTGCTCTCTGATACTGGCCTATCTCTGGAGCATTTCTGAAGGATCTTTTTATATTGAAATTCTATCTTGGGAGTTATTTTAAGATGACCAAGATGAAAGAAATTTGGCAGAGGTAATGTTGGCTCCCAGTAGCAAATGCTGGGAGCAGTTAGAGAGGCTTTACAAGCTCTGTGCTCAGAATCTAAACCCAGCCTACCCTTTTGGCACAAGTGTTGCCTTGGTCTCTGTGTGTTGGCACTTGGTGGCCTCTGTGATGCATTTTTGTCTTGAAATAAACATAAATTTTAAAGTGAGTTTTTAAAGGAACCATTGAAATAAGAAGGCCAAAGTTTGACTGCCTCTGTAACTGGTAGGGGAAGCGGCTCCTGATAGATTTGGAGGAACAGCTGTGCCTTACTTAACCTGCCCTCTGCTGGACTGCTTGGCATCTGAGGCTTACAGCTGCCTTTGTGTCCAGTGTGGCGATGGTGAGGGTGAAGGCTTCCATTTTCTCAGCCTGGATGAATTTAGCTTAATGTTGCATGTCAAACTCTGGAAAAATCTCTGCTCAGCACCCAAAAGAAAATGAGCATTTTCTAACAGACAGCTACTTGGGAGGATAGTCACGTCCTTCACATTGGCTCTACGTCCTAAGCCCTGGCCTGTGCAGAGGAAGAATGGTGGGCTCCAACAGGAAATGCCTTGTTTCTAAGCCTTGATTATTCTAAATGGCTTCTGTTTAGATTTTGAGTCATACACAGCCTCATGCCCATGGAGTAAAGTGGTCCTGGTTGTGACCATGTGCCAATGCCACTTCCGGCTGCAGAGTTTACATAGCTGCTGGGGGGCAGGAAAGTCACTGTCAAGAACACAGCTAGTCTGTAGTGTGTTCCTCACTCAGGACTGATTGAAATGGTGGTTCCTGACACACAGTAGGAGGAGCTTTTAATAAGTGGCCTCTGGAAGGCAATCCAATGACTGTCTGTGTGGGCATGGCCATACTAGCTTGACCTTATCCTGGTGGTAGCTGGAGTCCTCTCAGTCTGACTTTGACTTGAGGGCTGAACCAGCCACCCATTCTCTCTCCTAGGCCAGAACTGCCACAGTGGTCATGTGGAGGTAGCTTTCGGGTGAGGGTCATGGGTCCCAGGAGTACTAGGCAAGGCTTGACAGCTTGGAGTGGGGTCAGGGGTCAGCAGCCCAAGCCCAGAGACTCTTAACATCTGGCCAGGAAGGGTGGAGCCAGCTGGTGAGGAAATCAGAGTATGTTCTTGGGTCAGGGAGAGAGAAGAAATCACAAATGGTCTGTCCTCCCATAAAGATGAGTTTGTGAGTTCCTGGGTAATGACTGGTTTCAGCTGCCTGGCATCCACCAATAGCTGTCACCCTGAACAGGCTGCCTGTTCAGCCTTCAGCATTCAGTCTGGGGAGGGATTCCCTTTGAGTCCCTTCTTATGAATCACTCACAGTTTAGAAAACAAGAGTCTGAAGCTGCCGTGTCAGTGGTTAATCAGTTGGCCCTATGACTTTTAAGCATTCTTGGCAGCAAATGTACTTTCTAATTTGATTTAAAGTTGTGCATGGATCCAGCAGCCATATGTGATTATATTCAAGATCATTGACATTATCTCATTACATCAGAGGACTCATTGAATAGAGCTGAAAACAGGCCCGAGAGGCAGATTCTAGGGGAGGAGAGGCCTGCTTGTAACTAGCAGACACAGGAAGAAGCTGGAGATGGGCAGCTCAGGTGAGGATGGCCCAGACTCATGGACTGGTAGGGAGCTGGTAGCCAGAGTGCAGATCTAGAAGTGGCCACTCTTTTGTCCTTCCTAGAGCACAGGGGCTTTGCATAGCTGACTTCAGGGCCCACACACAGTTAACTACCTGCAAGACAGATGGTGTCTTATGAATAGAACAGAAAATACACCAAATAAAATAAATTACAAAGCCGCCTCCTAAACCAGGATTTTTTGGAAAGAATTCTAAATAGATGAAAACAAACAATTTGATTTCAACCAAATTGTTGTTTTTTTGTTTTTATTCTGATTTTCACCCGAATTGTCAGTCTCAAAAATAAACACTGATACATTCCCAGAAAATATTTTTCAAATAAAAACTGACTCTGTTAAAGTTTGCCCTGATTCTTTCAAAACTGTGTACAAGACACTGTCAACCAAAGTGACTTGCATATTTTTTTAAATCAACTTGAACATATGCAGCTAAGATGTCACTAACTCCCTGCTGCTGGGTGTTTTTAGAGAATGACATAAGACCCCGGGCTGCATTTCTAACAGAAGGGTTTGCAACCCTAACAGAAACGTCCCCAAGCAGCTGAAACAGCATGCACTTTGCTTAGCTGTTCATCTAGGCACAGTGTGTGTCAGTAATACTGAAAAGCACACCAGGCTTCGTCTAAGGCAGGCCTGCTGTAAAGGAATGTGTACGTCCAGAATAGGAAAAGTGGATGAAAAATGCTGAAATTTATATTGCTATTGATGAATTTGCTCCTCTATTGCTTTCTGAGCTAAACACTACACGTAGCAATATAAATTCGCAATCAAGTTTTTAAAGGGAGCTAAATATTTTAATCCAATTAGACAAGTGAACAAAACACTGAATATTACATGCAGTGGAGATAAGTGGTTCTTGCCTTTAAAAGACTGTAATTCCGTCACATTGCAACCCCAAATGTCAATGTTGTCTTCCTTTTTAACGCTTTCAAACACGATGCAAGCAGAGGCTCCACTCCCTGCTGTTGGTGACACTGTGTATCCTTTGGGAATTCTTAAAATTTATTTCCCATGGAAGTATGATTCACATGAAACAGACACCTGTCCCTGTGCAGAGCAAGTTCTTAGGAGTCAAGCAGACACTTTGACCCTCTTAGAGACAACCTACAAACCCTCCCACAAGGGTACAGGCATCCCTGGCCTGCATAGAGCTGTCTCCATCACATGGGAGTTCTGCCTTGTCCACAGAGGTACAACCTCTTCTTCCTCTGTTTTCTCCTTGCTCTGACTTCTGCAGGGTAGGTCCCATTTGGAGCCTAGTCCAGGTGCTATTCAAGTTCACAGAGTCACTGTCAACATCTCAGTAGAATCATGGGGCCACCAGAGAAGTCATTCCATGTCCCCCCAGGCAGATGGAAGAATATGGCCCAAGGAAGGTGTGATGTAATGGGGGAGCAGAGTACATGAATATCCCATAGCACCGGAAGGAAGGCAACCCACAAAGAGGAACCTGGGTCCTGGGTGTCCTTCTGTCACCTCAGAACAAGGTTGGAAGGACCATTGAGAAAGTTTCCACCATTTTAAAACTAGAGGCATAGATAAAAAGAGTGTTTAGTGACATGGCCACATAGGATAAAAAGCACAGAGAAAGCCAGAAAAGAATGTTGACTTGAAGGGCTGAAGGACACTGGAGTGAAAGGGCAGAAAGACCCGTGGACCAGTCACTTAGGAAACTGAGGTAAGGCCAGTCTGGACCATATAGTGAGAAGACCTGCCTCAATAGAAAGGAAAAGAAACAAGTGGACATGGCATTCCAGACTACAAAACGGCAGAGGCAAATTAGGCACTAACCCCAAAGGTTTTGGGGAAAGGCTGTGATAAAGTTAGAAGCAGGTGGCTCAGGAAAATCAGGCTGCATCCAGGAAAGCAAGGGGCAACTCGTCTACTCCCAGGGCAGTCACAGGTTCAGGAAGGTGACACAAGGGGTCATGGAAACAGGTGAGGTAGCAGGAGGTGGAGATGGCTGTCAAAGGCTCAAGCTGTAGTTCCAAACTAAAAACATTCCCTAGACACACATCTTTTCTTCTGGGCTGAGGCCACAGAGGCTGTGGTGTTGAGGACAGAAATACACATCAGTAACACCCCTGACAAGTGATTGCAGGTATGTCGGATAGTGATAGTAACTCACGTTTTTTGTCTCTGAGTAACTGTGTGCAAAGTTCAGGCAGCACTGAAAAATGTCACTGTAGGAGACAGTATGGCAGTGATACACTCAGGCCAATACTTACCTTGCGCCAGAGTACAAGGCTTAAAAATGATGTTTAGTGGCAGTAAGGATGCAGAGTGTCCACCCAAATAGAGCCTGACACTGACAGGAGAGGGATAGCCCCTTTGCTCTAGGAGCAGGTGACTTTATGTGTTCCTGTTTTGCCTCACACTGTCATCACAGGAGGTTGTCCCCAGTCAGAAGAGCAGGCTAGGAGTCCACAGGGAGTCCAGTGATGACATATCAGTAGAGGACATTTCCTGGAACTGGGCTATAAAGACCCCGCTGCAAGCTCCACTCTGCCAGGGCAGTCAGTACAACCATGTCTGTCTTCCAAAATGTGCCCTTGTTCACCCACCCACCGTCTTGAGTTAGAAGCTCCAGTGTCTAGGGACCCAGTACACCAGGCAGCCTGTCCTGTCTAGCTATCCTCAGAGCACTGGGGAGGGCATCCCAGCAAGTACTCTCAGAACCAGTGTCTGCTTGCTCAGTGAGGACTAGTGTCAGCTCTAATGGAGATCTCTGTCTGCTGATTACAGTTGGTGGCAGGCTCTGGTGATGGACAGATGTCCCAAGACCCCCTGTGGAGGAGTCTTGAGAACAGAGCTCCCACAAACTCAGATAAGCTCAGCATCTCTAATCTTATGCAGTTCTATACTGACATTGTCTTCTGAGGCAGCCCCACCTGCATTCCCTGTGTGGAAACCATGCTGTTCATGTAACAGTTCATGCTATTCACACCATGCTATTCACACATTGTAACATCTACCTGAAAAGCACACATGACCTTTCCCAGGGAGAGAGGAAGGGAGGGAGGGGAAGGAAAGAAAAAGAGAAAGGAAAGAAAAAGAGAAAGGAAAGAAAAAGAGACAGGAAAGAGAGGAAGGAAAGAGAGGAAGGAAGGAAAAGAAGGAAGGAAGGAAGGAAGGAAGGAAGGAAGGAAGGAAGGAAGGAAGGAAGGAAGGAAGGAAGGAAGGGAGAATAAGAAGTCCCCAGCACATTTTCATGGCTCCCACCATGCGTAAGAGTCCTCCCTTGGATTCTTGTTTTAGTCACTGAAGTTGGGCAGGCCCTGGCTGTGCTCCATCATCCTGGCCCAGTGGAAACCACAGACAGACAGCCCTCCTCAGACTCACACAGCACTGTAGCTGGTCATCTCCACTGAAGGCACTGCAGAACTAGGGAGACATCTAGTGTGGCATTAACTTTTGTACAAGGTCAGGGTAGTCATTGAGCAAGATATTCAGCACTTTCCCAACCCTTGGTTATCCCCATACCAATAAGTGCAAATGAGACCTCAGTATCATGGGTCCCACCTTCCACATTCGGAGTGTCAATATGTAAAAATGCATCTATATATGTTACACGAAGCTGCAAGTAACAGAGGCTCTTTTGTGTTACTTCATCCAGACTTTGGCTGACATCCTAGTTTCCCCCCTACTTTAAAGCCCAATATAATTTCAGATCTGCTTTCTAACAAATAGTTAGGCCCACAGTCAGAATGTCAGTTGTCCTTAGGTAGAGTTATATATAGGTCTAGAGTAAAGGCTGCTTTCAGAAGGAAAGCATTGGAGGTACATAACCTGATACAACACAAAACAGACTTTCTTTGGTCTCTGGTGGCAAGGAGTGAGGCACAAACTTTCAATACAATTGGCTACATACATTTCCACATTTTTAGCAACAGAAACCTTTTCTTCAAACCTTCAGTAATAACAGCTGATCAAACTAGCAAATGAGAAAACAATACCCATGATCTATTTAAACTTACTTTTTATTATCATTTTTTTTCCAGTTACCCAGCATGCCACAATCTGATTGCTGACCTGGATGAAACAGAGTGAAATAAATGATTTACAAAGAGATATTTACATTCATCTGATTTGTACTTAATGTGCCACAGTGCACCAAAACCTCCCCAGGGAGACACCACCTGGGACTGCAGGGGGGCTGGTCCTCATGCCATGGTTCTGCCCCTGTGCTACAGACAGGGAGTGCTTCAGCATGAACTGGCTTGGGCTAGTTGGAGTGTGCTCAAAACAGCTTCAAGTCACTGATTTATGTTGTCTCTACTCTAGAGTATACACGGGATTAATAAAAATGACCTCTCAAGACTTGAATTGTTCCGTTTCCTTTGCATTTTGTAGCAGTGACAAACAACACACCAAAGGCACGTTTTAAGTCAGCCAAAGTGTACTGAAGACCACCTCTCCTGCCGCCATTGACTGTCACGCCCTCTACCTGTGCACCTTTAGCCAGCATCCAGTATTTACCATCCAACTGTCTGCACTCAGGAAGCACTCTGCATTATTCTTTCCCATTCTCTGAACAACACAAAACAGCCCCCCCCCAAAAAAGGCATCTTTGGCTCGATGGTGTCAGATTTTAGTCTTCAATAGCAGTTTTTGAGAGGAGCCTAAAAACAAATTTATGTGAAATTAGAAAATTTACTTAACAGTATATCAAATATCTGTACACAGATCATATTTTTAGTCTAAAATAGTATTTCTACTATACAGTCAAGCCCTCAAATGCTTTAAAGGAATACAAATGGACACTGGAAGGTTTGGGGTGTAGCTCAGTGGTAGAACATTTGCCCAACTTATGAGGCCCTGGGTTCCTTCCCCAGTACCACAAAAACAAAACAAAACAAAGAACCTGGATGCTGAGATGGTCATGGTGTTTGAGGGTAGGATGAAACACTGGGGCAAGCAAGGCTGCATGTGGGTGGGACAAGTCCAACCTCTTCTCCTTTCCCAGCCAGCAACCCAGCAGCCCAGGGCTCTCAGCAGAGGCCTGGTTCCTACATGCTCAGCCCGCCCCTCACACTCATGCAGCTTAGGCCGTGGATGTGGTGGCATGACAGTGCATGGGCTATCCTCATCTCTGGGGCATGTCAAAGGTGCAAGCCTCAAACACAACTTCTATTCTGAGTCAGAAGTTTCTGGTTTCATCAAATATGCTAGACATAAAGCTGTCACATATTTTAACTGTCCTCACTTCTATTTTATGTATACCATGAATAAATTATACAATATTCTAAAAATAGCACCTTTAAAGAGTTATAGAGGTCACTTTATTTCAGCCTCCTGAATCTGTCAACCCCAGTTGATTCTGAGGACAGCACATGTAAAAATGTCCCCAAATTTGGCTGTGAGAAATACACATGCATGTCTGACAAACTGGTCCCAAAAGTCATGCCTCTCTCTGTTGAAATCACAAGAACAAAGCCAAGTTCTACAATTCTAACTTATGAGGTAAAATTGGAAACACGCCCCATCCAAAATTATTCAATGTAATTCAGACATTCTGACCATCGATTACTCATGTGTAAGTTATAAACTGCCACGAGAGTTTAAAAATACACTTGAAAAGAAGTGTGTCGAGCAGTATGTTATCAGGAAGACATTAGTGATAAGCTACATTCCTTGAGAAGTCTGGCTCCACACCATTTCTTATTAAGACCATTAGGATCAGTCTGCAACATACTCTTGCCTCTGGCATCCCAGTAGATGTGCCTCGAAAACTAGTGCTGTGGTCAGTGACCCCACTCCTAGCACTTCATCAGTTTGTACAAGCATGCTATTGGAATTTTGCTTACATAAAAATAACCCCATATGTGGTTTTACTCTAAGAGGAATTTACCTATTTTCCTGCCACACCTTCATACAGGGTTGGTTAATACCAGCTGGGGCTATAAATATTTTCTTTCCATAAAGAAAAAAATTTAGTTTTCTGAAATTACAGAGCCATATCCAACAACAACAAAGAGAGAAGTAGCAGATTGACATAGGGCTTTATTTAAGCTGTCTGTACGAAGGAAGTAATGTATGTCCCTACCAGATGCCTGTGAGATACTAAGGGTGTACAATGTACAAAGCCATTTTTTTGTAGTCATTTCATACCCTATGGGTCATATATGTAAGAAAACGAACGTCTGTAGTGTGACCAGCAGTGACAATGATATAGCATCTAGGTTCATAGCTTTGTCTGCTCCAAACCCTTAATCAGATGACCACATCTTGTATGGATCTAGCAGAAGAACTAGAAAGTAAAAATATGTCACAAACTACAAATCTACAGGGAGGTGACTCAATGACCAATTCAGATGTTTTCTTTTTATTTAAATAAATACTTTACATTTCATGCTTGCCTGTAATGCACTACCAGGAGCAAGCTAAGGGGACTGGGATGTAGACAGTACAGACAGTAGCAGCAAAGTGTGGACACTGAGGTGTGGTAGAGACCCTGCAGTTAGTGAGGGAAGGAGAAGCAGGTGGCCCCTGTGAGAACAGTCAGGCGTGGGAAATGGAAACAATACTGGGATAATGCTATGTCATTAGTGTAGAAAGCAAAGCTGTGAGCAACCCTGCCAGCAATCTGAGCAGAGGTGGCCGGTTTCCTCCAAGACAGCCCTGCATGATGACAAGAGGTCAAGCTGGAGTTGGTAGGAGGTGGAATCACAAAGCCAGAACTGCATCCAGACATAATGATTCCAGGTTTCAAGCCATTTCAATTGCCTGAATCCTAACCTTAGGTATAGGAATCTCCTTCACACACCTCTCTCTTCTGTTCTACTTTTGCCATTTAACGGACATCTGAGGTTGCAAGGAAAAAATTCTCAAAATCAAAGTCAAGAACACGCCTGCTGTGACACTCAGGGAGCCTGGGATGGGAAGAGAAAGCCCTCGAATGGCTGGGGACCAAAGGCCAGGTGTGAGGAGTAGCCAGCCTGAGGCGTTGTCAGTGTCCCCTCATTAATCTTTAGAAAGTACCCTTGGCCAAGGTCATGAAGTCACCTTAAGACTTGGGAGGAGAGACAGAACAAAAGAAGCCGTGTGCTTAGTGTGCAGTGTCTGCTCGCTCTGAGGGATAAATGCTCCGAGCATCACCCAGGCTCAGCTTGCTTTTCTTTCTCTCTCACACTTCTTTCTTACAGAATGGACGCAAGATAACTTAAAGGACATACCATCTAATCTACTTTCCTGTCAATGTGAAACATTCAACATAATTCTAAGTAGGAAAAAAGACTACAGATGCAAGAGTGAACATCTGTTTAACTTCCTACTCCATACTAAGGATAAACTCACTCAGGTAGAAACATGAAAAATTAGGACAAAATCTATGTCTGAATCCATCTTAGCTGCCTTAGTAAATGCCCTTTTCACCCCAGCAGTCCCAGTGGCTAGCCACTGCCAGCAGCGGCTCTGCTTCCCCAAGTCTGAGCCTAGAGGCTAAGACATCTGAATGAGAACATGACTTCCTACTCAAAAAGACAATGCAGTAACACTACTATGTCACGCTGTAGTCTTCCATTTGGGAGCTGTCAAGAACTAGAATACATCTCCATGACCACTCCTTGGAGCAGATGCCCTCCTGCTTGTTGCAAGAAAGGCTTTGATCCTTGCACTTCATAGTCTGCTTTGGAAAATGTCAGCTCCTAGCACCAAAGGGTTTAATCTGAAGATCATCATTAATGAAGGAGAAAGATGAGGTTTGCATACATGTCCCCTCTCAGTGAGAAATGTTTGGGATTGGGAGACATGAGTATGTACAGAAAAAGAAAAGCTAGAGGTGTTTTGTTTTGTTGTTTTCCCTGATGGCTTGATTCAGTAATGAATGTACCTTGATAAGAATAAACACACCAGCTTCTTATCCATTGCTACCTACTGTGTAAATATTTTGCCAAGTAAAGTTCATTTCTTATCATCATTTGGGTCTCAGCTTTCTCCATTACCTTATGCCAGGCCATACTCACACATCCACTCAAGTGAGCAACCATTAACATCCATTTGTTCCACCAACCCCTTGGCATTGGGTAGTTGGAGATTTTCTCATTTCGGCACCAAAGGGTTAAATTACAGCATCTCTTCTCCCATAGCCAGATTCTAACCAACAGATAAGATTCCAGAGCCTTACCAATTTTTTTGTACAAAGGAGAAAAAGTGCATGATTCTAATGGGTGTGTACATTCCTTGCACATGGTTCAAAAGAAACCGCAGTCAATGTCCTGTGAGTTGGAGCTGCGTTTGCTAACATGACAATACAAGTCTTACCACTAAAAAATAAATACTACTGTAATATAAACAAAATCATTAAAAGGACATTCAAAGTTTTAACATCTGAGAAAAAGCTAATTCACCTATAACTGAAAGTAAAACTTTAAAACTGATAAGGCAAACACCTGTTCACCTTGGTGTATAGATTTTGGCGACAGCAGGATCATTATACTGTCTACATTCTTCAGCCATCAGAGGTGATAAATATCAAGAAGGGAAAAAAGGTTGCCAAGCCCAGGGGAAAAATACTCTCTGGTACAACGTAGATCCTAAGACCCTCTAGGTGAGTCTGCACCTGCAGTGCTTGGTGAACACCATCCATTTGCCCATGAAGTCTGGGCATCCATGGTGACACTGGGCTTCCTCCACAATATCCAGCAGGAATTAAAAACATGTGTATCTCATCAGCCCTTCAGTCCTCTCAAAGCTTCCTAAGGATTTTCAGCCAAATATCAGCGGTGCATAATTTATGCACTGATCAGACATACATGCTAAACTCTTACATACACACACCACCACCCTTCATCAATTGCTTGTTCAGAAGTATAAACTAAGTCTTCTTAGTCTAATTAGTTCTTGATGTAGCTTCTATAAAGTTAAAAATGTACCTAGAATCTGTGTATCTCATTTAGCCTTCACTGCTAGGGAAAAACAGAACTGAAAGAAGATGACAATTGATGCACAAATGAACAACGGGCTCATGACTCCCAAAGATTGTAAAGTTACTTCTGAAAATTGCTATGATAGTAAGACAGTAGCAGCAACAGCATGAGACCTTAGACTGAGATACAATTTCATGCAAAAACAAAACCTGGAGTGTCTGTGTCTATGTTTTCATGTGGGTGAAAGGTGGTGAGGGTGAAGACCCTTGGCTGCTCA
Organism: Cricetulus griseus; assembly: GCF_003668045.3. Taxonomy (NCBI): domain Eukaryota; kingdom Metazoa; phylum Chordata; class Mammalia; order Rodentia; family Cricetidae; genus Cricetulus; species Cricetulus griseus. The sequence continues at coordinate 16,771,678 of NC_048598.1, read as the reverse complement.
GGGTGTCAGAAGTGCCCCTGCTGTCTGTGAGAGCGAGGACTGGTGGGGATGTCCAGGGATCATTCTCAGTGACAAAATGTAAGATGAAGTGGAGCCACAGAGAGGCAGAGACTACTCCCGTCCACTCGCAGAGTAGGAGAACTGAGGGAAGTGTGGCCGCCGCTCGTTGTCCATGCACTCCATGCCGTCTTCGTCATCTGTGGGCGGCAACAGCCTCTGTCAGTTACGGAAGGCATTACTAGGCCTGCACAGCACACCACACTACAGTAAGCCATACACTTTTCAATAAAATGGAGTTATTTTTCTAAAACTATGATTTCTAAATGCACATGAACTACAAAGAAATAACATTATAAATCACCTTTAAAACATCAGAATTTCAAGATTCAATACAAAGGAAAATGTTACTAAAAAAACCAGAATTCTACTTTCAAGAATCATGCTTTTTAGGAATATATGAAGTTCTAAATTTTAGGTCATAGAATTCTACAGAATCTAGGTCTTCAAAATGCTTGTACATTTTCTTCCTGGTGACCTGGTAAGAGTGTAAACGCATCTTCTTTAAGTAGCATTAGTCAATATCTACCATCAATTAACTCACTACTCTCTATTTCTCTGTGATAAAACTTTAGAATAAAGAGAATGAGATAAAAGATGGAAAACAAAGGACAACATTCAAGTCCTGATTAATCAGGGATGAGGGACTTGCAAGACATGGGGACCACGTATGAACTTGCCCCTCTCTTTATCTCTATTTTCCTGTATGTAAAGGGCCAGAAAGGACCATGCCTCCTCCTCCCTAAGTGTTGTGTGGTAAGAACCCACAGTCACAGAGCTCTTCCTCAGGTGTGCAGAGCATTAGAGGGCTCCATCTAAGCCACTCCTGCTCATCCCCAAAGTTCAGTGCATAGTGTCCTGTAATCAAGTTGAACACGTAGGTACAACCTTTTAAATAATGACTTGTTTTTATTTTTTAGTGTGTGTGTGTGTGTGTGTGTGTGTGTGTGTGTGAGAGAGAGAGAGAGAGAGAGAGAGAGAGAGAGAGAGAGAGAGAGATGCGAGCTTATGTGAAACACATGTGTGCAAGTATCCTAGGAGTCGAGAAGCAACAATCCCCCTGTATGTTGCTGTATGCTGGTTAGTTTCTTGTTAGTTTGATAAAGCTGAAGTCATTTGGAAGGAAGAAACCCTTCATTGAGAAAATGCTTCCATCAGATTTACATAGGAATGTCCAGCCCATGCTGGGTGTTGTCACCCTGGACTGGTAGTCCTGGGTTATATAAAAAGGCAAGTTGAGTAAGTTATGAGGGGCTATCCAGGAAGCTGCATCTCCATGGCCTCAGCATCAGCTCCTGCCTTCAGATTCTTGCCTTACCCTCCTGTCCTGACTTTCTTTGATGATGAACTGTGATCAGGACATGCAAGCCAAAAAAGTTGGTTTGGGTCCTGGTTTTCACCATAGCAATATAAACAAATTAAAGCACTGGAGTTAGAGGTTGTGAGCCCCAACGTGGGATGAGAAACTGAACCCAGATCCCCTGTAAGAGCAGCAAGTGCTTTTAATTAGTGGGATATCATCTCCCACCAGCAAAATATTTCCATATCCTCAAATCCATTATAGAGAGATCTTTCTATTCTTGTTTCCCAGCCTCCCTAGGGAGCATTGATTTCCGTGTAATAACAAAGAACAGACGCTATACTGTACCCCATAAAAGGCTCTGCTTTCATCTAAAAAAAAAAAATCAATGGTTCTGTTTCTTTGCTTTGTTTCTCCCCCCTTATATTCTCCTCTTAATGCACAGGTACATCAGAAGTGAAACTGAATTGCCATTAACCTAAATTTTTCAGCTTATAGTAGTAGATAGAAACACAGCACATACACTTTGTGTCAGACTCTACACAAATTCCCCTCTGCAAACAGACCACTACCTTGCCAGCAGCTGGGCAGCAATTCTAGGTAGTGCTGAGGTACAGAGAAATCTCTGCCTACTTACAAAATATGGGTTCAGAACTAAGCCAACCCCATGCATCTTCTAGATCAAACTGTTGAGCTGTCTGAAAGCGGGGAGGAGTGGCAGGGTTTGGACGTATCCATTGTTGAGTCACACAGTATGAAATCTCTACAGGAAAGTCAGCTGAAGTCATAATGTTCCAACTCTGACATGTGCCAATCACATCTGAGAAACAGTTCTCCCCACCAAAAGATTTATTTTTCTGAGTGTTTCTGCACAGCAAACCTGCAGCGAGATCCAGACACTGTATGGAGAAGGCTTTGCGCTCTTCTACTCTAGATGACAGAGGCTGCTCTGACTCCTGGCTGTAACCAGACCTTGTCCTAAGTCCAGAAGGACTTTACATGGCAGGTGGTAGGGAGGGAATACTGCTGGGTATCCCCAGAGAATTAAGACAGCCTCCAATGTCACTTCATATTACATACCACAATTCTGAACAGGAATAGATCTGAATCTACAGTCTGGCTGTGAGGCCCCAACACTTGTATTATTCTTTAAAGCTACCCACTCCAGCTCTTGTCTGATCCACCAGGATTGGTAACAATGAGGCTGGCTCTGACCTTGTCCAACTGAGATAGGAGAGCAGCAACCCCATGGGCACTTGTGCTGCCCTGGCAGGAGGCTGCAGTGGAGGGAACTGGAGGACCTTGCAGGTACAATGACAACCACAATGAACATGCGCTACACTGAAATAATCAACTCTACAGTTAAGCATCTGAATCTCTGCATCCAAGCAGCCTCAGGCTCCTGTTTTTCTCAGAACATTTAGCAAATGTAATTAGACAGTAGTAAAAGTGACCAGATCTCTCTCAAAGAAATTTTCCCTTTCTGTGAGAGGAAAGCATAGGACCATTGATGGATGTAATGAAAGACAACACATTCTAAAATCTGTTCAATTAATTAACACCAGTTAGGACAATCTGGCATATTGATGCAGCTGTTTGTAGGAAATGGAACATTTTGCTTTCTTTCTTAACTACTGATATATTCTCAAAAATAATTTAAAATTTTTGATTTACAAAACCAAGGTGGCAAATGGGAAGACAACTGTCAACAAATGGCATTTCTATGGACTTCTGAACCAAATCTTGGTGTGTGAGCTGTAACAAGGCTACCAGAAAAAAAGAAAAACTACTCTGTATAATAATGGTTTATTGCCTCTTTTATCTTTTCACAACAGAAGCCTAGGACTTATGGACTGCCAAAATTGAAGCTCTTGCCTGGGTCCTTACAACCAAAAACTTCAGTTAATAGCCACTGGAACCCCTCCCCTCTAACAGGAAGCTAGGACAGAGAGAGGCTTGGCCATCCTCTCACTCACCTTCCCATCCTAGAGACCCTGAATGAGTCGAGGCCAAGTTGTGTGCTCTTCCTGATCCTGTCAGACTTGGTCCACATGACTGGGCTCTTGCTGCTGTACTGTAACTAGGACCAGCAGCAGAACAACGCCATACTCTGCTTCTGATGCAGATCCCCACAGGCTAATTACACCCACCTTGAAAATTATGCTAGTCTAAGGGCTTTCTGTGCAGCTCTATCCCTCTAGAAAGAAACTCAGCACCCTTCAAAGACACTGAGGCCTATGCAACATGGCCTTCTCTTGTGGATTAATGGAGGTGAGGAAATAGGGTAGGGTTAGATTCTAGAAGCAGAGCATAGAAAACCTCTTCTCTACAGTAGTTCAGTGTTATTGCAGGTCTTAGAAACTGAGAAATGAACATACAAATTCTCATCAGGATAGTTGCCATAAGTTCAGAGTTCCAAATATGAAGACAGGAGGAGTTAAGGTGTCCTGGTCCATGACTCCTGAGGCAAGTTAGTCATGGAACAGTGACTGACTAACCACAAGAGCATCTTTTAATAGCTTCTAATTTCACGTGGTTGAGACTCCGTAAAATTTCAAATTGTTTTTGCTGTCTTTTTAGTCTTACATTTCTTCATGCTCATTCCACTTAGTTAGGGATTTACTATATGAGGCTCATCTCTTACTTTTCATGTAGATCCTAAAGGCCAGTTAATCAGGCCACTCAAGCTTGGAGTCACCTGGAGACTTTCTTTAAGAGCTGGCTTGTCAGGCACACACCAGAGGAACAAGGGCTCTAGAGATTATCCCAAGAATCCCTAGGCTTCCTTGTCAAGCAGATAGTTGAGGCATCACATCTCAGAACTAGTAAGTAGCAGAGACAAGACATGAGGCAGGCTCCCCAGTTTGGAGTCTATGTTTTCACATTTTCTATATTGTAAATAGGGCTTTTAGTTTTAACTTTTTGAAGTGAACTATCATTCATTTCCAAGTCCTACCTATTTCTATTTTTTTCCAAAATCATATATTCATATTCAGCTGTCCAAAAAAGAATCCTCAAATGCCAAAACTTCTCTTTAAGAAAAGCAGCATCATGAAAAGGCTGATACTGAAGACAGAGACATGTTGTGAGTCCAGCTTGGAGGTAAGGCCCAGGAATGTTATTTCTGGATTCAGGAGGTCAAGGTATAAAGTTCAAGACCAGGCTAGGCTTGTAAGATTCCCCCCCCCAATCTACTTTCCAAAAAGACACCAAGATCTTCCTATCCCAATGTAGACTATGGATGCCAACTGGGAGTAAAGGAAGCCCAGATAGCCACAGACAACTGAACTGTACTAAGAGCAGGGACACAAACTGTTCCAAGGCCCCAGTCACATTTTATATTCCCTTGTTTAATGAATACTTATCAAGTATCTATCCTGGGCTAGGCATCTATCCTGGTATCTGTGACAAACAGTTATTAAGTCACGAGAACCTTTCTCTCAGTAATATTATGTCACACTGACAAAAATAGATAACAAATTAACAGAAAAATAGCAAATAAAGGCATCATCAACACAGAAGCATTACAGCAGAATGGAGCTTGTTAAGAGTCCTTGAACTAGGACATCAAAGGTGGTTCTCTGGGTGAGAATGTGGATATATACCAAAAAGGGAAGTCAGCAAGAGTTTTACCCTAGGGAATGATGGTCTGCGAACAACCAGCCTTAGATCCAAACAGTAGAGCCCAGCAAGAACTCAGGGAAGGCACTCCTCTTTGTCTGTTCAGCCACTCACTGGTGCTTCCCAGAATTTCGAACAATTATATTGCTATAACTCATCCTGGAGCCAAAGACCAAGGCTTGTGCTCATAATTTCTACTCAGATAACCTTTAACTAATTGTCTGCAACTCCACGGGCTTCTGAATAGTCTCTAACTTCTTAGTGATCCTAAAAGTCTACCAATAGCATATGTGGCTCACTTTAGCATGTGGGCATCTTAAGCCCTCGGCTGATGTCCAGGCTGAGCTGGTGAGCCCTGCTCCTAGCTGTGTGTGACACTGGGTTTCAATGTATTCACTTACAAGAGTTAAGCATTTCTTGGTGACTCTAAAGGCACAAAGGAACCAGAAGTGCACATATGCACACAGACATTTCTCCTCAGGGCATATATTCTCCTGAGTGCAGGGCCATGGACCCCAGATGAGTCCTGGTTTGTGTTTCAACAATAGAATTAGTCAACCATGACCACTATGGGAATAGAATTTCATTTCCTTCTTCTGTCTCACAGACATCCAGTGTATATGAGCAGTACCAACCAACAGCAGAGAAAAATGTGCAAATAAAGGAAAAGAAAGAAATGCTAAAGGATGCTACACATGTATGCTTGTGATTATTTTAGCTTTCCAAACATCACCTCAAAACTCTACCCTATCCTTGTTCTTCATCAAAACCTACTTACAGCATTTCCTGGAGTACAAGGCATATATTAATGCTACGGAATGACATGAAATGGTGTATGATCACACACCCTAACACATTTCTAATTTAAAGTATTGCATAAAAATAACAAACTAAATTGTGTTTAAAGACACTACTGTTTAAGGAAAACCTAATCTTAAAAGTAAAGTTAAGAACAAGTAAGTAAGGAGGAGGCAAAACTAGCATAATGCTGATGATAGGCTGTGAAGAAAGAAGATCTGGACTAGGGAATGCTCCCAGTAGGCAGCAAAACCCTGTTAAGACAGCAGTGAGTAAGGAAGACATAGGTCTGTAACTTGGTCTCTAACTGTCCTACCCAGCACTGTGCCTGCTCCTGCTGCTCTTCTATTCCCTCACAGGAAGCTCCAAATTCTTGACAGAAATGGAATAAAAGCCACAGTTGGATTTAATCTTTAAAGCAGCAAATGATTTTGAAGAGGGCTGTTTCCAATTATCTTAGAAAGTTATCAACTGCCTAATAGATTTACTTACATTTTTCAGGTGGTGTTATTGTAATAGTTTGAGCTGTAAATTCTTCATCAAAATATCTGGTATCTGTCTCAGATGTTACTTGAGGCTTAAAAGGAGGTACAAGCTATAAGAAAAAAGAGTACTGTCAATATATTTCAATTCAGGAAAACTTACTTTTAGTATATGACTAGAGAGCAAACAATGAACTGAAGGCCGAGTCACAGTGTAAGGTAGACAAGGTGCTTGGTTTTATCTGTCAATAGTCTAAAGAGTAATAAGATCTTGGTTATCTATTAAAAATTGATTATGTGAAACAGAACAGTGGTGAAGTCATGAACAACACTGAGAGAGAACACTGTAAAGTCTGTCGTAATTATTTCCTGGTGTAGAGTAGGTGTAGGGGGCAGTTGTGAGGGTGTCGTCCAAGAGGCAAGATGGTGGTTCTCCCAGGGCAGCAAGACCACAACCTTGCTTGCTATCCTTTCCTTCTCTCCTGGTACTCGGGTGCATCAGCTAATATAAAAATAAACCTTAGCTGGGAGTGCTAGTGCACTCCTACAACCTCAGCTCTCAGAAGGCTGAGGCAGGAGGATCACAAATCCAAGCCCAGTTAGGGTGCATAGTGAGACCCTGTTTCAAACCCAACAAATCAACAAACAAACAAAAGCAAAAGCCAACTTAACACAGCCATTCTGTAAAGCACAGACCACAGTCCACCTTTATAATTTGTAAAGAATTCTTTTTTGGAACAGGCTTTGATGTCTACCTTTGCCTTAGAATCAGAATTCTTAGCAATCTCTAAAGTTCATGGAAAACTACATCCACGGCTTTCACTCCCTCCTCACAAGCAATGTGTCCCGAAGGCAGTCTGAAGTAACTATGCTAGCAATGACAGACCTAGACTGAGTTTAAGTGGGTCCCAAAGCAGGAACAGGGTGTGAAGGACGCCTGATCCATGTCACCCTGTACTGGCTGTGAGTGAGCAGTGCAGTGATATGGTTCTCACTTGTCAGAGCTCTGACCCCAAAGGGCAAGAGAGAAACATGGGTTTCCCTTTGAAAACAAGATGCTCAGTCCCAGAGCTGGTAATCTTATCAGAACAGAGTGTAATTCTTACAGAAATAGGAAAATGGGACACAGGGTGAATAAAATAGCATGTACTGATAAAATCTTAAGAAAGAGACACACAACTGGATTGAGAGAACTGTGTTGTCCCCATTCTCACTGTCACCAAATCTATATTAAAATGTTTATTCTCTAGACAGTTTGTTTTTTAAACTTGGAAAACAGGGGTCTGACTTCAAGCACAATGAAAGCAAACACAACAAGAAAAATCTGAACCAGATTTAGTGGTACACACCTATAATCCAGCATCAGGAGACAGAAGTAGGAAAACTGTTGAGTCTGAGGCTAGCCTGGGCTACATAGCAAGTTCCAGGCCATTCTGGGTTACACAAAGAGACCCTGCCTCAAAAAAAAAAAAAAGACTGAATTTAAGTGCAGCTTCCAAGGAGGTAACAGCATTAAAGTGGCTTTAACTAGCTCATAAGTGTCTACAAAAAGAGAGAATTTGGATACACAAGGAAATACATGAACTAAGGAAAGACCATATCAAAACCCAGGGAAAGATAACCAAATGTGAGCCAAAGAAACTAAGCCTTGGTCTTAGACTTGCAACAATACCACTTTCTTTCTCTCCTTTATTTCTTCCTTAAACACCAACCTCCTAGTCTGTAGCATTTTGTTATGGTAACCCTAGTACACTACTTCTGCATGATTTTTTTTTTTTTTGGCTGTGAGCAAATAGTATCATACCATCTTTGTTTTTCCCATAGGCACCTCTTTCAAAATAATCCTGTGTCAGTTGGCACAGTGTGACTCCTCTTTAGAAATGGTAAGTACTAGTCAATCACAAACACCTAACTATAGTTTTCTATGCTAACTCACTAAAACAGCAACCATATTATTAAAGTATGAACTTGATACATTTTACCAACAAATGCATTATACTTCACATAGATCTTCCTCTGAAAGTGAATGTGTCTTTAGAAAGTTCTAAATGATCAAGACAATAGGGTCAAGATTATGGGCTACTACAGTATGGGTCTAGAATGTCCACCGAAGTCCATGTGATAAAGTCCTTGATTTCAGAAAGGTGATGAACTTTTAAGAGATGGAGCCTAGCTTTGTCTTAGAAGAGTGTGCACTTAAAGGTGCCTACAGAGCAATGGTTTCTTCCTTGTATTTTCCCTTCATTGCTGCCATCAGTGAGCAGCTTGTTCCACCATGATGCGCCATCTGTCCTACTACAAGTCCAATAGAAATGGGATCAGCAGTGCTATATGGAAACTTCTAAAACTGTGAGTCAAATAAGCCTGTCCTCTATTTGTGCTGATTATCTCTATTATTTGTTATTATAACAGACAGTTAACATGTTCAAGACATTAACTTCAGTTGATTAAAAAGGCATGTTCAGAGCTGGGTTTACTTGTAGAAACTCAAGTATATTTAGGAAATGTTAAGGAAATTACAACTCCTTAAATTCTTTCCACATTGCTCTTCTAGCAAATCTTACACTGACATTAACTATCTTTCTCAAATTAAATATTTATGTTTCTTTAGGCTAAGTAGAGGAATACATTTGAAAGACAATTTTCCTAAATTCCTGAGTAAATCACAGTCCATATTTCCACTTGGACTGGAATACAACCTAAGTGCAGGACTAAGATCTTTGCAAGTCAGGGCTGGAGAGATGGCTTAGTGATTAAGAGCATTGGTTGCTCTTCCAGAGGACCAGGGTTCAATTCCCGGAACCCACATGGAAGCTCACAATTGTCTGTGACTCTTGTTCCAAGGGATCTGACATCCTCACACAGACATACATGAAAGCAAAATATCAATGCACTTAAAAAAAGAAGATCTTTGCAAGTCAGTTTCCTCAGATTTTTTTCATCATCAAATCACTTATGACTACTATGTACCTATACGTTTAGGTTTTTGCTTGTTTGCTTGTCTCTTTTCTACTTTAAGGCTGTGATGCTTAAGGAATAGAGTATTACCTGGCTCTTCCTGTGACAGACCATGATTATACCATCATAGCTGTCTTACAACTCATGGCAATCTCAATTATTATGTGCTAATGCATATGAATCAAAATAATGGAACATAGACATTTGCAACAAAAAACGTGTAGCACTCCTAGATTTAGTAATCCATTACTATATTTTTATCTCTTAAAAACAATATGATTTAGTAGCTAATCTTATGTAGGAATTCTGGTTTATTTTATCCCTGTTTCTTTTTAAAAAACAAACTCACTTTGTGTATGTATGTGTACATGTACTGGAAAAAGCAAACATATGGAAAATGTATACATAAAATTAATCCATCTATGACATATATATTTAACTATGTTAGACGCAAAGTTCTGTAATACCAATGCATTCTTGACCTAAACCTAGAAATTTGAAATAAGTGTATTTCATTGTTCTGTAACCATATAATATTAATTGACATTCACATGTCTGACATCAACCCTATGTAAAACATATCAAAGGGCTCAAGGTCTATACTGTATTTATTTACCATAAATATTCATATGCCTTAGACTAAATACCAAAGTGGGTATTTTAGCTATACCAAGTATCGTATACAAGTTAAATCCAAAGAAAGAAGAAAACCAAAAATTAGAACAGAAATCAATGAAGTATAAAATAGACAATTGAGAAAATAAAACCAAAAGCTGAAACTTTTTAATAATCAATAAAACTAATTGGATGGGTCTATTTGTGTTGAATAAATGTACTTCTACCAGTTTTTATATCATTTTAAGTGGCTCTTCACATAAAGATGCTGTAATGATATCAAATGTGTATTTACTAAAGATTATACTACTGGTATTTACACCTGAAACATGTCATTTGTCACATTTGATACCTCTGTACTGACATCTACTCCAAGCTACAACACTGCGTCCAGTTTGGACTGCTCTGACACTTGGCCATTAAACGGTCTATTCATTGTGATTTTCCCCCAGATTTTATTTTAGGTGAGATTCTTTTTTTTCCCCCAAGACAGGGTTTCTCTGTGGCTTTGGAACCTGTCCTGGAACTAGCTCTTGTAGACCAGGCTGGTCTCAAACTCACAGATCTGCCTCCCGAGTGCTGGGACTAAAGGCGTGCGCCACCACCACCAGGCTTAGGTGAGATTCTTACAAAAAACAATCTATGTATATTTTGTCCACAGGCATTTCTTAAAGCTTATGCTATTTATATTTTATGGGATAACCAATGTTAGTTTTGGCAGCTGTCTGTGTTCTTTTATATCCTACATAAAATGCCTCATGGTGAAAAGAAGGCAGTAATTATGATGTTGAACCAGGAGAATGTCTAGTACATAGTTGGAATGCATCTTTCTTTGAACCAAGTTAAAAAACAAGCCACCATTTGAGTGTGATAAGAAAAACACCAACTTGACAATCCTTAGAAAGCCGTTTTTAGCTCTCATTTCTCCATTGGTGTTCCTGTTACATGAAAACAATCACAGTCAATAACATCTGGATAACTGCTTTCAGTCACTCAACTCTTCAACTACAAATTATAACTGGATACTAGAATACCCTGCCTGACTCAGAAAGTCCCATTACAGCATCTGTACAGCATTTCACCAGAGAGTTTGATAGAAGTTATAATAATCAATCCTAAAAACAATCTCCATTCTTGACCATCCATGTTTCCCAATATTTAGTACCACTCATCTGCATTCTTGTTCATTTCAAACCTCAACCTTCATTTCTCACCCACTTTATTTTCCTTTTCGTCCTATAGAGGAAATCCATCTATACTCTGACTCCCTAGAGTCACACTCTTTCCTGTTCTCACTCAAATGTTGGTTCCTTAGAGAATTTTTCTTGAATCAAATACTCTTCGTCTTGCCTATCTCCTTATACTTTTAGACTAAAACCAGATCCTATTTCTTTAAGTTATCTATAGAATCCATACTCCCTCTTCCTTTCTTGATGCCTTCATTCTATTCTCCGAGGACGCTGAAAGTTAACATTCATCATTGTCGTGGTTTGAATATGAATGGCCTCCATAGACTCATGTCCTTGAATGATCAGCCCATAAGGAGTGACAATATTAGAAAGTGTGATCTTGTTGGAGGAACTGTGTCACTAGAGGTAGGCTTTGAGGTCTCAGATGCTCAAGCCACGCCCAATGTGGCATTCTCCTCTCACTGCCTGTGGATCCTGATACAGAACTCTCAGCTCTTCTCTAGCACCTGCCTGCATGCCCCTATGCTTCCTGCCATGATGATAAGGGACTAAACCTCTGAAACGGTAAGCCAGCCCCAAGTAAATGTTTTCCTTTATAAGAGTTGCCATGGTCATGAACCCCAACTAAGATAATCATTGAGACAGACTTTTAATGGGATTTTTTTTGCTAGCCTCTTCTCCCTATTGCTACACCAAGAAATCTTGAAAAGGTCCCTGGTCTGCACGCTATTTCTTTATACCACACGAAGGAGCAATGCTGTAAAGCAGGTGTTCTATGTTAACAGGCACCGCCCACCATTTGCATCCCGTCTCCTTGTCTCTCCAGTCAGGCATGCCACTTATCACTGCTCTATCTTTCCTTAAACTGTTCTTCCGCCCTTTCTTAAATGTCACAGTTCAATTATTTTCAGTATTTCCTTTATATGAATGTTATCAAAGCCAGAAAGGTCAATGACTGAAGTGTAGAGCTAAAGTCAGCCTTAGGATGCAATAAAGAAAAACTCACAGAAAACACCAGGTAGATGCATGGACTTACATTAAATGGTGAGTTTATAGCATTGTCAACCACTTCTAAGCAGTACTGTTCAGAGTTTAGTGGTGTAGCCCTATGGTGGAGAGCTTACCTAGCAAGCATGCAGCCTGGGTTTAATCCCAGCACTGCAAATATCAAAACATTTATCAATAAAGCAAAATTCATAATTATCATATACTGTGATATTTATCATATGAAAGAAAAAAATCTTAGAAAGCAGCATCACAGAAACCGTGAGGGGAGGAAAAGCCTGCTGCAGAGTGTGGCATAGTTACAGCTGAAGGCAGACAGGATCTTTCTCTACACAGCCCTCAACAATAAAACAAGAGAGACAGAGGCTAAATGAAACCAGAAACACAGAACAACTCACAAAAGAGGTAGGCAAAAAAGACCAACTAAAAATCAGCCAAACAACTGTATCAGTAAATGAATTATATTTCATTAACTCATATGTCACCCAGTGAATAATGCAAGAATAAACTACATGCTAAAACAGAATCTACTTATTTATAATTTAAATAGATAGAAGTATACTGATGAGAAAAGACATATCACATACACAAACACACACCCTTATATTCAGTAAGAAAAAACAATAACGAATCCCATGGATTAATTCATCAAGATGTAAGTATCCTAAATTTAAACGTATATACAAGTTGACAGTGCAAACTCAAAGCACAGAAAGTGGCCTTGCACATGGAAAGATGTGGGTTTGAGTAGGATCACTGAAAAAAAATTAACAAATAAACAAAACCAAAAAAGAAAGGCAAAATTAAAAAGATGTTTACAATTGTGGCTGAAGATTTCAACAACTGCTTGTCAGTAACTGATAGTACCAGTACACAGAAGATGCTGACGACATGAACTGCACCATCTGCCATCTTAACAGAACATGTGTCCCATACCCATGGAAGCATCTTGGTAAAAACATGTTATAGAGTAAAATCAGGCAGATCTGTTGTCTTCTCTCTGCTCTACCCCTGATAATTTAAAGTTTTTTTTTTTATATTTTAAACTTTGTTATAAAAAATGTCACACTAAAAAGTCAAACAACAAAATTAACCAGGCTCAAATGAACTTCTATAGTTAGAATAGCCATTTGGTTTTTCCTCATCCCCTAATATTTAGTTGTTCTTTTTCTTCTCTCTACATTATATATAAATAAAATATTTTCTAAATGAAAATGTACTTTAAAACCAAAAGACAGACACAGAAGTCTCCAGAGCAGTGGTTCTCAACCTTCCTATGCTGCCAACCTTTCACACAGCTCCGCTTGCTGCGGTGACCTCAAACCATAAAGTTATTTTTGTTGCTACTTCATAACTGCTGTTATGAATCATAATGTAAATATCTGTGTTTTCTGATGGTCTTAGATAACCCGTGAAAGGACTTTTCAACCCCCAAAGGGGTTACAACCTACAGTTTGAAAACTGTTGGCCTACAGAAAAACTTTGTGCTTAACTAAGTACATATGTCAGTAACAAAAAAAAAAAAAAAAAAAAAAAGGTTTCAAAAACAACAATTATGGTTCTAACCTATGGCAACTAGCAAAGTAAACCCAAACACAACAGAATGACAAAATAATCAAATGGGATTAGTGATGCAACACAACGGTAGGGCACTTCCCTAGCACATGTAGGACCTTGGGTTCCAAGCGCTCACACACACACACACACACACACACACACACCACAATTGAGAAAAGTCAATAAAATCCAAATTAATTTGATTCTTTTAAAATCTGAGGCTGGGGGTTAGAGAGAGGGCTCTGTGATCAAGAGAAATTGCTCTTCTTGTAGAGGATTGGAGTTTGTTCCCCAGGCCCCAAAACATACATGGCAGCTCACAACTGTTGGTAGCATTATGACCTCCATGGAAACTACACACCCATGGACCCTGTACTACTACTACTACTACACACACAAACCCACACGCAAAGTATTTATACATGCAAACAAAACATTAATTCACATAATACTTATTAAATACTTATTAAAATTAAAATAATAAAATAAAATCTGAGGCCGGACTAGTTAGTAGTGCATACCTATAATCCAAGTACCTGAGGAGGGAGGAAGCTGAGTTTGAAGGCAAGACAGGCTACACAGGAAGACCCAGTCAAGAGCAGGAAAGAGTATGTAGACCATACCAGCAAACACCCTGCCAGAAAAGATCCTAAAATGATCAGAACCTTCGATGACTCAAGTGGCTTATCCCTTTCTGAAAAGGAAGCAAGAGGCATTCCCAGAACAGAGGACTGGCTCTCCCTTCCAACCTGCCCCTGTGTTTCCCTGAAGGCCTTTACCATGCTACAGTTCACTTTCATTTTTTTGAAGAGAATGGCTTAGAGCTGGCTTTAAGATGCTAAATATGTCATCTATACTCTGTCACAAACATTTAGAAAGGGGTAGAAAAAGGCAGTTCTTTGTGAGTTCAAGGCCAGATTGGTTACCATCATCAGTTCTAAGTTACACGGAGATATACAGTGAGATTCTGTCTCAAAGAAATTTTAGTTAGAAAATTAAGCATTAATTATGGACTAATAAATGAAATAATAAACACACAAAATTTACTAGTAAGTAACAAAGTACCCAACCTTAAAGATGAAATACCTAATTATACATGTTACATATTTTTAATTTTTACTATATTTATTTATTTGAATGTGTGTAGAGGGTTTGCATGTGGCACAGCTCATGTGTGGAGGTCAGAAGACAAATTGCAGGAGTAGGTTCTCTTTTTCCACTATGTGTGTCATGGGGACTGAGCTGAGGTCAGCAGGCTTGGAGACAAGTGCCTTTTAACCACTGAGCCACCCCACTAGACCAACTTACACATTTTAAAGATATAAAAATTTTCAATTTTAGTTTATTTCATGATTCATATTTACAAAACACCCAACTTCTTACTAACTTTGTTAAAATCATTGCAGTTACCAGGAGATCTGAAACTTGGTTTCTTACTTATTTCTGCTATATGAACCCAGAGACAAAACACTGACGTGTGCTGTGGTAAGGTTGTCCCTGGATATATGAGGTTACCTAAAAACAACAGCTGCTTACCTGACAAATACTACACCTAGAGAAGGTATGAATGCATGGTACATTTACTCTTCATAGAAACTTGACATTTTTGTGCTTGCATTTCTTGTAATGTGCTCTGCACTTACTTCTTTACATTAATTTCATAAAGTTACATTTTGGCAGCTTCTGTTCTTGTCCAATGTCTATTCTCACAGGATGGGTATCTGGCTATCTTCACTGTAGGATCATCTTTACTCTGAATATATGTATCCCAGTAGACAGGCAAGGTGTTTCTTTATAGAAACACAGCTTGGGTTCTAATGCTTTCTCCAGTATTGCCAACAGCCATTTAATGTGAGCATCTGAATACTGCTAAGGAAAGCCATGCTTCACACAGAAGTTTCCTTGCAGGGCTGAGAAGCCCCTTCTGTAGCTTAGGAGAGCCACAATGTATCCGGATCACTGCCTCTTATAAAAATGGTACTTTCCTTCTTTCTAGTTTTAATTATCTTTACTTATTTTGCATGTGTGGTACTAGGGATGGAATGTAGGCCCCTATACATGCTATGCAAGAGTCCTGCCACTGAATCACACCTGCCCTCTTGTTTTTGGAAAAAAATACTTCATGGACAGGGTATATTAAAGGGATGACATTAAGCTGCAGTTTATTGTTTTATATTCCAAAGAAAGTCCCTGACTGCAGGGAACCATGGAGGTGGCTTGGCCTAGCTGCCTTGAGAGGCATGCATCCTAAGTTTTTCAGGTTAGAGTCCACGGGTCCTGATGCGCAATGTGCCTTCCAGTTCCTCAGACACTGATGCATGCCCTAAGGCAATGAAGTGTTCAGGCTGCTTTGTGTTTTCTCTGTTTTAGTAGTAAAGGAAACATGGAAGCTGATAGGACAATTGGTCCTACACATTAATCTTCTGTACTCTGTATGAGTTGCAAACAGAATACAGAAACTCTGTATTCTGGCAACTACAACTGTATTGATCCTGGCAATTGCTATTACATTCTGTTTGTACAAAAAGTGTGATCGCTTTCAATAAAATTATCAGAGCCTCAGTTGTGCTGTGGCTCTTCCAACCTGGCCTGATTTCATTCCTAGTGGCCGTATCAGGAAACCTTGGCCCGATAAGTAAGTGCAGGCACTTACACTGACCACGCAATATTTCTAGTTCTTTTGTAGTGTAGAGGATAGCTCACAATTTGCTAGGTACACATGTATCTCAGAAGGATCATGATCTATGATATAAAGTGGATGAAGTTATCTATATCAAGTCAAATATTCACTGCTTTCAAAGTGCTCATACATGTGCTTTCACATGTGAGGAACTCAAAATATGTGAGTTTGACTGAAGTGAAGATCTGAGCAAAGTGTTTAAATGGACTATTATTTTAAATGCTTAAATACAGAAAAGGGAAGAAAATTACCAAATTTCCCACTGCCAACAACATAACATAAAAATGAAATACCAGTCATTCCCCATGTTATTTGTACTGTCATCCTTTTATGGGGCTCAAAGAGGACAGTATTTGGCACAAAACAAATATTTCAGATAAAAATAAAGAAATCAAGAAATGGCTAGATTAGACAAAAAATAGATAAAATATTAAGTAAATTACTGAACTACATCAAAATTTGCCAGTAAAATTTTCTATCAAGAGCTGGAGAGATAACTCATTCATTAGGTAAAGTAACTGGCACACCAACATGAGAACCTGAGTTCAGATTTCCAGCACCCACATAAAAAGCTAGGCATGGTAGCACGCAGTGATACCCCACAGCTGAAGGATAGAGACAAGCACATCCCTGGAGCTCACTGGCCAACCAGGCCAACCTCATCAGTGAGCTCCAGGCTCAGTGTAAGAAAATGCAGAACACATCTGACTTCACCCCCCACCACCACACACACATACAAAGAAAATTATGGAAGCATTTAAAAATCAAAATCAGTATCTGTATTAACAGCATCTGAAGGCACAGTAGAGTACTAAAACTGGTAGAGGCGGGCATGTGCTGTGCATCTGGACACAGCATTGTGAGGGCCCGCCCAGAGAACCACTGTGGCTGAAGGCAGGCCCACAATTTACAGCAAGCTCCATTACAGTCTGAGCCAAGTGTGACACACAGTCTCATCTCAAATAATGAACAAAAACCAACAGGAAATATGCACATAACAATAAAAATAAAGATACTTAATTGGTAGCAATCACTTCTGTGGGAAATAAAGTTATGTTACAAGTAACAGAGAGAATACAAATAAGACCATAAAACATTACGTTGTTAAATACAGAAACTGTCTGCAAATGGTTTTAAAAATAAGGATTTATATATTTGAATATGAAATGATTTGAATTAAAGATTTAAAGGCAATTTTTTAAAATTATTTCTTTTTTTGGCTTATCTAAAGGAAAAAAATACAAAATGTCTGGTACTTTATTTATTTATTTATTTATTTTTTTGCAACTGGAAGAAATAAGGCTGAAGAAAAGACAAACTCTTTGAAAGTCTTTAGAGGAGTTTCAAGAGGCACAAAATTTAAATAAAATTTGTGCTAAGAAGTTTGGTCATCATTTGAACAACAAAGTAAAACAGACAGTGTCATTAAAGTCTATCCCTATAAATTTCTGCTGTGTACAGTACTACAAAAATACTTTACCTTTTTGTCGTATACATCTTGCCAGTTTACACCAGAAAAGAAACTATGCCTCATGATTTCTTTTGCATCATCTGGCCCTCCACCAAGGCTGCGAGGATAGAAATAAAATTAAATGAATGCAAAATATGTACGTAAGTCATACAATAAAACTTATGTGTATATAAAACTTACAGTGTTTTTAATAATTTTAAAATACGTAGCCTTAAAAATAAAATAAAAATTAATTTTAATGCCTAAATTTCCCAAACATATTACTATGTAAGAACCACCCTCAGACCAAGAAAGAGACAAACTTTGGAGCGAGGCCTTAAGGGGCAAGCAATTCTGAGAGAGGGGGTGATGAACAAGTGACCAGTACTCCAACTCTCAAGTAGAGATAATGCAGCCCCGGTGGGGTGACAAGATTTAGAAATAGATGGGCAGCACCAGGTATAAGAAAGGAAGCTATAACCATTGCTCCCTTTTGAGTGAGTCAAAATGTTCCTTTGTTAATGTAAATCCTGAAGTAAACAACTGGTTAGAAGAGTATCTGTGATCCTAACATGGTTAATCCCAATACAAGAGAGGCTGAAACAGACATATCAGTTTTAGGTCAGCCTGGTCTACACAGTAAGTTCAAGGCCAGCCAGTCTACATAGTGAGTCCAGAACACCCAGGGGCACAGAGAGAGAGATCATATATCAAAAAGAACAACAACAAAGCTATCTCTGGAGAGCACTGTTCCAAATAAAAGCTCAGACTGCTTTCATATCTCAAAAGAATTGCACAGAAACAATATTGTTACCTATGAAATATCCTTACAGTTGAATTTACTACGCAATTCAGAATATAAAATAAAAGTTAGCCGGGCAGTGGTGGCGCACACCTTTAATCCCAGCACTCGGGAGGCAGAGGCAGGCAGATCTTTGTGAGTTCGAGACCAGCCTGGTCTACAAGAGCTAGTTCCAAGACAGCCTCCAAAGCCACAGAGAAACCCTGTCTTGAAAACAAACAAACAAACAAACAAAAACCAAAAAACAAACCTGACACAGCTAATGGGTACATGAATAGCTTTGCTGTGAATTGCAAGAGAGCCTGCTCTAGGATCTACAAAGAATTTCATAAATAAACTCCACTCCAGAGATGGACATTAGATTGTATAATATAGCAGAGGTCTTATCTGGAACCTTCGGTCTGGTGATTTTGTATTGATTTCAGCTTTAGAATCTGATCCCTATAGTCACTGGTTTCCCAGGTAGGCTGTCTCCTTTGGTAGACTGTCTCTCCCTGAGACATAGAGATCAGTACTGAGTTAACAAAGTCATTCTAAGCTTGGCTTAAGGGACAAGAAAAGCAAAAACACCAAAATATTTATTTCTGAAAAGAATATTTCAATGTATAACTCTAACCAGTTTGCATAAAAATCAGAATTCTATTTTCTTAAAAGTTTATAGTTTGTTTATAGTTTACAATATTCTTTACATTTTATGTGTACTTGAGAAGGTACAT
This sequence comes from Cricetulus griseus, assembly GCF_003668045.3. NCBI lineage: Eukaryota > Metazoa > Chordata > Mammalia > Rodentia > Cricetidae > Cricetulus > Cricetulus griseus. The sequence continues at coordinate 16,752,447 of NC_048598.1, read as the reverse complement.
GAAGTAGAGAAGTTCTACAAGTTAAAAAAAAATCAATCTGGATTTAATTATTCATTTTTGTATAAAGCCTTGTTCTTTTATAATAATTAGCTTAGGACATAGCTAGAATGTTTGTAAAAAATATATAAAATACTGCCCTTGAATGCTATGCAATCCTTGAGATTACAGTTGTAGATTTCATTTTCGTTTCTTCAAAGTGTGAAGCTATCAAAAATTTTAGTGTCAATGACTTCCTAATACACAATGCAAATTCTTCAAAATGATGTCAAAATACACATTGAACTTATTTATACCTAACACCATTAGACTTCAACATCAGAATACCAAATAAACCTTGAGCTCCCCTGTGTTCTTTACTGTGAGGAACATCACAGAATTCCCATTTTCCTACAGTATTAACCCAGCATGATGGGATGATTTTCATGTCAGTAGCACTGGAGAATAAACACATGCAGAAAGAAGGGTCACAGAATAACAGAGAATGAGCTTGGGGCTGACTAATGGGGGTTTGGCCATGCTCCATTGAGCATGTGGGCAACACAAATTGGATATGCAGTGTTCTCCTCTTCTTTCTTCCTCCTCCTATGTTGTTCAGGCTGGACTCTAACTCTAAATCCTCTGGCCTCTGCATCCTAAGTGATGGGTGCATCGTCTCCTACGGGAGAGAGGTCACAAGGGTGTGCAGGCAGACTTGGGAGGACTGGGAAGTGAGTGTGACTGGGGTGCATGATGTGAAATTCTCAAATAATCAATAATCAGCAAAAAAAATATGTAGAAAAAAAAAGGACAACAATGGTTAATCCTTTGGGAGAACTCGCAGAAATTCAGTAAAGGATGTCAGAAAAATTCAGGCGTCACTTAAAAGTAGTTGGATGAAAAAAGAACTCTCATTATCTGGCTATGTTCAAAGCCTTCTGGAGGCTATTGCTGGCACTATTTGCTTCCTAGAGTTAAACTGCTATTTCCCAGGTTTCTTCTCCTGCCTCCAGTTATTTACTTCCCAATGTCAGTGGGCACCAAATCCACAGCTGGCCATTCTTAAACATTGACTGCATTTCTCCCAGAAGCTCACTTGACATTTCATGTAGGTTTGTCAAAGCAACCTTAGACTTGGTGTGTCGAAAGTTCTCTCAGCATTCACCACCACGAGCTTCCGCCTTTGTTTGCACTCCCTAAATTAACCACCCTGACTGAGCACTTCTACAATTCCCCACACCAACTTCCTTACCATTTCTATTTATTCAAAACTGCATTTACTGTTTGTTTTTTAATCTTTGCTTCAAAAGAACCTACTTTCTTATCTAGAAATTTCTGTCCACTGTTTATCTTTAAGATATGATCTCCCTGTGTTGCTCAGGCTGGCCTCAAACCCTAACCCTCTTTCTTGGGCATCCTAAGTGATACATCTGCCATACAGGTTTGTAAAGTGTTCTGCTTTCCTGCTCTGCAGTACTCTGATCAGACCACTCCCTGGCTGCCAGGGCTGCCCTCTTATCACAGGGGTCTCATTATACCATCTCTTTCTTTAAAGCATTCTTCTGGTTTCTCATCCTTCCCCAAATAAAGTTTATTTTCTAAAAAGCATGAGATCCTTACAATCTAAACACCTGTTTCATCTTTCAATGGTGCCCAACTCATACTCTGCAGTCTCGTCAGTGGACTTTTCAAATGCCATGTTCACATGCAATTCTAGCTGTATTTCACATGCAAATGCTGGCTGAGACCAGCTCAGGTTCTCAAATTCTCTTAGGCTGGGCTAATGATTTCCAGAGCTCATAGTTTGGCCTAAAAATATGCAATGTAGGTTTGTGCCCTTTGTTAGTCTGCAGATGTCTAGAAAGATATGTTCATGGATACATCTTTGCATCCTCAGTACTTTGATGCAGCAGTACAGAGGCTTGACACATTATATAAAGGAGCTTATAAGCCTAAGAAAATATGCATTAGGGTCCTAACATTCTTGAAATTTACCTAACACAAATTCCAAAGTTCCTAAGTTCCTATTATATACTATCTGTAAGATTGGAATGAACCAATAGAAGATAAATTAATGGGGCATGAATAACACAAATAAGACTTTGTTACAGACAGCCACTTAAAGAGACAACCACAGAACAAAGAGTGACCAAAGTTATCTGGAAGAGTGAGAAAAAAAATGATATCAAAATTCACTGCCCTTGAAACCAAGACAATTATTAGATTCTCCCCCACACACTAAAAAGATGAATTAGTAGGCATAGCTCTGCTTAAAAACAACCTTTCAGCAAGCTCTGCTCATTACCTAACTGTGAAATAATCACTTTAAATGCAATACACTTTAAATGTAAACCTATACTGAGGAATTGGTGCACCGAATACAAGATACATAAGAAACACTATGCACCCATCAGGAAATTTGGTTTTCTAGTTCTGTTCCACATGAACTTTCTTTCAGTGAGACCACAACAAATTACTTACCTTCTGTACATGAAATACTTACAGTGTCCACACATCTACTCTGGAAGGTCTCATAAGAGCAAACTAAATAAATCATAGGAAAGTACCCAGGGGGAAAACAGGAAGAAAACTATTTTACAAGTCTAAGGAAACACCTCAGTCACTAAGATCACTCAATATGACCCTTGAAGAGTCTTCACAAAACACAGTGATGGGAGAGGACATCTTTCCCTCACCCATGCCACTCCCTAGTGAGGTGCACACCTGTGGTGAGGGGCACACTCATACCACCAGGGCCAGTAGGGTTGGCCCTGGTGGTATGAGTGTGAGTGAGCCTGATTTGAGAACCTGAGAGCAGGACACCAGGACCCACTTCTTGCTATAGGCTGCACTGGGTAACCTAGCCTAGGCCATCAGTGATGGAGAGCTTGGCGGTGTTAAAGACGGGGAAAAGCTAGCAAGCAGACCAATCCAACTACCACCCAGGCCCTGAACCAGGGCTATGAGTTGGCACATCACAACATCCACCAAATCTATGAACTGTTGAAGCATGTGAAGGGAAGAACATATAGATCCAAAACAGTAGGATCTCTGTGACACAGGACAACAACAGGGTATCCAAGAGGATCTCCAGTGAGAGTCCATTGTCAGTGGTGTAGCAGACGCCAGAGGCCTTGAGCAAGACCCAATGACTTATGACAATAACACTTGCAAGTAATGATGAAGATACTAAAGGGTAAACTGTGTGACTTAACAGGCCACACTGCAGTTTCCCTAACAAGACTCTTCTCTGTGTGCGTATGTCTGTCTGTCTCTGTCTCTGCCTCTGTCTCTGTGTCTCTGACTCTGTGTCTCTGTCTCTGTCTCTCTCACACACACACACATACACACATATGATAGGAAGGGGGAGAAATGCAGGCACTCTCTCAAATTATGGGGCATTTTATAAATAAACCATTTCACATTTTACTAGTGAGTATATTGTGAATTAATACATAAATAGACAAAATACAGAAACTGAGCAATAAAGGCTATAGAAGAATTTTGGTCATAACCAAAGCTATCTGTAAAAACAAAATTATAGTGTCTCACTTTTACAGCAATTTTTTAGCCATACCTGGAAAAAATTAAGTAACAAAAAATAGAAATGTTTACTTAGATTAGAGGGAAGAGAAAGTAGAAACAAGCCTTTCTCCCTATGATGTGAGTCAGAAGATATAAAGCCCCAGAAACTGAAAGCAGAAAAGGGAACTACCCCCATGCCTATAAGATCAGGCTTTAGGGTAACTAAGACATTGTATACATAAAGAACTTCTCAAAATCCGTATTTGGAAAGTTTGTATAAAACTTTCAAGTTAGGAAAGAGTTGATGTGTTTGTAGTCCCCCAAAGAAAGGGAAAGAGACAAGAACCCCTGAGCAAATTGGGAGCACGCGGCCGGGGGGTGGGGTGGGGGGGGTCTAGGAAAAAGAGAAGAGGAGTTGGGGAGGAGAACAAGAGGGATCAGGAAGACTGAGACAGGTGAGGAATAGAGGAGAGCAACAAAAGGGATACCTTAATAGAGTGAGCCAGTATAGGTTTAAAGAGAAATCTGGCACTAGGGAAATGTTCAGAGATCCACAAAGATGACTCCAACTAAGAATCTAAGCAGTAGTGGAGAGACTACCTTAAATGCCCTTCTCCTATAATGAGACTCCTATAATGAGATTGATAACTACCTTAATTGCCTTCATCCAGTACCTGATTGAAGCAGAAGCAGTGATCAATGGCCAAGCACTGAACCATACTCCTGGAATCCAGTTGTAGAAAGGGAGGAGGAATGAGCAAAGGAGCCAAGACTGTGGTGGAGAAACCCACAGAAACAGTTGACCTAACCTAGTGAGAGCACAGAGACCCCAGCTGTAAAACTGGGGAACCAGCACTGGACCGAACCAAGCCCTCTGATCCCCCATGGAAGGTCTTACTATCCTTGGGGAGTGGGAAGGGTTGGAGGGGGCTGTGGGGGGCATGGGAGAATGGGAGGGTGAGGGAATGAGGGGGATTGATATGTAAAATAAGATTGCTTCTAAAACAAAAGTTGATGTGTTTGAAAATGTTATAGATTATAAACTTAAAATTAAGTCAGTATCTCAGTGGGAAAATGTCTACACCAAATGCAATGCTTCCCAGAGTCAGTTATATTTCAATTAACTTTCAATTCATGAACTCTAACGAAGTTCATCAGCAATGTATGGATTGTTAACAAAGCTTACCGTTTATTGGGATCCTTTATCAAGAGCCCTGAAAGCAATGATTTTGCATCTGAAGAGAGTGTTCGGGGAAATTTAATGTCTTCCATTAGTATTAGTTCAAAGAGTTTCTCATGATCCTGGTTGTAGAAAGGCAACCTCCCACACATCATTTCATACATGACAACACCCAGGCCCCACCAGTCTACTGCTCGGCCATAGTCATTATCTTCTAATACCTAGAAGTGAAACCAGCAAAATGAATTATTAATTATTATTGTTAGTAGTAGTAGTATGAGACACCTTCACTATATGGCCTTGGCTGGCCTTGCTATGTAGACTAAGTTGGCCTCAAAATCTGTCTGCCTCTGGAGTGCTATGCCCAGCCCATGTACATTAATGGTTAAAGCATTATTCAAAAGAAGTGAATTTTATATAAAAATGAATACCTCTTCAATTACTTATATGAAACAGTTAACATATATTCAGAAACATTCAATGTACAAAAAGCAAAGGTCATGAAAATTTTGTTAAATGAATATGAAGTACATCCATATCTACATAATCAAATGAAAAGCATCAGCTAGTATGTTGGCTTATTTTATTTTAGGTCTACTGCATTTCACATTCTGAGTCCCTCCAACAATTTAAAATTAGGCCAAGCTGGTGAAAGATCATATCCTGTGCATTATACATTTTTCTTTAAGAGGGCTGGAAAGCTGGCTCAGTGGCTAAGAGTACCTAGAAGATTTGGGTTCCTTTCCCAGAACCCCATGGCGGCTCGCAGCCATCTGTAACTCTAGTTTAAAGGGATCAGACATCCTCCTCTGAGCTCTTTGGGCACCTGGTGCCCATGATGATGCACACACATACAGAGAGACAAAAAATTCATGCACATAAAATAAATCCAATTTAAAAAAGGCAATAATACAAACCAAACAGTGAAAGATAAAAACACCAAAACAATTTAAAGAATGATCAGTATAGAGTATGTCAGTAAAATAATAAATGAGTATCAATATTGATTGTTTTGAAATATATATTTTATATCTAAAGTCCCAGAAACTACAAACTTTAGCCAGGTGTGGTGGCACAGCACTCAGGTGGCAGAGGCAGTGGATCTCTGAGTCCAAGGCCATCCTGGTCTCCAGGAAAGCCAGGGCTACATAGAGAAACCCTGTCTCCAAGAGAGAGAGACAAGACAGAGATGGGGGAAAAGAAGAGGAGGGAGTAGACGGAGAGACAGAGAGGAGAGACAGAAGCTGTGGAATCTTTGTGTTATATGTCCCTATATATATATATATATATATTATATATATGTATATATGATGGGGAATGTACTGTGTATGTTTATCTTATTGATTGTTAAATAAAGTTCTGTTTGGCCAATGAGACAGCAAGTTAGACAGGGCTAGCAGTCAAAGAGGATTCTGGGAAATGTAGTAGAGACGTGGTGATCTTTTTCCCCTTAGCCTCCTCCACCGGCAAGAGAGGGCGCCAGCGAAAGGCATCCTCTATAAGTCAAGTCTTATAAAATATATAGATTTATGATAATTAAGACTGAGCTAACAGATGAGAATCCTAGTCATTGGTCAAGCAGCATTTGAACCTAACACAAGTTTCTGTATATTAATTCGGGCCCTAACTCGGGTGGGCGGCTGGCGTAAAGCGCACACATGGCGGTGGGGCTCGGCAGCTTTTGGTGGAAAGGTTTATCGTAAGGTATATATATTTCTCAAAATATGTAAGATGAAAAAACAATTTAGCTAGTTATGGCATAAAGGTATCTATCACGTTGGTTACATTAGAACAATCTCTTCTAATCTAACTAAACATGGCCCTTTACTATGAGTGCTGACCCCATGCTGTAACCTGAGATCCCAAGGCCTTGTGCATGGTAGGCAAGTGTTCTACCACTAAGCTATACCCTCAACTGCAAATATGATTCTTGCTCAATGAAATATTCCTTATCTAGAAACAATGTCCAGTACTTTATTTAGATAACTACATTGAAATTAATATTAACTTCAGTTTTATCTGACCCTTTTGAGGAAACATGATCTAGAATATGAATTCCATCAACTAAAAAAAAATCTTATTTTGAATTAATTAAATAATGTATTGAATTTTAGGAACTCCTAGCAGTCGCATTAAAGTTACCTACAACAAAAAAGGCACGTAAGCAGGAGTATTTAAAGATAAAGGGCAGAATTTAAAAAACTCAATCATATAGTTGTTTTATTGCCAAAGATACCAGGAAAATCATTTGTAACTTAAAAAAATCAGTTATTTTAACTGCAGGAAATATTTTCTGAAAGACAAACTTTAGTTTTTTAATAGACAAAACATCATTTACATATCTGAGTAATATCAGAAAAAACAGAATATAAAGAAAAGCCTCAAGAAGCATAAGCAATTTATTTCTTAAAGGAAACATAGTAACAGCGACTATTTCAAAGCTCATTCATTAGTGGAGTGTATTGTTTTCTGGACTTTTACCTTTATCTAACTAATATAGGATTTTAACCAATAAGAAAACAAAACAAAAATCTAACTAATCTTTAACTGCATTCCTACAACACCAACAAAACAGTGGCATACGTGAAAAGGAGCCAAATGTGGTTTTTAACTTCTTTTTTTCATAAAACCATAAAAAGCATAAAAGCTGGATTAACTGCCTTCTGAACCCACATTTCACCAGCCGGGTTCTCATCCCCAGCTGGCAAAACTGGCAATCCTTTATTTTTGTTTAAATACCTGGTTTTCAGCCAGAAGGGTAGGAGTACATAAAAAGAGGGTTTCATTTAGAAGAGAATAGCAACTGAAAACCAAAACTGCACTGTAAGAAAAATCTATCCAATAAAATAAAATACATTTTATTTAGCTTTACAAAATAAACACTAATGCTCAAAATAGGTGGTTTTGTATCTGACACGTGGACCTTCGCTGACATGATGTAATTGGAATTGTCTGCTGTATCTCTCTGTGGTCAACAATACTGATTTAATGCATTGTGTTACTGACATGCAGACTTCAGCATTGCTGAGAACGCCACCCTAACAACTCACTCACACTCTTGAGGCTTTGCTATCAACTACAAAAATATTTTAAGTAAGTTGTGGAGGTGAAATATCCAAGAAATAAAAATACAAATGACTGCTACATTCCACACAGACACATAATGTAAAACATATTCCATTCTTCATACTATGTATTTTCTCTCTTAAATGGAATGCTTTTAAAGCATAATTCTGTGAAATACTCTCAAATTTCTAAACAGTATTCCAAATATAAGTTGTTTGTATTATTTTTGGAAAAACAAAGGTTTATTTCTTTATTCAAAAGTACTTCTTTTTGAAATTCTAGTAGTATGGAAAACTTGCACTTTTTAAGCTGTTAAAAATCTCTCTGGTCACTTCAAATGACGACTTTTCTGTAGCAAACCAGATCAACATTTCATGGTCACTGTGAAGCTGATAAGGGTTTTATGAAAGACAGTGCTCTAAAGGTACAGCCATAGGGAAGTATACTTCAGACCCATTCAACTTAAAGCTATCATCTATCAGGCTATAACTGCATATCAGAACATATTCTGATACGAAGTCAGTAAAAGACTGACCTTATGAAATGACCTAAGTGTTCCTTACCTGAAAAAATAACACACTTTTACCCCATACTTCAAATGCTGCAAGAGTGCAGTCATATAGTACTGCCTCCATCCTAATGCCTTTTGTAATCTTAGATGTAGCTTGCCCACTCAACATCATTTCCACAAAGAGACAAAAGAAAATGTACTAAAAGAAAAGTATGTCATTAAGTGAGGAAAGACCACGTCAAATCAAAAGCCAAACAGCACAAACTCCAAGAAACAGGCTGTTTCAGCTTCCTTCCAGAACCTAGAAATTGATTTACACTCAGACATAATAATAAAATCCAATATTCAAGCAGGTCAAAGCAGATTATCAGTTAACATCAAACATCTAGTGACATCTGATGAAAATACTTGTACTTATTAAAAACAACACTGGGGTAGGTAAATGAAAAACAATTCACAAATAAGCTAATAAGTGACAATTTTAAAAGATGATATTTAAAAACTGTGTATTTCAAAATGGTACTATCAAGTAAATTCTTATAATATTAACATAACAGACATTTTTCAAAAATATTTTAATTCCAGTATCATTTTACCAAACAGGATTTACTGAAAGAGTAAAGAGACACCTTTCTCAGTTTGCTAGTCAGGCCAAACAATGCACTCAAGGCTAGCAATTATAAGGAGGTGATGTGTGCCCTGGAGTGACTTGCAGCTCAATCAATAATCCTGACAGAACAGATGGGAGAAAAATCAAACATCTAAACAAACTGTCTACACACCTATGTTGTGAAAGTAAACTGTGAACTTGGATGAACCAATTTACCACTTTTTCAAATTTTTTCTCTGGTAACCCCACATTTCAGGTAACTGATACATATGTTATATAGAGGTAACTGATATATATGTTATGTAGAAACACATATCTATATATTCATCACTTACATATAAAGGTTATTTATATATCTTTACATCATTTTATATTTTATAAAATTGGTACTTGATAGAAATAACAAAAGTTTTCTTATTCAGATTTTAAGATTGCAGTATCACAAGAATAATATCATGAGAATTATGAGTCAATATTTTTTCATATTATTTCATATAACATTATTTTATAATTAAAGTCCAACTGCTCTAAATCTTAAGATAGAGCATCTATAAATGTCATACACTATTTGCTTTGAGTTTTATGTTACTTCCTAGCATTGCACAAATGCCTGAAGGTAATTAACAACAATTTTAAAAGCAAACCAAAGACAAAATGCGAAAATACCAAATCCCTTAAGACAAAAGCCAAATGTATAAATATCAGTAACTAAATCATACATGTATATAACTTCCTAAACATGAATGAATTCTAAAAAATTGGGTCATGGTAACTCAACTAAAAATAGACATCATTAGTGTTCCTTAAGTAACTTAAGGTTACTGTTTTGTATATCCTTGGGATTCATAGAGTTAACAATTAAACTTTGGGCTTCAACTAAAATCCCACCAAACATTCTGATTCATTACATTAAAAAGCAGCTTATGTGAGATGTAGCTAGCATAAAGACTCATAACTTCTAAATTAGTAAAGCTCTAGCTGTAAAAGTTGAGGGGCATTTATTCTATTTTACTTCACATTTGAACAATATCCTATTATGGGACAAATTGGGATAACTGTTAATGTTACACATAATAGGACCATAGTAAAGAAACAGATTAAATCAAGTAACAAGCCAACTCATCTGATAGGGGTTTTTAAATATGAATTCTAACCATAAAGCAGACAACAACCAGAACTAATTACTGTGGCCCTGATGGGATTTAAATTTACTTAACTTCCTAGTAATACTAGTGATGACATTTTTCCAGACTGCCAGAAAGAGGAAGGTTTTCAAAGTCCCTCACAGGGACAGGTGTTGGAAAAATTATTCATAATTAAGTAAAATTTAAGTGTTCAACACAATGTTAGCAAAATAACTCTTTTTCACAAAGCTTAGAAGTCTAAAACCAATTTCATAATTTACAGGAACATAGCAGAACCTTGTTCAAGGGCTACTGTGAACATAACTATGTGCATTACTATGTTTGCCTACAGATAAAGATGCAAGCTCATGTAACTGACTACATTCATGTCTCATGAAGAGTCCCTGGAAACCACAGTGGATAAGTCTACTGGATGTTATCCTCACATTTAATCCTTATTGATCAAAATTTTATTCAAATTATTTCTATCTGCTCCCTTCACCTATATTACCTCACACTCATCTTTCCAATGCTTCTGCTAATGTATATTTCTGATTTTTAATTTGTATGTAGTTAATTTTCATTTGTACTATGATTTATCATAATGAAACAGATTTCTTGATCAAAAGTTTTCACTATTCAGAAGTATTTCATATATTCTCAATACTTTATATCAGATATTAGACATAGATTTCAAAAGAAAAATATTCAGAATTCTAGTAAGAAAATGCTTTAGAGATGGGCTCTGAGAACTACGAAGATTGCATTTTTAGTCAGTGGAGAGGGAGGACCTTTTGCACTTAAGAGAAAATAAAATTTCCTATTTCCAGTTTTTTTTTACAGCAATCCTAGCTAGACATTTTTCAAAAATCAAGTCATTTTATAATCTCTGTGTTTTTTCTAAGTTGGTTATCAAATAGTTTTATTTTTACACTATTACAGAAGTGCATTTCTCTGGGTTCCCCAAACCACCTTCCTCAACCTTGCCCATCTGTCACCATCTGCTTCTTTTTAGCATGTACTTTTTGTGTGATCACATAAGCATGTGAAAAATAACTAACATTCAGATGATTATCTGCTGGTACATTTGAGGACTGGGCACAATAAAAGTGAACTGCCAAATTGCACTTAACACTTTTAATTTTGTTGGGTCTTGCATGTAAGCTACATTTGATTTTCAAACTGTTTTACAGTTGGAAAGTTGAGCAGGTACTGCTAACTCAAGAGCAAAGCTGAGACTCCAAATAATTAGCACTGCATAAAATCATCTGGATTTAATAGGATCCAAACTAAATAATGAAATTTAAAAGAGTTTATATGTGATTTCTAAATTCTTTTATAATTTATAGGTGTTTAAACACAGCACAGACTACAAAAACAGAATCCTCTCAAGACATCTTATGGTCCATAATTTTTTGATGGATTGGTTTTATTTTCTTGGACTACAAGAAAAATGAAATCATTTAAAGCTGTACTTATCAGTGCATTTTCAGAGATAATGCACATGAAATGCCTAGTTAACAGGTCTGTCAGAATTTAGTCTATGTAACCTTCTAAAAATATTATTTTTCCTACAAGTAAACTTCAACTAAAGATATCATACTTCAAGCTTCACTATTCATCAAAAGAAGAGACAAAATATTTATTTAGGTGTTATTTTTCAATTAATAGCATTTTACCTAGAAGACTTACTTTTTCTCGTGATATTTACCAAAAAAATAAAAAATAAAAAAAATAAGTGGAGTACATGTAAATGTAAACATTTACACATATGCTGTAAGTCTGACATATAGGACACTTAATAAACTGGCTTTAGATGACATCTCATAAAGCTTTTTGAGTAATCCTTAATATATACACCATTCACCTTTAAACATCACACCACTGCAATCAGATAGAAGTAACTGAATAATAAAAGAGCACCCTGGCAGAAATGAAGGTTGCTGCATGATCTCCAAAGTCTGTATAGACAGTGGTCAAAGAGCAGAAATAAGAAAGAACTGATATGATTCTTGCAAAATTGTGGTAGTCAAGAATGCACTCTAGACAAGATCAACATTGATAATGGTGCAGAATAGAAACGAAAGGTTCAAACAATGGTAGCCACCATCTGAAAGTAAAGAGAAAGGCTAGTTTCAGCATGAGATAATCTCTCTAGCTGACCCTGTAAATCCCACAGTATTACCCCTGGCTTGAAATTCACAGGAACTCCCTTACCAAAAGGATTCAAAGTGAGTTCCTTTACATTCCAACCACGAGCCACTTGTCCACCCTCCTCCCTTCCTATTCTATGTTAGGGTCCCCGTGTCCCACCCCTCCCTAGGATTTTGTCCTCCACTGTAGTATGTAACTCTAGACACTATTTTTCTACGTGGCAGCCTATATTATCTATGCTCTATCACCTTACTAAACTACAAAATAGTTAAGAAGATCATTTCCTAGTGTTTCTGCAAACCTAGCACCTGCCATAATGTCTGACATCAAGTAAGTATTCAGTATTTCTTTACTCCACAAATGGACATTGTTCAATAAAATGGCACAAACTGATAACTAAAATAAGAAAGCACTTTTTTCCCCAGGTAGGGTAAATACATTCCTAGATATTCTGATTTTAAAAAAATGTAGTAAAAGATATATAGACATTTAGAACATATAATTTAAATTACTTGAAAACTTAGTTGTTTCAAAGTTTGTCATCTGCAAAAAAAGAACTGTAATGATCATTTTATTTCTATAAATGTGTGGAGATTTCAATTAATAAAACAATTTGTATCTACATAGGTGGGTAAACAAATTGCCTTTTAAAGGCTTTAAAGTTTACTAATACTTTAAAAAGACAAGCAGGGCCACCAGGAGATGGCTCAGGAGGTAAGAGTGCTTGCTGAACACTTGACAACCTGAACCTGAGCTTGATTCCCAGGGTTCATAGGGTGTAAAGAGAAAATGAGTACCTTAAGGGTGTCCACTGACTGCCACATGTATATGGCAGCCCATGCACACACATGCGTATATGCACAAACACATAAAATAACTTAATGCAATAAAATGTCAAATATGTAGAAATGACTGCCTTAAACAAACAAACAAACAAACAAACAGTTTTGCCAGGCACTGGTGGCACACGCCTTTAATCACAGCACTAGGGAGGCAGAGGCAGAGGCAGGCAGATCTCTGTGAGTTCGAGGCCAGCCTGGTCTACAGAGCAAGTTCCAAGACAGGCTCTAAAACAATACAGAGAAACCCTGTATCGAAAAACCACAAATAAATAAGTAAATAAATAAAAAGGAAGCATAGTTTATTGAGTATTGGTAACTCTTAGAAACAAGGCTCTTTACATTCAGTTCTAGGTTTTGTCTTTCCATTGATAATGTCTCCAGGGAAAACAGGTTTTTTGTTTCTTAGTCCATCATCTGCTTCTCAAACGAGATGTGTTTATCTTCTCCAGAATAATTTCTCCTAATTGTGACATAACTAATTTTGGTATTCTAAATCTGGGATGTCATCATTCATCACAAATGTATAGCAAGGGCAACCGAATGTCAGAAAAACAAAGAATTTGTTTCCATGATCTCACAAAAACAAAACTAGTCCAGAAAATATGATCTTATGTTTGAATAGATAAAAACATCATTTGTAAATGTTATTTAATTCTTTCACAAGAACAGAATTTTAAACTCTAGACTCTGTAACAGAAAATTACATGTTTGGCAAGACAATAATACTTGGAAATGTACTACATTTTAAATATTAGCACTTATTTATAATTACTAAGCCTTTTGAAATGTTAATTTAACTCTTAGTTTAAAAAACTAATACTGTAAGGCAACATGCTAATACATACATAATTTATTCTACTCTCTAATTTCCTCTGATTACCGATTCCTGTTGGGCCATCGTTCATATAATTAAAGATGAAAAGGTAGGCTTTATGGTCTAGCAATCCTAATTAGAATCCTGATACTCCTGGGACATAGGGAGAAGTACTATTATCAAAATATATTTTTTAATAGATGACCCTCTTGTCTTTTAAAGAGCCCTGCACTGTTGTTTATCCCACATCACCCCCTAGCTGTGTGTGTCAAGATGACTAAAATTAAAAGTGAGTTTCATGATGTTTCACCTTAGCCCAAATGCCACAGGAACAGACATAGAGTAGTGATTAATAACAGAGAGCCTACTCATAGTCATCAAAGGAAATCTCCTCCATCTGTAACATCAGCCACACTGGCTTTACTGAACTCTGAGGGGTGTCCCATTGGTCCAGCTTCTGCCCCTTTTGACTGCCCCGTGGGCAAAACTCTTCCTCTGTGTTGGTTTCCAGCTTCTTAGCACTCACATCTCTGAGGAAACATCCCTTTTGGTAGCCATGTATTTGTGAAAGACTTTGTTCCCATCTCACATGCTCCTCTGAAATGGGAGGTATGATCTATGCATCTGCTGTGTGAATCTGTGTAGGTTTATGACTACTTAAAGGAATAAAATGACAAAAGTGATGTGGACCTTATGACAAGGAGGCCAGGAATGAGATGACACATGAATGATCTCAGCAGCATTTTTCATAAAAGCCAAAATGCATATAATATAGGTGAAACTTAAGACAATTTGCTAAGGGAAAGAGCCAGATATACAAGGCTCCATGCCATATCATTTTATTTACATGAAATGATCAGGAAAAGCTACAAGGAGAGCCTAGAAGGAAAGGATGAGAAACCAACGAAGGTGAGCTCATAGTTGGAATTATTAAAACATTTTGGAATTAGAAGTGATAGTTGCACAACTTTAAAAGTAAACTATTGACATTGGCATATGAACTGTAGCCAAATCATAAAAAATAAAAAGTACTTTTTAAAAATTGAATTTTTAACACTTCACTATAATAAAAACAGAAGAGAAAGAGGAAAGGATTGGGAGAGTGTAAGATTGCTTCTCATCTGTTCCTAGGTCATTTGCTGCTAGCTCTTCAGGCCAAAGAACCCTGGCCATTTGGAAGAAGCCTGAGCCACAGAGAGGCTATAAGTGCTCCTGTCAACAACCTTAATGACATGTCACTAGACACCTAGCAGCAGTTGTCACACAGAAGAGTGAAGCTGCTTCTAGATCATTTTATTCTCTAAATAGTTACCTTCTGGTAAGTCTTTCGAGAAGGACACAGGTGTGAGCAGAGCAGAAAGAAGCCACCTGTGCAGCCCCATCTGCATTTGTGATGTAACAGAGTCCAAGCTCACATGAAATTCTGCTTCATCACTCAACATTTCAGTAGGTTGTTACATAACCTATCTGGTACACCTAAGATAGTTGCTACACCAAATTACACCTTTCCCTTATTCTTCCTCTCATTTTTCATCTCTATGGAACTTTATGTATTATGTTATATATAGTTTTAGTATATAGATATATAGTTTATGTCCAACATAAGTTCCTTAAGAGTACAGAGTCCTTTTCTATCTTGCTCCTATACCGGCACATCAAACAAAAAGGTCTTCAACACAGAGCAAACACACAACAGATACTTGAATAAACTAGTGAATACCTCATGGGTTTCAAGCCACCTATTCATCCTTTCTTGTGAGCTCCAAAATGTAAGTAAGTAATTTTTTCAGTTTCCAAAACAAAACAATTTCCAGTAGTTAAGCATAAACACAAACAATCACCATAATCGCTGCTTCTACATAAAGTCCAAGGTTGCTTAAAAAAACTATTAAATGTTTAGTGAAGTTATTCAATTATTTCACGTTAATAACCAATTAATAAAATGTATAGCCAAGAAGAAGCATGATTAAATCAACTTTTATTAAAAACATATATGCTTGCAAACCATATAAATTTCATTTCTAAGTCTATGGCTTTAAAATACCCTATTAAATGAGTTAAAAGCAAAATAAATTATTCTGATTGAAATTTTGCTTTTCTTTTTTCTTTTGTTAAAAAAAAAGGTAGAGCGTACGGCAACTTGGAAAAATATTAAATTCCCCTGAGAAACATTACTGTTATTTTTCCTGTAAATGGGACTAAGGCCTACCTCTGGGGCCAGATACTCTGGTGTGCCACAGAATGTCTTCATGGTGGCTGCATCTGTGATTCCCTCTTTGCAAAGTCCAAAATCTGTAATTTTTATATGGCCATCTTTATCCAGCATCAAATTCTCCAACTGTGTGTGAAAATAGCATAATTTATTCTATAAGCTTCAACAAGAGAATAGTTTTAGAAAATGGTTAGTAGAGTACCAGAAAGGGACACAGTTATATTTAATAGATCTGTCAGTCCTTGCAAGTCCTATAACTTCACATGTAAAATGAAGGATCTTTTATCAAACATGTGTTGTGCTAAAATTACTGACTTCAACATCAGTGGAAAAAGTAGCTTAGCCTTAATAACCATTACTGAGGGTTCTATGGATAAAAGCCTAGCCAGAATCAATCTTTGTAAGCAACATCCAATTCCTTTTTACTTTAAAGTATTATTTACACAATCCCAAAGCTGCACATCTTCCTACAGACAGTTTTAATACTTCACCTGACAGAAACATTCTTTTGAAAGTTTAATTTTTGTAAGAGGTGATAATTCCTTTTGTAGTTCTTGCTAATAAAAAAAACAACTCTTTTAAACATAAAAAGAAAAAGACAATCAAAGTGAAACATATTCTTTATAAAGCTGAAGTCTCTTAACCTAACTTTAACTGATACACTAAAGTGAATTGTAAAGATTTAACCTTTGGCAAAAATCATACATCTCAAAAAATTATAAGACACCAAAAGAACAAGAAATTTTGAAAAGTCACTACAATAAAGAATACCAGTGTACCCTCTCACTCAAACCTAAGCTATGATATCATTACATGGAGATCCGTGTGGACTGAGATATGATCATACAGTCTCATACAGATGAAATACAAAGTGTGAAAAGCACCTTAACAAGGTGCAGGATGCTTAACTTTTATTTAAGGAGTAGATAATTTACTATGATAACATTTCAAAGTATTTTTCAGAACTCTGAAGTTAATATGAAATGTAGAGAATACTACATATTAACACAGGTAGGTTATATACTAATACAAACATGTAGATACCATTTCTGCATTATGTTCATGTTTTATATAGCCAAAAATGTGAGCAAGTTATGTTCAAAGCAGAAATGTCTTTTCATTGTAGCACCACCACAGACTACCTGGTTGAACTGAATGTTCATGTTCAATACATTCAAAACATAATATACTTCTGAAGAGTAACTGTTTCTTCAGCTTATTTACAGAAAGCTAAAGAGAGCCCTAACTATACCATTAAAACTATTTTCCAAAAATTAAGCTATTTCATTTGGCTACATCCTTTTTTGGTGTGTTTCCACCAAACTACAACCTGGAAATAAAGCCTGTTTTGCATAAACAGCACTAAGCACTAAGTACTAAGTATTAACTCCAACCAAGAAATATCAAGTGTCTCTTCTTCTTTTTTTTTCTTTGCTGTGGTTGGTTGTCTTTCTCTGGGCCGCTTCTAAACACACTCCTTATCTGCCTCCTCTAACTCACAACAGCTAAAGAAAGGTACATGCTAAAGGTCAGGTGCCTTGCTGAATAAAACCTATATTCCCTATTCTTAATTATTTTTTAAAATGTGTGTTGCTAATATTCATACTAATGCCTATTTAATTAATGTGTTAAAGAATTTAGAAATTATTCAATAAGATCATTGGCATACAGTGGTAAATAACAATACCAATTTCATCACCTATGATATATGAACATAATGCATATTTAATGACATTTATTATGCTAATACTTAATTTAATTAGAGATGTCAGTAGACAACTGTGACTAAGGCCCTCCTAATTTTTGCATTCCATATAGATGTTAGCACTCAAATGAACTGTCTTCTTCAGATCTCTTTGAACAAGTAATTCTTTCTACTACTGTTAACTGTTTTGGATGTACCTAGTAATTCAAAACTAGTCTCATTTCCTTAACTCTAGGCTTCTCTGCCTTGTTTCCCATAAATATGATTCATTAGCAGGGGTAGTGATAGAAATGTTAAACTCATGAAGTTACATATTTTTAAATATATTTAGAAAATTGATACATATGTTAGCATGCTGTGTAACTAGGGTTTTTAGGCATCTATACTCAACACATAGGATAGATCTAAAGGTGCTGAATCCTATCATGTTTCTAGTTCTAAGATAAACTAAATATAACCATTTAGTTGACTGTATTCATTATGGTATTCAGATATTTAACCATCCCTGAACTAGATGTTTTATAGCTGTATAGCTCATTTTCTTTAAGTACAGTATTCTAATACTTCATTTAAATTTCAACAACTATACAACAATGTATACTAATTTTATTATTATTCTATGAAATGATATTTTGTAAGACAGTTAGCCCTTAAGAAAGTTACTCATAACATAAATGAGAGTGATAAGAACATCTTGAAACAAACTAGAGACCTGCTTACATAACTGAATAAAAATTAAGAGAGTCCCAAATGGTTTTATATAAGTAAGACAGTAGTAATAATATATTCATTATTTCTTAGGTATATACCTCATTTCCCCCCAAAATCTCATATAACCTGTATTTCTACAATAAAATTATACTTTAAATAAACTAGTTATATGATCAGTAAGGCAATTGTCAACCAAATTTTAATAGGCAAACATTACCACATGATTTCCATTTTTCCTAAGTACTGGGGTCTGAACACATCCAATGCTAGGCAAACCCACTGGGCTACACACAGGAGCACATGCAGCCACACCCACGCACAGTATGTGTCTATAGTGTATGTCTGCAAACATGTGTGTGTGTACTGGGGAAATTACTGTAAGAGTGA
Organism: Cricetulus griseus; assembly: GCF_003668045.3. Lineage (NCBI taxonomy): Eukaryota > Metazoa > Chordata > Mammalia > Rodentia > Cricetidae > Cricetulus > Cricetulus griseus. The sequence continues at coordinate 16,733,630 of NC_048598.1, read as the reverse complement.
TAAATTCTATCATATTTCAAATTCCAAAAATACAATCTAAATACAATCACTTGGTTAATTTCCATTACTGCGCCTGTGAGAACATGTGGAGACAGGAGACTGATGTTGGGCTTTCTTCCTCAATTACTTCTCCACTTAATTTCTGAGACAAATTCTCTCACTGAACCTGAAGCATGTCTTTTAAGCTAAGCTGGAGGGCTAGAGAATCCTCAGGGTCCACTTGTCTTCACCCTCCCAGTGCTAGAGTTACAGACATATGTGTCTATGCTTGGCTTTTGTGTGGGTACTGAGTTCAGAAATCAAGTTGACTTGCTTTGCACAGTAAACACTTTACCCACTGAGCTATCACCCAGGCCAGTATTCTGAGGCAAAGTCTCACTAAATTGCCCAAGGAATGCTCCTATTTGTGATCATACTTCAGTGTTCCAAGTAGGTGGGACTACAGACATAGCTTCTAGCTTCCTTAACCCAAGCCCAGCACTGGGTGCCTGACTGCAGAGATGGAACTCAGTGTCATACTTAAACTAGGCAAGTATCCTTCCACTGAGGTGTACTCCCAGCCTTATGATTTACATTTTAAGGAAGATACTAAAGTCAAGAATTTGCTGACAATAAGCCAGGATCAGATTCCTTAGCATAGTCAACCTTATTCATGACTAGATCATCAGAATTATCATTTGTTTACATGAGCTCCTCCAGGGAGCAGTAAACTACAGAGTGTAGATCAAATCTAAACCACTGACTGCTTTTGTAAGTAAAGATTTGTGGGAAAATAGCCAAACATTGATTTACATAATGGCTAGGGCTGCTTTTACTGTTCGGTGGCAGAGCTGAATAGTTCCAATAGAGACTTGACAGGAAGAAAAGACTACAATATTTACTACCTTGCCTTACAGAATGTTTACCTATTCTGACATTTCAAGGACCTCATCATAAAAGAGCTCAGCCATGTCCAGGTTTTTATTACCAACACAACAATACTTGGTTTTGACATATAAAAAACTAAGCAAACTACTGAACTTTATAGAAAAATGTGAGAAATATAATCCTATCAAAAAGTTAACACAATGAAAATGAATGTTTTCCTTCCAATAACCTTGTTACCGAGGCTTATTTATAAATATTTTATGATGTTTAAACATAATAATGAATTTGCAAATTATCTGACTTTGACTGTCCATTTATCATTTCTGTAATTATAGCATTTACAGGAAAACAAAATAACTCTTGGTAGATCAGTTTTTCAGTCAATAGGATTTTTATATACCAAAACACAAAACATAAAAGAACCACTTACATAACAGTGAATGAAATTTCGTATCAACTACAGCAAACAACATTCCTAAGAAGAGTGCTTTTCTCAAAATTGTGTAACTTTGTAATTACTTTGTTTGTCCCTACAGTCCCTGCAAAAAAACAAATTTTGATTACTTTTTTTTTACCTTGAGATCACGGTACACAATCTTTCCAGAATGTAGATAGTCCAAAGCAGAGACAATTTCTGCACCATAGAAACGTGTGCGGTCCTCAGAGAACACCCGTTCTCTCGACAAATGGAAAAACAGCTGCAGGGTAAACAGCAGGGACAGGATTGTAATAATTACTGATTTAGTGGGGGAAATTAACACAAACATAAAACACCTCTCATCACCATATTGTGATGATAGATAGTGTACTCTCAGTGGACACTGAGCACTCTAAGACAGCAGCTGGCTTATCTTTTGCAGGTTTCCAAGGGGAAACTGCGAGCTGTTAAATCAGCGTTTTAATCAATATACCAATCTTGTTTAAGGCATTCTGCTTGCTACCCATTTAACCTTCAGGTACCAGAGGAAAAAGTATGCATCATTAGATTGCATTTCCTTCTAACTATACTGCTGTTCCACTCTTACAAGGAATAAATATTGACATTGTCAAAATAAATGAACACAAGCAAGGCTATGGTGTTTTTATTAATTATTTAAGTTATATTTCATTTCAAGGAAAAATATGGATTTTCTTATAAACTCACTTATGTGAGCTAGTCATAGTCTACAAATGTTATCTGCAATATTTCTAGAATTATTTGCAAAGTTTAAGATAACATTTTCTATAGTAAGAAATTTGATGACTTAAAGTTGTAATCTATCTTAACAATGCTCAAACTGAACTAAGAGGCTATCATCACTCCAGATGTGGAGTGATTTGTGATGTACAATCCATTTATTTTCAATTTTAACTGTGCTCTCCTATGATCACACAACTATAAGCCCAATTATTTCCTAATTAATCAAAGGTATGCCAATAGTCAACAAATATTTACTGGGCACTTACTGTAACCATAAATTCAGTTCTAGTTTTATGAAACTGCAAGTCCCATCACTCAGTGATTAATATCTTATCTCATTTTTCAACAGGGGACACAGTTAGGGGAATACTATTTACCTAACACTTGCAAGGTCCTGTGCTCCATTCTCAGTACCACAAAAAACTAAACAAACAACACTAAGTACAGCATAAATAAAAACATCTAATTTCTTACAAAAACAGACATCAAGTAGTAGATCTGAGGAACCATAAATTGATTATGTCTTTACTGAACTATTATACTTTATTATTAAGAAATCTGCCTAGATTGCTAAAGTATAAACATTAAGCATTAAGTACTACAGGTTTGATTTGTTAGTATAATATATATTTTAATATAATTATGAGATTACAATATGAATTATAAGAAATGCACATGCTCATAAAATCAAATTATATAGGGCTGATAGTAACTACATCAGTATCTAGCTTATAAATAATAAGAATTTCTGTAGAAAATAAAGACATAATAAATGGAAGAAACAAAAAAGAAATCTGCCAATAATGAAAGACTATTTACAGACCTGAATAAACTACCAAGATGTCATAGAGGGTACTCAATACATGTCTATGACTAAAAAAAAAAAAGAAAACTCAATAAAAAAAATGTGCCTTCTAAGGTCAGAAAATAACTGTTTCCATATAGATCACAAGTTCATAATAAATTGCTAAGAATTGTAGCTTACCAAGGCTTCTTCAACATATACTAGTAATTTTGAGACAGGGGTTCTCTGTGTAGCCTTAGCTGTCCTGGAACTTGCTCTGTAGACCAGACTGGCCTGGAACTCACAGAGACAGACCTGCCTCAGGCTCCCAAGTGCTGGGATTAAAGGAGCCACGCCCCCTCCAACCTGGCTACACAGCACACAGGCTTCTTATATGTGCATTCTTTCTTCCCTTATTCTACTCCTATCTCTATTCAAAGTACTTCTTTAGGAAACTTTGTATGTGACTCACTGACCCAAGGAAGAGAAGAGAGAAAGTGTGTTGATATTGCTACAAATGACTAAAAGAACATTAGATATATTAGTAGCAAACATTTTGGGAGATAGATCTGAACTATGAGGTTCCCTACTTTAGTCTCATGCTTTGTCAAATCTGGGACACCACAAATTGAGATGGTATTAAATGTATCAAAAAATTATGAAAAGGTAGTATCTGCCATATTAGGTCTACCGTTAATGCCACTAGCATTAACGTTATTGCTGCAGTAGTCATCTAAGTGTCTAAATTTCTTTTAAAAAAATACCAACTCTACCACTGGCTGGCCACTGACAAAGGAGATATAGAGACTCTCTAAATTAATATAATGTATTCAGGATTCTAGGTCTTTATTTGGATGGTATAGCTACAATTTGTCTGCCAGCCAACTTCCATATAAGTATCAGTTAGCTCAAGTTTTATAATTAAGAGGAAGAACTCACTGCCATATGATGTCTACTTTAACTACTTTACAGAACCCACTCTGTAAGGACAAGCAGTGATCTGTGATTGCCAGATCCAATGATCTATGCACAGTTGGCTCCCCTTCTTGTTTTGGAGGTTAGGACACTGCCTGTGTTCTCATTCACAACGTGTGTTTCTTGGCTTTGGTGTAACACAGCTTTCCAGATTTATGATCTACCTTTCTGGATTGCCATTCTTACAGCCCATCCTGAAATGTGTTAAAACAACATTTCAATCTAATATTTATTTAATGACCATCAATTATTTTAAGGTAACTCTGTGAAACAGTAGGACAAGGAAAAGAAGGGTACATTAACCCTTAAGACATACTGTCTTATATACAGCTCAACCTGTGGTAAAGCCTCAGAATACATACTCTAAGGTCTCAGAATACATACCCATCTCCAAACTCATTAACTACATGTTGCTTTCTATATAACAATCAAATTTCAACAAAGTACAAAAAAAGACATAATCTCCACTATCAGAGAATTCTACCTCAATGAGAGAGATGCATGCATATTTACAAAAACAAAAACAGCAGGCTATAACACATTTTTGTGATGTGGATAGTAACAACAATTTGGAGACAGAGTGATTAATTTATATAGGATGATCTGGAGATATGTCACAGACAAAAGTTCACTTAAGTTCTGAAAGATGAAATTTTTCCCCAAAGGAAAACATAAGGGATATAAAAGATTAATTACTACTTAAAATGTATCCACCTGTGTACTTGTATATAAGAAGAATACTCATTTATAGAAAGCAGCACATTTTTGATGGTATATATTCACTGTATAGAACAGTTGTTTTCATTGTGATTTATCATACTTATACGCTTTGGTCATTTCTATTCCCTATCATCATCACTCTTCCTTCCATTCCTGGATCTCCTTGTTATTTTCCCTTTACAAATCCACAAGTTCCCAATAAAATAAAAAATATTATCAAAGAACATGTGTTTATGTGGCAAGAATACACATTTGGAAAAATGAATATGGGGAGGGAGACGGAGAGCAAGAGCGAGAGAGGGGAGAGTGGTGGGAAGGGGGAGGGAGAGAGATTGCCAGCTTATTTAGGACTTTATCTACCATGGTATGAGTTGGAATTCTATTATACAGACAAGAAGTCCAACAGATTTTACACACCAATGACCATAATCTTAAAAATATTGTTATAACAACATATGAATAATAAAAGGACCTGAGGTTATACTCAGGTAAATACTTCCTGAAATTTCACAAAAGTTACTCATCACCTATTTAATGCTAACTGCTACAGAAACCTGTAGACATTAAAGGAAACAGCACTAACCCACAGGACACGATAATGTGCTGAAACATGGCAAATGATATAAAAGACTTTGGAAGAATAAGAATGTTTGGGAACGCCAGCAGTTATGTTGGATCTTGACGAGTGCTTCTGAGGGCCATCGGCTAAGGAGACCATAAGCACCCTTCAGGAGAATCAGAACTCCAGAGGAATTTGGATCAAGGGAGAGATCAATGATGTTGAGGTTTTCTTGTGGCTGGCTGAGTAGATGTTGCTGAAAACAATATAGAGGAAAAAAATTGGTGATAGGGACACAGGAGCAATGGGCTTTATTTTGACCTACTGAAATTTAAATATGCAACTGATATTATATTCCAATTTTAGAATATGGACACCAAGGAAATTGTTAAAACCAAGAAACTAAGTACAATTCAAAAACTCAGAAAAACTAGAGGCAGAATCTCAGGGTATTACTACACTGAAAGTCAGAGACAGGCAGCAAAACAGGATACTGATAGGGAATGCTAATGGAAGCACAAACCAAGAACCCAAAGAGAGGAAGAGAAAAACATCAAGAAAAGGTTGGGAAAGATGGCTCAGTTCATGAAGTGTTTGGGCTGCAATCTTCAGAATTCAAAAAAAATAGCCAGGCATGGTGACATGTGATTGTAACCCCAGCATGGTAGGGAAGCAGAAACACAAGAATCCTTGTTGACCCCAGGCTATTCAGCCTAGCTTAATTGGTAACTTTGCCAACAAGTAAATGACTACAGAACAACACTTGGGGCAGATAGACACATGAGTGCAGCTACAGAAGCACATGCACAAAGAGGCCAAAGGATAACCTGGATGTCTGTGAGCCGTACACAGGGTCTGTCCCTGGCCTACAACTTGCCAAGATAGCTAGGCTGGCTAGTGGGTTCCCAGGGATCCTCTATTTCCACATTCCCAACACTGACATTACAGATGCATGCTACCATGTCCAGCCTTTTCTCCTTGGGTTCTAGGAAATCAAACTTGGGTTCTTGTGCTTGTGAGACAACCACTTTCCCAACTGAGCTTTCTTCCCAGCCCCATTTGTTATTTCTTTACTTTTGAAACACTCAAACCTATTCCTTTTTTGGGGGGAGGCGGGGTTTTCGAGACAGGGTTTCCCTGTAGCTTTGGAGGCTGTCCTGGAACTGGCTCTTGCAGACCAGGCTGGTCTCGAACTCACAGAGATCCGCCTGCCTCTGCCTCCTGAGTGCTGGGATTAAAGGCGTGCACCACGACCGCCTGGCTCAAACCTATTCTTATAGTTATTTTGGAATATAAAATAAATCAGTTAACTGTAGTCACTTCACTCCACTTAGTCATGGAACTATTACTCTTATCTGCTTTTTTATGTAATTACCAACCCTTTACTTTTTCCCCTCTCCTATCCCTAGTCTACTATTACTATCCTAGAACTTTAACATATTTTAACTAGCATTTCTCGTCTCTAATTCCATGAGATCCACACTGCCAGCTTCCACACAAACTAGGGGTGGGAGTGGGGGAGGCCTCACTTATTTAATGTAATATGCATTCCTCCAGTTCCATTCACATTTCCCCCTCTAATATTAGATGATATTTTAATCGAAAATTTCTTATCTTTTCTTCCTATTCACTAATTCTTTTAAGTTTTCAGGGCCTGGAAAAAGTGCCTCAGCAGTTCACAGCACTTACTGCTCTTACAAACGACCAGGGTTTTGTTTCCAGCACCCAGATAATGCCTAACAATTCTCTGTAACACCTCTTCTGGCCTCTATGGACACTGCACGCATAATGCACAGGTACATGTACACACGCATGGGCGCGCGCGCGCGCGCACACACACACACACACACAGAGAGTCTCTCTCTAAAACATTCATACTAATAAAATAAATAAGTCTCTAAAGTCTTACCCTACAGTGTCTGGACTAGGATCTACAAGGTAAGATACAGTTCTTGCTACATGTTAAGAGGTGTGGAGGAATTTGAAGTGCTCACATTGCAGATGACAGATGGCAATGGGCCACTATGGCACTGCTTCAGAGGAAGGCTCCTGAGCCACCTTGGGGATTATATGTACAACACAAAGAAATTTCATATCAAACTTTGGTAATAAGAAGCAGTATGCTTACATTTATACCCCATGTCTATCTGTATCACTAACCTTTGTCAGTTATACATCCTAGACACTGAGTAACTGCTTTTAATTTTTGCATTGACTTTTCTAATGAAAATGATAGAGATTATGAGTACAATAGGAAAGCCTTATCTGGAAGTTGATTACCAACACTAGCTTTAAGAATTTTTAAGGTACCAGTTCATACAATTAGTATAAACCACCTTTCTTTTCTTTTTCTTGGGGATGTAGTTGATGCCTCCAATCTTTTTACTGTATGTTAATACCTGATCTTGTCAAAGTACTGTTTTCCCATTGTTGTCAGGATTATCCCCTCTACATGAGTATAATGGGAACTACAAAACCAAGAGAAGACAACAACTCACTAAGAAAACACCTATAGGCATGGATTTAGGAGTGGGGTGTGGTGGGGAAGAATCTGGGAGGAGTTGGGAGATGGAAAATCATAATAAAAATATATTGCAAGAAAAAAATCTATTTTTAATAAAAATAAAACCCTTAAAATTTCTTTAGAAAGGAGGCACTGATAGGTTGTTCTTGTCCCAGGTAGCACTAGTTGAGTTCAATACATTATTTCATTTTTTTAAAGGTGTGACTTTGTGGGGAGCAGGCATGGGAAGCTCAGTGCTTCCCATAGAAGAGGGATGGGGAGGGGATATAATCAAATTTACACATGTATGAAACTTTCAAAGAATACACTTTAAAAACCACAGTAAAAAGTACCTTCAAGTAGGCTAGGATCAAGCAGAACATGGACTATCAGGGACTACAGACAAGGCTGAAGACACCTGACATTAATGTAACTAATTTTAAAAAATGAAGAAAAATAAGTATGACCACAGCTTAAACAAAGAATTAACCTAAGAAGCTAAGCTCTAAAATAAAGTCACAGAAAATCCATTCATTGAAGCTGGAGCAGAAGATTCCCAAACCACAGGAAGATGTAGGCACTAAAGCACAGGAGGTATTTAAAACTGCATGATCTTCCAGAGGTCCTGAGTTCAATCCCCAGCAACCACATGGTAGCTCACAAGTACCTATAACAAGATCTGGTGCTCTCTTCTG